>NC_062226.1:28282498-28907498 GCF_902686445.1 Sciurus carolinensis
CCTATAAGACCCCCTCCCTGTGGTAACTGGTGAGGGACCAACTCATCTAGCTGGTTATTTCTGAACAAAAAGCCATGAGGGGTGAAGTTACTACTTTATGGTGAAGCACCTTCAGGGACAGAGGTGCTCTGTCTAACTCGTCACCATTGGACCTTCCCATTAGTAGTTTTCAGTAGGCCTTATGTCTTTTATGCCATCTCCAGATGTTTTCTTCGATTTCTTAGGAACCTCTCCCCACTGCCCTAGCACAACTGGGCTTTGCACAATAACAATACCTATAAGATCCTGCTCTATCTTGTTAGAATTCTTCTAATGGTACTGAATTGCACCTATTTGAGTCAATTCACTAGTTAGCTTCCATATTGGAAGGGTCTTATCAGTAGGAAGTATGTAATTGAGTGCTAGAATTTATTTAATGATGCTACCTAAACAGTTACTGTACTTAGAACTGTGACTGGCACATAGAAATTGCACAAAAAAGGCTAAGATTTATCAATCTATTGACTGAACAGGACACCCTTAGATAACAACTTTGGCGCTAACCTTAACCTTCACTATACCTGCTACATGAGCACCACTGCATATGGCTACATGAGCATCCCACACCTCAAATTTCTTTCAGATCATTATTTCATCTTCCTCCTCATCTAGTAACTCAGTTTCAGCAAGTCTTATACCCAGTCTCATCAAATTTATATAAAGATTAAAAATTATATGTAATTTTTTATAATTAGATACAGGGCTGATACCCTAATAATCACCTTCCCAAAGTATACGATATAAAATATGCCCTGAGATGAAAGAAAAAGAAGCAGCACCATGTTAAGTGCCTGGTACATATAAGTAAGCTTATTCTTACAACTGTTCCATGTGACATGGGGAAGCTGAAGTTTGGAGATAATAGATGTTGAAGTGAAGTGACAAAGATGAGATTACAACTCACATTTGTCTGATTCTAGTGCATTTTTAAAATTTTTTTGCTGTTGTACTACAGTGCTAGCCAAAGTGTCTGCTTTGTTAAATTTAGTTTAAAAGACAAAATCAAACCACTTAGAAGGGAGAGTTTATTGGTAGCATGATGTCAAGTCAAGCACTTAAATGAAACTTTTGTTTGTCACGTGCTTTTTATTTTTCTTTAAAAATGTATATCTCAACTACTTGGTTAAGGTATAGCTTTAGATTTGGGCCAAGGCTAAGCATAATGAAATAGTGAGATGAAGTTTTAAGTGGATATGTTATAGACAAATTCTTGACACAAAATTAATGTGCAGGGAAAATGGGGAGTTGAGCAGAAATGATTAATTGCTCATTAAAATTTACTTTGATATCAAAGTGTGTCAAGGGCGTATAGTCCTGAAAGGCTATTGGGCAAGACTATAAGTGTGAGAAAAATAAGAAATGGCTCTGAGGTCATTCTTTTGTTCTGCTCTTTGAACTTAATAGCATGGGGACCATTGCACAATGACTGACATGATGATACAGATAAAAAATGAACAATACAGCAATGTAAATTAAGAGGCTAGTGTTGGTCTGACTTAGGAGAGGAATAATGAATAGGCAAGGTCATGCCATAAGAGAATTTTCTTTTTTTTAAGGAATTTTAATAAGATTTCTAAACAGAAGTTAAATAGCAGTTTGTATTCTGAAGTTATCAGTACCTGTTCCAATATAATACTATAAAGGCAGTTAAAGATAGCATCTAAAAATTGTTCTGAGAACTAAGGGTGTATGTCAACCATTGGAAAGAGGCCCAGAGGAGTTTCCATGATCCACCAGAAGCAGATAAAACTGGATTGAGAAATACAATGTACTGACTATGTATTGAATCCTGTGTGGGTGGGGGGAAAGAAGATCAAGGAGAATTAGAAATCCTTCTAAAATATAATTTTATCCCTCCCAACTTAGCTTGGAGACTTGGAGAAAAACAGCCTGCATAACTCCAGCCCTTTCCTGGAGATATGACTTCTTCGTAGCTAGAGGCAGGGCCATATGTCACCCTGCCCCATCCTTCATCTGCACTTCTCCTTCTCCATTCATTCTAAAACAGACAATATGGTAGACAGCAGAAGGGGATGATGGATAGTATATTTCTTCATATGCTTTTTCAGTTACCTTCAAAAATGTATCTGCAAAGAGAGGCAAGAATAATATTGAGGTAAATAATGCTGAGGATTGTGGGAGAGTATGTACTTTATTTAATGGAAAAAGACACAAATACACACACACACACACACACACAAACTTTTTGTTTTTCCTGTAATGGGGTTTGAACTCAGTTGACTCTACCACTGAGCTACATCCCCAACCCTTTTTTATTATTTTTTATTTTGAGATAGGACCCTGCAAGTTGCTGAGGCTGACCTCAAAGTTAATATCCTGCTTTAGTCTCCCAAGTGGCTGGGATAGGCTACAGATATACTTTTGTCTCAAATTTATTTTTTGACCTACTGAAATTAAAATAATCTTCATCTTTATAAAAGCCAACTCTTTCTCTTGGTCAATTCTATGTGTCTATATGCAATCTAGTTGTGATAGACTGAATTATGTCCACCATTCCAATTTATATGTTACAGCTCTAGTCACTAATGCAACTACTTTGGAGACAGAGTTTATAAAGAGGTAATTAAGGTTAAATGAGGTTCTAAGGATAGGATCTTAATTTGATAGGACTGGTGTTTTCAAGAGAAGAGTTAAGGACACCAGAGTTCTTTATCTCTATCACGTAGGAGAAGAAGGCCATCTGCAAGCCAGGAAGGCCAACTGCAAGCCAGGAAGAAAACAGGAACCTAGTTAGTACCTCAGTTTTGGACCTCCCAGCCTCTAGAACTGTGAGAAAATAAATTTCTGTTTGTTAATCCACCAGTTCTCCAGTTTTATGTGATGTCACCCTAGCTGACTATCACACTGATACTTATAATCTTGATAGTAATTTATTTTCTTTGTATTTTTATTTTGAATTGATTTAATATATTCTTTTCCAATTTATTTCTCTTCCATTTCTCTGACTTTTGCTTCTTCTGATGGCAGCCCATTTTTTAGGATTATGCATTTATAATATTGTAAATTATTTTGTAGAATAAAACTTGTCTCTCAAAAATGTTCTTTAACCCATTCAAGCCTGATTTTCTTCCTGAAATTATTTTAGCTGTTTCCAAATGTATTTACATGCAATTTTGGATACTGAAATTGTGATGAAACCAAAACTTATTTAAGGAAGATTTGAGACCTGTATGAAATTAATTCTTCATATACAGGTACTCACATATTTTAAAACATTAATATGAATTTTGATATTACCTGTGTAGAGTTCCTATACATTTCCTGTTTATTTATTTTAATTATATGTATTTATTTGTATTATCAAACTAGTTATTATTACTATAAAGGAAATTTGTTAGCATGTAGATTACAATAATAGGAGAGCATTAATAGACTAGATGATTCAATCAAATAATGTCTCCAATCGAGTAGGTGTTTAAGCATTAATGACTTGAAAATTAGGCAATGAAATGATTCAAATGTCCAGGCAAAGACTCTGTGACTACTTCTTTCTACAAGTGACCAAAATCCTTTTATCGATTTGATTGAGTATCTTCTACCATTGTCATAGATGACAGTAGAATCTGGTCATGTCCTAGCCAACATTCCTATTCATTAGTAAACCTGAGCCAAATCTGGAAAATCAACAATAAAAATTACTTGTGAAATTTATCTTAGAGTTTGAATGATGCAAGCATTTCCTAGGTGAGTAAATATCAGGTCATCCAGGGAATTTGGAAGCAAGAATATAAGTGTTTGAGAAAATAAAAATTAAACAGTCTTTGGTTAATTAATAAATAAGTTTATTTTTCAGTTAGCTGAGATGATGAAGTCAGCAATAAATAGCCTCCTAGAATTCATTCCACAAAATATATGAAATAGTTTCATATTACATATATATAGACATACTCTAAATATTACTGAGAAAGCTGAAACTTCAGCATAACTGTGAGGAAATGAGAAAAATCAATAGATGCTGGCATGTGGGTACCAATGACACCTGCGTTAGCCCCGCCTACTACTATAGTAAAGGAAGCAAAGTGAACCAAGAAAAATGCCTTGACACTGAGTGATTTGGAGCTATCATTAGAAAAATTGAAACCACCCTAAATTTGAAAATACTAAAAATAATAGAAAAGTAAGTTAAATAAATTAGGAACATGTATAATCAAATGAAATAATAGAAACCCATTGAAGAAACAGAAAATTTCAGCAAATAAGAGATACATGTCAAAACTGCTGTAAGTAGATTTAAAATGTTCTTACTACAAAAAATAATAATTAGGTGAAACAATGATATGTTAATCAACTTGATTTACTTCTACAATCTGTATATAAATAAAAACATATTTTACCCCACAAATGTATATAATTATTTGTCAACTAAAAATAACATGTAAAAGTTTTGTGACTAAAATTGAAATAAGAGATATGAAAAAGACCAAATGAAGATTTAATTTATTTTTTTAAATTGAATTTATTTATTTATTTATTTATTTTTGCTATGCTGGGGATTGAACCCAGGGCTTTGTGCTTGAGAGGCAAGCACTCTATGAACTGAGCTATCTCCCCAGCTCCTTAAATTTATTAATTTATTTTAATCACACATAAAACACAAAGATTGTCCATTTTAGTGGGGTACCATGTGAGTTTTTGTTTTTTAATAATAAGGAAACTTGCCTTATTAACATATCATTTCCATACAGAAAAGGCACATTCAATGCACTAAATAACCAGAACAAAAGACAAGAAAAAAAAAAAATTACCAGGCCAGAATCCCTTATTATCTTTCTCCAGGCACTTACCCTTCCCAGGGTGACCAGTATCCTAGCTTCTAAGGCTGTAGATGAGATTTACGTCTTTTAGTACTTAAAATAAGTGGAATTATACAGAATATATCTGAGGTTTAGATACCTGTATATATTGTATAACCAGATTGTATTTATTGATCTTTTCAAACACCACTTCTTTATGATGCAAGCATTCAAGATCCTTTGTTCTAGTTTTCTGAAATATACAATATAGAACTGCTCTCTCTAGCCACCTTACTGTGTGATTGCATAGCAGTATTTCTTATTCCTATCTAGCTACATCTTAGTGGCCATTAATCAAGTTTTCCCCATTCTGCCCTCCCTTTAATGAAGATCTTAAACCCCAAGAAATAGGATAACAGAAATATAAAAAACTCAAAGAATGTGTTCAACAGTAACATGGTAGAGAAAAAGGAAAAAATAAGTGAAGTGGGTGAACTGAATAGCAGAGAGAAATTAGACTGAAAAAAAAATTGAACAGGGCCTAAAGAACTTGTGAGACCAGAACAAAAGATCTAACATTTGAGTTCTGGAAGGAAAGGCGAGAGGGCAGGGCTAAAAGAAGTAATCAAAGAATAATGGATGAAAACTTTCCAAATTCTGCAAAACACATAAATCTATTGATTCAAGAAACGGAGTGAACCCCAAACAGAATGTTGCTCAAATTCACACTGAATGCATTATAATGAATAATCTGAAAACTGAAGAAAAAAAAATTGAAACCAGTGAGGGAGAAAGTGTTCAAAGAAAAGTGTCAACCCACTGTACCAAACCCAATGCAAACACCCTTCAGAAATGCAGAGGGATCAAGACTTATGAGGGGAAATGAAGAGATTTTGTCAACAGCAGATATACTCTAAAGAAGAACTAAATAAAATTCCCTGCACAGAAGAGTGATGATAAAGAAAGACACTTCAGAGCTTCAGGAAGGAAGAGACCACGGTAAGCAAAAATGTGGGTCATTACAATAGACTTTCTTCACTTGCACTTTCTAAATTATGTTTGTTAATGAAAGAAAATATTATACTTTTACCTAATATGTTTCTGAATGTATATAGAGGAAGCACTTAAAATCATTATGAGTGGCAGAAGGTAAAGGGATGTAAAGGGTCACTTGAGCTGGTAAAATGATGACACAGACTATGAAAAGTTATGCATATGTAATATAATACCTAGAACAATCATCACCTTGATATATGAAGAGATACATAAAACACACTACAAACAAATCAACATAGAATTTATGAAAAATTGTTCAACTATCCCCCAGAGGGGCAAGACAAAAGAAAACTTTAAAAAGAAGAGAAACACCCAACAAAGAGTATAAATAAAACAGCAGACTGAAGTTGCAACCTGTCATTTACTACAGAAGATTCAAATGGTCTAAATGCATCAATTAACAGAGATTGACAGAGTGAATTAAATAGCATTTTTCAGTTATATGCTGTTTACAAGAAACTTCAAATATAATGATACAGGCAAGTTGAAAGTAGAAGCATGGAAAAAGACATATCATATAAGCACTATTCAAAAGAAAACAAAAATGATTATATTAATAGACTTCAGAGCAAAGGAAAATTATCAAAGACAGAAATTTTACATGGTGATGAAAAGGCTAATCCACCAGGAAAATTTAGCAATCCTAAATAAATCAAACAATAGAGTTGCAAAATATGTCAAGAAACTAATATAATTAAAAGGAGAAATAAACAAATCTACAATTATAGAAGGAAATTTCAACATCCTTCTATCATTTCTTGATAGAACATGTAGACAGAAAGTAAAGAAGGAGGCAGAAGAAATGAATCTCAAAACATCTCAATAATATGTAATCAACAATTGTAGAATACTGTAGTCAATAAGGTCTAAATATCAGTTTAAGTGCCCATGAACCATATACCAGTTCAGGTAAGAACCTAGCCCCCCAAATGTGCACCAAATTTAAAAGAATTAAAATTAAATGGAGTGTTCACTGACCATATGAATACAGATTTGAAATCTATTAAAAGGGGGAAATCAAACAGTTAGAAATGAAATAATATATTTCTAATATTTCCAAATAATCCATGGATGGAAAAGGAAATCTCGAGGTGCATGAAAAATTACGTAAGAGAGAAGAAAAACAAAACATGGGACAAATTCAATAATAAGATTTTTTTTTACAAGGGCAAATGACTTGAGTAGACATTTCTCCAAAGAAGGTACATAGGTGATCAACAAGTACTTAAAAATATGTTCAACTTCATTAATCATTAGGTAAGTGAAATCAAAACCAGAATGAGAGACTACTTTGTACCCGTTAAGGACAGCTAATGTCAAATAAACAGAAGTTAATAAGAGTTAGAGAAGATGTGAAGAAATTGGAACCCTTGTTCTTTGCTGGTGAAAAGGTAAAATGATGCAGTTACTGTGGAAAGCATCATGGCTATTTCTTAAATAAGTAAACATAGAAATACTGTATGATCCAACAATTCCATTTCTGGGTACATGCCCCAAATAATTGAAAACAGGTACTTAAATAGATAAATATACAGCCATATAAGAAAAAGGCAGACCCAAGTATGCATACTTTATCTCAATACAAATTTGAGGGTATAGTTTAAACAATTCCAAGAGGGAAATTTATAGCACTAAGTGTACCCATTAGAAAAAAGAAAATGTAGAGCTCAAGGTATAACCTAATGGTAGAATATGTGTTTAGAATGCATGTAGCCCTGGGTTCAATTCTTATCACTGGGTTAAAAGAGCAAAGAGAGAAAAGAAAGAAAAGTAAAGGAAAAAGTACATGTCTCAACTCAGCAATTGAAAATCCCAGAAAAAAAAAATCTATAAGCAGTGGAGCAAAATAAACACAGAGCAAGCAGATAAGGAAATAATAAAGATAATAACTGAAATCAATGACACTGAAAATAGAACAATAGAGAAATTCGATGAAATAAAAAACTCGTCCTTCAAAAGGATTAATAACAAACCTCTGACACAGAAGAGAGTTTTAAATCATCAATATCAGCAATGAAGTGCATTACACCCTTAGAGACTCTAGAATGTGTATCAAGCATTTTTTTGAAACATGAAATGTGATATGCATCACAAAATATGAAACTTCTAAGCCATCAAGTAGGCATTGAGATCAAGGTACTTTAGTATACAGGAATTTTTGTTAATACCTGCTTGAGCTGGTCACAAGTCCTTTTTTTGGTTATTTGCCATGTGACAATGCATTATTCATCTGAGAACAAATAAGCTTGATTAAATTGCTCTATGAAGTGTGTTGCACAGCAAGTCTTAGTTTGTTTCATTCCATTGAAATAATTTATTTGTCATAATGAGATCTAGAATGAGAGCTTACATATTTTTCATTATGTCATAAGCATTTTTACATGATTGCTATTTTATAATAGCCCTGTTAGAGAATCAGCCACTTCTACATCCCAAGTGATGTCAGTCTTCCGGGATAAATAAATGGACAAAAGGAATGACAAGGTCGTCCATGTAGCTTGAGTGCCAGTGACCCTTGTTTATCCACCTCCTCACAAGAGAGCTGGTGGTTAGGTGATTGACAAGATAACTTGATCCACTTAGACTTTTGAAACTCAAATCAGAAGTTTTTCAAAATCAGGATGTTGTAAAATCAGAGTAGGTGATCTTTGATTGCTATGGAATGTTGTAGATAGTGGTACTTTGTTGATAAAATGCTCTGTTGACTTCCTCCAAGTTCTGACCATTTTACTCATTGATTTCTACAAAGAATCTATTAGATAATTGGGCCCTAGAGAGGAAAGTACTAGTCTCTATTGATTTTGCACGATAAGTTCTACTAAACACCAGGGATCCATCATCATACGAGCTATCTAAAGACAGAGGGATTTTTGCAATTACATAGGACAGTGTTTCTCACACTTTAGGCAGCTTAAAGAAATTAATTTAAAGTCTATTAAAAAATTTATCAAAATACAGCAAATATTTAAAATGATAATTATGTTTATTATTTCAGGTCAATGAGAAATATGAAGTTGATATTTGAGAACTTTCACCAAAGTTTCCTTATTGGGTTTCATATTAGAAGGTTATAATTGACAATAAGGGTCATATTTAGTGAATATTTTCTTTTTAAATTTTGCTCAGTTGCTTATTTTATTTTCAATTGAGTAAGGTTTAATTCCCAAATAAAAGTCATGTATATTTACAGTAAACACATAATGTTTTGATATTTATACACTGTGCAATGATTAAATCAAGCTAATTTCACAAATCCATTCTTATATTACTTATATAATATACTTATATTACTAATATAATTCTTATATTACTTTCACATGGTAAGAATATTTAAGGTTTATTCTCTTTGCATTTTTCAAGTACACAATACATTATTATTAACCATAGTCAGTTCTGTACAAGATATCTCCAGAACTCACTCTTCCTTTATAACTAAAACTCTGTACTCCTTGAAAAACCTCTCCCTGTTTCCTGCCTCTCCTCCAGCTTCTGGTATCCACCATCCTACTTTCTACTTCTGTGAATTTAACTTAAGATACCACATGTAAGTGAGATCATACAGCACTTGTCTTTCTGTGTCCCTTTCATTTTACTGAGCATAATATCCTCCAGGTTCATTGATATTGTTTACAAAATACGGGATTCCTCATTTTTTTTTCAAAATGACTGAACAGTATTCCAGTGTAGTGTGTGTGTGTGTGTGTGTGTGCGCATGTTGTATGTATATGTGTCTTTTTGTACTATGTATCTGTATCTATATATCTCATTCATCCATTGATGAACATTTAAGTTAATTCTAGATCTCCCAGTCATCCCAGGCAACAAAAGCAAAAATAGACATATGTAATTGCATCAAACTAAAAACTTCTGCATAGCCAAACAATCATTAGAATGAAGAGACAACCTACAGAATGGGAGAAAGTATTTGCAAACCATAGACCCGATAAGGGGTTAATATCCAAAACATGTAAAGGAACTCAACTCAATAGTAACAAAACAAATAACCTGATTAAAACTGTGCAAAAGCAGCTCAGTTCACAGTAGCTAGATTGTGGAACCAACCTAGATGCCCTTCAACAGATGAATGGATAAAGAAACTCTGGCATATATACACAATGAAATATTATTCAGCCATAAAGAATAATAATATTATGGCATTTGCAAATAAATGGATGGAATTGTAGAATATTATGCTAAGTGAAAGGCCGAATGTTTTCCCTGATAAGTGGAGAATGATATGTAATGGGGGTAAGGGGGTGGGGAGTGAGAGAAGAATGGGGGAACTTTAGATATGTAGAATGAAATGAGAGGGAGGGGGTATGAAAAATGGTGGAATGAGACAGACACCATTTCCCTATGTACATGTATGTTTACACAAATGGTATGAATCTACATCATGTACAACCATAGAAATGAAATGATGTACCCCATTTGTGTACAATGAATCAAAATGTAGTCTGTAAAAAATTAAAAGATAAATTTTAAAAATGTGCAAAAGCATTATGGGTGACTATATTCACCCTGCTGTGCCATAGAACACCAGAAATTACTCCTCTTAACTGTAATGTGGTATCCATTGGCCAACCTCTCCCCATACACCCTCCCCAGTATCTGATAACTATCCTTCTACTCTCAACTTCTATGAGTTGAACATGTTTAGATTCCACGTGAGTAAGAACATATGGTATTTGTCTTGCTGTGCCTCCCCTATTATACTTAACATAATGTCTATTGTGTATCTCAAAATACCCAGAGGATTTTGAATGTACTTATCATAAGGGAACAATGAAAGTTTAAAGTGATGGATATGTTAATCACCTTGATTTACTCATTACCCAGTTTAGACATGAATCGCAACAACACATTTTACCTTGTAAATATGTACAAACACGTGTCAATTAAAAAAGAAATGGACATAAACCTGAATAGACAGTTCTCAAATGACTAATGGGTATATGAAAAATGCTCAATATCATTAATCATCAGGAAAATGCAAATCAAAACCACAGTGAGATATCATTTCACACCTGTTAGATAATTATCAAAAAAGACAAAAGATAACAAATGTTGACAAGAATATGGAGAAAAGAAAACCCTTTCACACTATTGGTGGGAGTATGAATTAATACAGTCAGTATGCAAACCAGTTATGGAGGAGTCTCAAACAATTAAAAAACAGAACTGCCAAATAATCCACCAGTCCCACTACTTTTAGACATATACCAAAAGGAAAAGAAATCAGTATGTCAAAAAGTCATCTATATTCATACATGTGGTGCAGCATTATTCACAATAGCCTAGATATGGAATGAAACTAAGTGTCTATCAATGGAGGTATAGATAAAGAAAATGTGGTTTATATACAAATGAAATGCTATTTTGCCATAAAAAGAAGGAATTCCTGTTATTTGTGGCAGCATGGATGAACCTGGAGGGCATTATATTAAATGAAATAAACTGGGCACAGAAAATACCGCATGTTCTCACTAATAAATTAAAACTAAAAAGTCAGACTCTTTGAAGCAGAGAATAGAATGGTGGTTTCCAGGAGCTGAGGCAGTGGTGGTGAGTGTTGGGGAGATTTTGGTCAAGCACTACGAAGTTTCAAGTAGAGAGATAAATTCAAAAAACAAATTTACTGTACAACATGGTTACTATAGTTAGTAACAACATATTGTATTCTTGAAAAAAGCTAAGAGTGGATGGTTAGTGCTCTTACTGCCAAAATGATAACCAGGTGAGATAACGTATATGTGAACTAGCTGGAATCAGTCATTCCATGATGAACATCATGTTTTACACAATAAATACAATTTTTATCTGTTGATTTAAAAAATAACAGCAACGAAAACAGCATTGATGAAAAAATTTCTGCAAAAAGTTTCTGCAGCTAATTGTCCCTTCCAGTCTTCTCTTAGAAGCATTTCTCCTCATCCATGGATGAGGTCTCAGACATGCTCTGTGACTCTTTGGTGAGAACAAATAGTTTTTTTTCCCAGTATTAAAAATATTTCTAAATTTGGAATGGAACCACCATTTGACCCAGCTATCTCACTCCTTGGCTTATATCCAAAGGACTTAAAATCAGCATACTACAGAGATACAGCCACATCAATGTTCATAGCTGCTCAATTCACCATAGTCAGAGTGTGGAACCAACCTAGATGTCCTTCAATTGATGAATGGATAAAGAAACTGTGGTATATATATATACAATGGAATATTACTCAGCCATAAAGAATGATAAAATTATGGCATTTGCAGGCAAGTGGATGAAATTGGAGAATATCATGCTAAGTGAGATAAGCCAATCTCAAAAAACCAAAGGACAAATGATCTTGCTGATAAGTGGATGATGACACATAATGGGGGGTGGGAGGAGTTAAGTGTTAGAGTTAGAGTTAGGGTTAGGGAGGGGGGCAAGAATGGAGGAAAGAAGAACTCTATAGAAGGAAAAGAGGGGTGGGAGTGGTGGGAGGAAGGGAAAAAATAACAAAATGAATCAAACAACATTACCCTATGTAAATTTACGATTACACAAATGGTATGCCTTGACTCCATGTACAGAGAAACAACATGTATCCCATTTGTTTACAATAAAAAAAGGAAAAAAATATTTCTAATTTTATATTAAAGTTTCAACATTTCATTTACTCTAAAGCTTCCTCTATCCTCCAGCTTGCCTCTTCTTCAGGCTGCAAATTCTGCAGTGGGAAATAAAGATCATGTTGGTTTCCTCAGTGCTTTCTGATTTTTCCCTTCTGCTCCAACTTCATGTTGGCATCCGGGAGAAGGCAGGAGAGGTTTGCCTATACAGGACCATCATAATCTGGCACTGGTACGCTCTGAGTGTGGCACTTATCCAAGTGCTCACTCTTCTCTGAAAGAGCACTTTGAGGGCTTATTGGAGACTTATTAGGAAGCTTTTCCCTTCCATTCCTTCATGTAATCGCGGTATTTCATGGCTAAATACTGCTTATTTCGTCTTTGGTTCCTGGGTTGTGAAAGGCACACTGAGACTCTCTCTGACAGGTATACTTCTCACTTCCAATTGTGCTCTTCATTGAGAATCAACACTCAACGTTCCGCTGAACACTCAAGTTCAGTGGTCTTCTGAAGGATCTACATCTGGCCTCACATTTTGCCCCAAACTGGAAGTCCATGCCGCCATCTTTCCTGGCACTGGGATGCCCTGCCTGAGGGGGCATGGGCTGTGCTTGTCCTCTGCTCTGATTGGTCAGGGCTGCTGCTGCCCCAGTCCAGTGGTGCCTGAAATTGGTCAAATAATTTTTTCCGATTGTGGAGTTGTTTTAGTAGGCATGTTTGTCTTTTCCATCAAGTACATTTTTCTACTTTTCATAAAATAGATGACGCTTTGGCCTTTGATTTCATTATTTATGTCTCACATTGTTCAGAATCTAGTAGAAAAAAGGAGTTCTCCTTAATGAATTGGCTGAAGAATTTCAGTGTTTTACAAAGATCATCCTAAGAAAAATTAGCTTAATGGAGAAAACATAGAATGAGATAAAGAAAGGGCCTGGGATGTGACCTCTGCCTTCAACTTTTTCATCTAATTATGGAGCAAGGCAAGGAAATCAACCTGTAGTTAATGTGAAAACAACAATAATGGTTACTTTTATTGAATATTAAATGTGTGTCAGGCTGTATCTATATCAATATATACATTTTATCATTTAATCCTCCCAGTAACCCTGACTTAGGTTCAATTGCAATCTCTGTTTTATAAATTGAAGCTCAGAGTTCAAGTAAATATTCCAAGTTAGGAAGAAATAGAGATGAAATGTGAACCCCGTTCTGTCTGATCCCAAATTCTTAAGGCCTCATTTCAACTGTTAGAAGCTTAAAGTCTAACAGGGAACTAGACATGCACATCTTCAATTTCAGGGTAGGATAGTGAGAAAGACTTTGATACAGCAAATATTATGCAGAATTATGCCTTTATTCATATGCTAATGTCATTTCCCAGCAATGAAAGAATATCCTGTGTATAACGGATGAATCTTAAAACTCACCTCTAGCACCCAACCAATTTAGATGCTCTCCTCTTGTGTTTACTGACTGGCTTGTGTATGCTGACCAAGCCAAAATGCAATTTTAGCATATTCCAAATACATATAAATTCTACTTAGAATCAGAAAAACTTACAATTTTTGAGCTTTCCAAACAGTTATTTTACTGTGCTCTATTAGATAAAGAATCATAACACATTATATTTTATAAAAATCATAACTAACCTTAGTATTCTGTTTTTCTCTTAACAGTGATACATTTATTCATTTGATATTTTTGATGGTATTAAGGCATACATTATTATTGTCACCATCAACATCATAATAATTATATTTTAAGGAATCTGAGGTTCAGCATTTTAGAGTGATTTGCCAAGTCACACAGGTAGCAGCTGGATGGATTTTTTTTTTTTTTCTAATTGTAAATTCTAGCTTTTTCTATTCTCTCTCTCTGTGCCTCAGATGCTGCCAGCAATTGCTCCAGCTTTCTGTTGGCAAGTTCCTCCAGAATGATAAATACCTTCAAAAAGTTGCCAACGTGACTGCAAGAGCTGATTATTGGTTAGCTAGAAACAAAGCATATATCAGACACTCTGGTAAAGCACAAAGTGCATTTATAGAGGCATTGTTTTTAATCATAAAAAGCTGGTATGACAGGTAATTTTTTGAAATATTAAATTGTGTTTTGCTTTTCCAGCTATAAAAAAAATAAAAAAGGAATGAGCAGAATTTATGTTTTATGCTTTGTATTTTCCTCCTCTCATTCCGAAAAGGCAACAGAACTTTGCATTTTCTTCCCTTGGGTGTCATTGCTGAGTCAAAGCAAAATTACTGAAAGAAAATCATTTTTTATGGTCTCGGAGAAGCTCAAATTCACGGAGGATATCA
This sequence comes from Sciurus carolinensis, assembly GCF_902686445.1. Taxonomy (NCBI): domain Eukaryota; kingdom Metazoa; phylum Chordata; class Mammalia; order Rodentia; family Sciuridae; genus Sciurus; species Sciurus carolinensis. The sequence goes on from NC_062226.1 coordinate 28,297,266, forward strand.
TAAAAGGGAGGGAAGAGAAATGAGTATCTTTCAGATTGAGGAGAAATAGGTAAAAGCAGTAAAGTTTGGGTACACCCCAATATTTAAAAAGGAACATCAATCTTGTATTTTATAGAATATTAGGAAGGTGACATTGATGTCATTGCAATACACATGGGAGTATAAAAATCCCCCAGGAGGGAATGACACTTGATGGAGATCTGGAGGCTAAACCCAAGACACGAGGGCTGGAACATGAGTTGAAATTAAGGTACCTGAGCCTGCAAAAAGCTGCAGAGCGGTAGGACTTCTAATTTCAGTGCCGTCTACATGATGAGTTTACTGACTCAGGAGCCCCCTGATATCATCATCTTTGAAGGCAAGAGCAGGAAGAAGATCCTCAAAATGATTAGTTTTCTGGACAGATTCCATCTGGAAACTTGAAGTCAGATTTAATTTTATTTAAAAATAGTAAAGCATGTATATACGTGCGTGGGGTAGAGTTGGATGGATGAAATGAACTTGGCAAAAATGGGGATAGTTCTTGACAAAGAATAATAGATGCATGGAGCTTACAGTATTCTTTGAAATTATGTTGGGATATTTTTTAATAATGAAACATTTTTAAAAAGACAATGAAGTTAGGTCATAATTCTCACATCTCTATTATATAGGGGTGTGGGGAAAAGAACCTAAAGAGTGTGGTGTGAGCAGAGTAGTTATAAGGCAGTACCTGCCATGGGCTTAGAATGACGAAGTGGCAACATATTTACCCTGCAGTTTCTCTCCTCTATCAAGATTCTAACACTATAATGGATAAATAAACTGTGGTATGTATACACAACGGAATATTATTCAGTTATAATGAAGAATAATTTTATGGCATTTGCAGATAAATGGATGGAATTGGAGAATATCATGCTAAATGAAATAAACTAAAAAAAAAAAAAAACAAAGGTTGAATGTTTTTCCTGATAAGTGGGTGATGATATATAATGGGGGAGTGGGTGTGGGGGATGAGAGAAGAATGTAGGAACTTTAGATCATGTAGAGGGAAATGGGGGGGGCATGAAAAATGGTGGAATGAGACAGACATCATTACCCTATGTATAAGTATGATTACATGAATAGTATGAATCTACAATGTGCACAACCATAGAAATGAAAAGATGTACCCCATTTGTGTACAATGCAGTCTGTAAAAATAAAAAGTTAATTAAAAAAAACCAAAAAGCCAAAAACAAAGTTATAAGAAATCAAAACATTCTATTTCAGTCATCTTCACACAGGAATAGAACCAATATGTCTTTCTTCTGTGAGAAAGATTAATGATTTGGAACAATAGTCACATCTTTTCTTATCCATAAAGTTATTGCCCAGTATTTGATTTTATAGCCTTTTTACAAACTTCTAGTGAAATGTTTCTGCTTGCTCTAGTTCCAGGAAAATCTCTGCTAGGAACAGAAGGATTTAACTAGTATCTGAACCACTAAAGCTGCTAGATGCAAGTAATCCTGCTGGTTTTGGTCCACCAGACTAGAATAAGCTGCCCTGATCTTCCCCAGAATTTGGAGGCTGGACTTCACTTCCAAACTCAGATAAAAGCTCTAGAATTCCAACACCTGCTTCCAGCAGCAGCAGCCCTGATGGCCCGAACCTTCTCCCCAAGCACCATTGGCACTCTGGGGCAGCACCATCAGATAAGCAGGGCTCCAGGGTGCTCAGATTCTTGCTCTTCTAGAGCCCATGGACTGTCAGATCCACCCAGGCTTCTGAGTGGCCAACCTGTTTCCAATTCTGCCATGGAACATACAGCTGAGCAGGCCCATGAGGCTAAGCTTACAGGGCTCCTTCTTCCAAACTAGGTATAGCACTGAGATAACACTGAATGAAGGGAAGTCCTGCTGAGGAACGCCTTGCTGAGGAAAGCCACCTGCCTACCCAGGGAGGCCAGGAGTAGACCTCTGAGGACCCCTGCTGTGTGAAGGCAGCTCTGGGGAGGCCGCTGTGCTCCCTTGAACCAATAATGACTGAAAGTTTCCAATAGTTTGTAAAGATTTTAAAATTAGTTCTTATGGAGCACAGCTACCAGCAAACTACCCACAGACACCTCTCTAAGCTCTTTGGGAGAAACCTTCCTACAGTTAGAACTGGCTCTAGTGCAACTCTGTCCCCATAAACAATTTCTGCTTGGGAATGACCTACCAGTGTTAAGGCCCCTGGAAGTTCCTTGTTCCTCATGGTTGAGAAAAAACACCAAAACCTGAAAGGCCCTCAAAATTCTCCAAAGTGATGTAGAGGAAAAAAATGTTAAAAAAATACTTATATTCATTTTTGTCCAATAGACTTAAAATTACGCTTTAGTAACATATTATTGGCAGTGTCCATGCATCACTAGGTCCATGTGTCACTGAAGGTATAAGCTGTATCCTGAGTGTGGCATAATTATTCTAGAACTCAAAGAGGTTGACACTCACACATCCATTCAAACTCACTGATGCACAGGGCAGTTCACACATATTTGATTTTGTGGATTTAGGAATTTTGGATCATAAAGAGTAGACTTTATAATACCAAACTGCAATTTGTAATAACACAAGTTATGACTTTATAAATCTATTTTATGTATTGTTTTTATTTTTGTTTTGTGCAACATAGTTCCCCTGTTATCTTTTGGCAAAGAAATGAAAGGGTAACATTTTTCTTACACTAAATTACAAGTGTTCCAAATTTGCTGACCTTTTCTTTGATGATCATAGCTGTCGATAGAATGGTACCTTACAGAGATCGCTAAAAAAGATACAGACACTTACTGCTTACTGTCTCCTTTTAAGATAAAGGTGACAATCTCACAGTGAGGGAGAAAGTAACTTTTTAAAAATCCTGCTATCAAAAAAGAATGTTGAAAATGTTTACACCGTTGTCAAAAATTATTAGTCTCACATTTTAACTTCTTATACCTTCTATTTAAAAAAATTGAAGCAGAATTCTCTAACCTGTTTTAAGATCTTTCAAATGAAGAGTTTTGGTAGGCTTTGAAACTATTGAATGAAAATATTAAAATAAAATGTTTCTTCTGATTCACTCACAAAAAATCTGATTCCACAATGTATTCATATATTAAAACATCAGATTGTATTCCTAAAACATATGTAATTATTTGTCAATCAAAAAATTTAAAAAACTAAATATTATTTAAAATCTCCTTTTGACATTAGGGAAGGGGAAATTTAATAAATTTTTAGCAATATAGGTGAATAAAGCATGTTGTCTGAGCACTGAAAAATTACTATCATGATTTAGAAAATATAGGTAATGTTCTACCTCTTCCATTGGGTCAAGAGATCTTTTGAGAAGTATTTTGCCACCATGTCAGTCATAGACATCATTACCCTATGTACATGTTTGATTACATGAATGGTATGAATCTACATTGTGTACAACCATAGAAACAAAATGATGTACACCACTTGTGTACAATAAATCAAAATGCAGTCTGTAAAAAATAAAAAATAAGTAAAAAATTTAATAAATCAAGTATCAAAACATATGAATTATTCAGTTTATGCAACATAAAGCACTAAACCAACAATTTATTTAAATGATGGTACATATCTATTAATACCACATTATTAATAATATTATAATAATTTCAGTAAAACTTGGAATACAGACCCTTGCTTTGTTAATAAATATAATTCAGATGTTTAAATATTCATAATTCATATTTGTTATATTCTTTGCATAACATCTATATTAGCAAATGGTTTGTAGTGTGTATAATAGTACTGTTTTATACACATGTTCATATGCTCATCTCTCTAGCTGTGTCCCTATCTGTGTCTATCTAGCTAACTAGCTAGAGAATCAAAAAAATAAGCAGGAATGTACATGGATTTTAAAATAACTGGCCATTGCTTTTGAACCACAACTTGTATCAGAAATTCTGATGATAGCTCCTCTCCATATCCCCAGTGTTAAGTACAAGGCCTATGTTCAATAAATGTTTGATAAATTAATGAAAGCTTCAATATGGCTAGAGGTTTGAATTGTACTCGTATGGAAATAAGAATCCATGGGCTCTTTCAAAAATGTTTTAATCCAACCATATGTGCACTGAGCAGTGAAACAAAATTGCAAAATGTTTATGCCTTTGTAAAAAGATTTCTGGCAGACCTGTGAAAAGGAACTTGATGTCTCTGTAATTAACCACTAGATGGCAATAGCTCTACATTATTCTCCTTTCTTAGGGATCTTTCCCTAGTGGTCTTGGAGGTGGCACCAGAAGGATTATCTCTGCAGATATTTGCCAAGAAAAGGCACATCAGCTGTAGAATTCTGAGATTGATAGTACTAATGAAAAGGCATTTCTGTGCTTGTTTCTTCTTGCGTGTGTCTATGACTGTTGCAATAGTTATCCACCAATTTGATTATCTTCGAACTGTAAATCATTATAACACAATCAATAAAATATTAATTTTAAGCTATGAGTCCATAAAGGTCTGCATATGGAAAATTTAAGATAATTGCAGTGCTTTTAAATAGCATTCCAATGCTCTCCACCCTCCTCGCCTTCCTCCTAACCTCACAACTACAGATGTAAGGATGGCAGGGTGAGAGCTCTCTTCTTGCTCCTCTGGTTGACTATTGCTGTGTATTCACAAGCAAGCTGTGTATTCACAAGTCACCTAACTGTGACTCAAAGCTCTTGTTTCTTTTCCATGGAGAAGATCTAAAGAGAACCTGCAAAATGCATGTGATTTTGGACCAAAAAAAAAAAAAAAAAAAAGACAGAATTGAAAACAGGGTAACAAATGTATAACATGAAACTTTCTTTAGTTCAATACCTTGGGAAAATGATACCATGTAATTTTGTTTTGAAATAGAAACAAAATATGAATCAATGCTTTCATGGGCTGTTTTGTTTGAATTTATTCATGTAGTCATACAGGGGAGTGGAAAGAAATCATAGGTACAGTCTGGGAGTTGATGTAATCACTAGTCAGTTGTGTCTAAAGCCCTCACACAGGAGACCCAGATTTCTTTGTTTCTATGAATTTATCAACTATTAGCTCTAGATGACTCAAAAACTGGGAAAAGAAACAGGTTAAATTAAATTCAAAGAAAACCTCTTGCGCTTTGAAATTGTGTCTTTTGTTTCTTGAATGTTTTTGACTAATATGACTCTGATGGCTTCAGAAATGCAATTTTATTTTAGAATTTTTCTTTTCCAGGACAGCTGCTTCCTGCCTCCCTCCTCCTGTTTAGGATGATTCTGAGGGCAACACTGAGTGAGAAAGAGAGAGAGAGAGAGAGAGAAAGAGAGAGAGAGAGAGAGAGAGAGAGAGAGAGAGAGAGAGAGAGAGAGAGAGAATGCAGATACTCTCAGAATTTCTTTTTAAAATTAAACAAATGTTAGGGATGAAGAAATAAACCTCACAGATTTTTGTAATGTACTTATGGCTATATTTGGCTATCTCACCATGGAAAATAACTCAAGTGACCAATCTCTCTCATAATTTCTGCATTTAACTTAAATTCCATCTCAATCTCATTCTAATTGTTTTTTTGAGAGAACACTAAAGAATTATTTTGAGATTGAATCTTCTATTGACTACCTACAACCAATTGTTGTTGAAAATTATTTTTAAAGTGAACAAAGTAATTAGAATTGATGTAGTGTCCAGAGGAGTGCTCATGTAACACTGTCCAGAACTGGAGGGAGAAAGGGGGAAGGGGGTTTCCTCTTGTGCACCTCTTTTCTTCTTCCATTCTTCAGGTGGAATAATCTTTTCAGGTATCTCAAAGCTCACTTTTTTCATATCTTTTTGGCCTGAAGTGGGTCTTTTACCTCTTTTAGGCCAACGGAGAAGTGCATAGGGCTTCCTTGCCTCTCTTAGACTAATCATGAGCCTTTCTCTGGATCTGGGTATAATGTTTCCCAAACACACCTGGAGCTCTGTTGGCCAGGAAGAAACAGAGGAGTGGTGCGTGGGAGGGAGAGGAGAAGTTGAATAATCAAGGAATTCTGCCTGCCACAAATAGAATTTGCATGCAGGGGAGAACAAGAAGTTGAATATGGCTATGTGAAATTCCATGGGGAAATAGTTAAAGCTAAGTTTGATGGCAGGCAGGACCTGGACCAGGTTTCCTTGCATCAGTATGTTCTTAATGGGAAATGGAGATCCTGTGAGTGGTTTCTGTGTAATTAGCTTGGTGATCTTTGAGTAAGTGAAATCACCCCAACGTGAAAGAGTAGCTAATGTGCATCTGAGAATGGATGACCAAGATTTTCCCATGATCCATGTTCAGTGGGCTGTTCGGAGCAGTTACACAATGAACAGGGAGGCCAAGTCCTTTTGATACATCGGCTGGGGACAGGGGATGTCTGTAGCACTGGAAAGGCAATGGTTAGTTTCTCTAGCATGGGGCAGTGTAGTCCTTTGAGTTCTGTGTAATTTCTTCTTAGTTGGGGATACAGGGAGACCACCAGAGGATGGACAAAGGTAAGGTGTGGTCAGAGAGCAGGAAGCCTGGTCTACAGCACAGAATATGAGAGTTAGGTTTTTGCAGACTCCATGGGGTAGAAGAGAAGCTCATGGGTTTGAAGAACTAGCTGGTCAAGGGCCAATGTGTCTGCAGCCCTGGAGGAAGGCTATTGAACACGGAGGTTCAATAGCCTCAAAAATGGGGGACAGCACTGGGGATCTCAAGAACCAGATTGAGGAGGAGGCTGAGTTTGGTATTTGTAGCTTTCTTTAATTAAGCACGTGTTGGACCTAGTCACACACTGTGAGAGAATGTGTCAGTGTCCAGCATGATTGCAGAATTAATCAGGGGACTGTCATTTGTGGCATCACCACTAAATACTGAAATAGATCAGTGAAGCCAGTGTAGTGGACAAAGGGAGGCAGAGTGTCCACAGCACCCTGGGGTAGCTTTCCGTGTGTCTGCCTCACTAGGAGTGTTGGGGATGTGTCATTGATTGAAGAGGGTCTCAGCAGCCCTAGGTCTTGAAATCAGGATATCTTAATACTGTAGACAAAGTGGGAAATCTGAAGAAATATTGGGAGGAGTATTCCATACAGCTGCATCAATGACCAGGGACTGATCTGATACTTCTGAAGCTTTATCCTCGATAGCTTAGGACAACCTAAAAGAACTAACAGAATTTAGAGACACAGAAAGGAGATTGCAAGCAGGGTAGTATCCGTATTTTTAAAAACCCTTCAAAATATGTTTCTTTTTTTTACAGTGTATGCCTTTTTTGTTCTAATTAGTTATGCATGACAACAGAAGGGATTTTGACACATTGTACACAAATGGAGGACAACTTTTCATTTCTCTGGATGTATACAATGCAAAGTCACACTGGGTGCAATCATACATGTACATAGGGTAATAATGTCCATCTCATTCCACCATCCTTCTTACCCCCACATCCCCTCCCTTCCTCTCACTCCCCTCTGCCTAATCCAAAGTTCCTCCATTTTTACCTAGTTTTACCCCCACTCCCACATTATGGATCAGCATCCACATATCAAAGAAAACATTAGGCCTTTGGTTTTGGGAGATCCGCTTATTTCACTTAGCAAGATATTCTCCAGCTTCATCCCTTTACCAGCAAATGCCATAATATCATTCTTCTTTAAGGCTGAGTAATATTCCATTGCATATACATATGCCACATTTTCTTTATCCATTCATCTGTTGAAGGTCATCTAAGTTGGTTCCATAGTTCAGTTATTGTGAATTGAGCAGCTATAAACATTGATGTGGCTGTGTCACTCTAATATGCTGATTTTAAGTCCTTTGGATATAGCTCAAAGAGTGGGGTAACAGGGTCAAATGGTGGTTTCAATGCAAGTTTTCTGAGGAATCTCCCTTCTGCTTTTCAGAGTGGTTGCATCAATTTGTAGTCCCACAAGGAATGTATGAGTGTACCTTTCCCCACATGCTCGCCAACACTTTTTGTTGATTGTATTCTTGATAACTGCCATTCTGACTGGTGTGAGATGAAATCTTAGAGTAGTTTTGATTTGCATTTCTCTAATTGCTCGAGATGTTGAACATTTTTCCATACATTTGTTGATCAATTGTATTTCTTCTTCTGTTCAGTCCCTTAACCCATTTATTGATTGAGTTGTTTTTTTAGTGTTAAATTTTTTGAGTTCTTTATATATCTTGGAGATTAGTGCTTTATCTGAGGTGCACGTGGTAAAGATTTTCTCCTTTTGTAGGCTCTCTTTTCTGGGTATTGATTGCTTCCTTTGCTGAGAAAAAGGTTTTTAGTCTGAATCCATCCCATTTGTTGATTCTTGTTTTTACTTCTTGCACTTTAAGAGTCTTGTTAAGGAAGGCAGGTCCTAAGCTGACATGGTTAAGATTTGGGTCTACATTTTCTATTAGGCATAGGGACTCTGTTCTAGTGCCGAAGTTTTTGGTCCACTTTGAGTTGAGTTTTGTGCAGGGTGAGAGATAGGGATTGAATTTTATTTCGATATATATGGATTTCCAGTTTTACCCCCACCATTTGTTGAAGAGGCCATCTTTTCTTCAATATGTGTTTTTGGCGCCTTTGTCTACAATTACTGTATTTATGGGGATTTGTCTCTATGTCTTCTATTCTGAGAAATCTGTCTATGAGGAAGAATAAGTTGTCTTAAGTGCTTACCACATATAATATTCAAGACATCATTTTATTACAATAAAAAGAATAAATATAGCATATAAAAAAACTCCAGAAATTTAAAATAAAACTGACAAATTAATATCAGAAAAGCTAAGAAACTGAATAATTGCATATCAAAAAAGTCAAAAGTAAAATAAGTATGTGAATGATTTGAATAGCTGATGTTTAAATACATATCTCCAGCTGTGAGTCCTATAACTAGATGATTTTTAAGTTACTTTTACTACCTTGATAAATATTGTAGTCAAGGAAATACTGTAATATGTAAAAAACAAAAACTAAATTACTTAATTCCCACTTTAGGACAAGATAATGGGTCATTTCAGCTTTAGATTGTCAAAGGAGACAAAACCATGGGAAGAAACTAGAATAAGTCAGAAGTTCTATTGTTGGTTGGCTCTTGGTCTCTCTGCAAGACATATTCTCTCTCATCTGCTTTATTTACTTACCTGTGAAATGGGAGGAAAGATAGCTAAGGTCTCCTTCTAACATTCTGTGACATTATGCATATAACTGTCATTCAGATAAAATGAGATTAAGTTTATAGGCAAGTATTTATTGATGGATTTTTGAGACCAATGAGGGCAGATATGTGAAGAACTTATAAATCAGAGACCACCCAGCTAGATTTGGAATGTTTCAGGGAGCTTTATAAAACATTTTCAATTCAAGTCTTGAGAAAATGCATAATATATTCAGAGAATAGAAAAACATATCCATCATTTTCTTTCCAATGAGTAATTTATGATCCTCAAAATACAGCGCACGATTCCTTTTCATGCTACTAGTTCCTCTGATGATTTTTAGAACTAGAAGAAGAAAACAAGTTATTGCATCTGAGAAATCACCCCACTGGGCCAAAGCATATAAAATAAAGTTTGTGATGTTATAAAGGAAGATAGGAGTGCAAGAAAACAGGGAATCAAGCAGAAACTGAAAAGTTTGAAAAATCAATTGGAGTTAAAAGATCAGTCAAGAAAAGAAACATGGTAGCAGTAGCTTGGCTATTGATAACTTAATCCATGCTGTTCCTAAAGGGTACTTACAGACACACTGACAGAAGATAGTAAAGGCTGGTGGTAAGGAATAACCTGACTTCTAATAAAGACCAGTTTCATCTTGTTCCAAAGGAATATAATTACGATTTCAGTGGGTACTAGAAAGGGTAATTAAGTGTCTGGGGTATTTTCTAGTGCTAGGTAGGAAGAAAACTTAAAAGATATTTCAAGCAAATGTTAGAAAATGCTTGGCTGTATCTTTGATGGGCTCTAATCCAGACAAATGAGTTTATCCCCAAACTCTGTGATTTAACAGCTGAGGGACGTAGGTAAGTCACTTATTTTTCTGAGCCTCAGAATCCTGAACTATAAAGTCACACTGATAATAGTATTCTGTAACACTGAGTTGTTGTGATGATTAAATGAGATTATGATATTATTAAATGAGAAATGATATTAGTTCCCTCCTCCCCTTGGAGTAGTGCCCAACCTATACCAATCTGACTGTATCAGTCAGGTTATAAACAAGAGATAACAACCACACAGTGATGTGAATAGAGGAAGTTTAAGAAAAAGACTATTAAAAATAACAGGGGGCTGGAGTTGTAGCTCAGTGGTAGAGCGCTCGCCTAGCACATGTGAGGCACTGGGTTTGATCCTCAGCACCACATAAAAATAAATAAATAAAATAAAGTTATAAAAAAAAAAAAAACAACAGGGAATTACTAGCTACCAAAGAGTAGTTAGTAAGAAGCAAAAGAACTCTCAAAAAAAAAAAAAAAAAAATGTAGGCATGGCATCTATGAGGTTTACCTCTAGGGATATTATAGAGCACATTCCGGCAGGAACTGGGTGCTGGAGAAGCCATGCATAATGCAGGAGCCAAGTGCCAGGAAAGCTGTCCATGCTGCAGAATCCAGGATCGCAGAAGCTGTGTGATTTGCACTGAAGAAGCTACATGCACTGCAGGAGACTGGAGTGGAGCACAATGGAAACAGAAAGAAGATTTTTTTTTTCTCCTCCATTAATTGCCTCTCCAGGACTCTAGTAGCAAAGCTTTACAATGCCCTATATTGAAAAGAATAATTAAAGAGCCCATCTCCACTTTATATATCAAGCAATGAAGAGTAGATTTGGAGTTGAGAGATAGTAAGATGACCATTGGTAGAGTAGCTAACCTAGTCTTCTCTTTGTGGTGCATCATGTGAAATCTACCTATGAATTTATACAGAGACCCAATCAGTGTGAATGACCACCTAGAGATAGGCAGGCTAGCTCCTGAGAAAGATCATCTAGGGTTGCTGACTGCCAAAGTCCGGGGAGGAATTTAAGATTATTTCTCTAAAAGTGCATCCTAGGTTCCTCATCTTCCTGTGAAGAGGAAATTGCTAATCTAATTCATCAAATTCTGAGCCATAAATTTTATCCATGTTTGCCGTTGGGTAGAACACTCTACTGTAACTAACAAATCAATGCTACACTTTTTCTCTTTCACTTCTTTTTTTCTATGGTGCTTTTGATAGAAATTGTCACTTCTCATTTTTTTTTTTTTTTTTTTCGCAAACCACCTAAACAGCCTGTATATCAGGCACCTGTACCATGTCTCTGGACAATGAATAGTAAGATTCCAAGACGTGAAATTAGGCTAGGGGCAAGAAAAGAGCTCTAGACCTCAGACTCAGCTTCAGCAACATTTTGCATTATAAGCTAGGTAGGTACTCACTCAAATCATAATCAAACAATGTTTGTTTCCCATATCCATCTCCCTGTAGAATCTGCAAGGATGGATTATGATTTGCAGAACAGCATCTACATTTTTGGCATGATACCAACAAATGCCTTCAAAACACCATCTTTACCACCGCCCTCTTGTTTTTGCAGCCATCTAATGTGTCTTTTTTAAACTTCTTTTTAAATAATCACAAATAAACAGAAAAACTTAAGTTGTAATTTATACTTTTCAACTTTACAAGCAACTATCCATGTTTATTTTAGTTATCTTTACAATTTATGTTTGATGTTGTTCCTATTCCTACTTTGCTTCTAAGGAAATCCAAGTGGAAAGGTTACATACAGTTCTCAGGATCACATCATTTCAGAATAGCAGAGAAAGGACCTAGATGCTGGTGCTCTAATTCGTAATCCCATGTCCTGTTGGAGGCACGTAGTAGGTATTCCATGAATGTTGATCTCCCAAGTCCCCGCGCTCTCTCGTGTGCCAACTGCTGTCTGTGTGCTAATGCAGCTGGTGTTCAGCTCCCATTGCTATGGTAATGCTAATTATTTAACATCTTGTTTTAAAGGCCAAGATCCCAAGCTGAGATCATCCATGGGGCTTCTGCTATAATGAGCAGGACTTCTGATGATGGGAAAAGATGCATTTTGATCCGTGTCTACAATATGACAAAGTTGTTTTGCCATTTGTAATTGTCATTGAAAAACAAGATAAATTCCCCCAAGTCTGCTCATGCTGCTTAAGCCTCTCTTTCTATTTTTTTTTTTTAAATTCTTCTCAGGAAAAGTAACTCTAAAGACAGCATTTAGAACAGTGGAGTCAATTGTTATGGATAGATTCGGAGAGGAAAACAGAGAGCTTTGGATGCTTTAAAAGGGAGCTTTTCCTAGTTTATTTACTGTTGAGGACTAACAGCTTTTGAAAATCAATGTTCATGCACTGCTGTTGCCATACCACATTTAAACAGTCCCCCATTCATTTACCAGATAAGACCCAGACAAAGATACCATTTTACTGGTAACATAGGACACTTGCATTGGTTTGTTAATAAAAATTAGAAAATGAGGTAAGGTGTTCATTTTTTTTCTCTCTCTCTCTCTCTTAGATAATCTCTGCGAGAGATTCCTGAGCTTACTGTGCAACATCCCTTGGAGTAAATGTCATCCTAGATTCTGGTAATACGGTTTCTTCTCTTTTGTTCTCCAGTCCTAGGGGAGACACCTGCTTTCTGCAAGCATTGATCTCTAGTAACGTCCCTTCATCCATTTTTGTTCCTCCAAGATCTCTCCTCATTTTTGCTCTTCTAACTTCCCAATAACTAGTGGGACAACTCCTTCTGTTTTAAAATCGTAAAAGGATTTCCATTTTCTTAATTGAATCTAATCAATAGAGGAAACAAATCAATGTGCTGATTTTGAAGTATGTCAAGGGCTTTGAAGGAGATAAACAGGGAAAATGGGGCTCTTTAAATGTTATTTATGCCCTCTTAAAAGCAAAGAGCTTTTTGAGTTACAATTCAGAGGAGGAGAAGGAAATAATCTTAAGGAGATCTGGGGGGGGGCGTGTGTTTCAGTCAGTGGCGGCTGCCTTTGGATGATGATTCGTGGTAACTTGGATTAGAGGGACGGTGGTGAAGATGAAGAGGATGGACTCTAGGTGTATTTTTCAAGTAGAACCAAAAGGAATTGCACAGGAAAAAACAAAGCTACTGAAATTCCTGCTCAGTCTTTTAGCCTTTCAAGTCATTTTTCTGAGTGATTGACTGCAATCTCTCTACTCTAGTGCAGTCAAATTTGTTGAAATTTCACATCAGGCTAGGAGGCCACCCCCTCTGCGAATTTGTCCTTTCATACACTTACCTCTCGTAATGAGCAAGCCCAGTGTGCCATCATGGGAAAAGTCAGTAGAATATGGATCTTACCCAGGGTGCTTGCAGTGCTTAAGGTACTTAACTCCAGTTTCTATCTGCTTTTAAGTTGATATAAATATAGAGATATAAATATATCTACATTTTTTCAGAGTTTATAATTTTTATCAGTAGGAGAGAGTATAGCATAAATTCTTCTGCTATCCTGTCTTAAGAATTCCAGCAATTAAATGGATAAATTTTGATCTTAAGAAAGAGTTCTGGAGCAGAAAGAAAAAAAAAAAAGATGGGTATTTACAATAGGGAGAAACATAATATAGTAAAGTGCTTCACCTTATTGGTTTCACATTAAAATCAACTGATGAAATTTTAATAATCTATGAAGCTGGTTCTACCTCAAATCGATGATATCAGAATCTCTTGGGTTTAGACTGAGGCATCAGTATTTGTTAAAATGTCCCAGGTGATTTAGAGTACACCTAGAATTGTGAACTACTGATTTTTGAGAAAGAGTGGAGATAAGAGAAATAGATTTAGATTTGAGACTAGAAAATTTTATTTCTGTAACAGCTCTCATCTAACTGATAAGTTTTTATTCTTGTGTGGTCATGGAAGAGAACACTAAATTTCCCACTCTAGTTATCTCTCTCTTCCATTTTGAATTAGTCTCTTTCACATTGTCAGTCTATTTAAGATGCCTAGTCTTAACCATTGAGTTAATTCTGACTTTTTCCCTCTGCCTTTTTCTTTGTGTATGTTGTAGGAGGTAGGGAGACCTAATTGCTTATCATCTGGGCTATTAGCATTAAAGAATGAAGGCTATTTTAGGATTCTTCACTAGTTTCCTTATTTGTGTTCATTACTCACCAAGTCACTGGGAAAGATGTTATGCAGTCAAGATTCCTTGCTATGCACCTGCTGTTGAGATCCATGGTTACAGGTAGAACCTCTGACCTTGAGGTTCCCAAATAAGTACCTGCCTCAACTGAGACCAAAGCCTCTATTTCTTTACCATTTTCTCATCACTAATTCCCAATTGTACATTTAGAGCCAAGTCAAAGTTTTTAGATGAGGACTTATTAAAGCTGAAACTTTAGTAATAATAAAATGGAATATGGCAAATAATGTGTAACTAACCTGAAAATAGAAAAATCCTGAAGCATATTTGTATATTAGAAGTGCAGATTCAAGAGAGCAAACCAAAAGACATATCCAGTAGGAGTTATGCCTCTTACCTATGTTCTCCTTTAATCATTCATCATTTTCTATTACCTCTGGGTCCCTTATCTGGGGAACTGCCTTTCTGATAGATAACTAACTGATAATGCCTTGGCCTTTTAGGGAGATCTTTCCTTCGTACACTCTATCAGAATAGCATAAGATAATGCCAGTATCCCTCTAAGAGAAGAAGAACACGAGCACAGCTTGTTTCCTTAAGTTTAAAATAGCAAAATATAAGAAATGCATAAAATAAATAAAATGTTAGAAAATTTTAAAGAAGAACTGAAAAAATAGTAGGCATAGAAAATTTGGATTCCATAAATTCATAAATTTAGATAAATACAAAATGCACATTGTGTCTGAAATACAATTGAAGAGATACAAAAATAATTTGAATAATATAATTAGTAAGTTTAAAATGCAGTTTTTATTAATTCAGAGAATGTTTATAAAAATCATGTATCTTCAAAGAAAATATATGAAGCATCTGGGACGCAGACTACTTGGCCCATCTTGGTGTTCATTTTTACTGAATGCCTTCTTCTTGCTTATGTAGCTCTACCTGAAGGTACACTCTTCTTAAGGCTGAAGTCTGAGAGCTGTAGGTGCTAACTTATGGCACTGTAACAGAAACTTATCTGCAGATGACTAGATGACCCAAGGTCTCCAGCTAATGAACATTATCATCAGTTTAGGAGATAAGTGAGTAGCTCTAAGTATAGGATAAAAAAATAAAGGAATGCAGAGGAATAAGGTCAAACAAAATTATATACAACCTTAGTACTAAAGGTTTGGTCTCCAGATGCTATCTCCAGTGTTTCCCTGGCACCTGTTAAAAATGTGAAATTTCAGACCCCACAATAGTCCTATTGAGTCAGAATCTGCACGTTAACAAGTTCCCCAGATATCTTGAAGGCACACTGAAGTTCAAAACTGGTCTAGGATATAGCTGAAAAACAACACAAAGCTTTCTAGGATTGTAATTAGATTCTCCATTATTACAAAGCTAACACAGATAGTAGATGACATCAAAAATGGAAAATAAGATAGGATAAGAAAAGTTCAGTTATTTTGAGTAAGTGAGTGGTGAAGAGCTATGCAAGTCATGGGAATGAATTAATTTGAACACTAATCTGGTTTCAGAATGACCTGAAAGAGCTGTCCTCTCATGAGACTCAATGCGTCTCCTTTGGCTAAGCTGGAAGGAAATGAAAAGCATTTCTAATTGAGTTGCAGAGGGCCAGGACGAGCAGTGATAACTCAAAATAAACATTAAATGCTAATTCAAATATTTGTAGGTAACAGGGATTGGAATTGAAAGCACACTTAGTTAATTAGCCAGGGTCTTAAATCCTGAGTTTTATCACACCTAATAAATGAGACATGAATGAATTGTAAGTTTGATATGACAGCTCCTAAAATCTTACCTTCAAAATGATAGTCAGTGTTGAACATGGGGGCCGTGAAACCAAGGCTTTGAGTTGCTACTCTCCACCCAACTTTGCACAACCTGACAATTTTCTTGCAATGAAATGGCCTTGGTGAAAGTTTATTTGCTGACAATGATGGTTTCTTGATTTTCATTTGTTCTTTCATTAAACATTTATTAAATATATTTTATGTACCAGATAATGATCTGGGTTCTGGGCATGCAGCCCTAAAGAAGGCCAGTTCTTGACCTTTGGGAGGTAGGAAGGAATGGAAAGAGGAGGAATGGATGCATTCATACCAAAGGGAAGTCCTTGGGAGTGGTTTAATGAAGGAGTGTTGGACCAGAGGAGGGGCTGTTGGAAGATCAGAGAGTCAAATAGAGGACATAAAATATCCTGAAGAAATGTTTGATGTGTATAACTTCTACTAGGGTATACAATGGTTTATGCTACATATCTCATCTGATCACATTTCAGGAACCATGCAGAGTAGATATAAATCATCCTTTTCAAAAGGAGAATCCGAACTTGAAGGAAGATCTCAAACTTATTCATGACCTTTTGAGCAAATGATGGGACCTGAATGAGAAACCAGATTTTTCTGACCTTAGAATCTCACACTAGCCCATCATTCATATATCTGTAATAAGTAATGATTTATCAAAGGGTTACATTTTAGAACATTTTAGGATGTTCATCCATGTGCCTATGAATGTGGTCTTGATGATGTATATTCATCACGTGTGTTTTGCTGATGTAATCATGTAGGCATATTCTTTTCTCCCTCTGCTATGCTTAGTCCATCCCTTTGAAAGCTGTCCACCTGAAAATAAACAAACAAACACCTTCCAATATTTAGTATAACACTGCTGAGTTTTGTGACTCCACTGCTAGAATTTTCAAATATACTTAACTTTTTTAATGACTATTTTGGTGCATGCACCTACTATGTACAAGGCATTATGCTGGGACTTTGAGGAAGAGCAAAGGTTTTAGTAATCTAGTTATTCAGAACTACCTCAAATCAACTAAAATTAGAATCTCTCATGGTTAGATCCAAGAATCAGTAGTAATACAACCTTCTCATGTGATTTCAGTGCACATAACTAACATCAATGTGGTACAAAATAGATGAAAGTAACACCAGTTAATTATTGCTGAACATTTACCACATGTCAGGCAACATGCCGAACTCTCTAATTGAACAATCTTATCTTCACAAAATCCAGTGAAAGAAGTATTAGTTACCCATTATCCCCATTTTTCACAGGAGAGAAACAGGGTTATTTTAGTCAGCATTTGCGTCACTGTGACCAAAAATACTGACGATTTTGAGAAGGAAAAGTTATTTTGGCTCTCAGTTTCAGAGGTTCAGTCCGTAGTTGGCTGAATTCATAGTTCTGACCCAAAGGTGAGGCAGAACATCTGGTGGGGGAAGGCAGCTCAGGACATGGTAACAGGGGCACAGAGAGCTCTGCTCACCAAGGACCCCAGAGGCATGCCCCCAGGGATCTACTTTGTCCAACCACATTGTACCCATTTAACCCACATTAGTGGATTATGCAAGGCTCTCATAACCTAATCATTTCACTTCTGTAAATTCTTGCATTGTCCCACACATGAGCTTTTGGTGGACACCTCATACCTAAACCATAATAAAAGGCTTTGTCAGAAGATGCTGTGCCCAAAGTCAGTGGAAAGTCTAAAATTTAGGTTTCTAGTCACTAGATTATTCTGCCTCCCTGCAATAAACCTAAAGTGTTAGGATATTATCTCAATATACTTTAGTTCTCATTGTTTTTGTTATTATTCCATTAAGTGAGAAGGCAACAGAACTTGTAAGAATACATTTCTGGGATCAAAGACACTATTCTTTTTTTAAAAGCAGAAAATTTAGAAGAAATTGTATGATTTTAAACACTATAACTAGACATAATAAGTGTGAGGAAGTGTTGCTTAGTGGTTAGGGACACAGGGGTTGGAGTTACATTGCCTTTCATTTACTAGCTGTGACCTTGAGAAAATTGCTTAATATCTCTGAGCTTCAGTTCTATCATCTTCAAATTGGGTGAAATAGTAGTTTTAAAAATATAAGATTGTGTTTATAGTTATAAGGTTCTTAGAATGGTGTTATCATATATATAAACGTAGCTATAAAATAAATTCGTGTATTATATAAAACAAATATGATATAGAAATACAAGCTTGTCAGTATGCTCCTAGGGAAGACCTGCTTCATTCTGAATGAGTGACTCAGGGAGTTTTTTAAAAAAAAAAATTAAAATTTGTTTTAATTAGGTATACGTGACAGCAGAATGCACTTTGATACATCAGGGAGTTTTCCTGATAGAAGTGACCTATCAGGTGACCTACACACCACTGCTTTGAGCCTTTTGCCCTGTACCTCAATGTGTAGTGCGTCAGGAGGGGTCTCTTAGGATGTTTCCTATTGCTTATACTGACTGTAAGCCTACATAGCCTCCAAAGTTAATGGAAAGCAAGGGATCCTGTCTCTATGATAAAGACGACTTCAGGATTTAACACAGAATACAGATAATTACAAGACAACTTAATGTTATTTGTCATAATTACCAGAAAGGAATAATGCCAAGCGATGCCCAGGTCCCCAGCCTCAGCTCCCTCAGGATGAGGAAACGGCCTTCTTCTTCCTTCAGCTGCGTGAAAGGCAAGACAATAATGCCAAGATACAAATGCTCTAGCCTAGCACCACACCCAAGGTATGTCCCTGACCCTGACCCATTCTTAGCGAGCCAGCTACAAAGAAGAAGCAGAACAGCCGTTAGCTTTCCCCTACCTTTGATTGTCTCTATAACAATCTGACGTGATTAACAGGAAGATAAACATTAGCTGGAGACAGGGCTAAAGTACCTGGAAGAAGATAGGGATCAGTGGATTATCAGAGATCACCTTCTTACATGGTCCTGTTCCCATTTTTAACAGGTTAAATGTAGTCATTTGACAGTCTGGTCACCTAATTTGTGCCAGGCATTAGGAATGCAGTGACATGGGCAAAATAGGAAAGGGGTTCAGCTCTTAGTGAGTAAGCAAATACATAAATTGTGCTTAGATCAAAACAGTCAGGACTTAAAAAACAATAATAATAAAAAATCAAGAGTGCTGCAGGAAACCAAAATTGTCTGAGTCTAAAAAGAGATTAAAGCACAGAGCCAAAACTAGGGAATTCATTAAAACAAGGTTAGCAAATTTGTTTATAGCATCAGAGAGGAAATTCAAGGTTTAATACAAATATGTAATTTGTCATATGTGTAACTTCCTACCACAGAAATGCTTGCAAAATTAAACATTTAAACTCATATTTAGATGGGTACTCAGATATTCTAGCTGTTCAAAAAGCCTTTGTCGTTGTTGTTACGCTAATTATTGATGAATCTAGAAATGGTCTCTTAATCACCAATAATAAGAAATAAAGCATTCACAATTTCATCTTTCAGAAAACCATTTTCTGCTTGGCTAGAATCTTGGTTTATGGTACTCCTGTAGTTACAAGTTGCATATATTCTCATTCCTTCAATTTCTTCTCTTGCTCAGAAGAAAATGTTAAACAGAGTATTTGCATTCTTCAAGTTCATATGTCCATAAATATGATTTAACCCACATTTTTATAAAAAAAAATCAACATAATTAAAACTTCCTAATTTTGATATCCATAGAGCTTATAGTCTATCAGAGATCAATTAGAATGACAAATTATCCCCTTAGGCCTTCATGAAAATTCCTTTTAATATTATCCCCAAAGCCTCTAGAATGGGTCTGTACAGGAATTAAGGAGAGATCCCTAGGGAATACTACATATATATATATATATATATATATATATTTGGATAAATTATCCGTGTTTCTATTTCCCTCCTCCTACTTACTCACAAGACAGGTTTATACAAGATGTGGCAGCTAACAACAGAGTCCAAATAATACAAGGCCAGCAATTTAAAATGTCCCAAATTTACTGCCAATCCTATACATCTTAACAATATTAACCCTTCATGTTAGTATATAAGCCTTTTTCACCACAGGAAATTCAACAACTGAAATGAAACTTGGCATCCTTTTCTTTAGATAAAGTCTCAGAATGTTTCTGAAAACATCTCTCCTATATTTCTGAGTCTTAAAGAACTCACTTAGGTGTCTTGGTAGAGATGTAGGGGTTTCTTGTTCAGCAGCGGTACCCTAGACTGCTTCCCTCTAGAAGTAGGAGAGCATTCTTAGCCCATGTATCTGGACTACTTCCAGCAAGAATGCTCCCCCATGTTCTTGTAGTATTTCAGGGAATCCACAGGGCGCATGAGAACATCACAGTGCCAGAACCATACTTTATCCATGAAATGTCGGGGGCCCATGTGACAGAGGTAGCCCCTAAAGTCTAAGCATATTCCCATGAACAAAAGTGTTTCCCACGAAAGATATTAAACAAAAGCATTTTCCAGGAAAAATGAGGTCGGCATAAAACAAAAGATGTTACAAGACAGATCCGCATTCTATTACAGATAATAGTTAATATCAAAGAGCTTGCAATAACTGGGGGGAAGAACTAAGATGATAAAATAGAAAATATTTTTGGTGTATTTGCGCTTTTTCAGTATGTCCATCAATTTCCTGAGTCCATACCTGTAAATTTAATCCTCATATGAGAGAAATCTTTCCCTCAGAGTTTGTGACATTCTGCTTCTTATATCCTGAGAGAATAATAAAACAAAAAGGAAGAGGTATGTTAAAACACAGCTGCATATGTGAATTAGGTGAGATTTATTAAAATATCTTCATCTTTAAAAATGTAGATGGTAGTATTCAAAACTTTCTTTATGGATGACAACTTTTCTCCTTTATGTTGCAAATAGTCCCTTGGTTTTAATTCACATTTCTTCTTTAGACCAAAGTTCTTGGAATATCAATTTTTTAAAAAGGTTTTTAATTTGTTTTAATTAGTTATACATGACAGTAGAATGCACTTTGATACATCATATATAATGGAGTATAATTTCTCATTTTTTTGGCTGTACATGATGTAGAATCCCACCAGTCATATAGTTATATATGTACATAGGGTAATGATGTCTGATTCACTCAGTCATCCTTCTCCTGTCCCCTCCCTTCGCTAACCTCTACCTAATCTAAAGTAACTCTATTCTTCCTTAGTGACACCCCCCCACTTTGTGTATGAGCATCCACATTGTGAATTAGCATCCACATATCAGAGAAAACATTCGGCTTTTGGTTTCTAAGGATAGGCTTATTTTGCTTAGTATATTCTCCAGCTCCATGAATTCACTGGCAAATGTCACCACTTCATTCTTCTTCAAGACTGAGTAATATGGAATCCCAATTTTTAAAATGTTTTTATTAGTGCCTCATACTTACACATAATAGTGGGGTTCATTTTGACATATTTATTCATGCATGGAATATAGTGGGCCCCACTTCAATCCTCAATACTTCTCCTTTCCTTCCCCTCCTTCCTCACTCTGCTCCCCTTCTTCTATGCTACAGGTCTTCCTTCTATTTATTTATTTTTTATTGTTACATTATAGATGTACATAAAAGTAGAATTCATTCTGATATATTCATATGTGTATAGAGCATAATTTGGTCAATTTCATTCCACATTTCCTTTCCTGTTCCATCCCTCCCCCTCTTCCTATTCCTCTTTCTCTATTCCGTTCTTCCTTCTATTTTCATGCGATACCCCCATCTTTTTTTGGTACCAGAGATTGAACCCAGGCCTTTTAGTTTTTATTCTGAGACAAGATCTCCCTACGTTGCTTAGGGCCTTGTTAAGGTGTTGAGGCTTATATTTATCTGTGTCTTCTATTCCACAGGTCTTCATTTTATGTCAATATCTTTTTATTTTTTTTTAACTTTAGCTCTGTATATAATTCTACATTGGATATTGTGATGCCTCCAGCATCATTATTCTTGCTTAGAATTGCTTTGACCATTCTTGATCTTTTATTTTTTCCAAATGAATTTTAGGACTGATTTTTCTAGTTATGTGAAGAATGTCATTGTTATTTTAATGTGAATTGCATTGATTCTGTGTATCACTTTGGGCAATATGATCATTTTGACTGTATTGATTCTCCCAGATTTCTTGAATATTCTGGTCACAGTCTCTTAAATTTTCTTGATTGTTTCCTTTGTTTTCAAGATTATACACTTCATATTCAAGGCTTGAGAATCTGTATTCTATGTGGTTTAACCTATTGGTGATGCTTTCATCTGCATTTTTAGTTTGATTTATTGAGTCTTTCGTTTTGAGGATTTCTGTTTGTTTTTTTTTTTCAGAATCTCTCTTTATTGAAGTATTCTTTTATTCCCTGTAGTTTATCTCTTAGTTCATACTTTATTTCCTCATTTAGTCCATTGAACATTTTAATTCTCAACCTTCTAAATGCTCTACCTAGTGTTTCTTCCACTGTGGTTTCATTGGAGTCAGTTGTCACATTGTGAGCATTCTGGGGTGACTCATTCACTTCCTTTTTCATATCATTAATATTTCTACTAATCTTCTGGGAAGATTAACTTTTCTACTTTTATGCAAGGGACTATTTAGTGAGCTACTTTCTCTTTACTGAGTGCCCCAGGGTAGGCAAGTACCTAAGTGCCAAAATTCACGAAGTACACCCTTTGTCATGACCAGTACACAGTACCACACTGAGATAAGACACTAATCCCTATTAATGGCAGTCACTTCATTAATTAGTAAATTAAAAAAAAAATTTAATGAAAATATTCTCCACAATTCCTCTTATCAAAATGCAAACTGGGATTAATTTTCCTGAATAGGTTGAGAAATTAAATATTAAAGATAATAGAATTACTACTACACTTTATAGTGATTGAAAAGAAAGAAAAAATGGCAAAGGGAAAAATAAAATAATACAAACCAAGATAAAAAGAAGACAATATGGTGGGAAGGAGTTGAGATAGTAACAGGTATTACAAGAGGGAAAAGAGACTGAAGAGGAGTGAGTATAAGACTGAGGTAGGAGAAGAAAGAAAATGATTCCAACTAATGCTTTAAAACATTAGAAGAAATACATTCAACTAGATTGAGGATTCTAACATTGAATTATAAGGAAACAACTATCAATTCCATTTGAACAATAATGTCTGTAAGATTAAAACTGACATTAGAGTTGGGTGCAGTGGGGTATGCCTGGAATCCCAGCGGCTCAAGAGCCTGAGGTAGGAGGATCTCCAGTTCAAAGTCAGCCTCAGCAAAAGTGAGTTACTAAGTAACTCAGTAAGACTCTGTCTCTAAATAAAATACAAAATAGGGCTGGAGATGTGGCTCAGTGGTCGAGTGCCCTGGTACCAAAAAACAAAAAACAAAAAACAACAATAACAACAAAAAATGACATTAGACCTATTTATTATATTACATGACAAACTATTTGAGGTGGGGAGATTTCTTATTGGGTATTCCTCTTTAGATTTCATCAGGATTTGGAACCTTTAGAAGATGCCCCTTCTCCTCAGCTTTACCTCCATTTCTCTGGGTGCTGAGGTAGGAGTCACCCCAGAACACCTCTGACACTATTATAGGAGGTTTCCTCTGTTCTTTGATGTGCGTACTAGCTTTCTAGTGTGCCCTAATTGTCCGACTTAGTAGCCAGGGTTCTCCTGAAAAAAATCTCCAGGTACCTAGAGCTATCAAATCCAGTTTGGGCTCCTCTGTGTCTATTTTAGAGTGTGAGTGTGTGGCTATCTATGAAAGAGGTACAGTGGTCTAGCTGATGTGGCCCTGGGTGGCCTGTGTGGGTGCAGGGTTGCTTTTCCAACTGTGGAGTATGCAAGTCAATGAGTTTGTAATTGGGCACACTGAGAGTGACTAGTATTTGTGGGACTTGACTCTGTATGACCTTTGGGAAGTGTACTGCATTGCATACACATGAGGTTCTCCATTGGCAGCTTGAAGTTAATCCTCAGAGAATCCCTTTCTCGGTTGGTTCTGCATGTGTCTGAAAGTGCTCTGTGTCTATTCAGAGCTCTGGTATTTGTGACTGAGGGCCGTCTGAGAGGTACTATGCTGTTGGAAAACAGGAGTCTCTGTCCCAATTTCTACAGTTACAGTGCCAGCCACTAGTATTTGTTGGCTAGTCTAGAGGCACCAGTCTATGTGTTCCATTGCCATAACATCTGCTGCCTGTTTCTTCTGGGTGTAGGGGTAGTGGGCTCTGAGTTGTCATTGCTTGCTGTGGATCACTGAGCCCTGCTTCCCACTGCCAGAGCTTGTTGGTGCTGGCTCTTCTCTAAGGGCTTGGTAGCTGTTTGTGACTGTGATGTCTATGTGTGCAGGCTCTCTGTGAGCAATTTTGTGAGACAGAATCCTCCATCATAGGTTTTATAGATTGTGAGAATTTCGCCTGCCCCTGGGGAGAGTGTCAGTTGCCCAAAGCTCAGGCAGCCAGCAGCACTGGTATAAAGTAGTACTTCCTGGGAGTGACTTGCTCTCAGATCAGCACCAACCCACACCCTGTGTTTGTGTGGTTGGGGAGGTGGTTATGGTAACCTTCAGCCAGCAGCAATTCCTCTATAAGATCTTCTATATGAATTATTGGGACAACTCATTTCAGAGGTGTTCCCTATGGTTTTATTTGGTTCTAACTGGAGATGGGGAAAAACTGTATTAGCTTAATTTCTTCTAGGGAAGCTGGCTAGCTGTGGTCTCTACCAAATTGTTACCCTGCCCATCACCATTTTCTGTCATCAATTTAAGTTGAATTATGTGATTTCCTTTACTGTGTTTTGCTGCCATTATTCCATTTTAACTTGTCTGCCTTTCTTTCCAACTGCTGTTAAAGGATGTATGTTGGGACTAATGACACATTAACTAACTCAGGCTGACTCCTTACTTCCTGATGAGTGAGCAGGATCAAGGCTCAAAGGCGGTTTCAAAGGTTCATGAGATAAACCGGACCACCCTCAGGGATTGGTTAACAACAGTTCTGCGAACGTGATCAGCTCATGCTTGCCATATAGTCCAATGGAACTCTCGCCTGCATGAACCCCCCTGCCTTCCTGACCTTTAAGCTGATTGGTTCCCGCCTAGCCCCCACCCTACATAAAAGCTGTGTGACTTCCTCAATAAATGAGTTCCTGCTGTGACGGATCTCCTTGATGCGCCTGATTGTCCTCCGCCTGGAGGGCTGGGAGCAGGCGGTCAGTCGGCCCTACTTATCCCGGTCTGACCTTGTTGGGGAGTGTCCCCTTCCCTTGCCACTGGTTGAGAAGGGCAAGGGGGCTTAAGACCCCGACAGATGTAAGTTTGTGGGCCATTCCTCTCTCTCTTTCTCCATTTGTACCTCTCCCCTCAGTCCCAACCTAGTTAGGGTTGGGGTTGAAGAAATTCTGTCTTTCTTTTCTGTTCCAGTAACCAAATTCTGAGTCCTTCCAAGTCTAAAGTTGTTCCATATTTATGTTTTCAGTATTTACTCTCTTTCTCTGGTCAGGTGTTCTTCCATGGCTTCATTTCCAGGCTGTTGAGGAGTTGCTGTGTAGATCTGCTCCATCATCTTCCTCTCTAGGAATTCCAGTTTTTAATGGAGTATAACCCATGATTAGAAGTTCCATTATATCACAAGCTCAGAATTTCATTTACAACAAAAACCACTATAATTTATGGTATCATATTTCCTGCTTTCCCTAATTCTTGCTTCTCTTTCTAAAGTTTTCCATTCCCAGAAGAACCACCATTTTCCTGAGCTATTTGCTCACATGTATGTTACTATGTAACAATAGCTGCAGCATCAGCCCTTTGTTATGGTTTGAATATGAAGTATCTCCTCAAAACTCTTGTGAGACAATGCAGGAATCATCAGAGGTAAAATGATTAGATTATGAGAACTGTAATCTAATTAGTGATTAATAATTTGAAAGAACTACTGTACTGGATGGGTAACTATAGGCAGAGGGGCGTGGCTGGAGGAATTAGGTCACTGAGGTCGTGCCCTTAAAGATTATATTTTTGTCCCTGCATTCTTTCTCCCACCTTTTTCCTCCCTCTCTGCCCTAAACTGAGCAGCTGCCCTCTTCCATGATTCTACCATGATGTTCTGCCTCATCTTAGGCCCAGATCAATGGAATCATGTATCTGTGGAGCTTCTGAAACCAGAAGCTCAAAATAAATTTTTCCTCCTTTAAGTAGTTCTCGTCAGGTATTTTGGCATCAGCAATGAAAAGCTGACTAACAACAACCTGCAACTTAGACCTTGGATTCTCTCTTCCAGGGAAGATTTCTCCCTGAGTCCACATTTGTCCCTGCTGAGGAACAGATTTATGAAATGGGTTTGTTTTTCTTTTGCTTTCCAAAATTGTGTCTTTGGGTCCAGTGTGAGCATCTGCATAGGCTTCAAACATTGTTTTTTCTTGAATTCCTTGATGTTCAAAAACTTTTCCCACTCCATTTACAGAAGGAATACTCCTTGCATCTGTAGTTATCTATAGCAGAGAAATCTGATCAGAGTGCCTCTAGAAATTCATTTCTTTTTTCCTTTGGTGTTTTTCAACACCCGTCTGGAAAGGCCAGTTGAGATTTTAACATTTCAATGTGTTTTCTGAACATGCTTCTTTGATCCACATCTCCTTAACTATCTGTAAAACTAATGATGCTGAGCTTAAATGACTTTCTTTTTTTTCTTTCTTTTCTTATTTCTATTTTCCACAGATCATATTTTTCCTGCAAGATCGAAACATTTTATAAGACGATTTTCTTACTCTTTAAGTTCCTGATAGTTTTCTAATAAAATACAAGTTTTCTGTTGTCAGTCTTCTTCCTTACTAATAATAGTTTTCCCTCAGCCTATCACCAATTCTGATAACTAGAATCATTGTGTTGGATATGAATCTTTTTTTTTATAACAATTGAGTTTTTAATAAATGCACTCATTTTTTATTTACCTCACTGTAAGGATATGGTACAGCTTTCATGTACTAGTGATCCACATTCTTCTTTATCTTTATGGATGAAATCCAGAAAAGATTTGTGTTGGAATACATACTCTAGAATCTGAGTCCCCCAAAGTCTATGCCATTATGAAGATTTAGTAATAAATTGGTTCCTCAAGACTTGGTTGGTGAAAGAGAGGAAAAAAGACAAAAAGTTATTCTGGTAAAAATACATCAATATGAAAGTCAAAAACTTCTATACAGAGATTCGGGCAATTCTGAAGTGACTCTTCAATGATCTTGGAAATGGATATGAACATTCAAGGAGAGATGCAGAGTACATATTCATGGAAACCTTATTTTCCCCCTCTTGGACTCACAATTAGACTACATTTCTTAGTCTCCTTTTCAGCTACTGAAGTCTTTCAATTGGAAAGGAGTAAATGTAATGTGTGTCACCATCAGGCCTGACTCATTAAATACCTGCAATGTCATTCTCTATGTGTGCTTGCCTATTTCCCCTTCTCTGCCAGTCAAAGACAGATGATTCTGCTGAGGATTTCAAGGCCCCAGGGAACAGTGGGACTGCAAATATGAGAACCCTTGGTTCCTGAGAGAGTTGGTGGAGTAGAACATTCATACTTTCCCTCCATTCTATTGAACTTCCCATGAATAAAAAATAGAATTCTAGTTTGTTAAGCCACTGAAGTTATTTGAGCAAACAGGATTGCCCTGCATAATACAATCAGATAAAGATTGATATAAGAGCTTTTTTTCTGTGTCAAAGATAGATTTATTCAGCACTGGGGGAGATTTTCTGGCTCAAAGCTCAAATAGCAGTGTCCTAAAATCAAAGCCACTCCAAAATCAAAAGAGGCTTCCAGCACGTTAAAAAATATTTTATTTCCTTTTCTATTTAAAGATACACCTAGTGGTAGCTCACAATTCTTTTCTTCCTCGAACATTTTCCTTTTATATTCTTCCCAGTTACTACATATGATTTCTCTTAGCATTTTTTTTGCTATATTAATACTACTGCACAAGTAGGGGTGACCCAAGCAAGCTAAAGATTAAATATCACAAAACTTTGAGAGCTCACAAAGGAAAAATACAAAGAAAATTCCCCAAGAAAACAATGCTAATTAGAAAATAGTTTAAAAAAAAAAAGTTCAAACTGGGTCTTCTATCATGATAATGTTCAAAATGAGCACTGTCAAATTGTCGGGGAGGTTGTGATGATGTCAACAGGGCACTGAATTGGGAAATAATTATAAATTACTGTATTGCAATAAGGAAGGGATTCTGCCCCCACCCCCAACATTTAGGACTATAAGAACTTAGTCACAAGAGCCACTTTGGAACCAGATCAAAGGTAACAATAGCCTAGTTCCTATGGCTTAGAGTTGGACAAAAACCAAAAAGCTTTGTTTTCATTTTACATTCTTTGTTTCTCAAAGTTTTAACCTTATTTAATGTGTATTTTCACCTACTCCACCATGGTACATTAAGCATAAACTATGTGTGATTTGGCATGCCTCTAAGAAATAGTAGTCATTCAAGATTCAGTGGTTGCCCCTTAGCAAAATTTGAAGAGAGCAATGTATCTCTCTAGGGATGAACTAGTGAGTGCAGGCAGTGTCTACTCTCTTGTGGCCTGTGGTTTAATGCAAGCCGCACATGCATAAAGAACTGAAATGGAATTTACCATAATTCAGTTCTGAGGATTAATGCTTTTCTTCCTCAACTCCAGAGCTCCACCCTCTGATATTATGATATAAGTAAAGAAAGTGTAATGCCTCCTCAACATAACTGTTTCTTCCTAGGGACAGAATGAAGAGACAACAATATTTTCCAAGTTGATTTTTTTTTTTTCAAATCAGTAGAAATATTGTATACTATAGGAACCTTTCATCAGGAAAAGTAACCAAGTGTTTGAAAAGAGGCAGCTGTTAAAAGTAACAGAAATGATTAAATGTTAGCAGGTCAGTATTTTGGATCCATTTCACCAAATGAAATGATTAAGCTATATTTTAATGCCACTTTATAAAATTAGGATAGCAATTCAAAGAGAAATGTAGGTGAGATACAACATAAACACAAGATCCTCTTTGTTGACTTCAATTTTATTTTAATTTTTGAGTATTTTAGAACTACTCTTTAATAATTTTTGTTTTCCTAAGTGATCTTAGCTATGTTTTTATGAATTTGATAGCAAAATAATTTCAGATCCTCTTTTCAGTTGATAGATACATGGGACAAGATTTTTCACATTCTAAATAATATTCCACATTGAATACTGCTAACTGGTATCTATACCACATAGAATTTTACCAACAATCACAGATAGAAAGGGATTCTTATTTAAATTTTTTTTTATTCCTAACTTACAGTTTTACCTGATATATAGAAACATAAAAGTTGCACATATTACTGGGGTACCACACAATGTTTGATACATGTATACATTGTGAAATATTTAAATCAAGTTAAACAGAATTCCAATTACACTGAAAACATGTTAGCAAAATATAAAGAGAAAGTTTAGGTGTCATAGCAATCTGTGAACTACATCTGTAGGTTGTTATACAAATTATTTATTGCTATGTTTGTGCAGGTTTATTTAAGTTCTTGCTAAGATCAAATTGGGTGATCATAGGGTAATAAAATGGAAAATAGTCAATTCATTAAATCAGTTTTTGAAATTACAGAAATAACTATATTGATAAAAATGAAGCATAACTGAAATTTAAATAAATAATAACATACAAAGGCTGTTTATATTGTACTCAACTGAAATTAAATCTTTCTGGTTCAATGAATAGATTGGAAAGATAATGGGACATATTAAAGAATAAAAATAGAGTTGAAAACTGAAGACTCAGGAAGGAAGAGAAGCAGAGATAACCTGAGAACCACAAAAGCATGAGATTATGAACTACTCTAGAATACTGCTATCTCTGAAGAAACCAAGTGTAGTAGTTATCTACTGCTGCATAACAAACACTCCAAAGCTTAAAGTCTTAAAATAAGAAAATTTATTCCCACAGTTTCTGTGAATGAGGACCTCAGGCATGGCTTCGCTAGGTGTTTGATGCAGGAGTCTCTAGTTATCTCAAGGCTCATCTAGGGAAAAATCTTCGAAGATCAGCAGTGTGATTGTCAGCAGGATTCAGTTCCTTGTGAATGTTGTAATGAGGGTTCCTGTTCTTCTGGATGTTGGCCATTGACTGACCTCAGTCTCTTGCCACATGAACCTCTTTGACAGCTTGCTTCAACAAAGTGGGCAAGGTGAGAAGGCAATCAAGTAAGAACAAGACAGAAGTCATAGTCTTCTGCTACCTAATCCCAGAAGTAGCATCTCATCATCACATCACTTTGGCCCTATTCTATTCATTAGAAGCAAGTCACTAGGTTAAGCTCACACTTACAAAAGGGGATTTACAATGGCATGAATACCAGGAGGGAGGATTACTGGAGGCCCTGTCAGATGCTACACTTCCTGTCTGTTTTACTTCAAAGTTTCAGACTCCAGGGGAATAAATTAAGGAAATCCAGGTCAGTTGTTTGACCAATTAATTATGTGGAGAGGGAACTGAAAAATAATATAGAAACAAAAGGCATGTCAAGACAGATCCAAAATTTACACATCAGGTGTATTTCTAGTGAGAAAGAGATTAGCATGAGTTGGTGAAAGATGAATCCACTGCATATGTCTGGAATGATAAATGGTGGTAAAAATAAATTGTTGAAGGGCATACTTCAAATAATATCATATAGTATTAATTTCTTTCTTTAAACACAAACCTAATGCTTGTGCCTTTATATAATTACTAGAGTGGTTAATCTTAATGAGATTATTTCCCCACATTATTCATTGGGGATCAAAACCTTCATAGCAATTAATTCCAAAAAGAATGAAGGTAGTAATACACGTTATAATTCTGATTTCTTATTTGCTAAGGTTAAAATGGAGTTAAAGAGTGTATCAGGAGGAAGTATATACTATTGTCAAAAGAGACTTTGCAATTTTCTTTAGTAATTGATTCTGGAATTGAACACTTCTGGAGGCCAAGGTACCCAATTTAGTCATTTTCTGTGCCATTTAGATATATATTTTCTGACCTCAGTGGAGTCAGCGTTTTACAAATATTACAATAAAATATGAACATAAGTTTTAAACATGGCATAGAAACACATTCTTTTTATCAGATTAGTTGGATCTTAGAGCCCAAAATATATTTTGAAACTGATATTGCTAATAAATGTTTTATCCTCATAGTATTTATCATAGTTTTATAACAAAGATTTCAAGGGACAACACAGATTTTGAGAGTGATATATTTAAATATGAGTTAGATGCTATGGAGTGAAGAATCAAGTATCACTTAGCTCAAACAACACAGAAACAAAGAGTTGAACACCTAACTACCAGACACTAAATAAGACCAAACAGTTCATCTTACATGGATGACTTTAGCTTGATTAGATCTTGCCTTTTATCTCTGCATTTTATTACTGCACATAAAAGAGTCTTTCACTAGTGGAGATGGTTACATGTTGATTTGTTCCTTTTAATTATTCTGAATATAGAATCACTTGAGGGTGGAAAAAAAAAGATCCATGCTAACTTTAATTTTTTACATATTTTTTTAAACATTAAGGCACAGAGAAGTGGGACTTTGTGATATCAGAAAAAGTAATTTTCCTCTGTCTTCTACTGCTTGTTCAAACTGGCTTTGTGAGGTTAATTCTGCCTTTATTTCTCATTTAATTCCCTAATTGGCCTCCATAGCTTTGCTGTTTTTCTCATTTAGTAAAAATAACTTTAGTCATCTTAGTCCTCCAAACAGTCTGAATTCAATAATGACTTACTCAATCCAGGAAATAATCAA
The DNA here is from genome assembly GCF_902686445.1 of Sciurus carolinensis. NCBI lineage: Eukaryota > Metazoa > Chordata > Mammalia > Rodentia > Sciuridae > Sciurus > Sciurus carolinensis. The sequence goes on from NC_062226.1 coordinate 28,329,006, forward strand.
AACTTTGAATTTCTAGATTATTCACTCATATCATAGCCCCAGAAATAAAATTTGAAAGTATGAGCTCTATTAAGAAAACAAATGTTGTGAGATAGCAGACTGAACACTAGATATTCAAACTCCATAGTCTGGCGTAGTTGCTGAGTTGAGGTGGCCATTCTTGCCACTCAGTAGTGCCATGTGAATGCATTCTGACCAATCAGATGCAACAAACCTTATATATTCAGTTCTAGGACTGGACCATTAAAACATACTATTATGGCTTGGATGTGAGGTGTCTCCCAAAAGCTTAATGCAAGAAAGTTCAGAGGAGAAATGATTGGGTTGTGAGAGTCTTAACCCAATTAGTAATATAATTATTATTAGTATTATAATTATATATAGTATAATATATAATTTACTAAAGTGGTTAATTTACTAAAATTTCTAAAGTTCCAACAAAAGTAAGTTCTAAAGCACTATATAGCATGATTTAAGACACTTTCTAAACCCAGGGGAACAAGAGTCCCCAGGGGACTCAAACAGGAAAACCTCAGTAAAGATAAATCTATAATCACAAGATATAATCTATAATCACAGGATATAATCTATAATCACAAGTTATAATCTATAACTATAAGTGAAGAATGGTAGGAAAAATCGCAATCCATTAAAATGTTAGACACTCTAAAAGAAAAATAATTGTTTAAATTACAATAATAATAAAAAAATAATACAAGTAAAAATGAAGAGAAGGCATATGAAAACACAGGACAATGTTTAAAATGCAGATTGCTTTGAAAAGAACCAAATAGCAAATCTAGGAGAGAAAAGCATAAATTTCATAAAGTAAAATGAAGTAAAAATAGAATCAATCTTACTCTAGTGGGAAGGATGAATTATGTGTGATTTTCAGAAGAATAGACACTGATAAAGAATTTAGGGACTGAAACTTTGATCTAAGTAAATCACCCACAATGCAGCATAGAGAATAAAAATTAGAGAATTTGTAGCAAATAAAAACAACCCACACCACTGGGTGAAGGCACCTATAATGCACCATCCAGTAAGCTAACTCTCCCTCTCTCCCTCTATCCTTCCCTTCCTCTCTCCCTCCCTCCACAAGCACATTAGCCTTAACATTACAAATCAGTTAGAAATGTAGAAAAAAACACTATTTTACAAAAGAGGAAAGCAACAAATATGTAAGTAAGGATATGGAGAAAAGAAAGCTCTTATACTTTATCAATGTGAATATTAATTAAAACCACCTTTTGGGGAAACAAAATTGAAGATATGCATATTCTATGACTCAGCAATTCCCCATGCAGGTATGAAGCCTCGGCTCTTTGCAGTTTTATTTACAACAGCTAAAAATAGAACTTGGCTTCATTATTTATTGGTGGATGGGAATTAATAAATTATTATGGAATCACAGAATGAAGTCCCCGTACAGCAGTTAGCTTGAATGAAAGGAATATAAATGAATGAGCAATGATAATTTTCAAAAATTAAAAAAAAAATGAATTTTTTAAAAAGGCAATTTGTTTTCCTTTTCTTCAGTGTGTGGCAGTCATGGGAAACATCCTGGCCTCTCCATTCCTATTGGTTCTCACATTTTCTCTCCCTCTCCCCATTCCCTCCCCACCCCAGTCTCCTCTTTTTCTCTCCTTCCCTTTCTTTCTCCCTCTCCTTTGCAGAGCTCCTGTTCTAGGGTTACATATGCTTGAAAATGATTTATTGTCTGGATTCAACCATGCATATGCAGTTTCTATGACTGTAGAGTTGCTGAAGATATTTGAATCTCTGAAGATCACTGTTTTAGACAATATCTTAATGAATTCACTGAATTTATCTGTCCAGTGAGCTTTGCACTTTTGGACAGAATAAATATCAGTCCCATTGACTGAATAATTCCACTTCTTCCTAAGGATTTTGACACTGAAATAACTCTGTCTTAAGAAAAGTAAGGTTTGGTCGACTTACCCAGAAATAGGTTCAAATGTTGTCTCATAGCTGACTGACAGATCAGTCTGCACGCAGACTAAGAGATGATAGTTATTTTATTTCTTAGATTCATTCAGAAGGCATGTTTGGAAAAAATGCACAATAAACTTTTCTAAATAAATTAAGCAGGCCTTGATTAAGTTGTTGGAAGGGTTTATTCACACTTTTGCATTTCTGAATTTTGTACCAAAGAATAGAGCTTCTTGATTTCTGAGAATTTATTTTGCAATTTGAGAAATTTCCTTTTAGAATGATCTTATTTGAGCTAAAACTTACTTATGCCATCAAGAGCAGGTGAATTGAGGCATTATTAACTGTTTTGGTAAATTTAATGAAACTAGATTGTTGATCTGAGTTTGAAAGACCTTTCCACTTTTAAATTCTCTGATTTTTGAATAATGTCTTTTGTTTTTTCTAAATAAAATGTCCTAGAAAACCTGAAATTCTACCAGATATCCAAATATTTGGTCTAAGAAACTGTTAAATATTAAGAATTTTGGGAAAATCTAGACAACTCTTCTAGAGTTTGACCTGGGCATCTGCTATTTCCCTCACATTGGCATCTATTCATGTAGTGTGTGTTCACGAATTTTTTCAATATGTCTCTATTGTTTCTTTGAATGTTCAGTGAATCAACTTAAGAGATGACTGACTTAATTTTTCTGAGAAAATGTTACACCACAATTCATATTGTTCCGAACAAATTTTTCCAGTAGGATGATGCATGAGACAATTACTGCCTTTCTTAGTCATTCAAAAACCAGAAGGACAATGGAAACAGAAGAGCAAATTTTCTAACCTGAATATGTAGGGACACAGCACTTCTAGTGGTCTTAAAATCAAACCGCTTTGATGATAGGCAACAAGTATTTTTAACCTCTCTTGGTTCTTTAATATTACTAAATGCAACAATTTAAAAACAAAGTGATTCTTTGCTAAAAATTGCAATGGAGCAATTGGCACAATGCTAAAGCATGAGAGTAAATGACATACTTACATACATCCCAATGAGAACATGTGACATGCCTACATACATCCTAATACATGTAAGAATGTCAGATAATAATTAATAAAACACATCTAACACTAATATGAGGGAGGATACCATTCATTGAGCAAGCACACGTCTTCACAGCTTGCAAGTTGAAGTGTCCCCTCCTAATCTACAGCTTTATTAGCATCCATTTTATCCCTTATAGGTAACTAAGTCATCCATTTTACTTTTTAGTTTAAAATCTTCAGTGAGACCTCACACATTTCTGTATTAAATCCATCTTCTAGAATAACATATAAAACACTTTGTATCAATCAGCTTAAGTGGCGTTTTATAATCCAAACAAATGGCCCCCAAATCGGTAACTTATAGTAATGAAAATTTCTTGCTCATGTTCAAAGCCATTAGGTTGACTGCAGCTCTGATCCGAATTTTTATTTTGGGAAACAGACAGAAGGTGTAAACCCAACCCGAGCATGCAACAAAGTACATATGGTGGACTGTGTGCTGGTCCTTACTCTGGTGGCAAGGACAGTCCTAAATTTTGTTCTCATTTTATTGGCCAAAGGAAGTAATGGGGAGAGAAAAATATGAAATATGAAAATATGAAAATATAAAATATCATGTCCTTGCAGGGAGGGATGTTGAAAGGAGAAGCAGCAATCTATTACTTCTTTGTAAGCTTATTTTTTTTAATCAATATTGCAGCTAAAAGAACTTCATATTATTTTTCACAACTTGCTGTTTCCTAATGTGCCATGTTTGTCCAAGAATCTAAAAATTTTAATTGGCTCTAATTCTATATTTTATTTTATTCCTAGTCATTTTTTTACTCACAATTTAAAAACTTAAAGATCCATATAGGTCCTTTTAGCTTTAAGAACCTATGCAGCCTATGTGCATATTGATCAGGAAATTCTTGGTAAGTGCATAACCCTTTTTCATTACCTCTACTCTACTCTTTAGCTATCTATATCAATGCATATCTGCTGCTCTTGCAGTCTCTTGACAGCCTCTCAAGTTGAGGACTCTAAATTGGGGAAATACCATGTTTGCTGTATTACAAGGAGGTTCAGAAGACTACCAGAGAGCTGGCATGGTAGCACACACCTGTAATCCCAACCACCTGGGAGATTGAAGCAGGGAGATCACAAAGTCAAATCTAACCTGGGCAGATTAGTAAGATCCTGTCTCAAAATTATAATTAAAAAGGGCTGGGGATAGAGCTCAGTGGTAAATTGCCCCTGGGTTCAATGCCTAGTACTGAAAAAAGAAAAAGAAAAGAAAGAAAAGAAGAATGAAAAAGAAAGAAAGAAAGAAACCAGATTGTCAGAGAGATATGTGACTTTGCTTCCATTTAAAGACATATACACCTATTTCTTGAGACCTGATGCGGCTCTGAGTTATCAAACCCACCACTATATTTCTTTTGGCAGAAAGTTGCCTTGCGGGGCATTTGGTTTAGCAGTTTCATTCTTTCATAGAAGTAGTTTCATGGTATCCAGACTGTCCTTCATCCTATGGCAAAGAGACCATTATGATTATAAAATATAAAGAAGAATGACACTGTTACTGAAAAATACAGGAACAGGGAAATGGAGTTATTAGAAGGAAATGTTAACACTGTAGGATTGAAACACTCTTATTCTTGTCTACCTCTGGGAACTCTTCAGACTCTATATCTCTGAGGACTGTACTTGACTCCAGCATTTCCTAAACCTGAGTCTATCCTAGAGATTATTAGGTTCTCCATCTTCTGTATTTTAAGAAGAGATGAGAGCTAGTAGAACTGCCAGCTGCCAATAAAAGCCAGAAGGGTTGTTGAGCACATGATAAATGTGTTGAAGTCTATAATTTGAGAGCTGAAAGGAACTCTTCAAATGATCCAAAGTCTGGAGAATCCCGAACATAGCTGCACATCAGAATCATCCTGGCAGATTTTTAAATTACAATGCTGGAGTGAAAACTGCAGAGATGCTGATTTTTTGGATCTGGAGTGAAGAACAGAAAACTTAGTCATTGAATCCAACCCTCTGTTTACACTCCACTGGTCTCTCCTGTTTTCTTCCCACAGTACCCAATTCTAGAAGCCACAGAGAGCAGATATATAAAAACTGTTGATTAAATGTCATGTAGTATAAATTCACAATCTTTTTTATTTTTGATAGTATATCTCTTATTTGTCCTGTAAGAAGAGAGAAAATTAGCATAGTCTTTTGGCATGTGATATTTTTGTCAGTTTTTCTAGTTTGGATGAACATATCTGACTCTTTCCTTTTGGTTTCTACCCGAATACCATTCTCTACAAAAAAATAAATAAAAATAAACCATAAATAAGTAAATAAAATTGCTGAATGTAACCGACTTTGCTGAAAAAGAATGCTATGAACATCCTCATATATTTCTCAACTCCCATTCCAATAAAAAAAAAGTCAGTTTCCTAATTCAAAGTAATAAATATTTTTGAGCACCACCATTTTTGAGATTCTGGAAGGTGATGGATTTTGTAACCTTAAGTATACTGATAAAAAGCATGCAAGATCACAGCAGGATCCTGAGTTCATTACCACCCTTTCAACTTCCATGCCCCTCACACACAACTTAATTCTGTGTCCCTAACATGTTCAGGGATACAAGTGCAATGCCTGGATGGACTTCTGATACCTTTATTTCTTCCAAGATTTCATGGACCAAATATCTCTTTCTGATTTATCCTTCTTTCCTTTTCTCAGAACCTGGTATGTTCCCCACTTCCCTCTTCTGCTTATGAAATCTAAAATACTTTATCCTGTGTCTGGATTTTTGCTTTTTATAAGTAATTATACTTACTTCTGAAATAGTTTCTTTATATAAGTAATTATACTTAATTCTGAAATAATTTCTTTTTAAAAGAGAATACTATCACTTTAACAAAAAAATCTGGATTAAGTTTAATGTTTCTGCAATGTAAATACAAGTAGTCCTATTTCAGACAACACTGACTATCCAAAAGCAGCCTAATTAGTTCTTAGGTTCCACAGTGATTAGTTCCAGGACAGAGTTGTTTTTGTTCCTTGTTTTGTTGTTGGTGGTGTCTTATCCCCACTGTTGGCCAAGAGCCACCATGACATAATTGTCATCACCCGATCTTCTGTGAATTAGTCAATGCTGTTCATCTTGTTATCACATCCAGTGAATTATGTGTGTAATCGGTGTCTTTCACCTCAAATTTGGCTGCTATTTTCAACGTTTTCAAAAAGACTATTACAGTTTACCATTGAAATGAAGAGTGTATACACAATGTCCTGGACACTACACAGCATGATATATTCTAAGTATAAAAGGAACTCTAAAAAATGAATAAGTAGGAAAGAAATCTAAAATTATTCTTTCAATACCTATCAAATAAATAACCTATATGAAAAAAAAATCTTGCCATTGTATCATCAGCAGGAGCTCTTTTTTCTTTCCTAGTGGTACATAAAATAATGCGTTTCACACTGAATTTTGCTGGAAGAGGCATTGTGTTCAACTTTACTTATGGATTGAAATGGCCACATAGATTAATATCATGCATTGAGATATGTTGAAAGAAAAAGAAAGAAAAAGAAAGAAAGGCCTCTTTTAAATAAATCAACTTGATTGACAGATGATAGATGATCCCTTCATTCTTTCTCACTAGACTCAGTATGACTTAAGATCATGTATCCTTGAACGTATGATAAGTATGACAGATGGGGCCAATATAAACATTTTGTGATTTTTGTGGGGTCAAGATACCAGCCTTGGTCTTCCTACTTCCAAAGTCCCTAACACAGAAGTAAAATAAAGCCTCTAATTTTTAATATTCTTGGGATAACTATGTAACTCACAGTGAAAGACAAAACTTACACATAGATTGAAATGTGTAACATGAAGTTTCTTTAACTTTGAATAGCTCCCTGATGAGCTCATTTCCAAATAATCCAGTAAGTATGGTTTTCCAGGATATTTTATTTAGTCAACTTTTATTTATGTAAGTACCATATGGTCTTTGTTTTAGTATATGTTTAGTAATGAACTTTCCCAATATAAATGCTAAATAGAAATAGAAATAAATATTAGATACAAACTTTAACAAAAACGTATCAAAATGTACCTGGTAGAATAAAAGTGAATGATGTAAGTATGTTCAGCATACTATTTCCTCTTTTCTGTAGGTTTGTTTTTTTCAAATTTGGGGTTATATGCACACACATATGTACACACATATATGTATATATGTTTAAATTCTTCCTATGTGTTCTGGGACGTTTGGTTGACAAATACTACACTTGGAAAAAGTTTCTTATTGGGCAATCTTAGGGGTCCAAAGCACTGAATAGAAAGTGTCTGAGTCCCCATTACACTGAGCCTAGTTCCATAATTATCTGTAACAGGTAAAGAAATTCATCTCTTTTTTCCCTTTTCCTCTTTACTGGAGATTCCAGCCCTCAAACATATACCCACTGCTCAATTTAAAAACTGAAGTGAAAATTCTGACAACCTAGAGTTCATTATAACTACAGGACTAATTAGAATCTTCTCAATTTTATTGGAAACATGGAAACTGCTGTATTAGAAAGAAATACCAGAAAATTCCTGCTCTCAACTACAATCAAATTTGATAAGTGAAATGTTTCAACATGTAGCTCAGATCTCTTATAGTAAAGCATTAATGCACTAGTCCCCATGACTGATTACCAGTCAGTTTTAGCAGGGGATGTAATTAAAGTCTCAGATGTTTTGAATTTCATGAATAGAAGTTTATCCTCCCTTGATGCCTTTTATCCCTGCTCAGAGTTCTTTGCAATTATTAGCTTATTAGTCCTAGTGGATTTTTAAATTTAATTGTAAATTAGTAGACCCTATAGAGTTAAGCATAAAACAAACAGAATGTTAATGACCCATTTATTGGATGTATGTAACAGTGGTTCAACTTTTACTATTTCAGCATATACATTAATAATACCAGCAATGGCTCAACTCTCCTCTAAAGCACAATTCTATGCTACTCACATATTAGTACTGACCAAAATTTGCTTCGACCTGAAGATGACTTTATGTTTTGATATTTTACATCCTCATTTCAAATTTTAACTTTTGTAGAACGGCTACAAATGTTCAAATTGTGACTTTTGTGTATTTTTAGGATATTTCATATTACAAAATGTCTTTCATATGTTATGAACAGTAAATAGAATGTTTCGATCAAATACTCTGATTGCTGAGTTGTCATTGTCACCATTTACCAGAGATCTTATATTACTATTGCTTCCCGTTAGTGCCTAGTAGTAAATGGGCATAAGTTTATGTTGCCTCACTCTTCATTTTAAACATGAAGTGAACTCTTAAACCAGAAACAGTGACACTGTTTCAGTTCTTCACCTACCCCAGTTCCTTACTCTGGAAAATCTAGATGTCTTCCTTACAACTGCTCCCTGATATCTCCTTCCCTATAGGACAGCTCGGACCTGCTTGACCAGCCCACCTGATCTTCACACCCTGAATGGACTGTGTAAATTCCCCATAGTAACTACCTCTTAGTCACTGTGTGACCTAGAACTTGTGCCTCCTTCCTTTATACCCACCAATTAAGACTCCTCATGGAGAAACTGTTTGGGTAAGTCCCTGGACTCTATAAGACATTGACTTATGTGTCCTTTCCAATATTTCCCGGCCTGTGCTCCCTGACCTCTGCGTGTGTGTCCTCCTGGTATGCTTTGCTGCCTCCTCATCCCACCCCCGGGATCTAGAAATAAACTCTTAAACTTCGATATCATGGTGGTTGTTTCATTGAACCTCTGCCTGCTATCCAATCCCTTACCACAGGCCTCTGGAGGAGACTGTATGTGGAGACCCTGCCGGTGCTGTTCTATTTGAGCTTCTGCTGGCTGCTGGGGACAGTAGCTATCAGCTGAATTAAAACATGCCTTCACCCTAGAAAAGAAGCCTTGGCCATTCCCAATGTGTTTAGGGTCTGAAAACACATGTTTTTTTGTTTTTTGTTTTCTAGAAAAGGAAATATCAAATGTAGTTGAAGGACCAAAAGAAGGCAAAGATTTTTCATATGAATAAATGTAGAAACAATCCTTGGCATTTCTAAAATTGAGAGGCGATAAGAAATATATGAATTTTGCATAAACACAATTCAGCTCATAGCAGTTCAATGTGAATGCATGAGCCAATAGTGAGGTTCAATAAAGGTTTTACTATGAATTCCCAGAAATTTACTTTCACTTTTTTTTTCCCCCTTCACCAGATAAGAGCATGCAGGAACAAGAACTGATGCAATAATCTTATAACCACTGGGTGGGGTGGGGTCTGATGATAATGAATCAAACGTGGGAAGTAGAGCTAAGAAATGGTGACAGAGGTGTCTGCTTACTATTGAACATGGGCTAAAGCTATATCTGAAGTCAAATACCTCCTTAACTGTCCAATTACACGAGCTAAAATATTCCCTTTTACTCTTAAGCCTAAGTGTAACTTTCTATAACTTGAGACTGAAATGGAATCATAGTTAATATGATTAAATGATGGGATTAAGGATGAGGTTTCTATGTGAACTGCAAAAAAAGAGGAGGTTGTGGAATGAATACTTCTTTCTGCTTTTGTATTATTTAGATAAGACTCAATTTGATGAGTTCCTGCACAGCAATATAGCACATTAATAACTGAACAAGCATGAACAAATCTAATATTTCTATTTCTATGAAATATTGAATCCCTTTTCACCACAGAAATACCTTATTTAAAGTCACAATTTCCTGTAACAATCTCCCAGCAAGGAATCAAACTACATGTTTCCAGACGTTGGATCCATGCTTGGTTGGGAAAAAAACGGGACAGCCAAAATAAGAGGAAGAGAAGTAGCATAGAGGCAAGCAGGGTCATAAGTCAAATTCAGTTAGTTCTTGACCACAGAAAAGTGACCTTTAATCAGAGGTGAGGTCTAAACAGTGGAGTTAGAATTTAAGGTTAATTCAAAATGGAAATCTGGTCTTGGGTATGGGAAGGGAACTTGACTTTCAAAGTATGTAGTGATGATTGTGGTATGTCAGGTAAAGTAATACCATCATGGAGAAATATGTTTGATGGCAGGGAGGAACAAGGCCTATCATCCAGAAACATGGCAGAGAATCATAAGTCAGGCAAACGTGTTAGGATGAGTTCTCCTACAGGTGCCATTGACCATGAATTTTCTTAATAGTGTGAGCACCTCTCTGATCCACTTGGATGTCCTGTGAAAGCCTGGTGGAAGGGCACTGGGCAGTCTATTTGTTTTCTTTGGGAGTGTTGATAGTGAAGTTTTACTAGTCATAGAGGAGACTTCTACCGAAGATCATCATGGAGGGGGCTGAATCCCCACCATATTTCCCACACCCTGTTTGACTGTTAAATGTGTACCATGTATTGGAGGACTCAATTAATTAGCTCTCATTCATTACAGGAGAAATGCAAAATAATGCTGACTAAAAACAGAAAGGGGACGTCTTGGATGGGAATATGTGAAACAGGCAGCTGACATTATATAGAGACTGCCAATGTAATATTATGTAAGGAACAAAACCTCAGATTCTTTTTTTTTTTGGTAATTAAGGTAACTTTGGGAATATTTTACTATATACATATTAGAACCTTACACCTTGGAACCTTACACCTAGAAATTGCAGGCTCAGTGTAGAACAGCACCCTCCTGATGCTTAAATGAATATATTAGACAAATTCTCTGCTGTCTCTGGTCTTCTAGGCCCACATTTTAAGCCAACCATTGTTGTTTGCAACAAACTCCATAGGTGTGTAATCTGACAGCAACTCATCCCTGCCTGTTTGCATGCTTTTCTTTGGTGTTCCAGGTCTTCTCTGACATGGTGGTATGGGATGCTTATGGAAACCAGCAACCCAGCACTCCAGTATGCCATGGGAATAAACATCTGATGGGGTAATCCTTGACCAATTCAAGGTAAGTGCTAATACAGGAATGCCCTCCTATGTTGTCCTTTTGTGATAAATTTTGAGGTATGTTCCACATTGCTCCTCAGAAGATGCAATGATAACAGAAGACATCAGGAGTAAATAAAAAAATTCTTAGAGGTAAACAAGAACAATCATACAACATATCAAAATCTCTGGGACACTCTGAAAGCAGTACTAAGAGGAGAGTTCATTGCATTGAGTTCATACATTAAAAAAATAAAAAGTCAACAACTAAGTGACCTAACATTACATCTCAAAGTCCTAGGAAAAGAACAGATCAACACTAAAAGTAGTAGAAGACAGGAAATCATTAAAATCAGAGCTGAAATCAATGAAATTGAAACAAAAGAAACAATTCAAAAAATTGACAAAACAAAAAGTTGGTTCTTTGAAAAAGTAAACAAAATTGATAAACCCTTAGCCATACTAATGAAGAGAAGAAGAGAGAAAACTCAAATTACTAGAATTCATGATGAAAAAGGAAAGATAATGACAGACACCATTGAAATACATAATATAATTAGAAGTTACTTTGAAAATCTATACTCCAACAAAATAGAAAATATTGAAGACATTGACAAATTTTTAGAGACATATGATCCTCTCAAACTGAATCAGGACATACACAATTTAAACAGATCAATTTTAAGCACTGAAATAGAAGAAGCCATTAAAAGCCTACCTACCAAGAAAAGCCCGGGACCAGACGGATTCTCAGCTGAATTCTACAAGACCTTTAAAGAAGAACTAATTCCAATACTCCTCAAAGTATTCCAGGAAATAGAAAAGGAGGGGACCCTTCCAAACTCATTCTATGAAGCTAGTATCATGCCATTACCAAAACCAGACAAAGATGCATCTAGGAAAGAAAACTTTAGACCAATATCCCTGATGAACATAGATGCAAAAATCCTTAACAAAATTCTGGCAAACTGCTTACAAAAACATATTAAAAAGATAATGCACCACAATCAAGTGGGTTTCATTCCAGGGATGCAAGGTTGGTTCAACATCTGTAAATCAATAAATATAATTCATCACATCAATAGACTTAAAGTTGAGAATCATATGATTATTTCAATAGATGCTGAGACAGTGTTTGATAAAATACAGCACCGCTTCATGCTCAAAACATTAGAAAAAATAGGGATAGTAGGAACATACCTCAACTCGTGTTTGGAAACTGGTGCAGCCATCATGAATTATCCATGAAGGGGAAGCTGCCATCTTTAGGTGGGGCAGCTCCCATCCTGAGACATCTGCTGGAGACTGGGGGCCCTTTGACAGGTACCTCTCGTGCATCAGGATACTGAAGACTAGGAGATATGAGTGGTAAATATTATACTGTATATATATTTTTTAATTTTTAGTGTTTTATTTCTTCACTTTTTCTCACTCTATTTTCCTTTTATTTACCTGTTTCTTCAGAGTCTTTCTCCCTTTTATCATGCTAACAACCAACTTCTTTTGATTCCGCTCTCACTCTTCCCATGACCTAGTACCTCTATATACTCACTTCTTATCCCATTAACAGTTACATCTTACACCCCACCCCCTCCTCTTTGTCCACCATTAGAAATTGTAGAGCTCTTTGCCAGCCAATTGGCTATGCTGTAGATAATAATCAAACTCATCCTATCTGTTTATTACAATAGTATTAATGTTTTCATAGGGGCTAACTGGTTTAGGGCTACATATTGTTTGTATTGGATGCTGCGGATATTGGTCACTTCCTCAAAGGAGAGGAGTTCGAAACCTGCAGGGTCACAATAAGTCTATGGGGAGAAAATGCAATACCTCAATCCTTACTGCTAGAGGGGAAGATACTGGAATGACATGAAAAAACAGGGGAAGAAAGTGTCCTTAACAAACCAAGATGCAATTTTAATAGAATATAATGACAGCATGGCAGTAGAAATGTCAGAAAAGGAGTTTAGAATGTACATAATTAAAATGATCTGTGAAACGAAGGATGAGATAAGAGGGCAAATACAGGCAATATATGATTGCTCCAATAAATAGTTAAAAGAGCAAATGCAGGAAGCAAAAGAGTATTTCAATAAAAAGATTGAGATTCCAAAAAGAAAACCAAACAGAAATACTTGAAATGAAGGAAACAATAAACCAAATTAAGAACTCAACAGAAAGCATCACCAACAGAATAGATCATGTGCAAGACAGAATCTCAGACAATGAAGACAAAATATTTAATCTTGAAAATAAAGTTAACCAAACTGAGAAGATGTTAAGAAGTCGTGAATGGAACCTCCAAGAATTGTGGGATATCATGAAAAGACCAAACTTAAGAATTATTGGGATTTAGGAAGGCATGGAGATACAAACTAAAGGATTGAACAACCATTCAAAGAAATAATATCAGAAAATTTCCCAAACCTGAAGAATGAAATGGAAAATCAAATACAAGAAACTTACAGAATACCAAATGCACAAAATTACAACAGATCCACACCAAGGCACATTATAATTGTGAGAATGCCTAACTCACAAAATAAAGATAGAATTTTAAAGGCTGCAAGAGAAAAGTGTCAGATTACATATAAGAGGAAACCAATACAGATATCAGCAGATTTCTCAGCCCAGATCCTAAAAGCTCGAAGAAACTGGAACAATAAATTTCAAGCTCTGAAAGAACAGGGAAGCCATCCAAGAATCTTATACCCAGCAAAATTAACTTTCAGATTTGATGATGAAATAAAATATTTTCATGATAAACAAAAGTTAAAAGAATTTACAAATAGAAAGCCTACACTACAGGACATTCTCAGCAAAATATTCCATGAGGAGGAAGTGAAAAATGAAAATACAAGTCATCAAAAGGAGGAACTACCCTAAAGGAAAAGCCAATCAAAGGAGAAGCCAAATCAAGTTAAAAACCAAGAATTAGCCCAAATGACCAGAAATACAAATCATATCTCAATAATAACCCTGAATGTTAATGGCCTAAACTCATTAATCAAAAGACATAGACTGACAGATTGGATTAAAAAGACCCAACAATATGCTACCTTCGAGAGACTCATCTCTTAGAAAAAGACATCCACAGACTAAAGGAGAAAGGATGGGGAAAAACATACTGTGAACATGGACTCAATGAAAATCAGGGGGTCTCCATCCTCATATCAGATAAAGTGTACTTCAAGCCTAAGTTAGTCAGAAGGGATACAGAAGGACATTTCATACCGTTTAAGGAGACAATAAATCAGCAAGACATAATGATTATAAATATTTATGCCCCAAACAATAGCACATCCATTTATGTCAAACGAGTTCTTCTCAATTCCAGGGAAAAAATAGACCACAACACAATGATACTGGGAGACTTTAACATACTGCTCTCACCACTGGATGGAACTTCCAAACAAAACTGAGCAAAGAAACTACAGAATTAAATAATACAATCAATGATTTAGACATAACAGACATATATAAAGTATTTCACCCATCATTGAGCAATTAACCTTAAGGTGATTGAAAAGTAAAATTTTAAAAATTTCAAATGAATATTTTTGCCAAGAATGGTTAGGGTACTAAATAAATCATTTTAAACAATTAAAAAAAACCAAGGGGAAGTTTAAAGTTTAATTTTGAAAATAGAAAAGTCTAATTTCATAAATTTTTATCTTTTTGAAAGTGAAAACCATGGAAACTAAAATTTCTGAAGACTAAACTTAATTTTTAACATATTTGCAATTACAGGCAGCTATAACCAGGCTGAGCTGAAAAGAGATTACCTCTACATGCAATATGCTAGAAAGTGTACTCAACTAATTAGCATTAATTAACTGTACCATTAAGATTTTGATTGACAATAGTAATTAACTTGATCCTCCTTCTAAAATATGTATGTTCCTAAAGTATTCATTAACTAATTTCAACTACAAAACATTTCCTAGTAGACTTCTGCAGTAAATATGATAATTCTTCTGCTTTTCAGAAACTACTTTAAATGGGGCTATTCCTTTGTATCTGGGTATAGTCAAAGATGCTTGAATGCTGTAGCTGAAAAATCTCAAGTGAGTTCATGTGTACAGTTAGCAAAAGGGGTTCATCAAAACTGGAAATCAGTGCATCTGTATTTCAGCTTTTATTGTGCTTTTGTGTACAGGAAAAAAAAGTAGTAGAGAAGAAACCTAAATTAAAAACAATAAAAATTATAAATATAAATTAGTTCCTTGATGTAATTTTAGTTGTTTGTGTTCCTTAGTTAAGGTATTTTCTGACATGATGGATTTAATTTAAGTAAGAGAATTTTATGAAGGGAAGATTTTAATTTGTAAAAATTTAAACTATGAATTGTAACTATAGTGTTCCCTTCTCTATGGCAGATATATCTAGTTATGGTGGAAAAGAAAAGAAATTGCACTCATAGTGGGTTCAATCAAACTCTAGTGAAACTATAAAAAATAGTAAAGATTTCCAATCTGAAGTTTCTATTCATTTACTTAGTCATTCAGTCAACATATTTATTTAGTAACTGTTCTCTGAAGTACTGTCTGAATCACTAGGGATATATTAGTTAACAGACCAAAATTCCTGCCTCACTGGAGACTGACATTTTATATTTTTTGTTTTTGATCTTTGGAATGACCAAAGATAACAGAACTACATATTGTGCTTGTTTGAATATGTTGTCAAAGCAAAATTGCATTGAAATATGATGTAAATTATATTTGGTGTTTTGGGACTGGTTTCTTTCATTTAGCATGATATTCTCCAGTTCCATTCATTTACCAAAAAATGCCATAATTTCACTCTTCTTTATGGCTGAGTAATATTCCATTGTGTATATATACCACATTTTCTTTATCCATTCATCTGTTGTAGGGCACATAGTTTGGTTCCATAGCTTGACTGCTGTAAAGTGAGCTGCTATAAACATTGAAGGAGCTGTATCACTGCAGTATGCTGAAGGCAGAATGTTTTCTCTGAAACATAGATGCTAACCCACAACAAGGGAGGGGAAGATTAGAAGTTCATTGGATTAGATAAAGGGGAATGAAGGGAAGGGACAGGGAATGGGAATAAAAAAGAGTAGAATTAATCGGACATCTTTCCTATGTTCATATATGAATACACAACCAATATAACTCTACACCATATGTGTCCACAATAAAGGGATCCTAGTGGGAACAAGTTATACTTATTCTATGTATGTATATGTCAAAATACACCCTACTGTCATTTATATCTAGAAAGAACACATTTAAAAAATGATATTAACTGCAAATTATAGTACCTTTGTTTCAGCTTCCCCTTCTTTTTTGTGATGATTCATGATGCAGCACCATATACTGACCAGGTATGCATAGTCTAAGAGAAGGAATCCTGTGTTTTAGGATGGAAGAGTATTTACTGTACTATTAACATAATTTACAAAAATCATCTAATCTGAGCTTCCTGAAAGCTCACTTGGAAACTCACTTGGAAAGCTTCTGGTATTGAGAAAGTCTCAACAGTTTATTTAAAAGGATAGGAATATTTGACTAGTACTAAACTGAGATGAACTATACCTAAGAGTCTTTGAGAAAGTAGGGTCAAGTTAGCAGTTTAGGAAGGAATTTAATGTCCTGAAAGGCAATTTATTAATGACTCTGATCTAAACTCTTGGTTCTCTCAAAAAGTAATTATTCAAGCAAGCTCAGTCTTTTTTTTTTAACCTAATCTTGTCTGCAGCTGGTTCTTTTGCATTTGAGAAACCCTTATTGGTGTCCCTTGAGTCTCAGAAATAGAATGTTTTATTATAACTCATTAATGGCATTTAGAGCCCTCTCAGGAGTGGACAGTCTTGGATTTTGAGGTGCGGACAAAGTGTGGTCCCGAATTCTTTCTGTACCTCTAATAAGGCAGGTTGCAGGGTTCTCTAATACTGGTATAAAAAAGAAAAAAAAGGAGAAATAAAATCCACAGTAAAAGTGCCTGTGAACCGAAGGATGAATAATGACCTTACGTTTGGGTCACTGTGGCAAGAGCAGGATTTTTGACATGCCTTTCTTTCATTTTCCTTATTTTTTTTTATCCCATTTATTTTTGATCCTCTGTTTCCTCCTCTATTTCCTCCTCCTCTTCATTCTTCTACATCTTTGTCTCCTTTCTCTTTTTGAATTAAAAGAGGAGGATATTCTTTGAATTATCCTTTGGGTCACTGAGAACATTTCCTACATGGGAAATCTGGCTTTCTTTTTTTCTTGGCAAGCTGCTCTACCGTTCTGTCTGGACTCCAGATGATGTTACTAGTGGGAGCCAATTAAGGACACCTGTGTGAAGAAGATGGTCACCAAGTGCATAGTTATGGGCCGTGCCCATTCTTCAGTCACACGTGGTGCTCTGTGAGCAGTGTGGTGTGGTCAGCCGTCTCCTGGGACCTGCTGGGGGGGAGGCTTCTGATTTGCAGTGTTTGTTCACTTCTGTGATTTTAAGTGCTCTTATGGTGGCTGACTTCAAAATATCCATAGGAGGTCACCAAGCTCAGAGTTAGGAAGAAAGTCTCTTTCCACTCCTATTTTCTGAATTAGTTTATCTTTTCTAAAGTCCCAAATGACTGACGTAAAAATCTAAACTTTGCATATCACTATAGGAAAGGAAAAAGAAATTCTAATATAAAAACGACATGGGTGGTTTGTTCATTGGCTGGTTAGTTTCTGAGTACGTGTATTGAGTTTATTTGAAATTGAGGAGTTATGTCAGGTCTCTTCTGGAATAGCAGGGTAACTAGACTCAAATTTCTTGTGCCTATTATTTCTGCCTCCCTGGGCTTAGACAGTGTTAGAACTTTCTATCATGCAGTGTTTTCTTAAATATTACCAGTAGTTACCAGCTATGTCATTTATCTTAGAATATTTTGCCTTCCTTTTTGTCCAAGTTTAGGATTTATCTATCTTCTGATTTATTAAGGAAGGAAATAGGGAAATCTTCAGGTGATATATCAATACCATATGCCCAGATCCACCCGGAAATATTTCAACATTCAAGTCAATTAAAGTTTCCTAAGTTTCTCCAAGCCCAATGTATATCTTATTTTCTCTACATTATACAGTCCCTGGAGGAACTACATTCTGTAAGGTGGAACAGGGTAGTGAAAAGCATGCTTGAATTGGTACTTTCACAAAAATCTGTTCAAACACATTGGTTATCCCAAGCTATGTTTTATATTGAAGAAGTCGGTAGTACTGATTATTTAGTCATAAATTTTTATATAAATTTTCAAATCTACCCATGAGATAGATTTCTTCATAGGACTAAATGCAAGTCTTTCCACTTGAAGTTCATCAACTGCTCCATCACTGCATTCCATAGGTATGTCTAATGTTCCATATGTATGTCTAGAATGATGAGATTAGGGAAGGGGGAATTGAGGAAATACCAAGCAGAGCTTATTGAATATTTAAATGTGTCATGAGGGAAAAAAACACATTTTAAAGTGATTTGAAGCAGATTTATCAACTGAACAAAACAGATCAATGCTGGTAATTTTTCTTTTGGTTCAATGATGTTTCTAATATATACAGTAACATGAAAATATGTATGCTACAAGATAAAAATTATAAGGATTTCAAATAATGTCATCGAGAACCGTTATAAGTATAAACTGTAATATATCTGTGTGTGTGTGTGTGTGTGTGTTTGTGTGTGTTTGTGTGTGTACACATACAAATATATATAGTTATGGAAAACTCTGAATGATAGTTCATTTTTTCCTACATTGTATATAGTAGTATATTACGTAAAATTGAAAAAGGTTAAAAACATCATTTGGTTCACAACAGTCGCCAGGAGAAAAACAAAATCTTTTACAATCTTTGCATTCTCTCTCTTTGGGAAGGTTCTTTGTGTCCTGGTCAACTTTTAAATCCTAGACCAAGAATTCAGAGCCTTCCTTTAACATTTCTCACCAAGAAGATTTACAGAGTTTTAAAAGTGAAATCCAACCCCCCTGTGATTTCCCTTCATTCCCAGATTGAAACTTTTAAAACCCATTGTGGCCCGGCAACAGTTTCTGATGAATTAATTTATTTTTCAGGAAAAGTAGAGCAAAGGTTGATGATCAGAGGACATTTCCAAATATCAAACAGGGTCGGAGATTATTGAGCATATCCATGTCATCTGGGAGGCAAGAGCCAACAAAGATTGTTAAATATGCTTGAAAACACATTTTTTCAGAGGTTTTGAAATTTCTCTGCAGGTCGTTCATAGCTTCAGGCATTTCTATTGTAATTTTATCCCATATTAAGTAAAGGTAGTATGTTGTTTTTATGTATGAAATACATGCTTATTTTAGAGGATGTAAACTGTGGAAATGGAGAAATAATAAAATCAACAATAATCTCAGCCCATAGAGGTAAAATGGCTAACATTTGGTTGTATTTCCTTTGGGGATTTTTCCATGAGTATATTTACTCACAGATAAGATCAAATATTAAAATATGTACAACTTAAGGTTCTACTTTGCTTTAGAACAATAAAAGGATTTCTCATGTTTTAGTCAGTTTGTTCAGTGCTATGACCAAGAAACCTGACAAAAACAATTAGAGGAGGAAACATTTATTTGAGGGTTCTCCGTTTCAGAGGTCTTAGTCCATAGATGGTGAATTCCATTTCTGGGGCCTGAGGTGAGGCAGAACATCATGGCGGAAGTGTATGGCAGAGGAAAGCAGCTGGGGCCATGGCACCAGGAAGCACAGAAAGAGGCACATCCCTAATGTTCCAACTCCTCTGAGTCATACCCTACCTGCCTACGGGATACTAATGCAGTTATTAAGTTAAGACTGATAACTCAATCATTTCACTCTGAACTTTGTTGCATCTTTTAACACATGAGCTTTTGGGAGCCACCTAATATCTAAACCATAACACTCCATGTTATTTCTAGAACACTAAACAAATTTAAATATAAAGTTTAAACACAAATAAATTTGATCAGAGATGGGAGTTTGCATAACGAAGTGGAAAACCCACTAAATTGGAATCAAAAGCCATAGGTTTTAGTTCCATGATGTCCTACTGTAGGCAGGTAGGGTCTGGCTGGAGGAGTTGGAACATTAACTGTATGTACCAGTTTCTTTTGATGACAAAGAAGCTGGGATGGGGAACCAGAATGAGTTGGAGCAAAAGCACCACCTAGAAAAGATGTGAAAATATAGATCTCTCAACTCCAGACCATTCTGATCAGCAACCATGAGGGGAGACCCAAGGTTCTGCAGTTTTCAACGAGGACCATAGGCAATTGTGTTGCAAAAGATTCTAGTGCTATCCCTTGAAGACCAATGGACTCAGTGGTCCTTTGCTTAGATAAATTATTGGAGAGGAGTTGGAAAGGTATAGACGGTGTAGGATTTTCAGGGAGGATATTAAAGAGGCCAGCACTGCCTTTCTTAAGTCCAAGAACCCCAGGATAAGTGGTTCCCCAGGCAAAACTGGTTAAAAAGGCAACAGTGGCACTTCCTCGTGCCCTCAGTCCTGTAAGGAATCCCATGGAAACCACACCGGACACGGGAAATCACATAAGGGAGTTTATTAAGCAAACAGAGTGTCTCCCTGCAGGGTAAGAGAGAAAATGAGAGGAAAAGAAAAGGGAACGAGAAAGGGCGTGCTAGAGAGAGTGGAAAGCCAGGAGGATAGAGAAAGTGAGTAGGAAAGAGAGAAAGATGAGAAAAGATGGTAGGGTAGCTACAGTAAAGCAGTTGAATTCCGCAGGGCTAGCAGGGGACCAATATTGGAGAAGGATACTTGCAAGCTGACTGATGAACCAATAGCTAGCTAGGATGTTCACAGACTGACAGTAGTTGGGAGGCAGGGAAAATGACTGCACCGGAAAGGTCGTGGGGAGCAGCTTTGTACATTACAAGTCCTATCTTCCTAGCTTGTCAAACACCCTTCTCTTCCATAGCATCTGGTCTTCTATCTCTTCCCTTTATACATACTTTCCATCAGCTTTCAAGTCACAAGTTTAGTTAGTGGTAAAGTTCACACTGGAAACGGGGGCCCTTCGCACTTTTCCAAGGATCTCCCCCGCCCACCATCCTTCAAATTCTCATTTTCTGGGTATCCCAAGCAACATCGCTTTCAAGAAGGCTTTTCCAGTTTTCTCATCTTTCCTGTGTTCCTACAGTACTTCTCCTGACCCCTGTGTGATTACTTCTTTAATCATGTTTATTCTATAGTTAGTCCGCTGATCCTGGTTTCTTACTACATTTAAGTTATCCTAGTGCCCAGTACCATTCCTAAGACAGAACTGCACGCACAACAAAATTTTACGAGTTAAATAAATATTCACTCTTCTTAAGGCATCTATGGTTTAAAGGACGAAGTATCTCTATACCATGTGGGGTTCTCCTATCTTGGTTAAACTCTGTGTTTTTCAGATGCCAATATTTTGAAGTTTCTTCTCTTGCTTAGTCAGTATCTATGGTAATTCATCTTTTCTGAAACAGCAAGAACATATCATTTTGCTCTATTACATATACATCTTGAAGTAGGATTTCTTTTTACATTTATTTCAATCGGTTGCCCTGATTTCCATCAGAGACTTCATTTTAAGTTGTTATTTTATCCTCTGATCAGAAAACCGCTCTGTAAAGGAAAGAAATAAAATGTTCAAAGAAGATAGTCATGTCTATTGACACTGTATTAAAATGCAAATGCAATGCAAACTGGAAGTCAAGCTGCCAAATAATCTGGATCGTGTCTGATTCCAGGAGAAAAACTCAAATTATTCATTTTCTCTATAGCAAGCCACTGCAAGTTTCTATATGCATACTGTGTGAAAGGAAAGTAAAAGCACCAGTGAACCAGAGCATATTCATTCTTCATGTTTGGTTACCTAATGAGGACACTCACTGACATTTTTCCAACATTTTTAAAAAATAAAGTATCATTTAAAAATATGTGTATTGTGCAAATGGTTTCTGAAGCATTGTGAATTTCCAGGCATCCCAAGTCTTTTTTTTTTTTTTTTTAACCTTTGGTAGTTTATTTCATTTGTAAGTCTCATCTTCTTAGCCCTATGCTGCCTCCATAGATCATTCACACCTGACAATTAGCCTTTAGACATTAGATATTCACCTGTTGATTGTCATCCTCTTTGGGTTTTCTCTTTCCCTGAATTAGTGAAGCCAGAATTAAGGACAGGTAGTTAGTGTAGAAATAAGGGAATCGGGTCAATTCGAGGAAATGAAGCCATGAAGCCATCTGCCTTTGGAAGTTGGAGACTGCCCCTGGAAGAATGGAATGTCAAAGATCTCCGGAACCCATTGATTACCAAATTTACCTGCCTTTATCAAGGACTGCAAACAAGGAGCTGCTAATTAACGCCCCCTGGGCCCTTATGTGCCTGAATCACCTTAGCCCTCCCCCTGCCCATGGCTTCTCACTTATGCAAAACCGGGCCTAGTCACGAAGGCAGGAAGGAGAGATAAGGGGGGAGAGAACTGGAGAACAAAAGAGACTTTAACCTATAAAAGATGTAGGGTGCGCTCACTTCTTGGGACTTTAGAACATCGGCCATGGCCCCCTTCTTCCTGCCGGGAGAAGTCTGTATTATTCCCTTTAAATAAAACCTGCTTAATATGCTTGCCTTGGCGTGCTTCTCTAGTGCTTAATCTTCAACATTAGAAGAAGCAGAACTCGTCACCGGTAAACGGCGGAATCATTAGTTGTACACAGTTCGTCCACCTCCTTGCTTTCTTGTAAAATTAAATATGAAGTTTCATCATTTACCCTCGTCTTACCCTGTTGTCTGGCTCCCAGTTACCTCTCTGATTTTCTCTCTTCTTTCCAACCTCTGTGGTCTCCTTATTACTCCCCCGCACCTCTGATTACTCCCCTGACTCGGGGTCATGGTCCTTACTGTCATCTCTGCTTGCAATGTTTCCTTTTCCCACTAAACTCAGCATAGCCTGCTCCCTCTCTTCCTTAAGGTCTGTTTTGTTTTGCTTTTGTGGTTGTAGGGATGGAACCCAGGCCCTTGTGCGAGCTAGGCAAGTCCTCTACTACTGAGCTTCATCCACAATTCCTCCTTTAGGTCTTTATTCCAGTATCAGTCCTTTAGCACATTATATATTTAATTGTTTTACATCCATCCCTGTTACCTGAAAATGTGCTACCTGAAAGTAATTAATTTACTTTTTACTATATTGCTCCTATTCCAGCACCTAAAACAATGCCTGGCACATAAAAGGTGTTTTAAAAAAATCTTTGTTAAGTGAGTGAATGATTACTATGAAGAAATAACCAAAAAATTACAATTTTTAAAATTTTTTATTTTTTATTTTTTTCGTTGCCAGGCACTGTAACCAAAAACACCCAGGAGTGCTTAACCACAGAACTACACCCCCAGCTCTCTTTATTTGTTTATATATTGAGACAGGGTCTCACTGAGTTGCTTAGGCCTCACTAAGTTGCTAAGGCTGACCTTGAACTTGTAATCCTTCTGCCTCAGCCTTCTGAGTCTCTGTGATTACAGGTGTGTATCGCTAGGCCCAGCAGTCAAAAAATTTTTGAAAAGGATAAATGACAAGGGCTCTGAGATTTTAAAATAGTGTTTAAAATGTAGTCCTTGATCTGAATTCCCTAACTCCTTTGTAAACAGTTAGAGCAGTGTTGTTTATAGACTGAGTTTTCATTTCTGAGAGGATTTCCACCACCATTCTTCTTGATTTCTTCACATTCCTGACTTTAAAACAGAACTCTATTCTCTGTAGGAAGGTAGATGTATAAGTGCAAAAAGAAAAATATGTATACGAATGGTATCATAAGTACATTCTGTTTTTAACCTGATGTTACAAGAGGTTAATACATGAATAACCTTCTCTGTCAGGAAATATCCCTCAGAGTAGAACTGCCAAGGATAAAATAATTTTCTTGATAAATCTCCAACAATGATACATTTAAATTCTGTCCAATTTTTTGTCTTCTAAGTAATATACAGAGCTGTCCATTTGAGTCAAAAAATCTGTAAATTCATCCATAGCTACATCCTTTGGATAATGCCCTGGATATAACATTGTCATCTCAAACTGCATGGCTATTTATAAAGCTTTTGAAGAATACTCCCAAGTTCCCTTTCAGAAAGCCTTTAACAATTTTCTAAAAGTACAAGTGAGTGTGGTGTCCATGAAAACACTAGTTATTGTTATGCCTTAAGATGTTTGTCAGTTTGATTGGTGAAATACGTGTTCATTTGCAATCCTTTGGCTATAACTAAGGTTAAAAATTTTTGTTTCTTGGCAATTTATACATTTTTGTGATATGATCATTCTTCATTTTTTCCTATAAATACTTTATGTACATTATGACTATTAAGTCTTATGTGTGTATGTATGCACTATCCACCCCCACCCTATATGTATGTGTGTGTGTGTGTGTGTGTGTGTGTGTGTCTATATACCACAAAGATTTTGCAACTTCTTTTTGATATACTAATTCTCATATTCTCTCATTACTCTCTTATTGGATTTCAGGAAATTTATATAAATATATAATCAGAGAGAGAGAGAGAGAGAGAGAGAGAGAGAGAGAGAGAGAGACCATAATAGAAAAAGATTTTCCTCCCTTTCTCATTACATTTTCTGAGTGTTGTTTTCTTGCATTTAATCTATCATGTGTCCTTGTTGTTTGCAAATTTAGTGACATATTTCCTTAGGAAATTCTTTCCAAAAAACTTTTTTGTGACTTTTTCAAGAAATATTAAAATCTTTCAGTAATCTGAAAATTATCTTGGTATGATTATTAGACAGTTGTTATTTATAAGTTATTATCTTATCTACAGACCTCATTTGACCTTTATTATTTTTCAATTACTTCTCTCTATATAAGTTTATTTCTTCACCTATTCATTCCATTGTTGCCCTTCCTACAAAACTGTCACAACACATTATGCTGCTTTATATAAACTATTTATTACCTTGTAGGGCTAATTCCTTTTTAGGTTATTTCAACATTTTCTTGACTAGTCTAAAATAATTGTTCTTCCAGGTGAACTTTATGATCATTCTGACAATCCAGAAAAATCCCATCAGAATCGCCTTGACCCAATCATCATAATTTCAAAATTTCCACGTCTATGAAGTTCAATTTTCTGATAGAGAAAGTATCTAAAAGCAGCAGTAATAAGAACCAGATAACCCTGCACCACAGGGAGCCAGGTGCACAGGCTCAGTCCCTGGTGGGCTTGCAGGCACTAATGCCATTTTGGGCTCTGGGCATCTGCTGAATCTGAGGCAACTTCCTGGATGGCCCCAAGCCTCTGGCTTGCAGAGGAGCTGGTTGACACACTTCTGTGATGCTATGAACCCCTTACTATGTAACCCCATAGAAACTGACTTTAACCCTGCCCAGGGTCACTTTGCATATGGAATGGAAACTGTATTTCAAATCTAAAGAAAGAAAGAAAAAGAGAAGAAACAAGAATTTCTAGAAGTAGGAGTTGAAATATTACTTTGATCCAACTATTTAACTTTAGTCAATGGTGTTAAAAGTCCTTGAAATAGTCTTTCAATAAGATGATGACCTGAGATGACCAGAAAAAGAAGATTGTTATTGATATAGAGTTTCTAAGTGTGGTGAGATAGAATTGTGGTTGTTTTGGACTCTATCATTGAGATGTTTGCCAGTACATACTGGCCACATTGGTTGCAGGACTTTGAAACCTGCTAGAACTGTAGCAGACTTTTGTGTCCTGATGCTAACATTCTCCTGGTCTTCCTGGGTGAGCACACAGGTCACTTGCACTACGTGGACCTGGCCAGCACCCCCAGGTCTCTACAGGAGGGTGTTCTGAGTTATTTGCCTCTTGCTCTCAGAAAACTGGAACACACTTTTTAAAAAGAGTTTACATTGACATACAGTGATTTATCTGTGGGGCAACTCCAAACAAGTGGTTTGGGCGTCTGCTGAGGTAACTTAAGAGGAAGACTTTTACAGTGTGAACATGGAAATAAAGTAAATATTTGATTGATTTTAGTTATACAATTAACTTATTTGGTCTTACCTGCTGGAAAATCCCTATTTATTGATCTATAAGGTAGTTGGTTGCTCTTCTTTAATATGGGCATTTAAAATAATTTGCTCATTAAGTCTCACTTATGTTTACAAATCTAGCAAGGTTAAGGTTACTTATGAAGGCTAACTGTTTTTTTTCTGCTCAGGGGTTCTTCAGGTGTGGTCTCCATCTTAATTTTCATGAATATTTTCAGTGTGTATGGAATAAGAAATTGTTCCTGTGAAATAATACCAAGAGTTAATAAATGAGATGGCAACAAATTAAAGAGCTTCTGCACAGCAAATGAAACAATTGTGAATATAAGTAGAAAACCTATGGAATGGGAGAAAATCTTTGCTAGCTACTCTCCTGATAGAGGATTAATATCTAGAATATATAAAGAACACAAAAAACTTTTCACCAGAAAATCAAATAGCCCAATTAATAACTGGGCAAATGAATTAAACAGACACTTCTCAAAAGAAGAAATACAAATGGTCAATATATAAATGAAAAAATGTTCAACATCATTAGCAATTAGAGAACTGCAAATCAAAATTACACTGAGATTTCATCCCATACCAGTCAGAATGACAATCATCAAAAATACAAATAATTTCCAGAGAGGATGTGGAGAAAAAGAAAACTTTTACACTGTTGGTGGGATTGAAAGTGAATAAAAACCACTGTGGAAATCAGTATGGAAGTTCCTCAAAAGGCTAGGCATGGAACCACCTTATGACCCAGCTATGACATTCCTTGATATTTATTACTTAGCCAAACAACTTTTGAAAAGGGTAAATGACAAAGGCTCTTAAATTTTAAAATAGTGTTTAAAATGTAGTCCTTGATCTGTAATACCTAACTCCTTTATAAACTGTTAGAAGCAGTGTTGTTTATAGACTGAGTTTTCATTTCTGAGAGGAATTCCACCACTATTCTTGATTTCTTCATATCCCTGACTTTAAAACAGAACACTATTCTCAGTAGAAAGGCAGATTTATAAGTGCAGAAAGAAAAATATGTAAACAAATGGTATCATAAGTACATTCTGTTTTTTAACCTGATGTTACATGAGGTTAATACATGAATAACCTTCTCTGTCAGGAAATATCCCTCATAGTAGTACCGCCAAGGTAAAATAATTTCCTTGATAAATTTCCAATAATGATACACTTAAATTTATTTATTTTGAAGAATTAAAGTCATCATACTTTAATGATATGTGCATACCCCTGTTTATAGCAGCATGATTCACAATAGCCAAACTATGGAACCAGCCTAGGTGTCCATCAATGGATGAATGGATAAAGAAACTGTGGTATATATACCCAATGGAAATTTATTCAACCATAAGGAAAAATGAAATTATGGCATTTGTGGGAAAGTGAATGGAACAGAGACCATTATGTTAAGCAAAATAAGTCAAACTCAGGATGTTAAGGGTCATATGGTTTCTCTTATATGCAGAAGCTAGGGAGCGAAAAGGAAAAGAAAAGAGGGGGTAGAACTCATGGGAGATCAGTAGAGGAAAGGGACCAAAGGGTGACAGGTATGGAGGGAGGAGGGGAAAAGCACTGGGAAGTGATATTGACCAAATAATATTGCTCTATTGCATATTGTGTGCATATATGGATATCTAGCAACAAATCCCGTAAATATATACAACTATAATGCATTGATTTTAAAATGTGGGAGGAAAAAGAAATTATTCCTATGACTACAACTAAAGAAGGAAACCT
The DNA here is from genome assembly GCF_902686445.1 of Sciurus carolinensis. NCBI lineage: Eukaryota > Metazoa > Chordata > Mammalia > Rodentia > Sciuridae > Sciurus > Sciurus carolinensis. The sequence goes on from NC_062226.1 coordinate 28,356,700, forward strand.
TGTAAGAGTTGGGGAGGGGCTTGGTGGAGCACTCCTGTAATCCCAGAGGCTCGAGAGGCTGAGGCAGGAGGGTCACAAGTTCAAAGCCAGCCTCAACAACTTAGTGAGGCCCTAAAAAATTTAGCAAGACCCTGTTTCTAAAGAAAAAAATTTAAAAAGGATTGGGGATGTGGCTCAATGGTTAAATGCTCCTTGGGTTCAATCTTCCCAGTACAGGGGAAAAAAAAAAAAAAATATATATATATATATATATAAATATATATATATAAAAAATAAATATATATATATATAAAAAAATATATATATAAATATATATATATAAATATATATATAAATATATATATATAAATATATATATATTAAATATATTAAATATATATATAAAATATATATATATAAAAAAATATATAATCCCAGCCTCTGGGATTACAGGAGTGCTCCACCAAGCCCCTCCCCAACTCTTACAAGGTTTCCTTCTTTAGTTGTAGTCATAGGAATAATTTCTTTTTCCTCCCACATTTTAAAATCAATGCATTATAGTTGTATATATTTACGGGATTTGTTGCTAGATATCCATATATGCACACAATATGCAATAGAGCAATATTATTTGGTCAATATCACTTCCCAGCATATATATATATATGCTCTACCTCATTGAGGTAGTTAATCTAAGAACTTAAAAGACATCTCAGGCCAGAAATATGTACTGCATTAACTTCTATCAGATTGTTTCCCTCCTCCGTGTATGAAATGATCCTGTCACAGTGCACATTTTCGCCACTGATGATTTTAAAGAAATAAATGTTCTGATTTGGTATCAACTAGTTTCCTTCTGAAATACTTCAGTTCCAAGTGTAGTTTTTCCACAATTCAGCTTCCCTCAGGCTCTTTATGCATTTGTGCCTAAAGAACAGAGCCAAATACTGTCACTGTGATTTGTGCTGATGGCAGCTACTACAAATTCCTATTGAACCCCAAGGGGAGTGCTTCTGAAATGTCTATCTGCAATTTCTAGAAATGATCAGTGACAGACTGTGACTTTCACAAGTGTGTGCAATCAACACCCATGGCTATCTGCCCCCGGAAGAGCTAAGTATTCGACTTAAACTCCTCCAAGGCTTGAACCTATACACTGTAGACATGTAGGAATCCCTTTTCTTTCTGATCCTTGGTCTTGAAGCCACATGTGCTTGTGGCCTTTCCTAAAGAAGGTTTCATATTTCTAGTATTCCAAGAACAGAATAATTACCATTGTTCTTAGCAACATATTTCATTATTTTCATTGCGTTTGTAGTAGAGTATTGATCCAAAATACAAACATTAGTTCTTATATAACCAGATTTAGATTTTAAAAAAGATATCAATAACTTGTCTTAGAAAAGAGCAAGGAATTCATTCTCCATTGTGAACCCAAAGGAGAAAAACTGTTGGAAAACATAAAGTGTTCATTTCACCTTGTATAAATTCAGCACTGTGATCTTTGCTCTGACTGTGAGGTTGTTTGTATGCATGCACGTGTGCTGGTGTATCCCTGTTTCTATGGCAAAGTTGTCAGAATTGAGGCAAACACCCAATCCATCCAATGAACAGAGGCCTTTGTGATTTTCCTGATGGGAATAGTCAGTTTACTGTCACAGGTGACATGACTGAATATACTGAATAAGAGTCTGCCTTAATTCAGGGTTTAAAACTAAAATTCTCTTTTACATGTAGAAAACAAAATGATGAAAATTTTAAATATTAGTCATGGGTAAAACTTTATTTAAAGTACAATAAAAGAAAACATTCAAAATATCTTTTGATACAATGGTACCTAGGAAGAAATCCTCTGAGGATTTCTGTTGGTGTTCAGCATAATATTTCTCAATACCAATATTTCCATTTACATTTCTTATAATCTTTTCCTCCCCCCAAATTTTGTAAGACTAGGTACACACTAACATTTTGGGAATAAAAGGCACATATTTTAAACTTTTGGTAACTATAGTAGTTTGTAGGATCTGTATTGTTAAGTACCATTTGAAATATATTTTTAATTATCTTAAATTTCCTTTGAAGAGACTTAATTTTGTTTTTGATCCCAGGTTGCAAACATTAAAAGTCTAAATATCAGCAAGTTCTCAGTTTTGCCAGTTGTTATTTTATCATCTAATCTACTACTTTGTATGTGGACTTTGGTGTAAAATATGTTTATTAATCATCTGTGTACTTAATCATGAGATTTGATTTTGTACAATTATTTGTAACATTTCTTTTCAATAAAAGTAATCAATTTCGTGGCTTTAAAAAAATCTATAACTAGTATTAAAATATACAAAATCTTATCCATGGAATATATGAATATTTATTTTTAAGGAAAAACTTCATAATGTTGTTTTGGTGAATTGATTTTAAAATATATTATAACAAATATCCCTCAAGAACTTTTGTGATTTAAAATGATTTTTTTAATTGTAAGAGGAAATAGTTAAATAAAAATATTTTAAGAAGGAGTTTATGTAATCAACTATTTAAAGTATTAGTAAAAAATGTTATATTAATCAGTGAAACTAAAGGAAGTTACCCTGGAAAGGTACATTTTAAGTGTGGGGTGGTGAGTGAACTGAAAAATTTCCTCTTCCAAAATAGACACACTTCCTTGCTGATTTTTCAGATAGTAGTGAATGGGATTAAGCACAATTTATTTTGAAGTAATGTAGGATGTCCTCTGATGCGAACACAGACATGAATTCAGCAAAATTCCTTCAGTCTAATTTATCTAAGGTCCCAATTGACAAAAAAATAGAATTTAAGTTATATTAATAAAAGGAATATGAATTTCAGAACACATAGAAAAGTTCTTCAGAATAAAAATAATCTTTGAGGTGGCAAAAATTATGTGATTTTAAAAAAATTTCCATACTCTAGGGGATTACCAACTGCAATAATGAGTGAAAGAATTCTGCCTTATATCTCTGCCACCACTACCACTCTCCTTTTGGTCCTAGGACAGTTTCCAAAACCTTTCAGCAAAAACCTTAAATATGTCAGTAAGTACTGTCAGTGAAGCTTGATGTTGGAAAAGATGTTTAAGCAATTTGAAGAAAAGGTCCTTATACAATACACCAAAATAAATTCCTGATAGAAATATTATCTAAGAATAATGAAACCACAAAACAACACAAAAAAGTAAGAAATAAAACAATTATACTGGAAGCATTAGTGATTATTTCATTTAAGAGTGGAGATATACAGATATAGATGTAATTTGAGCAAGGAATCCCAATAAAAATGTCAAGTATATACATCAAAGGATACATTAATTTCATTACATTGCAGTATAAATATCTTGATGTCAAAAAATAATAAAACAATTAGAAAATATTGAAAACAAATATGGCACAGAAATGAAGACATGATATTCATATGTATAGTGACCTTGATCTTAACCTGGGGTCCTTAATGGACTCCCACAGGCAGCATATCTAGCATCTGGATCCATTTGCCTAGCCAGCATGCAAAGAAATAAGAAAGTCCAAATTCCCAGCTTAGGGACTTTGCTTAGCATCCCGTCTTATCTATAATACAAAAAAATTTCTCTTTCCTCCTTATTTAAACAAAGGAAGATGAAGAAGACAAATACCGCCATAGAAAATCAGTGCTCAGACATGGAGAAACAACAGAATTTACTTTTCCAATGAGTATTATGAAAATATCTCAATTCCCATTTAATAAGGCCAAGTGATTATTAATTGTATGCTTTGTTTTAACCTAATAATTCCAGTCCTAGTACTCTGTCCTTAGGAAGTCACAAGAGTTGTAGAGATATAGAGTGATTTATGGGCAGGAATGACAATTTCAGAGTTCTTAAAATATAGAAAATTAGAATCAACCTAAATGCTCAATAGTAAGTTAATAGTTACATAATTTATGGAGCAGACTTATGGTGCAATATCATACAGCAATTAAAACACTGTTGTCAGAGAACACTGAATACTGATGGAGCATACCCATGGCATAATTTAAATGAATGGAAAATAACTGATAAGTGTATGTTGTGTGTAAATGGAAAAGAGTGGGTAAAATATTTATGATGGTTATTTCTAGATCCAGCCTTTATGAGTATTTGTTTAAAATTTTCTAATTTATACTTTAATTGCCAGTGTTTTGTTATGAGCACACAATCTACTTACAACAACAACAACAACCAAAAAAAACCCCTAAATTTTAACACTTAAAAATTTTAGGGAAAATATCTACAAAACACCAATAATACATTTAACTTCCAAAAATATGCTGAATTTTGACAATGTTTTTGTTTTAGCTTTAATGCCAGACTTGTGCTTTAAATTTACCTTTGTGAATTAGAATCTTCTGTTTCAGCAAGTGACATTTGAGCACTAGTTATTCTGTTGGGAAATTTTTTTTTTTTTTTTTTTTTTTTTTTTTTTTTTTTGCGGTGTTGGGGATCAAACCCAGGGCCTTGTGCTTGCAAGGCAAGCACTCTACCAACTGAGCTATCTCCCCAGCCCGGGGGAATTTTACAAGACTCACTCTCAGTTCAAGTTCATAGAGATTGATGGGCACATATGTTGAGTAGCACACTGATTTTTCACAAGAACAGAAACATTTGTAGAGATTGATAGAGCAATTCTTTCCAGACAACATATACTTTTCCTTTCTAGACACTCACACTAAAAACAAAACACAACAAAACTGTCTTCTTAGTTTGATCTTTTCACTTCTCTATTTGACTTGAGCTAAATGGCAAACTTGTCTTCTGAACCTAGATGTCCATAAAACAATGCTTATGAAGCAGGTACACATAAAGAAAATATAAACAGAAAATCCCTGGATAACTAAAAAAAATACCCTGATGGTATGCACAATGCTGAGGACAGCATTTAATTATACTGTGCTATGTATCTTGCATTAACATTAAGATATTATTTGTGTTATCTCTGTGATTTTACATTTTGTGTCCCCAAAAGTCTTCATTTCCTCATTATTTCTAGGAGATTTGCAACAGTCCTGTCCTCTTTGATTGTGTTTCTCTACTTGGGACTCTTCAGTCTCTCTTGCCTTCAGGATAGTTGTGAAGACCTTTGCTTTGCTTTGTGTAACCTCTTCCCGGCCAGACTTCCATCCTTCCTCTTGCTGTACTGTTGTTCAAGCTCTGTTCCAGCTACCAAAGTTTTCCAAACAAACTGGGTTCTTTTCAAACTTTGCACTTTTTGTTGGTTGTTCCTTTTCCATCAAATGTCTGACCACAGATTTTCTACTTAACAAGAAAAGTTTCATCCTATAAGATCTATCACAGATAAAATTGTCTTGGTGAACCATTGGCTGCATGTCCCAAGGTGAGTTAGTCCTTCCTTTCTCTTCACTCCCAAAGCACCTTCAAGTTGATTTCCATTACACCATTTGTTGTGCTGTTGTGAAAGTTTATAATTGCTAATTTATGACTGTGTCATCAACTAGACTAAGTCTAGGAGGATGTGGATGGTGTGAGTTGGGTGTGGTTCAAGGCCAGTGCTTGAACTTAAGGATGAGATAGGCTATAGTAGGAATTCAACCTTGGGTGGGTGGTTTGCTAAAATGATGATGGATGCCTGTTTTGCTTTTAAGCAGGTGGAATTTCCTTGCTAGGCTTTCCATTCTCCCTGGAGAAGGAGAGGGAGGATGTTGGGATGGGGTCTGGACAGGGGCTGAAGTCTCTAGGGGTTTATCTTTTTCAACTTTAATTAACAACCTTAGCATTCTTTGCTCTTCAGTGTTCCTGCTATTCCTGTGCTCTGATAAATGAAAAGTAGCTCTCCTTGCCCTAATGCATTCAAGGAAACTACCGGGCTAATAATAACTAATGTTATTAAGCATTTGCTATGTGCCAGGCAGTCTTGTAAGTGCTTTACATATATTAAAACATTAAATCCTCACAATAACCCCCTGAGATAGGTATCATTACTATCCCTACTGAACAGATGAGAAAAATGCAGATATAGTTCATTAAACTTGCTTAAATATATATTATGAATAAATGGCAGAGTAAGAATTCAAAAGCAGGTGATACAATCTAGTGACAACGTTCAGCCAGCCACGATCAAGGGTACATTGTCCTCAGAACAAGAACCATCCTCTCAAAGTATTAGTCTCCTCTAAACATTTATTTATGGGTCAGAACTAACTGATCATAGATAGTTTTTTTCTGATGTTCACTTTTAAGATACCAAGTTTGTGTGACTTGTGACCCTTTGTCATTCACATTACTCTTTTAACCTTTATTACTAGGCTCTACTTTCTTTCAGTCCTGTTCACGCACTACAGACATTAATCTTAAAGTACGGGAAGTTGATCCCCAGAAAACAGTCTTTCAATATTATCCCCCACTGCTTTTGGGATAATGTCCAAATACCTGTGTGTAAAATGAAAAACTTTGCATGAGGCGGGTCTCCTGTTCCAGAGTCAGATCTGGCCTTGGTAGAAGTAAAAAACAAAGTAGGAAAATAAGCCATTAGAAGCTGCAGGTGTAGTTTCAAGATATGAGGTCCACCATAATATCCATGCCATCAATTCCCCAGAACTTTTTCCAGGTGCACTGGGTTCTCAGGCATTTACACATTCTGTTCCCTGCCTTCAGTTTTCCCCTTATTTTAATGAGGGTTCTCCAGAGAAACAGTACCAATAGGATATATAGAGATACACAAAAAGATATTTATTATGAGGGATTGGCAAACAAGATTATGAAGGCTAAGAATTTCCACAATTTTCTCTCTCTAACAGGCAGATAAGAGGTCTAAGAACTGGGAGATGCTGTTGTGAGATTCAGTCTGTGTCTAAAGGCCTGAGAACCAGGAGTGCTGATGACTGAGGACAGGAAAGAAGGGATGTCCCAGCTTAAGCAGAGAGAGTGAATCTGCCCCTCCTCTACCTTTTTGTTCCATTCAGGTCTTCAGTGGTTGGATAGGGCCCCTGGCATTGGTGAAGGCAATCTGCTTTTCTAAGTCCTCCAATTCAATTACTAATCTTTTACAGAAACACCCTCAAGAAAAACCCAGAAATAATGCTTTATCAGTTAGCTAGGCATTCCCTTAGTCCTGTCAAGTTGATGCTTGAATTCAACCCTCTCACCCCTCTTCCTGACAAATTCTTATTTATCCTAATGTGTCGGGCCAGGCCACAAAAGACCAATGTAGTCTGGAGGACCTTAGACTTGGCTTAATTTGCTTCATGGGATCTGAGGAGGGAGAAGCTGAATTGAGATGTGGTTGTAATAAAGCTTCAGCTGATCTCTTGCCCTATTAGTTTCCTGAGGCCTGTGTAACAAATCACCACGGTTTGGGTGTCTTAAAACAACACACATTTTTCTTTCTCATATTTCTGAGGCCAGAGGCATGACATCAGTACCACAGAGCTAAAATCAAGGTGTTTGCAGGTCCATGCCCCCTCTGGAAGCTGAGGGGAACATCTGTACCTTGTCTGTCCTGGGGGTTGTTGGCATTGATAGACTTGTGGCTTCACCCCTTCAATATCTGTCTCTGTCACCTTTACTGCAGCGATTGCCATTTAAGGATCACCCTGAAAGTCCAGCATACTCTCCCAATCTAAAAACCCATAACTTACTTACATCTATGAAAACCAGGTTTCCATAGAAAGCATTTACAGGTTCCAGAAATTAAGATGTAATATCACATTGGGGGACTATTTTTCAGCTTCCCACATATGAGGAGCTCTGGTTCTCCATTGTTAATTACCCACATCTGAAGCAAGGCAGTTAAGTTTTGCATCCCTAAATTGAGAAATCAAAACAGTCAGAGAATGAGGATATACTCTAAGATGAGGGAGCTCTTTTAAGTTTCTAGGGAGAAGACTCGGCTTTGGCCCTACAGCATATGCCACCACTAGCAGATGGGGTTATACTTTGGTCTTACAGGTGTGATTAGGATGGAACATCACTGCGTCTACTCAATCTAGTACCATTTATGACCCATAACTGTGCCATAGTTACTGATTTGGGAGTTTTATTTCTTAGTGTATCATAAGCCTTCTATAAACCTGGCCATTACCTACCCCAAAGGTATACTTTAAATGTCACTCTATGAAACCTTTCTGTGCCTTGTCTTTCTTCACTTTTCTCCTATACAGGATCGTGTTTTTAACTGTTCCCATGTGACTTTGGTCAAACTTCTTTCAGTACTTAATCTCACTGTACAATGATTAATATTCACATATCTGTTCTCACTCATTAGACTGTTAGCTCCTTAAGGGTAGGGTACTGATTTCTATGAATCTGTGACTGCCTCAGTATCTGGGAGACAGTAGGCGCTCATACATTGTTAATGAATGAACTACTAAATGTGGCTTAAAGCAGCTACTCTCTGCCTGTTCATCAATTGGTGGAGCAGATGGAACAGCCAACCGTACGAACAAAAGCCATCAAGCATGTCCAACAAAAGTGACTGAGTGTGTATCAGGAGGCAGTAAGTAAACAATATCTCAAGGGTCACAGCTGTTTCACTCTGCCTTTCAGCCAAGAAATACCATGATTTACTTTCTGCTCTTGCCAAGGATGAAGAAATAAAGTCATAAACAAAAAGTGAAGAAGTGAAGAATTACTCAGCCTGGATGGACAGGTCAATCTGCTTGCCCACCTGTGGCTAAGCAAGCATGAGCAAAGAATAATATACTTTCCTCTCCATTTACACCTCAGTCTATCACTAAGGAGAATGCAGGAATCTTCCATGGGAAATGTAATTCCACTTCTGACATCACTGACAAAGTGAGTTTTATACACAGAAAACATTGGGTGTCCTAGACATCACAGAATCTGTATCAAAATCTGACCCAATATACCTGACCTCTCTTCACATTGCTAATTCCCAAGAGGGCTCCTGTACAACCTATTGCACAGGGACGTGAGGAGAATTTAACAATAGGAAGTCATTAATGTGGACACTCCTGGATCAGAACATGTGGCGTGTGGCTAATAAATGTTTTTGTTTCCTTTATTTTTCAGTAACAGTTTAAGCTCAATCTCAATTTATTTATTCATACATAAGGTTTGGAAGAACAAGGTCAATATAGTAGTTCATACATGTTTTATTTTTCAAAATTTTGCATTTGTTAGAGTAATATAGTTATGTAGTCAAAGTTCAAAGAGTCTGAAGCAGTATTAAATGAAAATCACTTTCTGGCCTCCTCTTTCCAAACCCTCTATTAGCACAATAACTTTAAACAATGTGTTGAAATCTATCTTCCAAATTTATCAATTTTAGGTAACTGTGCTTACCTATGAATGATGAAAAAGTTAATTAATTTATACTACTTCTTCCCTCCTGCTTTAGTTATTTATAATGTTACCTAATTCTCATTTTGGTCTGATTTATAATGCTACTTAATACATACAAGTCTCTATTTCTCTTGTTGTCATAATGTTGGCTATTCCTTGATATTTACCGCTTAACTAAAAAAAAAAAAAAAATCATACATTGTCAGAGCCTTATAACCAGTAGTTTTCTGGTAAACTGATACAGTGGTAGAGGAGAGGGAAAGCTGATCTGTAGCTTTTGCCTATTTCTGTGACTGAATTCAATCTACAAACCCAATTTTGAATTCCCTTCTATAATTATAATCATCTTCAATGTCTTCTCTATGGTTTCACTTTGAAATAAAATCAATATGCGACATTAACAAAATTATGTTTATGCAAATGTTATTCAATATAGAAGCAAATATTGTGATTCCTGTAGAGAAAGAAATGTAATCTTGATGGGAAATAAAGTTGATAATAACATAAACTGTGGTTTTGCAGTTCCAATTGTATTTTCAAAATAATTAAATCTATCAATCTGAAGGAAAACATGGCTTCTTTCAAAATTCAAAAGAGAAAATATAAGGTGGTAGGACCAACAGATAACAGACAATAAGTACTAACTTTTACTTAGCTTTAATTGCAGAAGCATGCTGTTCTACAAAACGTTTGGAAGGACATCCCACAGCCTAAGAATTATTAAAGGTTAATTAACCACCAACAAGAGGCCAGAGACAGGAAAATTGTATCCCAACAAAGTACCACAAATATAGTCCTAGATTCTTAGTAGGAGATTAAGTGGTGTGAAATAAAATGGAGAATGTTTTGTGATTTTATGTAAACACATCAAGCCTCCCTGTCTGAGATGTTGTTGGCAACTGTAGGCTTAGTGCTTGTCCAGGAACATGAGAATTCTAAGATGCACAATTACCTATTTGTTTTGACTCATTTTTTTTCCTAATGGTGTTCATCATTTGTTGGAAGAATAGGAGTTTCTGTGAGAAGTATTCTATTTCTTCACTGTTCAGATCTATGTATCTTTCCATCTATCAATCCTGTACCTTTTCATGTGTCCATTAATCCATCCACCCAATGGTAATCACTAGCTATCTATTTCTATCAAGAATTTGACAAGTGGCTAATGAGACTAGAAAAGGAATTTTAATTTATGTAGTTTCCATTCAATTTAAATTAAATCACCACATAGCTACTAGACTACACACTGGTCATGCAGCTCTTGAAGAAGCTTCATAGTTTGGTTTGGGAACCTGCTTAGCTATTGTTATAGGGTCTTCTTTTCCTGGTGGGCTGAGTTACAAGGCCAAAAGGAAATAAGAGTCAACAGTTCCAAGACACTAAACCTGTGCTCCTGGAGTTTGAATACTCCAAGCACAAGATGGCAGTGTGAACTGAGGCCTCCAAGAAGAGAGCTGTTTGAAAATTGCATAACACACAAGCATAAAATATCTTTTTTTGTTTTTTAAATTTTTAGTCTATCACTCAAAATCACGATACATTTCACATTATCCACAGTTTCACTTTCTGAGGTTTCAGTTACCTGCAATCAACTGTGGTCTGAAAATATTAAATGGAAAATTCCAGAAAAAAAGTATTGATAAATTTTAAATACTATTAGTGTAGAACACTGTTATAATTATTCTATTTTATTATTATTTATTGTTGTTAATCTCTTACTGTGCCTAATTTATAAATTACACTTTACCATATGTATGTGTAAAAAAAAAATACATAGTGTACATAAGGTTTGATGCTACCTAGAGTTTCAGGCATCTATTGGGGGTCTTGGAACATAGCCCCTTAGATAAGGGGAACTACTGTAGTTTGGTTTGTATTTGAAGTATGGTATTTTGCATACATATCTATCTTTCAGGAGACTATAACTGCTTTTGCTTTTCCTGGTGGGCATAAGAACTATTTTCCTTCCAAATATTCCCAGGTGGGCACAGTGGCACACGCCTGTAATCCCAGCAGCTTGGGAGGCTGAGGCAAGAGGATCTCGAGTTCCAAGCCAACCTCAGCAACTTATTGAGGCCCTAAGCATTCAGTGAGAGACTCTATCTCTAAATAAAATGTGAAAAAGGGCTGAGGACCCTAGGTTCAATCCTCAGAATTTCCAGTTTCTTTTTTAATGCTCTAAGTTTGGTGGAAGTTACTTTTCATGAAGTTGTTCTCAAGACTGCATGAATTTCTGCACTAAATTAGGTCTCTTACTTTATCTGCTTAAGTTGGCATCTTAAGTTTTCTTGTCATAGGCCTGAGTCACACATTCAATAGGTATTTGTTGAACATCAAATGCCAGACAGACACTGTCACAAACAATGGGAAATCGGGTGTGAGCTAACAAAGTCATTGCACTCATAAAACTTATATTTAAGTAGGGGAGACACCAAGTAAACAAATAAAAATAAATATCAGAGAGTAAAAGTAAAGGAAAGTGACAGGGAGACAGAATACAGATTTATGACTATTTTATACAGGTTGGACACGGAAGCCTTTACAAGGCTATACAAGATGGCAGCGTGAACTGAGGCCTACGAGGAGAGCTGTTTGAAAATTGCACAGCACACCACGCTGTGGGAAGAACAAATGCAAAAATTCCTAGATGAGACTGCTGGAAGTGATGAGTTAGGCTTTCTCCTTGGCCAGGGTTTACAACCTGCCCTGATTTGTCTGACTGTGAACATCATTGGTAGATGTTGCCACCTGCAGCAACAATCCCGGGGGAATTTATCGGAGGTGGACTGGGAATGAACTACTTCTATTTCTGGGCTGCTTCCTTGTTTGCTTAGAGGAAGAGAGGCTTGCTTAATTTTAAAGGTGCTACACTTTCAGAGAGGCTAGGCTTTCAGAGGTCTACTGCCTCTTAGAGGTGTGGGGTGTGGCAGCGGCCTGCGGCCTGCAGCCTACATCCTGTGGCCTGCAGCCTGTGTTCTGCGGCCTGCAACCTACGACCCCCGCCCAGGTGAAGAGAATGTCTTATATACCTAAGGCAGCCAATCATCTTAGGATTAGCACAATTGGAGCACGGCCACGGTACCAATCAAGAAAGAATGAGGAACATCTGTTGACCACTAGCGCAGAGGAAACATTAACCAATCAGGCAAAAGGTCATGAGAGAGCATGCCATGTTAACACTTATGTGCCACCTCTTGGCCCATCGCCAGCTGCCATCTTAGGGCTACTTAAACATGTCTCTACAGGTAGAGTCACCAGCTTGAACTCTGGGGCAGAAGCACCACAGCAGAGGTTCCAGCTTTGACTTGAATGAGAAGGAAGATTGTGATTGCAGCCCGCTGACTCACTGTGTGTGTGTGTGTGTGTGTGTGTGTGTGTGTGAGAGAGAGAGAGAGAGAGAGAGAGAGTGTCAGGTGGAGGAGTGTGACTACTGATCTGGCTATTCCAACAATAGTTCTCTGATCACTTGGACCTCTGATATATGACCAAGGGGGTCCTGGTCTACACACAGGACTGACTGAAGACTTTCTCATTTGTATTTTAGACTATCTGCTTTCTCTGTTCTGGTATTATCAAATGAAATAATCTACCCTATTATAAAATATAATAATATATTATAATATAATATATAATAATATATTATATATATTATATAGTATATAATATAAATATTATAAAATATTATAAAAATTCCTCAACCTCTCTGACCACTGATAGTGTCATTCTCAGATTAAGACTTTATATAGATTATTCTTTATTTACTAACATTTTAATAGGACTTTGGAAAGAAGGTAACTCCATGTGCGTCCTTGAATTTAAAGTCTGCCAATGAGACTGGAGCACGAGGCACAGCACTCTGCGTGGGACAGTCCTGAATGTGCCACCTCCGTGAGAAAGCATTACAGGATCCACTTCTCTGCTGTGTGATGAGATCCCTACTGTCTAAGCATTTCGGTGACTAGACTACCATAGTTTTCATGGATGTGTTGTGCTAAGGATTGGTGAAATCAGACTGCAAAGCAAGGACCAGGGAGAGTGAGCGAGTGACTTAGGAGGTTCTGCAGGAAAGTGAGATAATGGGGTTCGGAATGCAGACATTGGTAATTATGGTTCAATGTCAATAGCATGAACTGGATGTTTCCTTCAAAATATAAAGACATCTCAGGTGACAGAACATGTCCTAAGGAGTCTTGGGTGTGTAATTGTAAAAGATTATGTTTTAAACCCTTTTACTCATTTCTCCTAAGAGAGAAATCTTGAGAAGGGCTGCCCTAGTAGGTAAAAGTGAAGACTCTCGAGCCAGATTTCTGGGGATGGAAATTCATCTGTTAAATACACAGCTTGTTAAGTAAGTGGTAGCCTGCAGGCTTTGAAGCCTGGGAGCCAGAAGTGGTCCTCTGGGATTGTGGCTCAATTAAATGAATGTGTGCGATTATCATTAGGTTTCAGTCCCAGAGCTGCTCCCTGAGGCCAGAAAGACAGGGAATATATTTTCCATAAGCTTTGTAGAGAGCATACAGCTGGTTAGAGGTGGTCACAAAGAAATGATTATATGTAAAACCAGGAACAGAAACGAGATGAGGCACAGAACTACAAAATAGAGTGTGATTGTCTGCAGAGTCAGGGAAGGTTGTCAACAGGATCAGCACCCCAGCTCAGGGTAATGAAGGATGATAGGATCCTTCAGGTGGCACCTGGCAGGCCACTAATCCAGGCTAATGTGCTTACTCCAGATGTGTTGACGATTTTCTTGGCATGAAGAGATTGGGGGGGGGGTCATTGTTCTCCTGCACTCATTGTTTTTGATTTTTGTACCTAATACACTTTTTTGGCAATATTGTCTGATTTTCTTAATGGCTAAAAAGTCACACTCTTGCCAGTAGCACATTCTGTGATGCAGGGAGGTGGGACTTACTTATATACATTATTGTTAATTTTGTTTATTTATATATTTTTTTCTGATCACCAATAATATTTTTTTTTCTGATCACCTGGTGGAGGAAGTAAAGCCACTAAATCCTTCTGAGAATGTATTGTAGAGAAGTTTCCACTTTCCATTTTATTTTGCTATCAAACCCAAATATCTCCATGTTCTTTGTTTCAGGAGAAATTGGTATGGAAGACATGATCTCAATTGCAAACTCATTTGAAACTATAACATTTTCCTGTTGCAATAAACTTAAGTCTACTCAAAACTGGAAAGTGTTTTTCTGAAGACAGGGAGGGAAAATAGCATTTCATTTTAAAATGAATATTGATTTTTTCTTATTAGATCAAAACATGCACATTGTGGATGATACAGAAAATTATAAAGAAGAAAGGGAAATATCTAGTGACCTCATTTCCCCAGGTTAGTTACATTTTGAACATTGTGCAATATTTCCTTAAAGTCATTTTCCCATCTATGCAACATTATATGTGGAAGATAAAGTAGTTTAAACCACTTGTATTGCAGTATTTTAATAGAATTCAGTTCTAATATTCAAAATCTTTACTTTCTACTTCACATACACAAATTATTTGCCCTTCTTTGGATTTGTTGAGCAGTGACTAGAAGCTGCTTTATCTCCATTTTTCAATGCCTGTTTGCCACTATTCTTTCCCTCCTGATCCTGTGATTATCACATTATTCTGCATCTGTCAGACTTCTGTATGGATTCCATATTGCCTTAGTAGAGCTGAAACTCTTTCCTAGTAAAAGCTTTTTTCATAAAACAATAATAAGAATAAGATCAATAATTGATATCTGACCCAGTTTGTCTCTTTTTGGAATATTAGAATAATTTCTTAAGTGTTTCTAAATCTCTATGGTCCACAGAGATACACAGCAATTATTTAAATAATTTAAATCTGGGATTATCTTCCACTTTTAGTTCAAAGCACAGGTGTGTATTGAGATCTACCTCAGTGGGATATTTCTTCTTTTGAAAAAATTGAAGTGCAGTAGGAAAAATAGCAAGGACTTGGAAATTCAGACTTGCACAAAATAGTAGTATTCTAGGAAATCTTCAAGTACTGTAGATGAAAAATCTTTATTGAATTATTTGTAAAAACATTATTCATGATCTTGTGATTAGGGTAACCCTTAAGTGTAGCACTCCTCGGAGAATTTACCTTTACACAAATCAAATCATCATGGCAACATCGTTGCAACTAAAAATCGTTCTACTCTTATTTTTCT
Source organism: Sciurus carolinensis (assembly GCF_902686445.1). NCBI lineage: Eukaryota > Metazoa > Chordata > Mammalia > Rodentia > Sciuridae > Sciurus > Sciurus carolinensis. The sequence goes on from NC_062226.1 coordinate 28,372,146, forward strand.
GAGTGTACTGCAGAAACCACAACAATCACTTTCACAGAGCAGTGGATCTCAACCTAGACAGCACTTAAGAATTACCTGAGGAGCTTGTACCAGGTTCTACCAGGTACAAGCAACCCATTCCTGGTTCTTACTTTCCAGAGATACTGATATAATTTAATATGACACAGAGCCCAGGTTTGGGGATTTAAAAAAGACTCTCTAGGTGATTTTAACATGAAGGCAGGGTTGAGATCCTCTGACTTTAGTGATCCTCCCATCATTAATTTGACTTCCAGCAAGAAGTGGGATAAAGTTGTGTCTATCAGGACCGTAAGACGGAAATCCAAGATATATTCCAGAAATGTCCTGCCGGGGAATTGAGGCTTAGAAAGCAGCATTACAGCATTTCTTCATGAAATTTTGCTTGTGATTAACAAGACTTGGGTAGTGAGATAGAATACATAAACCAAATTTCAGCCTATGTTTTTGACATTTTCCTATAGATTGGTTTTGAATCACTTCCTATAGGAGATGGGGACAGAGGAAAAGTAGTATTTTAGTACAGCATCTCCTACCTTGCAGTAGTGGGTCACAAAATCAATTTTACAAGGTCATGACCAGAATTTTTAAATAAAGTAAAACAGAATAGGAAAAAGTGGAGGTTATAGGAGTACACAACCATTAATAAGGTATACTGTTTCCTAAAACTTTAGTTTCAGTTATGTGTGGAGTGTGTATGGATGTACGCATGCAAGTATGCAGGTAATTTTATTGCAGTGTGAAATGCATTTCTTAGTCTAAGTCATGGTAAGGACTTTCTATATCAACATTCTGGAGGACTTGGAACACTTGAAAGGAGCAACTGTGCGGTACAGGAAGGATTACTAGACGTAGAGTGAGTATCTTACTCTACTGCCTATGTTGGGCTTCTAGTTATGCCAGTATGTGAAGATAATATTATCTTCCTTGACTTCTCAGAGGACTGTATGAAATACTAAGTTATAAAATAAACAGATGAATGATTACTCTATGGTTGTGCAAATATTCACCATGAATCTTCTGTATGTCAAATTGTTCTGGACAGTGAGAGCACAAGATTAGCAACATAAAGAGAAACTTCTTTTTTCTGTGCGCCTTTGATTCTGTGGATTTCATGACCACGATTGTCTCATTGCTTCATTTTGCCTCAGAGAAGGAAAGTCACAATCTCAGACAGAGCAAAAAAGATGTTTAAGTTTCTACGTACGTTTGTTTGTTTGTTTTGGTTTTGTTTGTTTTGAAACCTGGGGTGAAGATATGGGTTTAAAGTCTGATAAATATTTTGAATGATAGGACCTGAGTTTTTTGAGAGATTCTTGACTTTCTTGAGTTGAATTTCAAAAAACTTAACTTGGACTATTAAATGACAAAATGACTTGGTCCAGTAATACCTTCTCATGTAAGAGCCAGTTTTCTCACATAGAATGAGGTGGAGCTTAACTATACAGAATTCAAGAAGTTAAGCTAGAAAAGCAATAGTTGCTAGTGTGGTTCTGTGAGAAGTGAAGCCCCATATTCTATTACTATCCCTGCTTCAATAAGGAGCCAAAGAATTAGCAACCCTACAAAAGAATCACAGCACACATTTCACTTTTCAAGTGCATGGGCATGTAAAAGATCTAACTTCATAGAGAAGACTCATGAAGTTATGGAAGACAGAGTAACAACTGCTGAACTGGCTACGTAAGTGGTTGGATCTGGAATCTGGAGAACCTCAAGCACTTGGTAATGGAGCAAACACCTGTGCTTCTTAGAAGTTAGTTGTAGCCAGTTAGAGAGGTGAGCAGAAATGGTGGAGAGAAGGCAGGTGAGCAAGAAGTATCCTTAGATCTGGGATGAGGTTATGTAGACCTAGTGAATGGATGTAATGAAAAAATCCAAAATGACTTAACAGATACCAGTGTTTGAGAGAGAGGAAGCAGACATAGAGCTTATAGTGGAGGATACTCAGTTTAAGCTGTAAAGGACAGAGAATGACCATACACCATCTCCTTCCCCATTACCATGATGCATGCAAGTTCACTATATTGTGGATGGCACCTGGGCAGAGGAAGGTACAAGGGCAGAACATAGAATTGACTGTCCAAATCCTAAGTTGGCTCAGTTAAATTTACTCCAAGAAGTTAAGAAAATCTGGAAATGGTCGGACGTACTTGAAAGTGACTAGTCTCTTCTGTGTTAGGCAGAATCAGGGTTTCAGATAGAAGTTAAGTTTACTAAAGATAAAGAAATACACTGGCAAACAAACGTTCTTGTCTTGCACACCTGTGGAGGATGTAAAGTGAACATACTTCCTTTGGCTTAGAGGAAAGATATATAAATAATTATAAAAAGTGGAATATTGCACACATTTAAGATAGGCATCTCAAGTCACTTTTTAAAGATGGCGTATGAAAAAAAAATCAACTATTATTATTTTAAATGCTTACCTCTGCACCAGGTATGTTGAGGTTACTAAAGGAAGAGAGAAGAATTTGGGAAAGAAGTGGAGATCTTGGTCTTTCTCTCTTTTATTCAGAGAATAGAAGACACTGGAGCTGACAATTAATGAGGTTTGTATAGGCTTTCAGTTAATGCAAAGATTCAGATAGTCACATCAGACATACAAACTGGATATTTTATAAAGTATCAAACATTTCTAATAATTTTAAGAATAGGGTATTCAAGAGACTCAGACAAAGCTAAAAGAGATCTAGGACCCTGAGGCTGTTCCTACATTATACACATACCCTCTGGCCCAGAGTAGGAGGTCTGCAAGTGAGATTTGTGGCTTACTAAATCATACAGTGGAAAACATTTACTTTACAAAGCATTCTATTTGTGTTCCCAGCTTGCATGCCATTTTCCAGGAGCCTGTACTCATAAATCCATAGATTCTGGGTTTAATTTCTATAAGCAGTACATAACCAGAGACATCTGGTTAAGGATGTCTCCTTGCAAACATCATTATATTATTTGCCAAGAGGTCTAATTATCATCTTAACAAGGTGAAACAGGGTTACCAGCCCAGTTTGCTTTTTCTCAGTGGTGTATTCTTGGTAAAGAGAGTGAATGGATCAGTTGCTTTGACTCCTTTCTCCCCAACTTCCTATTAATATGGGTGCTGTCCTCTACTTAGAAAGGCAAAACTAAATGCCTTAAGTGGAGACAGAAGTAGAGGTGTGTTGTTTGAATCTAGGTTTATTCTATTTTCCTGAATCTTTTTTAGTTAATCCATTTTACCTTTTGGAACCCAAGCAAAATAATTCAAATTATAAAATCAAAAGAGACTCAGACAGTACAAAACATTTAGAGAAGGTAAATACCACACATAATCCTGCATTCCTGTGATAGTATTATAATTTTGATATGTATCTTCCAAAATTAATGGCATCACATTGCATATGCTGTTATATCATCTTATTTTTAAAATTAATTATATCATTAATTTATAACATGCAAACATTAAAATCAAAATTATTCTCACTTTTTAAAAAACGTGTAGCCAAGAGATTTCAAAATACAGGGTGTTAAATAGATTATGAAGTATTATGATATTTTTAGTAAGTTATCAAAAGTAGAAATCCCAACCTTATGTTTTTGTATTTTTGAAACAAAACACTATAATTACATGAATAATATTTATCATATTTAATAATAAATATTTTAAATTTAAAATTTTTATAAAATAAAGCTGTGTCATCCAATGTAATAGTTATGTCCTACATGTGGCTACTTAAAGTCAATTAAAATGAAATAAAATAATTCAGTTCTGTAGTTACAGTGGCCACATTTCAAATGATTAATTGCCACATGTGGTTAAGGGTCACAATATTAGATGTCATGGGTATAAAACATTCATCATCACAAAAAAGTTATGATGAAGATATGATCCTGTTATGGAGTGTGGGTTTAGAGTTCTAAATGTATCACAATGTAAGTTTAACAAAATAATTTGTTGTATCAGATGTTAGGCATGTTTCTCTTTTCCTTTATGTTATTTTATTTTATACATAAAAAAATTTGTGGATAGACATTGTTGTACCCACATTGCAGGTTTAAAAAAAAACGGAAGTTCATGGAAATGAAGTGATTTGATTGAAAGGGTTGGAGTGGAATATGGCTTGCCCAAGCTCTTGACATTGATAACTTTACATCTGTTCAGGTGGGGCACTTGTCCTCCTGGGACACAGGTAGCTGATTTCCCCTCTCGGAGTTTTAAGGAATGCTAGACTTATGCATGTCATATTAGGAATCAGGACTCAGAGAGAAGCAGCCCTGAGCCCTGTGCACTCAGTTTTCTGGCCACATCCTCTTAATTGTCTTTGACTTCAGAATGCAAACCTAGACTGCTTCCCTGAAGCCTTAATAAAAAGTATCAGATCCTCTATGTCACCCATAAACCTCATCATAATCTTGTCTGAACCTCTTTTGCATCATCTTTTCCTATTTTCTACTTCTCAGTGTGTATGACAGTAATGTCAAATTTTAAGTTCCCAAAAAAAGACCATGTGACTCCCTACCCTCACTTGTTCACTTGGCCTGAAGGCCTCCTGAAAGTTTTCAAACTGTTAAACACTTGATGGCTTTTTATAACTCATCTCAAGTCCTGCCTCCCCCAGGATGTATTACCTTAACCACAGAATGTGATTTATGAGTCCCCCAAAAAGTTCTTATAATGCCTGCTCTTTTTTCTCTACAGATCATGTTTGCCATGGGACTAATCATTGATTAACTTGTGTATTTATTCATTGATTATGGTCTCCTTGCGAACAGGACCCATATCTTCATCTATCACAGTACCAGGTACAAATAGATATAAATATCCAACTCAAATTAATAGGACAACTTTATTTTTCAGATATGCAATGTTATATTATCTAAGGAGAGAGAATTCTCTCAGGCAAAATTGACCTCACTAGATCAGAGAATGTCCATTTTTTTCCACATCCCATTCATTTGTCTTTCTCCCAAACAGGGAAGGACAGGGACCTGTTTTTGATGCTGATACTAAGATGATCTCTAGGAATATCTTGACTGCTTGCTTCAGAATATGGGGGGGAGAAGGACCCCACACAGAAGCGCATGTAGCAACCTGAGAAAGGGGGAAGAGCAGGCTTCTCCGATAACCTGACCTCCTTCCAGGCCAAAGTGCACCAGTTCCTTGTGTTTGCAAGAAAGACCTCTGTTCTCCTCCCATCCCAACTTCCAGCCATCTGCCTGAATCTGTTGAGATGTCCCCTGCTCCTTCATCAACTCTCCTCTGTGCCAAAGGGAGCTGCTTGCTGTGACACCTGCCATAATGTGTCACAAGCTGACAGGCAATCACTTTGTGGAGGATCCTGCTTGGCCACAGGACACACATCAGGCTGACATACTGCCTCTCCTTGATAGGAAAGAGCAATGCTTACACATCCATAGGTAGAAAAAACTGGTATGAGAGGCCAGGCCTCTGTAGCTCTATGATGTGCATAAAGACAATAAATATTATAGTTTTCAAAACTGCCACTTGTGTTCATGGTTTTGGGATGTGGGACACATGGCTAGGATAATCACTTTCATCTGGAATATATTTGGTTCATTTATCCATGCATTTATTCATTCATATATTCAACAAATTCAGGGGGTACTTTCTAAGATCCAGGTACTTACAAAGTACCAAGGGGTTCTAAGAGCTAACAAAACTGGTCCCTGCCATTAAGAACATCTCACTGAAGCAGGAGATCTGAAGACACATAAACAGGATTATAATGCAATGAGACAGGGCTTGTGAGAGTTGGTACAACGTACTGTCAGGTGAGCAGAATGGAAGGTGCTATTCCAGTTGCCCGAGGGCGTCGGGAAGGGCCTCACAGAGGATATAATTTAGGAGCTAATGTTTGAAGGACAAAGGCATTCAGCTGGTCTGCGGGAGGGACGCAGTCCTTCTGGCAGTGGAAAGAGCAGTAGGAAGGAGGTAAGTGTGTAGGAGAATAGAGTGTGGTGCTTGGAGTGCAAGATAAGCAAGAGTCTCTGGAATTGGTATTGGAGAGACCAGTGGGGAGCTCATTGCCTAGATCTTTAAAGCCTTGATTTGGAATATGGACTTTCTCCTGTGGACAATAGGGAGTCATCCCCTAATGTGACAGCCATTGAGCACAACCAGGGATTTTAAGGTGAATATTTCCCAACTTTATAAAGTCAGGAGCAGTAGGCTTTTAGAACTCCCTCTTCCCTTTGTTTGTCTTTCCCCATCTATGTATTCACAATGGTCAAAAACTCAAACACACACATTAAAGGCTTGGTGTTTTATGCTTGTGGATAGTGTAGAACAAAGCTTGGGAGACTGAATCTTATTCTGTAAGGTACAGCGGGTCATAGAAGCATCATAGACAAAAAGGACATCTGAGAATCTTGGGGTTTGTAGGGTAAGAAAAAGAAAGGACCCAGAGGTACCAGTCGTACCTCTGGAGGGACAAAGCGTTAGGTAGCCTGGTGCTTAATTGTGTGAGTCCCCTTCCTGGTGAGGTCTGATGGTGCCAAAAGACTGTTGTAGAGTAAGGGTCAGGAGGACAGACAAACTTACAAGGAAAGTCACAGACCGAGGCTGGAGAGATGTGGAAACACCATGAATGGCAGACTCATTGGTGCAGATACAGGCTTTGTTGATGGTGTGTTTGCTTAGGTAAGTTGTCCATTAAAACCTGTGAGTGGGGAATAGAGGGAGATGAGAAAATTATTCACGGTAAGGTGGCCATAGGAATCTTCCTCTTGTGAAGGGAATGATTAACTTATGACTAAATCATGCCAAATAATAAGGAGCACAGGTGTTGGGTGTAGACAGATCTAAGTTGAATCCCAGTTCAACTATTCACAGTTTGTGATGCTTGGCAAATTGCAAACAATCACTAAGTCTCTGAACCCCTCATTTATGAAATAGGCACAAGAAGATAACTTTCAGCCTCATGGAAAGAATGAACTAAAATAATGTGTGTACAATGCCCAGCCTATGTCTCAGCATTCAAATTATGGTAGCTATTATATAGTTTGCATAGTTGGTACGTAGAATATTACTGGGCACTCAAGTAACTTAGAAATATTCTTTAGTGGGATTTTTCTTGGTTTGTAGGTGCACAAGGGGTTTGAATTATTCTTTTACAAGTGTGAGGCACATTAAGAATTATCATCAGTAGGTCTTAAAGGAGATAGTCATTTGTCAGTAATATTGACCCAAAGAAAACCAGTCAGGGGTAAAAGGCTTCATTTTGCAATGATGTAACAAATGAAGCTTCATGATTTGAATGAGGAGATAGAAATAGATCATCAGATCCTGTGGGCCTGCTCTGACATGTAAAGAAATAGTTCAGTCTCAACATGCAGGATTCTTTGATTGTTTATATGAGTACACTAGGGTTTAGAGATAACAGTCCATGGTAAAAGTAGAGATAAAATCGATGTACCTCAAGCATAAAAACCTCTGATAGAATAACTACTTGAGAAATAAAAATAAAGAAAGCATTAAATAGGTGTCAATGTTCCAACAAAATATATTAGTGCATTTAAAAATGTTTCTTCACCTGTATCACTCATTTATTAGAATTATACAATGGTAATCCTTAACTGTCCATATCAGAAGGCCATCAAGTTTTATTTAAATCTAACCACAAGCAGGGCAAATTTGGACATACTGCTATTACTCCTTTGGCATTCAAGCTTATGTTTAATTCAGTGTTTCATAATTTGCTATGAAATAAACTTCATGCTATAAAAACATTACAAAATTTGAAGCAAAGGGCATATATGCCAGGTACAGAATATTATTCATTGCTTTAAAAAATCATTCATGTGTCAAGAATTTAAGTGTTGAAAAAGAAGACAAAACTTAATATTAGATGTTGAAGAAACAGAAAGGTCCTATTTAATTTTCACATGACCACATACAAATCAGAGGTGCATCTTCTGCCCCACCTTGCTGGAGAGATTGGAGACTCACACATTCTGATTCCATCCTCCCACCTTTCTGGTCTCTAATGTTAACATGAGAAGAAAACTGTTCCAACCTTAGTTTCTTAAGGTCTCCCCTTCTGCCTCCCCGCTCATCTTGCAGCATCAGAAAGCTGAGTTCTAGTGGCCTTTGTGATTCCGAGCAGGAGCTGTAGTGGGTCACAGGCAATGCCTCCCAGGATTTACAGGCTCCAGAGGGGCCAAAGTTAATAGGAGAGGTAGTTACAACAGCCTTAGTGGCCTCTGTCACCACATCTAAGTAGTGCGTGCACACAGTATCTGTGTTTGAAATATAGAACATGATTTCAATTTTTCTGACTGGTCCCTGATTGACTCAAAATCCCATCAAGGCTAAGAGTACAAGTGGGGTCACAGTAATAAAAACAGCCACAAATTTTTTGTTCTTGTCATTATCTACACATATAGATCTCGGTCACCTGCAGCATTCCTCTTACTCAGCTGAAATACAGAGTCCATTAGGAATATCACCTGTGCACCTGTTCAGGTGAGCAGTCGCCGTACCGCCCAGTTTCTTGGGCATCTGCCATCTCCTCCCATGCGTTACTGCTCTGGTGCATCTTTCTTGAGTATGGCTATTGGCACTGAAGAATTGTTTGTGCTTTTCTCTACATTTCACTGTCTCTCTACACCTGGGCCCCAAATTAATGTTATTTTTGTCACCAGAAATCAGAGTCTCTTATAAAAATATTCCTTCAACTATTATGTAAAAGCCTCATACCAGTTAGAATATAAGCTAGACCAGTACAACAAAAAGATTATAATATATAATGGACTCAGCAGGAGAGAAGTCTATTTCTGCTGATTTATTTCTTAAAAGTGAGCACTCCAGAGCTGATGGTGATTTTCTTCTGCTTGGGTTGATGAACTCATTCTGTTATCCTCAAAATGTAGCTTCCATCTCTGTATACCATTTCCTAGGCAGAGAATATCAAGAACAAAGAGACTTTGCTTAAGGAGATGACTGCAAGCTATTGTAGACATGACTTCTGCACTCAAAGCATTAGCTATAATTAATTCACATGATCAGACCTATTACAACAGAGGCTGGGCAATTTGTCTCTAGCTGGACTACCAAATGCCCATTGGAAAGTCTTGGGTTTGGGGTACCTCCTGCAGATGTGTGGTCCAAACAAGAGGTCCCTGCTGAGAACTTAGGGGAGCCATTACACAACCCATGTGCTGCTTATCAAACTGGGAGCTCCAGTCCACCTTCTTCACACAACCTTCTCTGCTCGTCAAACTAAACATGGGTTCATCTGTGCCCTGAGATGCACCTATTTCTAATTTTTACCTAATAACTATTTAGGATAGTGGTGCTCCTGAAGACTCTTAATGAAAGATATCAGTAGTCTACGCTACAAATTCTCTTTCTACAGGGTTCATAGCTAGTCCATGGACTGAGAAGGAGAGAAGAAGTTAGGAAAGACTCCCTTGTGTGGCCTCTGATTTTTTTCTCTCTCCTATATGATTGCAATATGAAAATCTGTTTCAATCAAAAATTGAAAAAAATATTACTTCTTGCAAATTAGCTACCTCTCCTATGTTCCAAACTAATTTATTCACCTCCTTTATCACCAACAGTCTGAGTATAGTCATTAATAAGTTATATATAAGGAAATTGAAGCTCAGACATACTGGGTAACTTATTCAAGGTCACACAGCAAATGAGCTAATAAGCAATTAGATACAAATTTGAATCCAGGTCTGTCTGACTCCAAAGCTATTCCTCTTATTATTATTATTATAGCACACGTTTGTTACAAGTACTGGTACCTGTGATAAAAAATGAACTACTTGTAATATTAACCTTTTTAATAGAGAAGTTCTAAGAAATAGGATATCACCAGGGCCACACTGTCATTGTGGTTTACACTTCCCATGAACTCTCTCCAATAAACATTTCATTTAAATTTAATAAAGCAGTTAATAAAGCCATAAAGGTTAATTACTAGTTAAGGGAAAAATATGACTTCACTTTGGTGAACATGTGAAAAATGAATCAACTTCGTTTTCAGTTAACCCAGGATTATACAGGCAATAAAGCATGATTATGGATTTAACATGTTAATTCCCAGCAGATTTAATGGCAGTGCTGTGAAATACATGACCAATCACTAACCCATCTGACAAGCCTTCAGACAGCGCTAATCAAGATTAAATCACTTGGCTCACATGTGGATGCAATACATCTTTCAAGATGAAATGACCATAATTTTTCATCATGGAGATATTTTAAATGCCTGGTTATTGGTTGAAACATGGAGAAGGGAAAATGCAGGACACAATCTATGATCTCAATCTGACACCTCACTTTGGAAACTTTGAAGAAAATACACTTGTTTTCATAAATTTAAGGTCCACTCCTGTGTATTATGGTTGGTTGTTATCAATCCATGATTTACCTGTAATGTGTGGCATAAAGCAAAGCATTCATATCCTTTAAAATATTTCACCTTTCTGCAATAGATCATTGACAGATTCAGGTCTGTGTGATTCTTTTTTTTTTTTTTGCATTTTTAAAAAATTTTTTTGTACACAAATGAGATACATACTGTTTCTCTGTACATGAAGTAAAGACATACCATTTGTGTAGTCATACTTTTACATAGGATAATAGTGTTTGATTCATTCCATTATTTTTTCCTTCCCCCCCACCCCTCCCACCCCTCTTTTCCCTCTACATAGTTCCTCTTTCCTCCATTCTTACCTCCTTCCCACCTTCCACTGTGTGTCATCATCCACTGATCAGGGAGATCATTCATCCTTTGGATTTCTGAGATTGGCTTATCTCACTTAGCATGATATTCTCCAATTTCATCCATTTGCCTGAAAATGCTATAATTTTATTATTCTTTATGGCTGAGTAATATTCCATTGTATATATATATATACCACAGTTTCTTTATCCATTCATCTGTTGAAGGACATCTAGGTTGGTTCCACAATCTGGCTATTGTGAATTGAGCAGCTATGAACATTGATGTGGCTATATCTCTGTAGTATGCTGATTTTAAGTCCTTTGGGTATAGGCCAAGGAGTGGGATAGCTGGGTCAAATGGTGGTTGTATTCCAAGTTTTCTAAGGAATCTCTATACTGCTTTCCAGAGTGGCTGCACTAATTTGCAACCCCACCAGCAATGTATGAGTGTACATTTTTCCCCACATCCTTGCCAACACCTATTGTTCCTAGTATTCTTGATAATCACCATTCTAATTGGGGTGAGATGGAATCTTAAGGTAGTTTCGATTTGCATTTCTCTTATTACTAGAGATGTTGAACATTTTTTCATATATCTGTTGATTGCTTGTAGATCTTCTGTGAATTGTCTGTTCATTTTCTTAACCCATCTGTTGATTGGGTTATTTGTATTCTTGGTGTAAAGTTTTTTGAGTTCTTTATATATTGTGGAAATTAGCGCTCTATCTGAAGTATGAGTGGCAAAGATTTTCTCCCACTCTGTAGGCTCTCTCTTCACATTGCTGATAGTTTCCTTTGCTGAGAGAAAGCTTTTTAGTTTGAATCTATCCCAGTTATTGATTCTTGCTTTTATTTCTTGTGCTATGGGAGTCCCGTTAAGGAAGTCTGATCCTAAGCTGACATGTTGAAGATTTGGACCTACTCTTTCTTCTATAAGATGCAGGGTCTCTGGTCACCCTGATACCTAAACCAGACAGAGACACATTGAGGAAAGAAAATTGCAGACCAATATCCTGAATGAACATGGATGCAAAAATTCTCAACAAAATTTTAGCAAATCGCATACAAAAATATATTAAAAAGAGAGTGCACCATGATCAAGTAGGTTTTATCCCAGGGATGCAAGATTGGTTCAACATACGGAAATCAATAAATGTAATTCACAATATCAACAGACTTAAAGTCAAGAATCACATGATTATTTCAATAGATGCAGAAAAAGCAATCGATAAAACACAGCACCCCTTCATGCTCAAAACACTAGAAAAAATAGGGATAGTACTATCATTCCTTAACATTGTAAAGGCCATTTATGTTAAGCCCATGGCCAATATCATTCTAAATGGTGAAAAACTGAAAGCATTCCCCCTAGAAACTGGAACAAGGCAGGGATGCCCTCTTTCACCACTTCTATTCAACATTGTCCTTGAAACTCTAGCCGGAGCAATTAGACAGACCAAAGAAATTAACGGGATATGAATAGGAAAAGAAGAACTCAAACTATCCCTATTTGCTGATGACATGATTATATATTTAGAGGAACTGGGAAATTCCACCAGAAAACTTTTAGAACTCATAAGTGAATTCAGTAAAGTAGCAGGATATAAGATCTGCTCATAAATCTAATGCATTTTTATACATAAGTGATGAATCCTCAGAAAGAGACATTAAGAAAACTACTCCATTCACAATAGCCTCAAAAAAATAAAATAAAATACTTGGGAATCAATCTCACAAAAGAGGTGAAAGACCTCTACAATGAGAACTACAGAACACTTAAGAAAGAAATTAAAGAACACCTTAGAAGATGGAAAGATCTCCCATGTTCTTGGAGAGGAAGAATTAATATTGTAAAAATGGCCATACTACCAAAAGTGCTCTACAGATTCAATGCAATTCCATTTAAAATCCTAAAGATGTACCTCACAGAAATAGAGCAAGCAATCATGAAATTTCATCTGGAAGAATAAGAAACCCAGAATAGCTAAAGCAATCCTTAGCAGGAAGAGTGAAGCAGGAGGTATCACAATACCAGAACTTCAACTATACTACAAAGCAATAGTAACAAAAACGGCATGGTATTGGTATCAAAATGGACAGGTAGATCAATGGTACAGAATAGAGGACACAGACACAAACCCAAATAAATACAGTTTTCTCATACTAGACAAAGGTGACAAAAACATGCAATGGAAAAGAGACAGTCTGTTCAACAAATGGTGCTGGGAAAACTGGAAATCCATATGCAACAGAATGAAACTAAACCCCTATCTCTCACCCTGCACAAAACTCAACTCAAAATGGATCAAGGACCTTAATTCTTTAAAAAAAGAATTCCAAATAGTACTGTGTTCTCTTCTTATGAGTCGTACTACCTGGTAACCACATAAGAAAATTTGTATGTTCTTTTGATTACTTGAAGATTAAGAACTGGGGTCTGGAAACTATGTGTTGTGGGCCAAATCTGGAACACTACCTGTGTTTGTAAATAAAGTTCTATTAATTCATAGAGCATTTCATTTATGTTCTATCTTTGGCTTCTTTTATACTATAGAAGCAGAGGTGACTACTTGTGACAGAGACTGTGTTAATTTTTTGTCACTGTGACCAAAATATCCAAGAAATACAACTCAGAGGAGGAAAATTTTATTTTGGCTCAAAGTCTCAGTTCATCGCCAGCTGACTCAAGTGCTTTGGGTCTGAGATGAAGCAGAACCTTATGGCAGAAGGATGTGGTGTAGGAAAGCTGCCCATGTCATGACAACAAAGAAGCAAAGAGAGAGATGACAGGGAGGGGACCAGGGGCAAGATGTACTCTCCAGAGCATGCCCCCAGGGGCTCATTTCAACTGAGGCCCCCCTACAGTTTCCAAGACCTCCGAATGCCATCAAATTATTAATCCCTCAATGGAGTAACCCACTGATAAGTTCAGAGTGCTCCAGATCCGGCCACTTCCCAAAGGCCCCAATGCTGAACATTGCTGTACTGGGGGCCAAGCCTTCAACACAGATGCTTTAGGGAACATTACAGGTCCGAACCATAACAGATTGTAGTTCCACAAAGCCTAAAATATTATTAGTCTCTTTATAGATAAAGTCTCCATTCTTATTCTCTGGTCTTGGCCTGGGTCTAGGAGTTACACCACCATCTTCTCTTGTTCTTGGACCTTTGCATTTGAACTGAACTACACACCACTACCTTTCCTGGGTCTTTAGCTTGCAGACAGTATAACATGGGACTTTCCAACTTCTACCATCTCATAAGCCAAGTCCCAAAATAACTCTCATATTATGCATATAGGCTCTGTTTCTCTGCAGTTTTCATGGTGGGCTAATCTCACTTTCTAGACCCTCCTGTATTTTCTCATATGCTACCTCTCTCTACATTGAGCTGTCTATTACCACGTGACAGGCACTGTTTTAAGCTTTTTATATATATTGACTCCTCATAGTAATTCTTTAGGTTATGTACTATTAAGCCCATTTATAGATTTGGAAATTGAAAAATGGAGGTTTTACCTAACTTAACCAAGGTCATACAGTTAAGCAAAGAGTCAACATTCAAATCTAGGCAGCCTGCCCCTGGACTCTATGTTTTTAGCTATTATGCAATTTTGCTTCCCTAAATGCTTTTAAAACTACTGATGTACTTCACAAACACATTCTACAAAGGCAGTTATGCCTTGGTATAAGTATTTATGTATAGTACCATATATGTGTGTGTGTGTGCATGTGTGTGTGTGTGTGTGTTTAGTTCCATTTTTATACATGTAATGTAAAATTTATAAATAGTTTATGGGTAAATGCACTTTTTTTCTAAAGAGTGGTTCATTCAAATGGTTATAAATGAGGAATAATTTCTTAAGTTTATTAATTAGATTCTGTTTATGCTATTACTGTCAAACTAAATTATTTGACCCAAAATCTTATTTATAATAGTCACCATTATTGGTTACCAGATGATAGCCAATATATTTTACAATTTTGAGGGCCGGGGATGTAGCTCAGTGTTAGAACACATGCCTAGAATGTGTGGTCCCCAGTGCCACAAAAAATTAAATAAATGGAGTAAAATCATAATTTCTGACTGGATTTTAGTCCAGTAAGTGGTTCAAAAATGAATATAGCCAAAATAATATGCATATAATCATTGGAGGATGATATTAAAATGCATATTCTTATTTGGGTTGAGACCCGTGATTCTGAATTTCTATCAAGTAGCAAAGTGTCCTTTGATATAATGCATGGAGACTCACATTAACCTATAAGTTATTATTATCTAAGGGCACCATTTAGACTTTCCTTGGGCTCTTCCTTGCCTGGGCATAGTGCACTTAGTTTTAGGTTTCAAAACAGAAGAGTGTTTGGAATGGATCACATTGAATGTCATGGCAGGAGCCCAACATGAAACAATAGTTACTCTTGATGGCTCTTACAGTCACCGATCCTACTCAGTTCACATCTAACACTTTGTTCTATTTACTTAATCATTCAGTTTATCCATTTATCAATCACTAAGCAATTGTACCAAACTAGTCCTTGTCTTAGGCTTATTTTGGGGGGAGGGGTAAGAGGAGAGTGGATTCAGGAACAAAATATGAAAATGGCAATATAGGTAGTGTTGCCATCACAGTGGAAGCCTGGGGGCACAAATTAAGTGATTGTTCACTTGGAACATCTTGACAGTGGGAAAATACTAAGCACACCTTCAAAGAGAAGGCATCCCTTGGATGGATTCTAGAAAGTAAGTGTTCTGTAAATAAGAGTGGAGCTAAGAACTTCTTAAGCTAAGGAGTAGGTGTGGAGATAGGCAACAGTCTGGCTTGATTGAGGAACGGACATTCTACTTGGGGAAGAATAGAGGAAAAAAGGCAAAGGACCTAGTACAATAGAGATTGGGAAGCAGAAAAGAGTTAATAAGCAAAGGAGTGATTGATCACCATCTCCCATCTGCTATTAGGCTATTGCATCTGTTCCTTGCTTGTTCTAACATTCAGGTTCTGTATTTATGTATCTTACTCTTCTGAGTTCCTGATAAATAGTAAGCATAAACATAGAATCTTCATATTTCAAAATGTTTTTGTATAATATTTGATATGTAAAACTATTTATAGCATATTTGTTGTAAAGTTTAATATAAAAACTGTCAACCAACTAAGCAACTTTATAATTAGAATATTACTGAAGCTATTGAAGCTACCTGTGTTCAGATACTTTATAATTCATCAATAAACTGTATGTTAATGAGATAAAACTGCACATGATAGCATTTTGGAAACAATGCTTTATAATTTTACTTTGGATCACGTAACTGTGTGACAAAATTTATTACTTAATTGCACAATACTCCCAGTAGCTCGCAGTAAAGTTAAATTAAAAAGCAAAGAATTATAGAATATTAGAAATCTAGAGGTTCTCTAGAAGAGTTTTACTAAATCCAAATTATATTACAAGTCAGTCAACAATTTAAAATCCACCTAGAACCCAATAATGTGATAAAAGAAATCGAGGTGAGTGTGAAGGGTGAGTCCAGGCAAAACCACTGGCATGGAGAAGAATGGGGTAGGCTCAGATGTGAAGTAAGGGCATTGTTCACAGAGCATCAGGTTAGTGTTCAAAAGTAATTGAATCAGTTTTATTGCATTGAGATGAAAACTAATTGCAGAGAAGTTAATATGTCCAAGATCATACAGTTCAATAATATCAGAACAATTAGAGGAAATATGTTTATTGAACAACTATCATGTGGAAGACACTGGAGCCAGTGTTCTGGGAATGTGTTTGTCTAAGATAGGAAAGTTAGTTACATTCTGCTCTGTTGGAAAAAGACAATGTATATGGATATTAAGGGATGTGTATGTTCTGCATATGATATGTATATCTGTGTTTGTGTGGTTTGTCTTCAGGACTAAAGGATAGAGTGATAATGGGTTGAGGCTAGAGGGTCCTTACATGCAAGACAAAATCATATGGATTTTATCCTCTGTGAGTTAGGGAACCAGTGGGGAATTTTAGGCAGGGAAAATACATGACTAAAATTGTATTTCATAATGTCAGTATCAGTTTGGATGAATATCTGGAAAGAAAGAGAGCGCCTCGGGTTGGGGAAGCCAACTAGGAAGACACTCTAAAGGTTTTGGTGAGGACAGATTGAAGGCCCTCTGTATGCAGTAGCTGCGTTATACATTAGCAAAACTATGCGTGGCAGAAAGACAGAAGACGATGACTCTCAAGTATCTGCAGACACCTCATTTCTCCTTACCTGTTTGTAAGACAGATGAAATGTACCTCAAGGACTATCAGTCCAAAGACCACTGGAGTGTCGAGGACAGAGATAAAAACTGGCCCTGGACCTCAAAGGTCTTAGCTAACCCACATGCCACAGAGGATACCGTGTGAACTGAAGCGTGTGTATTGAAAATCAGTCACCTGCCTCCTCCCAGCTGGCAGAGATGAACTCCATTAGCATCAAAAGTACAATTCAGGGTGAACTTGGGAATGAGGAATTGGTTTTTATTCTCATAAATATATAGAAGTGACCCCTTAGCATCTTACCCTCCATGGTTATGTTAGCTCCCTGGATTTTGAATGGAAAGTACTCAATAGCAAAGAACTAGGTGACTAAGGGTTGTAAGGATTACTGAATTAGATTTGAAAAGCTCAATCAACCATAATAAGCTATAAAAATGCAAAGCATGTGCAGCTAGACCTCCGGTTTGGCTTTCAACTATTACGACATAGTCTCTCTGAAACGCATTTTCTTCATTGAAAACCCAGCATAATTAAAATAACCTTATTCACTTGTGGTAAAAGTAAAATACATAGTGTTTGTTAATGTGTTTACCACAGGGTGTGGATATAGATAAATGAAAAATACAAGTGAAAAGTAGGTAGTGTCCAATTGTGGTTTAAGATCATTGACTCTTGAGTTGGAACTATCTGGGTTTCAATCAGACTACAAGATCAGCAATTTTTTTATTAGCTTTCTTTATAAAATGTGTATTAAAGTAATACTTCTGAGTGGGTGTGATAGAAAATCACAAATAATGAACTTTTGTTATTAGTTACTGTTACCATGTTATCATTGTTTTATTTAGTTAGTTATTTTCCCATCCAAGGAAGAGTATGCTATTTTTGATTAATTAGTAAATTTCAGACACACTAGTGAATTTTGGAATCTTTGAGTTAAATGGGGATTTAGACAACACATAGATTTCCTGCACTACTGGGGTTCTGTCAAGCATGAACACTTCCAAGGACCAGAATTCCTTTCTCTCCAGTCTCTTGCTCTACCATATGTCTGCTCTTAACTACTTTTGCATGTGACAGGACAGGCTTTCTTTGATAAGCAGAAATCACCTCTCTGCAACTTTCCCCTTAAATTTGCTCCCAAATTATTCAGGAGAAATATCACTTGCTATCAGACACCAGCTTCGGTTTTACCTAACTAGAGAAATTCTCTACATCTTTGAATTCAGTCTAACGTTGTTGGCATATAAGTATCCTTTTTACCCACAATGAGTTAAATGAGCTGCTGCTAACTGGTGGTGTTTTAAACAATTGCAATTGATTTCCTATTCCTAATTTCAGGACTTTGAATATATTCTTAGGAATCTTCACCATGAATGATTTAGACCACTCACCTAACTTGATCAAAATGTGCATTAACAAAACTATGGTGATGTTTACAACTGAATGCTTTAGAACAAATTTATACCTGCTATGTAGATTTTCTAAGATTTCTGCAGGAATGTATCTTGATTATTTTTAAAATGTTCTAAAAAATAATTTGGATTTTGAGTCCTGTGCTACTTGTTAGATGCTTGGTGACTGCTGTGGACTTTAAATAGATTGATTTCCATTCCTGTTTACAATTGGGAATCAGCCTTCCTTCTCAGTTTATCTCTCAGGATTTCCCAGCTTCACTAGGAGGAAAGTGCTAGAAAACTTAATTTGTCTTTTTTTCCTTCAAGTCACTCATTTATTTTTATTTTTTTATTTTTTGGCAGCCCTTGCCAATAAACTCACCTAGCAAACTCCTACTCACTCTTTAAGATTATACAAAAATGTCTTCAAAAACTTCCCCAAGAGAATGGCTGCTTCCAGTGTATTTGCTCATAGACATCTGTCACACTACTTCCCAGGAATTGCTTGATTTCAAGTGACAAAGTCCTGATCAAGGGAGGTATAGAAGAAATGTGTTGACCCACAAAGCTTAGGGAAGGGTTAAATATCATAAAACCACATGAAGGACAGGAGAACAGCTCAAGGTGAAGATGATCCAGGTCCTGTTTCCAAGACTCTTCCTTATGTCTCATCTTCTCTCTGTTAGCTTTCTCTTCTTTTACCTTAAACTTTTGTTACAAATTGAGATATAGAGCTCCTGATAGCATCCAAACCCTGAACCGTTTAACATCTGCTACCATGAAGATGGAATGACTCTTTTTCTCTGGGAGGTACTATAAGTTGACCAGCACTGGACTCATCAATTGTGTGGTCAGAGGGACAGAGTACTATGATTAGCTAGCTTAGATGCAGTCACCATCACTGGTCCAGGCTACTGTAGTGTGGGTGCAGAATCAGAAGTTTCTAAAACCATGGCAGCTTCAAATGAAGCTGCCCATGTCAGGACATGTGGGAATATAGTTTTCAGGGGAGGGAGATAGGGAAGACTGTGTAAAAAAAATCCTGTAGATGTCCATTTTTTACTGATTTATTTACATATGTTTTCACAAATGACCTGAGAAATTCCAATGACTGTATCTTAAGACAGTGACTCTGTCTATTTTCAGGGACTGAAACTACATTAGGGCTGAAATGTAATAGACCTCAATATATATTATCCTTAAAAATAACACTTGTGTTTAGCAACGTATTTAATACCATGACTTGTGTCGAATAGCTTATATTCCTATGGTTGGGATAGTATTTATGGTGTTTGGAACTTTGGGCAATCTTCATAGTTAAATCTAGAAACTAAAAGATAAGTCAAATATTTTAAGGATCCTATTCGTCTAAGAAAAGGAGACAAATAATATTTACATACATGAGCGGTTTAATAATACACACTTATCTCCAAAAGGATGTTTGAATTTAGTCATCAGGCTTTTAGTTCCAGTTACAAAGGATGGAATACATATTTTTGTTAAGATTTTAGATTTTATTCATACTTGCAAAGATCCTCGGTGACTAGGTAAGTAGAATGATTTGCCTTTCAACACAGTTCATACTTCAGGATTTCTGATACTGTGTCTCTTTTGTAATCATTCTTGGCTTGATGACTCATGACCTTTCAGAAGGCTTGGCTTCTGGTTTTTTTGGATTTGCCTCCTGCAGGCAGGTGCACATTCAGAGAGACAGCTCACTTGCTTTATGTCATCCAGATCCCCCAGTGCATCACTGACTTCCTCTGGGGTCTGTTTATATGTATGCTGGCGTTTGTTTTTTCTGTGAATTGCTCTGGTTCTTCTAGCTCTAGGAGAAGTTGTTTTGTGCTTCATCTCCTGTTTTCTTGGGGATCTATGTTTCTCGATCTCTAGGCATGTGGAACTGTTATGGTGACTTACAGAAGGGGAAACACCTTCATCTTTACAAGGACAGTTGGGTCTTTTCCCAGCAGCTGAAGAAAGCTTCACATATGGGACTGGGGTCAAAGATATTCTCTCATAGCTTGATTTGTAGCTAGGTGTATTTCTTTCTTTTGAGGGTTCACAGCACATATTCTGGGTGACAGGTTCAGTTCTGTGATTTCTTCCCAGAGAGAGATTACTTGATTCTCTGCTTATAGATCTATTTCTAGGCCCAACACACCAAGATTTGGATCTGTTATTATTGGACCTTGATCGTCTTTCGAGTCTTCTACTGGAGTGGGAACCAACCTCTACAGATGAGGAGGATTGTTTGCACCTTACTTTCTTTTTTCTGAATGAACTCAGCTTGCTACCATCCCTCTTAGGAGAAAGTATATTATCTGAGATTCCACTCCAAGAGGGGTCTCTCTTTCTGGGTTTGCAATTCATCAAGGATCTTTCTCTGGGCAATCTCTGAAAGATCTTTGGTGAGGAATCTGAGTATTTATTTTTTTCTCCTTTTTTCTGAAAATTTGCCTGTTGGACAAGGCTCAAAACACTTACTTCTCTTAGGTTGTATTTCCATGGTTGCACCTGATTAGAAATGACTGGAGTACTGAAGGTACGTGCATTTGTATCGCTTTTTTGATCCTGGACATGACTAGGACATAATTTTATCCCTATTGTCTTTTTCTCTTGAGTCTGCTTTTTGCAATTCAGCATGCCTGGATCTCTTTCTTTTGGAGTAGCCCAATCCAGGAGCATATTATTAGTAGAAATTATGTGATTGTGATTGCCTGATTCTGTTTTGTCTTTGTTTCCAACATGGATTTTGCATGTTGTTTCATGATACACTTGTGGAATTTTAGAATGTTTTAAGGAATAGTTACCATTGAGAAAATATTTCAAGTCAGACTGAGGCCTCTCCTCATTCCATTGATTCTGGGTGCTTTTAGGTTGCTTTGTATCATGCTGAGACATAGGTAGAGTATAGTCCTCAGGCAAGGGCAAAATAGGAGCTGAAGTAAAGGGCTTCTTTTTCACCCATTTCTCTGTTGCTATAGAAGGACAATGATAGATGGCTCGCTGGTCGTAGGTCTCCATGTTGTAAGGTGACTGAACAAAACTGATAAACTCATGCAGGAAGTGGTGAGTATGTTGATGGAGATAAGGTTCCAAAAGATGAATGAAGGACTCACTGTCCAAATCATATTTTGTCATGTGATGGAGGATGGAGACTAGAATGTTCTTCACCGTGTAGCCATAATCTCCATAAACAGCTGTTAGTTCCCGTTTCAGCCAGGGAATCACCCGATGTAGACTACCAGGATTTCTTTTGAAATAATTAGCTGAAAAGTGCTTTTCAAATTTGTTACCTCGGACATGTGTCACCCAGATTCCAGAATAATACAGAGCTCTTCTGAACTTCATAACCACCTGATCTCTAAAGTGGCCCAGGGATGTGGAGTTTGGTTCCCCAAACTCCCTTAGTAACTCTTGGATAGTCAGTTCTTTCAGTGGTCTGATCTTTGTGCTGATATCCTCAGGACTCATACTGAGAGACTTTTTTTTAGAAAACTCCACAGCGTTCTCCTTCTCTGGGGGAAGAAACCTTGAGTCTTCTTTGTTATCACTCTCTAGTCCAGAGGAACTACACTGCGTAGAAGAGCTTTGCTTGAAAGAAGCATTGTTGAAAGAAGATATGGATTGCTTCCTTGATCTTGAATATATAGAGCCATCAGCTCTCTTCTTGGAACAAGAGTTAGAATCAGATTCACTCTTAACACCCTCCAAACAGTTAGGACAGTCACAGTCAGATGAGAGATCTACTGATATTTCCCTGAACATGCTAGATTTCAGAACTGAATGTTAGAAAAATTCCTTCAAATAAATTCCACATCTGGCATGGAAAATATGTACTACAAGCACTTCATGCTTATTTTAATAATATGTCCTACCTCCATGGAATTAATACCAGAATAAAGTTAAGACAAACTACTTTCAAATTAATAATAATGTGTATATAATGCCCAATGTAGATAAGGCAATGAAGATACAGGCACAAGGAATTTTCTTTCCCAAATTAGTGGTTGCAAACTCTGAAAAGCAAATTGGAAATAAGCATTAAACTTTAATTATCACATCCTTCACTTAGAATTTCTAATGCTATAGATTTAATCTAGATATACAAATAAACAACATATATATGCTGATTAGTTTACTACAACAGCATGTGTGTATATATATACATACATATATACGTGTATATACATACACATATATATAAAATAACTGACAGTAACCTAAATATTCATCAGTAGGGGATGTGTTAAACAAATGTTTTATGCATAGTATTTAATATCATACAGTCATTTAAAAGAAGTGAGGCAAATATATGCATACTAACATAAGAAGATGGTTGAATATATTGTTAAATCAGAAAACATCTACGAGCATTTGAAAGATTATTATAAACTCTTAGTATCAGATTCAGCACTATGAACTGTACATAATGAAAAATTCCCACAAGGAATAATAAAATATAACTAATATACATTTATTATATACTTGTACATGTAGAACTTATACACATATCTACGACAAAATCCTCAGGAGAAAATGAAGATAAATAGGAATCCAGAGAAGAAAGTGAGCTCAGATACCATTAGTTGCCCATATCTGGTACTGAACTTGAGTTCTGATTGAACTGATAGTCACAAATTATGAGGGATAAGAATGAACCCTGTTCAGGGTTACATATCCAATAGGAGACTCCATCCTATGTCTGTGTATTTGAATGTTTACATTCTCACCAAAACAGTGAATTAAAATCATGCCACAAAGGAGTCAGTGAGAAATCTTAGCAGAGATTTTATAACTCGAAACAAGTCAGTATGTTGGCAGACCGAATTCAAACATTTTTTTCTAAAAATATCAATAGGATCATTTATTTTTGAGATTGATAGTGACCCCAGGCAACTGGCAAAGGCAAATGCAAATCTTCTCTGGAGTAACAAAACTTAAACCCAGTTCTCATGACAAATTTCCCATAAAAGAGTTTAGTTAAAAATTGCTAACAAACAATAAGCCATTATAAGCATTAGTTTGCATAAATAATAGACACCAATTTTGCCCTTAAGGGAATCAGAAAATGAGTAAGCTTTATGTATTCAAAGAAATAAGTGTTTTGAAAGTATTGCCCCAAAAATGTCTATTAAATATGCTCAGAATGATTAGAAACAGCTAAATAGGATTTGAGAAGTAAAAATTGTTAATATTGAAATTTGAAAATGAATGGATAAAATAAACAACAGAATGAACACAGCTGAAGATAGTTATTAGTGCTTTACAATAGAGATCTGAGAAAATGACATGGAATGCATCATAGAGAGACAAAGAGATGTAAATTTGGAAAATAAAGATAATAGGAATAAAATGAAAAGGCTTAAGATCCTTAGGAAATAATAGAGAATTAAGGAAAGGCATTATTCAAAGAGGTATGTCTAACAACTTTCTTAGAATGTGTAAAATATGTAAATCATGAATTTCAGAATTACAATCAATTCCAACTCTGACAAATAAAAAAAGAAATACACATCAAAATACACCAAAGTGAAACTAGTGCATCAAATATTAAGTGACTTTCCAATTGTTTTTACATAAACCAGAAAAAAAAAATAGATATGCTACGGCTAATTTGCCATTCAGGAATTTATAGTCAATGAAAGTAACTTTCAGGAATTGGGTAAAAATTGATAGAATTTGACAGTACATTTGAGAGAAACTAAATCCTAAAAAAGTTAAGCACCAAACAACCTCTCTAAGGAAAGGTGTAAAGGATGTAGTTCGGGAGGAAAATGACTCAAAACTGACTCCAGAAAACATTTGAGGTGGAAGACGAAATATTGAACAAAAAATGGTTAATATAGAAATCAATCTAAACAAACAATGCATAGAACAATATTACAAATGTGTATATTATAGAAATAAGTTGAAAATAAAACTTTGGTATAAAAAAGTAGCATGAAAGTTGCAAGGGGAGTAACTGAACGGAAAACTTTGTAATTCTTTGTTTTGATGGTAAAGATGATTACTAAATTTATCCATTGTTATACATGAACATTAAAATGCCTACAGTAACCATAAAAACAATAGAATTGGGCCGCACATAACCTTGTAAAAAGAAGGAAACTTAGAATTAAAGAGGAAACCATCAATAAAATCCAATGTAAAAATAAATTTAAAAAATAAGCAAGAAGATAAATGTTGAATATAATAAAATTTTATTGTACAATTTCTTGACATAACAAATAGTACGATATTTAGGCATACATTAATCTGGAGAAAAACTATTTACAAAGAAAGAAATAGAAATGACAAACCCAGAATTTAATATGGTATTTACTACCAGGTGATTCAGGGAAGAGAAATGCCTTCAAGAATAATCCAGAGAGCCAGGCACTGTGGCACACCTGTAATCTCAGCTACTAGAGAGGCTGAGGCAGGAGGATTGCAAGTTTAAGGGCAACTTGGCCAGACCCTGTCTCAAAATTGAAAAATTAAAAGAACTGGGGGTGTAGTTTAGTGACAAAGTGCCCCTGGGATCATTCCCCAGTACTGGGGTGGGTGTGGAGAATCCAGAGGTTATCAAAGGTATTGGGCTTGTTCTGTTCCTTTGCTTGGGTGGTGGGTACTAGGCATTAACTTTATTATTATTTAAACCACACACACACACACACACACACACACACACACTACAAATACACATGCATACATACGTGTAATAAGTCTTTGTATTATTTACTATTTAATATTATTCAAAAAAGATAAACATATTTAAAACATTTGTACATGCATAGAAAAATTCTGGTTAGATAGACAAGATATGTTAATACTGAAGTAGGTAGTAGAATTTGGAGTAAAACAGGGGAAAAGGTACTAGTAGTTTCCAATTTATACTTGAATTTTTTAAACCACAAATATGTATTTTTCTAATAAACCTAGCTAAAAATAAAATTGTATATCATAAAATGAACAAAGTTGTGCTTAATGCACTAAAATTGACAGAAAACAAATTGTATCTTGGAATAGCATGTTTGATGAAAAATTTTTCAAAATTTCAACGATGAATGTTTTTCATTCGGTCTGATATCTCATGACATTTTTTTATGATAGAATCTACTTCTTGTTTTTTAAACTCATAGAATATTAGAGCTAGAGTTTCAGAGATCATGTTAATAAGAAGTTTTCAAGACATGAAGGCAAAAAACTCGTCTAATAAAAGCCTCCAGGGAAATGCAACATATCCAAGGCAGCTCAGCCCTCTCTCCGCCGCCCACTCGCTTCAGCACCACCTCTCCCACCTGCTTCATGGCTCTCAAGTGTAGCTCCCCTGAATTACTAAGGTCATCAGGAGGTTCAAGTTTCCAAAACTCCTGTCCACTTTACAGCTACCTAGTGCAGGAATACCTTATGTAGCCCCACAACTGATGGTTACCTGGTTTCTGCTCCAATACTTCCTTACAGATTTTTGTGTTCTAAGGCACAACTCATTCTATTTCACTGCTCACTCCAGCTGGTTCTAGGGGAAAAGAAGTGGGTTTTGTTTGTTTCTTTTTCTTTTTGTTTTGTTTTGTTTTACCTCCAGCTGAAATCTTTTATCTTATGACTTAAAAGATATTAGCCCAACCTGTCTCCTATGTCTAATTTCCCATTCTTCTCCATAACCACCCGAGTCTCTTCCACCCAGCTATGGGAGCCTCTCATATTGGGAAGGTAGTTCTCTTTTGCCCCACCCAAACTTCCCTCTGATGTTAAATGGGGCTGTCTCTTGGTCTCCTCAATTTGGAACTCTCTCAGGACCTCTTCCATCTACTCCTTCACATAGGGGAGGAGTACTTGGAACCAAGGGTTTAGACTATCCCCATCGATGATGCTCCTGCCTCCTAGGACTCCTGAATTTCCTGCCCAAATAGTCCTTCCAGGTCCTGCACCACCCTCTTTCCATATGCATCCTCAAGGGTAGATCACATGGTGAAAGTACACAATCCTAGACTCAAGGGGGAGACATGAGATGAGTGGATGAAATTTGTGCATGGAGACTGGGACACAAGAGGCTGCTTATGCTGCCCCATGGAAGAGCAAAGGAACAGGAAGCAGGTGAGGGGGTTCTCCATTTCTAGCTTTTCCCCACCTTCCCCGCAAATATCAAGAGCAAGACTACTCCCCAAACTTATTTTTGAAGATTTTTGTTTCTAGTTTCTTCAGGCTTACTTTTATATTTTATCAAGTTCCTGCTACTACCAGATCACCAAACTAAAAACGGCTTATGTCTAGATCCCTCCAAGTTACACAGTATTAGTTACTTAATACTTTTTAAGCAAATATAGCTGGCCGCTTAACTTCCATTCCTTCTGTCCAGGTTTTAAGACATTCTTTCCAAAGGTGATGCTTTCACCAAGTCTTCATTCATCTTAAAAAGCAAAAATGACAAAAATTACAGTATTTAGCAAACTTACCCCTCAGAGGATTTGGAGATGCCCACACTCACTTGAGCCTTGGCTGCTGCATTAATTTGGCTGTAGTAGATAACTTGTTTTGTTTGCCTTAGAGACAGAATTTAGAACACCAGATAGGTTCTGTTATAGACTGGGGGAAGGAGACACCACCAAGTTTTTCATGAAGCATGGCATCTTACATTTTCCAGCTGTGTCCCAAGTGACCTCAAGATTCATTGCTTAAAAAGGACAAGATTCAGATTCATGACCAGAAACCTAATTTTCAATCAGAGCCAACACTCTGATAAGTGGTCTGGACTTAGAACAGGAGAGCTGTTAGGAATATAGTTTTTCTTGATGAATGAATTCCCCACAGGAAGTATTGCTGGCCTAATATTAATGTTTGGATTTAAATTATTTACTCAGGAGATTTCCACTTTCTCATTAAGTGGAAGATATGAATAAATCTTTTATTATGTTTACAAGGTAGGTTAGCCAGCATCTTGGTTGTTCACCAATTTTTGAACTCAAAGAGATAAAAATAATTACAATTTTTTTCAGGTCTTTTACTGATCCATCCTAAATGACAGTTAATACAGACAACAGTATTGGAAGATCACTGACAATATAAAACATTTCTGTTGATTTTATGTTATGCTCTTTTAAGTTTATGCTTAACTAAGTTATTCAACCTCTCTTAGACACAGAATGAAACCAACCTAGCATACAAGATAATTGGAGGGATTAGATGAGCTACTTTGCATGAGTGTTTGGTACCTACCACCAATTTAATAAATAGGCATTTTTGTGTTACTTTGATTGGGTTTCATTAAACGATTCCCCCAAACAGTATATCACTTATTTTAAAAATGCATTTTGTGTGAGTCTGATACCCTATAACTGTAGAGCCATATGGAGTCACATATCATCATAACTTTCATCCTACATCAGCATTACAGTACACAGAAACATTCTTGTTCTCTTATCATCTTGGACAAACCTCAGTTCACTTATTTATAAAATGGAGTTTATAAAAAGGTTCAAACAAGATGATAGATGGTAAAAGTGCTTTATAAAATGCAATTCTTAATAGTAAAGTGCTTTCAGAAGATACCTATACACAATGCCTAGCATAGTCAAAATAGATAAGATCTATTGAAAGAAAGGAAGGGAGATGGGAGTACAAGAAGGGTGAGGGAGAAAGAGAAGGAAGAACCTGAACATAAGAGAGGACCACCTTTCAAGTTTCTCTTATAACTGCCTGTATTTCAGCCTGTCTCTATTTTTTTCCTCCATTTTCATTTTCTGCTGATTTTTACTTACTCCATTCCTAAATTCTTAAAATTCTGAAACAGCATGGAGGGGAAGAGATTGTTGGGAGTAGGATGCATTGGTATCCGTAGTGAGAGTACTTAAGACTGAGGAACATTTTAAAATGGCAATGGTAGCATGAGACTGAACAATTAATCTGATCATTACTAGCTAAGAGATCAGATCTTTTACTTTCCCACCTGAGTCTAGAACTAGCTATGAAGAAGGCTGACTTTTTTGGCTTATTTGACTTATTTCAGAGTTTCTCTATGATTAAGACTTGGATGATCCTTCACCATGTGCTCTAGAATGATAAGTACTATCCTGGTCTCTACCCATTAAATGCCAGCAACACCCACGCCAACTAAAAATATCTTCAGATGTTGTCAAAATTGCCCCCCCCCATTGAAAACCACTCTTCCAAGCATCAAATTATTGGGTTTTGAGATGGTTTCCTCACTGAAGTTAGGAGAGTTCTACTGGCAAGAAACTGCAGCATGCAATACATGAGAAGAATTAAGTGTAAAATAACTGAAAGAGCATGCACTTGGAAGCTAGAAAATCAAAGATTGAATTTTCTTTTGAAGGAAACATAATTTATTCTAAACAAATACTTTATTATTTATTAAAAGGCAGTTCCTTTGTATTCTCCTTTTCCATTTCATGTTTAGTTCTTAGATTTTGTTTTTCTTTCTTTTTAAAAATTATTTATTTTTGAATTTTTTACAGACTGCATTTTGATTCATTGTACACAATGGGGTACATCATTTTGTTTCTATGGTTCTCCATGATATAGATTCATACCATTTGTGTAATCATACATGTACATAGGGTAATGATGTCTGTTTCATTCCACCATTTCTCATACCCCCTCTCCCTCTCATTTTCAAAGCTCCTCCATTCTTCTCTCACTCCCCACACCCCCACCCCCATTATATATCTTTCTCCACTTAACAGGGAAAACATTCGGCCTTTGGTTTTTTGGGATTGTCTTATTTCACTCAGCATGATATTTTCAATTCTATCCATTTATGTGCAAATGCTATAACATTATTCTTCTTTATGGCTGAATAGTATTCCATTGTGTATATATACCACAGTTTCTTTATCCATTCATCTGTTGAAGGGCATCTAGGTTGGTTCCATAATCTTGCTATTATGAATTGAGCTGCTATAAACATTGATGTGGCTTCATTACTGTTGTATGCTGATTTTAAGTCCTTTGGGTATAAACCAAGGAGTGAGATAACTGGGTCAAATGGTGGGTCCATTCCAAGTTTTCTGAGAATTCTCCACAAACGTGAAGAGAGAGCCTACAGAGTTGGAGAAAATCTTTTCCACACACACTTCAGATAGAGCACTTATCTCCAAAATTTATAAAGAACTTACAAAACTTTACCCAAAAATAAAAGAACCCAATCAATAAATGGGTCAAGGAACTGGACAGACACTTTACAGAAGACATACAGGCGATTAATAAATATATGAAAAAGTGTTCAACATCTGTAGTAATTAGAGAAATGCAAATTAAAACAACTCTAAGATTTCATTGTACTCCAATTAGAATTCCACTTCTATTATTAAGAACACAAACGATAATTGATGTTGGCGTGGATATGGGGAAAAAGGCACACTTTTACATTGCTGGTGGAGTAGCAAAGATTGAATTCTGAGATTTTCATTTAGATCTATTTTTCATAAGCAATTTAGTTGACTTCTGTGTTATTTACTTAAACTATACTAGAACATGGAAGGTTTCTTCATAGCATCTGTCAACACCAACATATTAAACACTTGGGTCTATTTCTTCTTTGCCTTTACTAGAATATGAGCTCTATGAGGAAAGAAGGGTAGGGTTTACTTACCACGTCTCCACTGCTTAGTATAAGTCAGGTTCAGAAGAAAGCTGGGTAAGTATTTTTGCAATAAACTATTTTTAAAAAAATTCTATAAATAGCACCATGTCCAATACATAGTGGGCATCAATGACTGTATTTACAGTTAATTCAACAGATTTGACGTAGATCTATAAATTCATCATACTGAATGATGAATATTGAACATTGCTAATATTGAACCATTGTTCCTAGAAAAAATACAGGGTTAGGTTCTCTCAAGCCTCCAGCAACATTTTCATCGATGGAACAATATATAACCTTGCTTTTTCTGTTTGTTTAAAGACATTTAACATTTAATATGTACGGTTGACTCATTAACATTGAACTGACGGTCAATACCAATGTAACTCATACCTGAACTAAGGTGCAATATGATCTTCTTGAACTTAGGAAAACTTGACAGCATTTGGACACTATTTAGAGACCATTTTAAATAACAAAATCACCAATGAAAAGCACAAAAAGTCAAAACAATAACAAAACACACAGCACTGAATAGACCACACACATAAAAAGAAGAGGACAAATCATCTGTTATTTCCAGTTAATTGCACTGAGATCTGACAGCAGACTTTCTTGTGTTTCTAGCCTTTAAAATTTGTTGATAGACCTCATTATGAAGCTTAAATAAGGCAGAGTGCTACCTTGCTTTACCTCAACTGCAAATATGTAAATTGGAATGTTAAAATATTCCACTGCTCTGCATGTTCATAAATGATTATTAAAAGATGCCATAATGATAGACTTTTCAGTAACAAATTTTAGGAAGTGGGAAAGTTTCTAAATATAGATTTAACAAATAATGAGGATTGATTATATTTGTAGACAAGGTCAGCTTGTGCAAGGAGAAACAAGAGAATTCTTACTTAGTTCTCAGAGTAATGAAACCTCATCCCCACCTTAATCTAGCAACAGAACATGATTTCTCTCCCCCAAGGAAACCCCTTGCTCTGGTTTGGGTATGGTTTGGATGTATTACCCTAGGGTTCATATATTAGACTTGGTCCCTACGGTGGCAGTGTTGGGCGATGGTATGGAATCTTTAAGAGGTGGGGCCTAGTCGGGGGGCCCTTAAGTCATTTGGGATATGTGAAAGGATGAAAGGATGGTGGGGCCCCAGACTATCTCTACTTCTTTGCTCAAGATGTGACCACTTGTTCCTACACATGCTTTCTCCATGAAGTGATGCCATCTGCCATTCTTATCAGAAGTCAACCTTTGGGGTCACCCAAATTTGAATTTCAAACCTTCAAAACTATGAGCTAAATAATCCTCCTTTTCTTCATAAGTTAATTGCCTCAAGTATTTTGCTGTAGTAACATATAGCTGATTAATACAACCCTTCACCACCACACAAAATGGAAGAGTTGCTGCAACTTCCTGAGTGCATGCCTTTAGTTCTATGTTCCTCATTCTCTTCATATTTGAGAATTTTTCACAATATATTTCTATTATTTATTTATAGTTTAATTGCATTGTAGTCTGAGTATGTTTTCTTGGGTTTCTGCCCTTTTAAATTTTTTAAGGTGTGTTTTATGGGCCATAATGTGGTCTACCATGGTGAATGCTCCATGTGGAGAAAAAAGTGCAATCTGCTGTTGTTGAATGGAATATTATATAAATGTCAAATAGATCAAGTTGATTGATAGTGGGGCTCAGGTCAGCCATACACTTACTGATTTTCTGCCTGATTGATTTATCAATTACTGAAAAGAGGGGTGGTATGGAAGTCTCCAACTATAATTGCCCTATTTGTCTTTTTCTCCTTGCAGTTCTATCAGTTTATGCTTCATATATTTTGATGCTCTATTGTTAAATGCATGTTTTCTTGAAGAACTGGCTTCTTTATTATTATATAACATCCTTTTTTATTTCTGATAATTTTGCTTGATCTGAAGTCTGCTTTTTTACACAGCAACTTCAGATTTCTTATTTATTTATTTTTGTAATGCTGGGGATCAAACTCTGGGCCTCACAGATGCAAGGCAAGTACTCTAACACTGAGGTATACACCCCAACTTCTCAGTTTTCTTTTAATTAGTGTTAGCATGAAGCAGCAGTCTTTATCCTTTCACTTTTAATGTAAGTCTTTATATTTAAAGGGTTCTTATAGAAGCATATAGTTGGGGTTCACTTTTTATGCACGTTCACAGTCACAAGCATAGTGTCAGGGTGCCAATTTTCTTAAAGAGCAAGAAAAAAAGTTAGTCTTATTCTCAGGCAGACTGTTCAGTTTTATTTTCCCATGGAATAAGGTCATTTAATATGAATTGTTACAACCTAGCTCTTGAATCACCATCTATTTTCCTATAAAAGTGCCTCTCCTTGCTTCCGTGGGGAAGAGAGAAAAGATAGAACTGGCCTTGGGCCCAAACCATAATTTTAGTAATTACTAAACCAAGTGACTGCAGCCATAATTGAGTCATTCAAAGCCAAATGGTAGTAGTAATGATTTTGTCAAATTTGAATAAAAGAGCTTTTTTGGAGGGAACAAGTGGAGTTGAGCTAAAGAGGCATGAACTGTCAGCTATGGAATGGGAGACCTTTCCCAAGCAGTAAGGGTCTTCCTGGCATCTTGATTCTCTTGTGTGACAAAGATATATGTTCCTTGTTACAGATTATGACCTTGTCACACCTAAACTAATCTCTCTTCATGTTTTCAGGCCCAGCACATTCCCCTGGGCAGCCGTCATCAATTTACATGGAGAGGCACCTAGAGAAACACAAAACCTATTTATCACATTTGCTCAGCATGTACTAACAGTGACTTCAAGCCAAGTATGGATTCACATTTCAATTGGGCTATAGCTCTGCAGTATCATAAGTACTGTCAAAAGATGTATTGTTAAGAAAATGAATGGCAGGGAAGAGAGACTTAAGAAATATAAGAGTCAGTGAACTCCACTTTCATGATCCCCTAAGTTTGCACAGGGATTCAGCATGATTTAGATAATATCCAGACTTCCTAGAACCACATGCTTACTTGTCAATGGTCATCCCAGCCAGGTGATGAAACAGAAGCTACCTTAGGAATGCAGAATCATGAGAGGCAGAGTTCATGTCCTTAAATTCTCTTCCTCCAACTATAACCAACCCTAGGATGTGCATTCAATTATTTGTTTCATCTCAGATATATTCCTTACTCTTCCTCATAAGGATCTATGTTCCGTTCAGTTAGGTCAGTACTATCTCTGCCCAATTCTGAGTTTGCCCCACTTTTCCCAAGGAATTTACTTCCTTCCCAAGTTATAAATTTTTCATTTGCTAAAGATGCAAATGACACTTCTAGTACTTTTTCACTCATGCTCAGAGTGTAAAGTAGGAGGCAAATCTTTCAATAACAGTGGAGTCAAGGACAGAGTCCCATCAATTCAAAGGGTTAGAAATCCTTTCCTTTCTGAATCCAATTTGAAAACAATTAGCACATTTTTAAAATAAATTTGCACATTTTTAATAAATTTGCACATTTTCCCAATAACATTGCTTTCTTTTGTTAATATTAAGATACTTGTACCCAGTGATACAGAACGAGAGTGGCAAACTATCCTCAGGTCAAATCAGGTACCCTGACTGTGTTGCCAAATAAAGTTTTACTGGAACACAGCCACATCCATTTGTTTGCTTATTGACTATGGATGAGTTACTGCTACAAGGACAGAGTTCAGGGGTTGTTACAGAGACTCTACAACTTGCAAATCTGAAAATATTTACTCTTTAGCCCTTTTCAAAAAAAAAAGTTTTCAAGACCCTGATCTAGAATGTGATTATTTGAATTTTTAAAATAATTTGTTCTCAAAAAGATTATCCTTTGTGGATGCCCCTATCAATTTTTTCATAGTAAACTATAACATTGTGCACTGTTTATTTCAAACAGCTTTACATGCCTTTTTTCCCATCATAATTCTTTTCCTTATGTTGATATTCCCTGTCCCTTTCACATGACAGTTATTCTTACTACCAAATCCATTAAACTTTTCTTATATATATATTATTATATTATTATTATATTATTATATTATATATTATTATATATGTTATTATATTCTAATATATTATTATATTCTAGAATATATTATTATATATTATATGTAATAATATATATAATATATTTTTATATTCTAGAATATATATTATATTCTAATATAATATATATAATTCTAATATATATATTATAAATATATATATATAAATCCAAATATATATATATACATTTGGATTGAATTTTAATAATCAAAAATGGTATGAAATCTGACCAAGATATAATTAGTGGATGAGGACATCAACTAAAATCAAGAAAGAAAAAAAAACTTTCATGTGTATATCTCACTAATTTGATACTATCAAACTAATCACACTAAGATTGTATCTGTGGTACTGGGGATTGAACCCAGGCCTCACTCTTGCTAGGCAAATGCTCTACTACTGAGCTACACCCCAGCCCTTTAATTACAACTAACTATGTATTAAAACTTAAAATTTTGGAAAATCTATGCTTAAAGACAAATTGCACACTCTACAAATTTTAAATGCAAAATCAGAAAAAAGCAAATAAATTGTTGTTTTTTAATTTAAGAATTTAACAGAAAGAGCAACCCAAAATACAGGAAATGGGTGAAATAAAGATAAAAGAAAACAACTCTTGAAATTGGAACCAGAAAGATAGGTGAATTGATGAGCAATCTAGAAAGTTTATTTTTAAAAAATAATGAGAAATGGATGTTATTAAAACAGACCAGAAATTTAAACCATTTTGAGCAAAATCTTAACTATAGCACTTTGCTGGTATAATTCATTGTCTTGTAAAGTTTTCTGTAGGGCCATATGCCTGCAAATGAGACCACCTTGATAAAACAACCTCCCAACCCCTCAGTTTACACTGGACTTGCCTCATGCAATTATCTCCATGTCCTTCTCATTCCCTTCCCACTTTCCTGGATGAGATTGAAACTAAAACAATGATTTTGCAATGACCTACAGAATTTGCAGGTGGCTGTGCTGTGGGACTCCTTTTAGTATACAGATAGGAATTGTCCTGTTTCCTGTCTTCTCTATACCAACTAAGTCATAAAGGAAAAATTGAACCCCCCCCAAAATATCACCATTAGGTCATGTAAAATACTAATTGAATTTTCTCTTTTGTTACATTTGCAACAGCTATTTAAACTTTGAAGAAAAAAAAACTTTTTTGTGAAATAGTAAAAATTTTTGGTCTTGTTAATTACTACTTCCGCTGGATTTAAAAATTTCTCTCCTAGATTGTTTCTACTTACATAATTCCAGTCTATTTCCAGACATTGGAGCTGGAACGTGAGCTCAGTCTATGGTTTCTGAGCCTTTGTGTTTTTATGCATTCTATTCCCTCGGATGAGAATGATAATGCCTCCTTTTATTGGCCAACTCTCTCTCAGTTCTTTAGTAAACATTTCAGAGCCTTGACGGTCCTTTCCTGACTACTGGAGACTGTTGTGAGCCCTTTCACTCTAACTCCCATAACAACTTGTACATCTATGCATGATGCCATTGAGCAGCTGCTGTGAGCACTGGCTAAAAGGACACACACTCTAGAGAGAAAAAGGTCTTGGTTTGAACTTCAGTTCAACCACTTAACAATATGTGATCTCCAGAGATTCTGCACATCAAATTTCTCTCTGTAAAAGGGGGATGATATCAGTCATGAGGATTAAAAGGATTGATGCATGTCAAGTACTTAGAATAGTGCCTGATGCTAGCCTCATATACTTCGGTAAAAGAATAATGGCAAAATTTATTTTCTACTTTAGCTTGTGTGCTCTGAAAATAGAATATGTCATTTGCTTAAAGAATGAAAAAGCACCTTCATCTTAACAAATTCGAGATATAGTTTATATGCCATTAAATCTACCCATTTTATATATGTAAACTCTATATAACATATATCTGTTTAATAATATAATTCAATAATTTTTAGTAAATGTACCAAGTCACACTATTAGACCATAATTCATTTTTAGAATATTTCTATCACTAAGCTTTCTTGTGTCCACTTTCAGCTAATCCCCTTTGTCCTCCCGTTTTATGATTAAGGAAACTAATAAATTAGAGAAACTATTTGGCTTTCTTAAAGCCATAAAAATGAGTGTGATAAGTACCTCAAGAGATCGAAACTTCTGACAGTCTCTGTGTCCAAATCCATTTCATTCCACAATGCTCTCTGCTGATTGTTTGATAATAATTAAGCCTGAGACTCAAACGTTACACTGTCTTTCTTAGACAACAACCAGATTGTCATTGTTGTTATTAGCATCTTCATTGTTATCATTGAAGGGGATTATAATACTCATTGTCTTCCTGTCCCAGGCATTGTGCTGCACAGATGATCTCCTGCGAAATAGTAACTATCGCATCATGTGGCAGCGCCGGCTCTTCCTGAGTTTCAAATGTGCTCAAAGACTCTGCTGTCAGAGCCAGCCATTTTTGATTCAATGATTATTTGCCTAGCTGTCAGCTCAGCAAACACAATCTGAAAACTTAAAATCTATCAGTAAAATGACGGGTAAAATCAGGAGCAGGGCCATTGCAGTCAAACTTTTGCTTAACATTGTAGAGTAGACAAATGGAAACAGGAGAAAAATCAATAAGTCTGTAATGAAGACATAAGTAACTTAGCTTCATTTTCTCTGTTAGGCTTGATTTTTGATACCTATACCTTTTCTCTGCAAATCAAGAAACTATTAGATATCAAAGTTCTATGAATAGTGAAATTGATTGAGTCCAGAGCACCACAATGACGTGAGGCTGTGCTTGTGCGTCAGGGTGTTAAAGGAGGTTTCCCGTAAGTTCTCTGTGCACCCATGATACTTTAAGTCATGCCTGGAGTAATGGACTAAGTCAGTTCTCATAACAGGCAGCTGTTCATAACTCACTAATCCAGGATGATTATTTTGTGAAAACAAGCACTTCTCAAAACACTTTAGCAGAGATCTACTTTAAAAAAAAGAGATAATGCTGGCAGATTTAAAATGAAAATAAAACAAGGATGTGTAGTCCTTCCATCAAGCTAATTAACAGCTTGGCAGTTCTAACATTGAAAGCACCCAATTATCACAGGCCAAAATACTGGCCATCAACGTTTTTGTAATGCAGCTGGCACCAAAAATATCATACAAATAACTTCCAGCAAAGGCTAATGGAGACAGACACTAATGCCCCAGGCCAGCTCGAAAATGGAAAGTAGAACCCAAAGCAATTAGACCTTTCATTATGGAAAAAGTAACTGTGGCCATTCAGGAGTGACACGATTAAGATAGCCAATTGCTTCTCGAAAACAAACCACTACCATCTTTTATTCTGCTCCATGTGAGGGTGAACCTTCACCCTGCCAAATATGTCTAAGGATATGTGCAACATTCCTGCCCGAAGTGGAGCTAGCAATGATGAGATGATCAGAATGAGAGAGAGGACTGCCAAAAAGGATGTTTTATTTTTTTCCTTTTTTATATACACCTAACATTTTGTTCATATATTTGGGGACCTCGTGGACCCTCTGAACTCCTCCCACAGGGATTCCTAAGGTAGTATAATGAGTTTAGCAGATATAAAATATATAACATACAATATAAAAGGTTATTGTTCAGGGATTTTT
This sequence comes from Sciurus carolinensis, assembly GCF_902686445.1. Classification (NCBI taxonomy): domain Eukaryota; kingdom Metazoa; phylum Chordata; class Mammalia; order Rodentia; family Sciuridae; genus Sciurus; species Sciurus carolinensis. The sequence goes on from NC_062226.1 coordinate 28,409,740, forward strand.
TTTAAATGAGAAAATTACCAAACCAAATAAATATAGGCTAATTCAACAGGTATGAGTTGAGTGCCTAATAGAAATCAAGTACTGTGCTTGGCACCAGGGCACAGAGACAACATGCTGCCTTTGCTCTTGAGGTTCTCCAATTTTAGAGGAGAAGACACATTTGTAAAAAGAGATTCAATACAAAGTTTTCAATGTTAGTGTTAATGTTAAATGATACTGAAATAAGTTACAAAAGAGGACCAAAGTACAGCCTTGAGATCAAAGCTGGAGGAAGGGGTGGAGGCAGAAGTTGAAAGCCTCCTGGAGATTAGGCTGGTTTTAATGGATCGCCTTTTCATCTCTCTAACAAAATATCTGAGAAAAATGATCTAAAAGAGGACTGATTTATTTTGGTTCATGGTTTTAGATGTTTTATTCCATGGTCGGCTGGCTATTGGCAGCATTGTTATGAGCCTGTGGTGAGGCAGAGCATCAGGTGGAAGGGCAGGGTGGACCAGAGCTACTTACCTCATAGAAGCCATAAAGGGGGCTGGGGGTGGGCTTCCAGGAACAAGATATAGTCCCCAAAGTTTCAAGCCCAAGGACTCACTCCGTTCAACTATGTCCCACCTCCTACATCTTTCACCACCACCCAATGATTCATTCAGCAATGAATTCATCAATAGATTGACCCAGTGATGAAACCAGAGTCCTCTTGATCTAGTCCCCCAAAGCGGCACTGAGGACCAAGCCTACAACACATGAGCTTTTGGAGGACTTACCAGATGTAAACCAAAACAAGTACATATACATGCATTTCTAGAACTTAAAAGAGTATTTGTTTCCCCCATTGAGAACTGTATGAACTACCATATCCTATCACTGAGAAGTGTCCACTCATTTGCTGTTATGTGATAGGTCGGTGGGAGAGTTCCATTAGCTGTCATCTTTGGTTTTGTAAAGAGAAAAACTTCGGGTGTGATTACTCCCTGGAAAAATAAACAAGTTACTGAACAGAAATTACTGAAATGCCACTCTGCTTGTCAGAATAAGATGCCCAGTTACTAATCTCCAGAGCCTGTGAATATGTTACTTTAAATGACAAAAGGAACTGTGCAAATGTAATTAAATTAAGGAGTTCAGAATTGGGAAGATTATTGTTGATTACCTGGGGCACCCAATGTAATCACAAAGATTCTTGTACATGGAAAAAAAGAAGAGAATCAAAGTCAGGGAGAGATTTGAAGATGCTACAATACTATAATTTGAAGATGTGAAGATGGAGAAGGGTGCTACAAGCCCAGGAACCCAGTCTCTAAAAGCCAGAAAAGGCCCTTCCCCCAAAGCCTGCCAAAAGTGCCTTGTTGATAAACTTATTTTTAGTTCAGTGAGACCTATTTGGATTTCTGAATTACACAGAATGCTTCAGAACTACATGCACTTGTTTTGTTTTTAGTTACTAAATTTTTGTATTTGTTTCGGCAGTGTGTTTTAGTTAGCTTTTGTACTGCTGTGACCAAAAGACCTGACAAGAACAATTTTAGAGGAGGAAAAGTTTGTTTGGCACTCACAGTTTCAGGGGTCTCAGTCCACAGAGGGCCAGCTCCACTGATCTGGGCCTGAGGTGAGGCAGAACACCATGGCAGAAGGACTTGAGAGGAAGGGAGCTCAGGACATGGAACCAAGAAGCAGAGAAAGCACTCTTCTTCCCACAACAAAATGTGTACTCCAAAGGCACACCTCCAATGACCTACCTCTTTCAGTCATACCCTCCCTGCCTACAGTTACCACCCAGTTAATCCGTGTCAGTGGATTAATGCACTGATTAGGCTAAGGTTCTCATTACCCAATCATTTCACCTCTAAATTCTCTTGCATTGTCTCACACATGAACTCTGGAAGGACATCTCATATCTAAACCATAACATAGTACTAGGAAACTAATACAGCTAGTACCAGAAGGCCCTGTTAAACACAGTAATCTGGAGCAAGCACTCTATAGGCTCAGAACTGATCTCATTATGCTGAAGTGAGTTAAGGACGCCATTTACCTTTTAGGAAAACGATAGGTACTATAAGTTTACTCCACTCCTTTGTTACAGGATAATTATTTTTTCTGGTCTGCTCCACCTCCACTCATACATTTAGGCTAAGGACTCTTTCATGACTTTGAGTCCCATGGGGATCTTTCCTGGTCTGGATCTCAGCCTTTCACAAATGGTAGTTGCTAATTACCTCCCAATCACCTAGCTGTTCTACCCGAGAATGTTTCCTTGAATTCTGTCCTTGAGTAATATTTCCTTGCCCAGCTAGATTAATAAGGATAACCAGAGAACCTTTGATCCTTACCTTCTCATAAAGACTGTACTTCCTTCCATTTCTCCCTCTAGTGGCTCTTTCCTTTGTAGGAATCATGTAAACATAAAACTATTGTTAAAAATATGTATATATTTTATGGAAAATAATTTTCTGTGAAAAATATATACATATATTTCTTATTGTATGCACTTAAAATCATGGCTTTGGAGAAGATGCCATAGTCTTCTAGGATGCACAAAAGGGTCCATGACAGAAAATAATTCAAAAATTAATACTTGAGCTCAAGTTCTAATGATGCTGGTTCATTCAGAACTCACAGAAAGAGACCTGACTTTAAACGCTAACTCGGCAGTTCCCATGTGACAATAGGCAAACTACTTAACCCTGAGTGAACTTCGTTTTCCTCATTTGTGAAATGAGAGGATTAACGATAAGTTGAAGGAGTTGAGTTAAATGAGTAAAATAACGGGAGAGTCATGCATGCATACATAGCAGGTGTTCAGCAAGTTAGTTCTCTCTCTATTCCATTGCCACCATTTTAACAGTCATCCCCAAATCAGCAGAGTAACTACATGTCTATCAATTTGTTTCTCTGGAGAAATTCTGCATTTTCAGTCACTTGCGTGGAGTTCATGTCAGCCTGGGAAATTCCTGTCTCGTTTTCTATTCGACAAAGAGGACATGAACATATTAGCATGGGAAGTGTGCCGGAGCAGGACAACAGTGATTCCTTGTCACCAGCTATGTGACTAAACCTCATAGATTTGGTTTTAAAAAAAGAAAAAAGTTATTTTTTAAATGAATCCATGTTTTTTTAAAAGTTGTATTGCCAAATCATTTATGAAATGATTTTCTTGAAGTTTATCATTCAAGTTTAAATAAATCTGATCATCAGATCTTGTAAATAGTATGAGTTAGTCAATCAAATAAAAATAGAAATTCATTTTCATTACTTCCATGAAATATTTCTTTCAGCTTTGTGTCATGTTGTAAATAACTACTCTACTCTTTCCCACATCATTCCCATTCTACATTTCAGATCCCTAAGTGCCAGGATACACCCCAGGACCAGATCACTGAAATTCTATTAAAATCACAAGCAACCCCAGGTGCATTTTGTCTAATCCACCTCTGCAATAATTTTAAATTGCCCCTCAATTTTCAATCATATTAGGAATTGGTGTTTTATGTTTTTCAAGGTTGTTGGGAAAAAAACATTTTGGTTCCCACAGATCACATTTCAGTTGTAATTACGTTTGCTTTGCCTTTAGACCTTTAAATGAGTGTACCAAACAGCCAATGACTATAATTACTGTACCTCAAATGACTGTTTAGAGACCTACCTCATGAGTGTTATTAGGATTCACTGAGGAAATGTTCCACCTTAAACCCGTGATTTGAGAAAGCCAATGTATTTATTTTACTTTTTATGCATGTATTTGCTATATTGGGGATGGAACCCAGTGCCTCACACATGTTAAGCAAGTGCTCTACCTCTAAGCTACATCCCCACCTCCAAGACTACTATTTTTTTTTTTTTTGTGAATGTTTTGTTTTGTTTTGTTTTTTAAATAGATGGAGTAAGTACAGGTGCATATGATGTCTCCTTCCTCTGTATGGGTTTGTGCTTGTACTCAAAGAAAACCACCCTCTTGAAATGAATGTATTTTTCTATGCCATGATTTTATAAAATATAAACAACATGTATAGTTGTCTAGGAATGTCATACTTATACTTTTTCCTATTGCAACTTGCATTTTTATTTTTATGCTCAACATTCGTGTAATTTTTCTATGTTGGTACATGTTGTTTGTTTTAACTGAATTTTTATTCCATTGCATGAATGTATTCCATGTCATTAATTCTTCTAATTGATACCAGCAACGTGCCCCTTCCTATTTCCCATGAGAGGGACTCCTTGTGGGCTGGCCCTGTCAGTTCATCAAATTATCAGACAGGCTTGGATTCTAATACAGACCCAAAATAGCTTAAACCAAGACCTTTATTGTCGTAAATATGAATGTCTTATTTTCACTGTGTCTCAGGCCATAGAAGTAGGAAATGAAATATTTTATATGCATATAATAGAATGTTATCAACATATTTAGTACATACAGTTCTTTGTAAAGGATAGGTCACGGCTGGATTCATTAACTGCCCATCAAAGATAGGAACACAAGTAAATGGAGAGGAAGAGTGACCAGATGTTTAAAACAAAGACTGTTTCCAGCAAGTTTTTGTAAATTGAATCAGGTATAAATTACATTGATTATAAATTAGGAAATCAAATTTGCATTAATTGCATTACTTTGCAGATACTTGCAGTTGTGACCTTGAAATTCTCTGTCCTAATTTTTTCTTTCACTGAAATAATTCCTTTTTTCATGTAATTTTTACAATAGGATGTTTCTTAAGAATATCATTATTGGTCTATAGCAAAGAGAAGTTAGATGGGTTTTAGAAAATAATATATATCATGTTTATAAATATCAATTAATGATTTGGCCATTAAGAAAATAACTTTAGTATTTATTACCTCCAGATATTTTATTTTTCAAAAAGATACCTAGTGATAAACTCTAAATCTAGGAAAATGTGAATTTAGGATTAATTCTAAAAAGTTTATAGGACTTAGTTAAGCAGAGGGAACTTCTGAAATAGTTGTATAGTCCTGGAGTGGATGAACTCATTCTCTTGCAAATGACCAAAACAGCAAAGTCAAGCAAAAAAATAATTGAAAAGTCCTAATTTTCACATATTTTAATTGTAATTATGACTCAAACATTATACAGGTTAAAAATCCATTATTTGAAATGCTTCGGACTAAAGGTGTCCTAGATTTTGTATTTTTTCAGATTTAGGAATATTTGCATACATATACATATATAAAATGAGATTTCTGGGGTATGGTTTTAAATCTAAACATACAATTCATTTGTTGTACGTACATCTTATACACACAGTCTGAAGATAATGTTACACAACATTTTTGGTGTGCCTGCATTTTGACTGCAACCCGTCACTTGAATTCAGATGTGGAATTTGTCACTTGTGGCATCATATTACCTGGAAATGTTTTAGACTTTGGGGAACTTCAGATTTCAGATTCTAGGATTAGAAATACTCAGTATATGATACTACAATAGTCTTACATACTGAGTATCAATGTAAAAGCATCACATAAACTGGAGCTTAAAAGAACAATAACCAGTGCAGTTGATATTATTTGTTGCACTTTTAATATATGAGGAAAAAAATAACTTCTGAATTGTTCCTAAGTCAATGAAAATGAGTTCTTAATGCTTTCCTCATGTACTTGCTTAGTATTGCTTTTTTTGTTTTGTTGTGTTCTGAGCATTTATTGATTGATTTTGGAAGAGACTTGTTATCCCCTGATATGCTGTGCAGAAACCATCAGCCCTTGTTAAATCACTGATCTTCTCCAGCATAGTAGTTCTTTTTCTTGCATAATTATAATGGAAATGTGGCTTTCGATACGTTGGGGCAGGAAGAATCACTTTCAGCTTTTAGCCAGAGTTGAAATGAGAGCTCTCATCATAAGGGAGGCCCAGGATTTCGAAGTAGCAGCATTGTTGCCTCCGCATCAGTCTCAGGACAATAGTCTTAAACCTACATAGACAAAGTTATCTTCATGCTCAATCCTATACGAACTATGCAAAGCAGTTTATCAAACTTCCTGTGACTTCTAATGACTTAACTGTCTCCAAATCTATATCACCTTAGAGGACTGGAAGGCTGAACAAAAGAGCATTAATTAACGCTATAGTTCTACCTCTCAAGTTCACTGAGTCTTTGCAACATGGCTCCAACCTTTCCCCTTCCACCATAACCATTAGATATGCAAAATGATTACAAGAGCATTGGAAAAGCATTCCTCCCCTTCAGTAAAATCTAGCAGTTTAACTGCAGGTTTTTAATCTAATGAATTATAGATACTTAACAAAATTTTATTATAAATATTTTTAAACACATACATTTCCAATGTCATAACATAATGCCTGGTTTCTTAATATTTCAATAGGAAAATATTACCTAAAATAAATTCTACACCTTGAATATATGCCCTAGGAACTCCCTTTATCATTACAAGTTAGTGTGACAATAAAATAATACCCTTCCTTTATTATAAAATTCACATTGCAAGAAGCACTAACCAGACATTAGTTCCTTTGTGTAATAGTTCAACCAATCATTGAAAGAAAACTTGCTACATTGCAAAAAATAGTACAAAAGGGAGAAAAGGATGATTTTCACTTTCTGATAAGACGAAAGAGCTTTAGAGAAAAATGAAGTGAAAGGGTGGAGGGAGTCAAATGTACAAAAGGAAAGTTTTCTGTTGATAATAGCATGAGGAAATTTTTCAATTTGATGTGAATTTATAAGATAGGATATTAATGAGAAAGGGGGGTTTGTTCTGGAGAAAATAGTGAGAAAATATATGTACATGTAGCTACTTAAGTCAGATACACATACATGCTGTGACAGCTTCTATCCCTGTAATAATATTCAATATATGAAGACATGTGCAAAGAATGTTTATAACAGCTTTGTTCACAGTAGCCCCAAACTGGAAACCATCTGGATAGCCATCAACAATAGAATAGATAGGTTGATTAGGATATACTGAAACAGTGCAATACTGTACAGCAAAGAAAAATGTGAACGACTGATACGTACAACAACACGCATTAAATCACACAGACAAAAGGTTGGGTGAAAGAAGTCAGATTCAAAAAGCTTTGTGGGTATACAGTTGCATTTATACAAAGTTCAAAAATCAAAAAGCTATTTATGGTGGTAATAGAATAGTGGCTACCTGAGAGGAGTATTGACTGGGAAGGGGCATGAGGATACTTCTGAGATACTGGAAATAGTCAAAATCTTGATTTGGATGGTAGTTATGTGGCTGTGTGTGTGTGTGTGTGTGTGTGTGTGTGCATACACATGCATATACACATATATGTATATATTCTAATTGTATACATAAAAGTTCATGTCACTGTATACAAAAGATTTGTGTGCTTCACTGTAGGCATAGTTTGCATATCAATAAATAAGAAAAACATGTTTTTTTTAAACTAGATGGTGCCAAGCACAACAGAATGGAATCCAAAATACTTAACTGTCAGAATAGCATGAATCTTCTTTTTTTTTTTTTTTTTTCTGTGCTGGGGATTGAACCCAGGGCCCTGTGCTTGTAAGGCAAGCACTTTACCAACTGAGCTATCTCCCCAGCCCTAGCATGAATCTTGATCCATCAGAAGAAAGTCTCAACCAAACAGCATACATACCATCACTCAAGTAACTGCTGCTCAGAACACACAGAAATTCTCTGCCAGGAAAAACAGTCATTCTAGCTTTGAGAACTGCTTACAAGGTTGTTTGGTTCATACCTTAACTCATCATCTCCCCAGAAGTCCATACTTGACAATTTTTCTAAAACTTAAAATGTCTTGCCTTTCATTCCTGCTCCCCTGGAGCCATTGTTTCTTCATTTTTTCCTGTATAACACACCAGGTTTCTCAATATTCTCTAAAGTAAAGGAACTATTTCGTGTTGAAGAATTTTTTCCTGCTTAAATCTCACTTGATCTGTCACATGAACCTAAATTGTACCTTCTAATTTTTTTTTGTTTTATAAAAGAGCTTAGTTTAGTTGCCTAGTCAATAGTTTACTAGTTTAGCTGTCAAAACATGCATTCTCATCTTTACTGTTTTTTCTTTATAATTTTTAATTTTATCAAACTCCAATGTGTTTATGATGATAAAGTCAATAGAAGAGCTTCTTATAAAAAGTCTCCCATGACTTCCCTTTTCTGCCTTCTGTCTTATTACCCTTACATGCAAGCTCTTTATTTCTGCTTTTTATTTCTCCTGGTGCTTATCTCAAAACTGTAGATAATATGCTTACACGGTTTTTCTATTTATCAGCTTTCCACAGTATATGCAGTTTTGCTCAGTTTTTAGTTGTGCAACACCTTCAAAACATACTTGCTCTATCTGGTAAGTTTTTAGGTGCTTGTCTCCTACCTCCCCAGGATGAAAGAACTGCATTCTCAGTTTCCTTTTCAGGCTGGAGACCTACTAGTTCAGTCAGACTCAACAGTGTGTCTGATTTGCAACAAGTGACCTGAAGAAATGGGCTTCAGTCAGTTTTCTTTTGAATGGGAGAGGATGGAAGTTTTGAGGACATCAGCAATACTGGTTTTCTTGAGTATTCATTGGGGCAGTCACAGTGATAGAAATTTTCCTGTTAGACTAATTTTGCTTTGTGGTCTGGGGCATTGTTCTTGGAAGTTAAATCCCAAACCTGGGGGGATTATTTTATTATCTCCCAAATTATGTCAATTTTCTAATACTCTTAACTTTTTTGGTACGAGGATTGAACCCTGGGGCACTAATCAATGAGCCATATCCCCAGCCCACTTTTTGTGCTTTCTTTAGCGACAAGGTCTCCCTGAGTTGCTTAGCACCTCCCCAAGTTGCTGACTTTGAACTCGGGATCCTCCTGCATCAGCCTCCCAAGTCACTGGGATTACAGGTTTGTGCCACCACACCCAGCTCTAGTATTCTTTTAACAAACTTCTTTTCTACTAGTCAGCTGGAATTGGCTTCTATTTCTACTAGTATAAATAATTTGACTTCCTTCTCAATATGAATGGTGAAATTTTAGGTCCATCATCTTACACTCATCCCCCACCTTCATTCTCTTTACTAGATATTTATAATGTTATTTTAATTGTTTTATTGATGATCTGTTTAATTGTTTCCATCCATTTTCATCAGTCTCACTTGCTTTCTTACTTTCTAATTGAAGATATTAATACCCTGCCCTTTCCTCCACCTTCATCAAGCCCAACCCCTTTCAGGAAGTTACTTCTCAACTTAGATGAGCTTCACTTTTACTTTTATATTGTTAGTGAATATTCACATTCTCTTCTGCAACTGGATCCTAGGTTTCTATGTTTGGCTACACAGTAGGCTGATTCTGAAAGTTAGACGCCATTGCGTAGGTTATTTTAAAATTTTTGTGCATATGTCAAGGAATGGAGTTTTCTAGTGTCACTTTCTTTTTCTTTGAAACCAGGTTCATGACTTTCATACTAGGTAAAGGAAACTTACTTGCATCAAGTCAAAGAGATTACGATTTCTTATGTCCTAATGGTTGCTTAAAATCATATCACATTTCATTTTGCTTCTTTTATTATTTGACTTTATACTATTCTCAGTTACTTTAATTTTGTAGTCATGCTTTTTTATTATAGCAGGCTTTTTGAGGGGATTTCTTTCTCACTGAGCTGTTCAACCTCTTATTGCAACCTGTATCATTTGTTTAAGTCTGCTAAAATGCCACAATTATGAAATTTGTTTTCTTTGATTTCCTAGAATAAATCTATTCTTTCCTGGATGACTTTGTTTTTTAATGCATTAATTTACTCCATTATTTTGTTGTACTGTATCATTAAATAACTTTCTGCAAAACACTAATTAGAGATAAGGTTGATAACTCCCTGAATGCCTGAATGAATCCTTGGTTGAATATAGATCTCTAGGTAGAAAGTGGCTGTTCTTCAGTACTTCAAGGACTTACTGCATCTTGCTGTTGGACATCCAACTTTGCTGATGCAGGATCAAAGCGACTGTTCACCTGTTTTTATAAAGGATGTCATTTTTCTCTCTGGATAACATTAGGGTCATCTCTTTATCTTTGACCTTCTAAAGTTTTAAAAAGGCAAGGCTACATGTGGATCTTTATTCATTTGTTAGGCTAAATACTTGGTGGGTTTTTTAATCTCAAGATTCACATCCTCTACTTCTGGAAGAAATTTCTTCAATTATTTCTTTAACAATTTCCTTGTCTTGGTTTTCCCTGTTCTGTCCTTAAGGGAATTCCACTAGAGGGATATTAGATCATCATAGTTTTTTATATCTCTATTCTTTTCCCTAATTGCCTTAATTTCCTCCAAGATATTTGTTATATTTTTATTTCTCTTCTGTGCTGCTCTCTCTCAGATATTGTTAATTCTTATTTGTCCATTTGTATTTAAAGAGAAAAATGATCTGGCTCACAGCCAACAAGTGGAACACTGTCAATAGAAGGGGTCATACCTACTGCATAATCTCTCTGATACAGAGTTCAAATGGCCAAAACTAATTTCTGGTGTTAGAAATCAATATTTTTATTTACTTTGGGGAATTGAGGGACATGATAGGAACTAAGACACTTTAATATTTCCTGATCTAGGTGTTGGTTACAAAGGTACACTCTCTTTGTGAAAATTTGTGCACTGTGATCCCATGATTTAATTGTATGTATAAATTTGTACTTAAACAGGAAGGTTTTAGGGAAAATTGATAGGTAACATTTAATAATAAGACTCAGAAAGTAGTCAAAAATACAGAAAAAGTTTAAATGATTAGGGAATTTCCAAGAGATTCTTGATCTAGACATTTGGTTTGTCCTTAGTAAATCCCAGGAGGTTTATTAAAGCCTTCAGATGTGACTGGAAAAGGCAATCATAAGGACTCAAGATATTTTCTACAGAATATCTATAGAAGAAAATTACATCATTCGTTAACACTGGCACAAATGCAGTAGGAACGAATGGAAAGTAGAAAGAAAGTTGAAGAGAAGAAGATAAAAATGCAAATGTCATCTTTTGTGGGGAGTCTTACTGAACTCTTTTCTGACTTGGAAGTCCTTTAGTTTTGCCATGGGGTCTATGCATATCTATATCATAGAAATTTTAGCTTCTATTATAATTATGTAGTAATGTGTTCTTCCTGCTTTCCAGACAGCACTGTACAATAGAAAGATAATGTAAACTGTATATGAACATTTATATTTCCCTACTTCTCATGGATACAAAGTGAACAGAAACAGTAAAAAAAGTATTCTTATAAAAAAAGTCATAATTTTAATAATATATTTAATCTAATATGTTCAAAATATTTCAACATGTAATTAACATAAGAAATTATGGGGCTATTTTTACCTTTTGAAATCTAGGTTGGTTTTACACCTAATGCATACCCTATTTTGGGTTAACTACATCTGAAGACCTCAATAGCTAAAGGTAGATATTATCATAATGGTCAATACAACTCTAGAATAAAGTGTAATGAGGGTTGTGGCTATTTCTTCTCTTTATATCTTTAGAATTAACAGAAAAACACTATTCAGTACATGCTAAATGAATGGTCCTTTTTACTATTTAGATTCATAAAAATTGCTATAATATATAAGCATTCTCAATCTTAATTCATTTACAAAATTTTGCAATTTACCATGAGCTGGACCTTGTTCTGGATGCCAAGAATTAGCATAAGATATAAACTGGAAAATGGATCCCAAAATGGTGTCAATCTGGCCAACTATGACCAAAGTTTTATAAATATTCTACAGAAGGTAGAATTAAAATTAATGCCAGACATACCTGCAGTTACATTTCCTTATCCTACTTAATGCTAAACATGTAATGATTTTATATTAATTCTAGCAAAGTGGTTAAGAGGATAAACTTTAGTATCAGAGAGTAGGGTTTGAATTCCCCTCCACTATTTTGCAGCTGAAATTAGATTTATTCATTTCTAAAATGGAACAAAAATGTGTCCTATATCCCAGAGCTCTTGGAAAAATTAAAAGACATAGGACATACAGGTTTTGAGTAGTTTGTGGAACATAGAAAGCACTTAATGAAAGTTCAACTATTGTCTTATGGGGTAGGTCAACATTTTATTTTCTATCATCATAAAAATTCTGACTTAAAGAACATCTTTTGTATATCAAGAGATATACCTGATCTATAGACATATCAGAATAATTTATAGGCACCATCTGACTTCTCAGAGGGAAACTCTAGTAACCAACTTTCTTACACACTCTGTATAAATACGTAAGGGCTTCTATACCAAAGTACCACAAACTGGGTAGCTTAAAACAACAAGTAAAACAACAAAAAATGACTTATGATTCTAGAGGCCTGAAGTCCAAAATCAATATGTTGGTTGGGTTATGTTCCCTTCATAAGAATTAGGGAATGATCTGTTCCAAGTCCTTCTCCTGGCTTTAAGAAGTTCCTTGGCCTGTGGCAGCATAATTTCAGTCAATATATGTCATTCTTCCTGTGCTGGTGTCTGTATGTCCAAATTTCCCCTTCTTATAAGTACACATTCATATTGGATTGGGGGTCATACCCTACTGCAGTATGACATCATCTTTTCAAATAAGCACATCTTAGATCTGAGGTAATAAAAATAAATGTTTCAGTAGTAAGAGGCACAAACTCCATAAAGTGGAACTCCTTTTTTAAATGTATTAGTCTCTCCCAAGGGTATCCCAAGTTAATTTGTAAGGTATAATTGGGGGAGCATACATCAGATTAACTGGGGTCCATTCCAAAAAATCAAATGTAGTATTTTTGAGAAAGGAACTTCAAAGGTTCTGCTACCCCTAGATTATAAATTATAAATAGCAAAGGCAGTGGAGTTTTGAGAAGGAAGAATAATCCAGTCAACCTTTTATACAGCTGTGTATAGAGAACAGGTTAGGTGTCTGTTATTATAGTTAATGATATTTAGGGAAAAGAAAAGCATGAACTTGTTTAATAGAATTGCATCCTAAGTGTATATAACTTGTCGGTAGACAATAAACTTCATGAACCAAATTATGTGGTTTTCTGTGTATTATTTTCAGGATAAAAAATCCCAAAAGTCTAATAGTGGAATTCTCTTGCAAAGTTAAATTACCAGATTCTTATTACATAGAAGAATGAAGAAAAAATTAACAGTGAAAGAACAAGATCATTAATGAGAAGACAAGTATTCTTTGCTCTCTATTTCTCCATAAGATAAGAATGAGCCAGTAGTAAATGTTCACACAGGTCATTATGAATTTCACCAAAATTGTGTTTTATATTATAATTTGGAGTAAGACATTTTAATTTCAAAACAATATTTTTCTTAATGTAACAGTGATGTTAGCTATCAGAGGTAAGCATTTTGTGACTTAGTATTCTCATGTGAAAATAGGAATATGAGTATTTGGCAATGTTAAACATGTTGATTATTATATCTATTAAAAATATAATCAACATTGATGTGGCTGTATCATTGTAGAGTGCTGATTTTAAGTCTTTTGCATATGTACCAAGGAGTGGGATAACTAGGTCAAATGTTGTTCATTCCAAGTTTTCTGAGGACTCTTCATATTGCTTTCCACAGTGGTTACACCAATTTGTAGTCCCACCAGCAATGTATCGGTGAACCTTTCTCCCACCTCCTCGCCAACATTTATTGTTACTTGTATCCTTGATAATCACCATTCTGACTGGAGGGAGATAAAATCTCAGTGCAGTTTTAATTTGCATTTCTTTAACTGCTACAGAAGTTGAACATTTTTTTTTCAGATATTTGTTGACCATTCATATTTCTTCAGCCATAAAAAAAGAATGAATTTATGGTTTTTGCCAGTAAATGGATGGATCTGGAGATTATCATGCTAAACAAAATAAGCCAATCCCAAAAAACCAAAGGCCAAATGTTCTCTCTGATATGTAGATGTTAACACACAATTAGTGGGGGATGGGAGAATAGATGTTCAGTGGAGTAGACAAAGGGGAATGAAGGGAAGGGAGGGAGAGACTGGAATAGAAAAGACAGTAGAATGAATCAGACATAACTTTCCTATGTTCCTACATGAAAACAATGCCAGTGAAACTCCATATCATGTACAAGAATGGGCTCCTAATTAGAATAAGTTGTATTCCTCAATGTATGTAAAAATACACTCTGTCATGTATATCTAAAAAGAACGACAAAAAAAGTAAAATCAAAGAAAAATAATTAACAAATGAGAAAGAGTAACGAACTAGAATAAGATAAAAATAGCTTGTAAATGTAGTAGGTAAATGGTTGATAGGCAAATATACTGTTTGGTGAATTCTTGGAAATATTTATGGGTGTTATTGCAAGAGTTTAGAGTTTCTGAATGTGCTGACTGGCCTAAGAACTCTAAGTGAATTATTATTTTTATCACTGCAGGCTGTCAATAATTGCCTGCAGTGGGAAAAAAATGTGGATTAATGCTGGTCCTTTTCCTTGCATATCCTCCCCAGAAGTGGAGCGTGGTGATGGCAGCATACGGCTGTGGGAAAGCTCTAAATAAATGCTTATTTTGCCTTCTACTATTGTCAAATTATTTGTGGGAGCTTTGTTTCAGCTTAGACAAAGCTCTCAAACTCATCTTTATTGCTATCATTGAGATGTCAATAAAAGATCTTATTTATGAGGAAGGATTAATTGTAAAACGGCTATATCCATCAGATATCAGTACAGAGCTGAAATTGACAACAAACCACTTCCTAGTTGAGCTATAGTTTACTTATCTCTAAATTTGGGTGACAACATGCTCTCAACACAGGGCTTGAGTAAGGATTAAATGTTCTAATACTTGTGAAGTGGCATATGGTAAACATGAATGAAGGGAATTTTGGATTAAAGAAAATTAATCCTCTGAGTGCAGTTGTTCTTTTTAAAATTATAAAGAAGCATTACATAAGATGGTAGAATGGAAATAAAGAGCAGCAGCATCACTCAAATGTCATTAGAGACCCACAATTTCAGCACTAAATTATAGTGCCCTGGAATGCAGAACCATCAGTACCTTGGAAATCCCTTCATCTCTAAGAATGTCCCTTTGTTGGCAATCAATTGATGTCTCTTTGCTTATGAGTAGAACTTTCCTTGCCTGGGAATGTCTTTTTCCCTTTATTTTCTTATAAATGTCCTCTTTAATCTTTCAAGGGTCAAAATCATGTCAATTCCCCTCAGAATTCTTTTTACCCAAAAGCCACATGATGTACATGGCATCCACCAGAATTAATGGACTGTTATCTAAAATTCAATATTACCTTGCTTAGCAATCTGATGAGAGTGAGATTTTACCTCCACCTGGCAAGACCCAGAGGCACTCCGTGTCCTATGTAGGCATTAGCAATCACTTCCCTATGGACTGAGAAGCCATCACTTCAGGCCATGTACTTACCATTCTGAATGTCAGTTCCTCTTCTTTTCTGTCAACTAGTGATTCTTTCCCTTTTTTTCTTTCTTTTGAGCTCAGTTATTCATCTATTTTAAGTTATATTTTATCCCACTTTGAGGTGGTAGTAGCAAGTATTTTTTTTTCTTGTCAGCTGAGTCTACCCTCTTGCCTAAACTGCTATATTTGCTCAATATATAACTCTTTGTAACAGTATTGGCTTTTCAACTACTACAACAAAATACTTATATCTCAAAGGCAGTGTTTAGTCTACCTTAAAGAAACAGGTGTCTATAATTGCATTCGATTCACATCCTTATCATGTCATTTATCAAACAGCCTGTACCTAGATTGCATCCAAGAGCCTGCTCTGGTGATGTGTTAGTTCCAGTATCTCATGACATTGGCTTTCTGCTTTAACCCACAGATGATAATGTGTAAACTTTGCAGATGTGCTCCCTCGTGACACCAGTGAAGAGCTGTGTGTCTGCAGCAATGAAGAAGTCTTGCTTGCCCTATTTTTAGCATAACTGGATCCTGAGTCTAGGAATAAAATTCTTTAGTTTGAAAACACAGGTAATAAGTGTGTCCTTCTGCTGCTGCAGAGTAGAATTAAGGTGCAGCCTTCCTCATTTGTGAAGGCAGGTTTACTAGAAATGATTAATAATGGATTAAAAAATAGCAATTAAATGCAATAAAATGAATTATAACTTTTTGGAGAAATTGAATCTGGTGTTAATTTGGTGATCAATAATGGCATTAGGAATTCTGTTTAGCTTTATAATTTAACATTCCAGCTATCCTTCACATCCAAATTTATGAGAAACAGTTGTTGGTACATGAAATATGTAACTGTCCTAGATATTATCCGTGTACTGTTTATCTTTTCAGATTCAGCAAGCTCTTGATTATGTTCCATGAATAGCCACATTCGTTTCATTTATCTTTTATTCTTAGATTTATCCCGAATGTCTCATACAGATGCAACCTAATAAAAAAAAAATCACAGTGTGGTCAACAGGGAAAAAGTATCACATACTGTTTGGAGGAATGTTTACTCTTGGGATAGTAGAGGTACAATTCCATCAATCTAAACCATTAGAGTAGAACAACATCAAATTTCCTCACTCTATAATACTGAAAATAATTCTATTCACTTTTTCTGAACACTTTTTGACATTTGCCTTTATTTCTTTTTCTTATAATGTCCCTTTTGTATGCAAATGTTAAAATATCACTTTGTAGTCTATAAAATATAAATATTTGAAATATGCGATAGTCTTATACATGAAAACAAAGGTATATTTTAAAAAGAGATATGTAAGTTTGAAGAAAGCATAAAATTTTGGTGAATAAAATCTGTAGAAGTAATAATATTTACTATGATATAGCATTATTTCAGTTTTTAACTTAGAAAAGAAAACCAAAAGAACATTAAGAAACTCAGCTCCTCATTATTCATGGCCTTTGGCACAGGTCAGATGGGTGATGGGTTGAGGGAGTAAGTGTTGGTCTACCCTGGGCGTAGCCCAGGAAGGGAGATGCCAGTCTCTTGGAGAAGCCCTACATCCTACATGGCATTTAACCCAGGAGGAGAAAAGTGACAGCAAGCATAGGGGGAGATGTCTTAATTGGTGGCTGAGGGGGCATTTCCGTTGCTCATCTATAGATCACAGGAGACAAGCAGAATGTCCAAAAGTGAAATCCAGGGGACACCAGGGAGGTACAGAAGTGCTGAGATGCAGGTGGATCTAAAGAGTCCTGTGGTTAAGATAATCATAGAAGCCAAGTCAATGGCACAGGCCCATAGCTGTTGACCACTAGTTTTATCATCCCCAATACCATGGAAAAAGAGTCAATGTCAGAGACACGAGGGATAAGCCAAATCACCTAGAAGCCCACACAAAACAGACACCAACACCTTCATCACAACACACGGTCAGACCCCATCCCTACTTAGAGAGAAGGAGGTGAGGAGAAGGATCCCTGATGGAGTTTGCACTTGGAATTGACCGAATGTTTCTTCACCAGGAAATAAGACTGTTTCAACCTGATGCGCAGAAGAAAGGATGGCACTGAAGCTTTTCTTTTTTAATCATTTCTTGTCTCACTCTGTCTTCCACTCCTGTCCTAAAATTGTCAGATTTAACAATTGCTCCAGTTATAGATTAGTTAAATTATAGGAAACAGATAAAAATATATTCTTTGGCACATCTTAGTGAAGAGTCAATATTCTTGCAAAAGTATATTATAATATTTTTTCTCACCTATTTCAAGGACAGTTTCATGCAACATACAGGTGACACAGAATGAAAAACAAATATGTTTATGCGGCCACCTTTCTCTGTGTATGTACATATCCACTCAGTCCTGCTGGACTTGTTTCTGGAGGGTTCCTCCTGCCCAAGGTGGTGCAATGCTAACAGCTGCACATCACACTAGTCGAGCTTCTATAGAAAAATGAGGGCCTCCTCCCTAAACTCCTGATGTATTCTGTTGGTACAATTCTTCCTTCTTCACTGAGTTTTTTATAGCTTTTCTTTTCAGACCATATCTACATAATCTCATAATCCATATTTCTTTAAAAAAGGAATACAGACAGTATAACTAGAAATACCACTCTCTACAAGAGATTATCTGTCTTTCTGGAAAATAATTAAATTCTTCTAAACATGAAACAAATTAATTCCTAAGTCCTAAACCAATTATATATTTTTAAGCTTTTCAAACCAAAGGATAAAATGAGTTATAATTTCATAACATCAAGTCACTGTGTTTCATAAATAACAGTCTAAGATACAATTATGTGGGTGGTGTTTCTTCTACTAAACTTTACTGTTAGAAATAATTCATTATATAGGAAATTTTTTTGTTATCAGTATTTGAGTGTGTGTATGTATATATATGTAACATCTATATCTGTATATGTTTGCTTGCATGTATACAAGTTGAACTCTTTATTTTCTTTGTTCTGAGTGGCTTATATATTTCTTCTACCCAAATGTGATAATTTGACACAATCAAAACATGCCACTTTTGAAAATAGTACATTCTCTCTGATAAGAAATGCAAGGATTCAAATTAAAGAGGGTGGGCCTTGGAGACAGGAAAAACTAGACCGAATCCTGGTTCCAGCTAGTTAGTTATGTAAGATGAACCAGTTATACAATTTCTTTGATCCCTTCAGTTTCTGGAATTATAAATTGTGAGGCAGGTATGGCAATACGAATGTTGACCCTACGGTGCCATGGTAATAATTAAACAAGCTGCTGTCATTAATGTGCTTCTCCTGGGTCTGACATAAAATAGGTTCTCAGGAAAAGTTTACTCTCTTGAAACTAAAGCTTCAGATTCCATGTACCAAGAAAGTGATGAGTTTTGTTTCAGAACATATCTTTCTGTTTCCTATAAGCAATGTTTTATCTCTGCATTTTATCAATTGTTTTTCTCCAGTTCATCATTGGAGCCTGAACTTATTTTTAAAAGATGTATCTTTTTATGATAGCCACTCTTTAGGTCTTTCTCCATATGGCCAAATCATTTGACTTAAGAGTTACATATTATTTTATTAAGTTTTAGATGTATAATAAAAGTGTGATTATTGAAAAGTATTTTGGAATTAAAATATTATTTATTATGGTAGTGCAGGAAATTATAGATGAAATTTTAAAAACTCAAGCTGCACACTAGGCAGGAAATACAAGACAGTCCTTTGTATGTCCAACTCATGATTAAATCTCAACAGGTTTACTGAATAAATGATTTGGAAGTTTTAAGATGTTTATATATCCATAATAGAAGAAAAATAATGCTTTTTCAAACCCAGTTATACTCACAGAAGCAAGCTGGCAAATATGATTCATAAGCCATGTTCCAAAAATAAAAAACACCAAAGAAAATAGAAATATACTCTGGTTTCTAGACTAACCTATCTTGTGACTTCAGACAATTTATGTCCCCCTGCTCTGCCAGGTCTCAATTTAAAAATGTGTAAGTGGAGGTGTCTGAACTCATGACCTCTAGACTTTTCCAACTGGTATTCAGTTTCTTCACATAGAATTCTATGTGTAGCAAATAATACATAATCACCATGACAACTAGCAGTTTTTTTTATAACCTCACTGTAAGTGATTTCTAATGCTGTGGGGTTAAGTCTGTATGAAAGTAGAGATTATAGGTAAGGTATAATAGGGTCACAGAACTAGTAACAATTATATCTGCACATGATAGGTACATGGTCCCTAGTTTCTATGTGTATGAGTGTTGACAAGCCAGGGACCATGTTCATTGCTTGGTATATGGTCGGTGTATTAGGGTTCTCTAGAGGAACAGAATCAACAGGAAGTATGATTATAAAAGGGGATTTATTAGATTGGCTTACACGACCAGAATGTGGATAGCCCACAATGGCTGTCTGCAGCTGGAGAGCTGGAAGAACCAGCAGCTGTGCAGTCCTACACAGAAGTCCCAGAACAAAAAGGATCAACAGTGCTACCCTAGTCTGAGACCAAGACTTCTGGCAGAGAATCACTGGCAGAGTCTGTTTTGGAAGAGTGAAGAAGCGAATCTGATATCCTCAAAGCAGCAATCAAGAACTCATTCAAGAAAAGCAGAGCCTGCATCTGCATCTGCTTCCTTGTTCTTCCAACTTTTATTCCATCCTGTTGGGAGATTCTGCCCATGCTTAGGGAGGGTTCACTATCCCACATTTCAATCATTCCTTAGAGGAGCCCTCATTGACACACCCAGAAGCCTCTTACTCATTGGCATCTCTTAATCCAATCAAGTTGACAATTCAAATCAACCATTACAGTAGGTAATAAATAAAGATTTGTTGAGTGGTAAAATGTCTCCTCCATAAGTAAAGATATCTAGTTACAAGGAAGGTTTCAATGCACGGTAGTGTGCATTATCTAAACAAAATGCGATACAAAAATGCAAAAACATAATTTGCTGAGCCTCCTGGAGATCAAGGACTATGCTTTTTCTGGGAGCTACAATATCCTAGCTCTGGAAAATGGGGTGTGACATCTGTGTGATACATTATTTCTATGTGATATGATAGAACTTAAATAAGTAACAGAAACATTTAATGCAGCCTAGAAAGACACTCTAGCAAGGTGTTTTGGAGTATGTGATCTCTGAGCTGAATCTTGGAGGATAAGTAGATTGTAGACGGTGAAGAAAGACACTCTAGGTAGAAGTAACATGCCATGAATGAAGGCAAGCAATTATAACTTCTTGTTACACATTTCTTGTCCCTCCTAGGATTTCTAATTACAGCAGGCCATTTAGCAACTGATAGCAATTGGAAAATCTAATATATGAGTTCTGAGTTAGATGGATGTTATTTAGTAATTAACTAGACTGTAGTGGTTAATTCTACAGGGAATCCTAATTGAGAATCCATTTAACTGACTAGCTCTTAAAAGGCTGGAATATGGCACAGCTATGATAGCATTCAGATCAATGTTTCTAAAATATCAATTACCAGGAATATATTGGAATTGAGTATTTTTTAAATTTTAGGACAAAAATCATACTCAAGGAAAGCTGGCCATGATGTATGAAAGGTGATGTTTGTGGACATCTATCTGCCATTGGCCAGAGAAGTGTACCTGTAATCATATAAGACTGGTGAGGTATGCCTTCTAAGATTGCTTCTGAGGTTAAAGGTACATTCAAGGAATGTAGACTTTATTTGAAGTGTTCTAAGAATTACAATATTTTCGCCTCTTCTATCTTGGTTTCCTCTCTCCAGTTTTCCTGTGATGCCATGTGACTAATAAATGTTTGTGCAAACTTTCTAAAATGCTCAGACTGACATGGGTAAGTAAGGCATGCACAAGTCCTCTCTGTACTCTATGCATTCTCTGGTTAGTTTATGGGTTGTTGTCACCACAGTGCTATTCCGATTTCCTTTGGTATTCTGCACTAGACTACATGCTCCCAAAAAGAGTGACTGTATCTGTCACTGCTATATCCCTGTTGACTAATGCAGTCCCAGCACATTGTACATTCTCAGGAATATTTGTCTGAGCTAATGAATGACTGCACTTGTGCTGTACATAACTGCATGTCAGCATATAGAGAAAACTCTAAGGATGAAATGTATTATGCCACAACTCGCTTTGCCTTTCAAATGGCTGCTTTGTAAAAACATCTTCTATTATCTGCCACCTTCCTTATAACCTTTCCTTTTTCTATTTTCTGACTCCCATTTTTTAAAAACTTCTTTGGTGGCCTGTGTCTCCTATCGTAGTCTCTTTTGGTCTTCAGAGATGATGCCTTCATGATGTGAGGCATCCCAGGTCAAAGACTTTTCTTTCCTAACATAATTTCTCTAGATGATTCACCAAAAAACAAATTTCTCACTGCTCCAGATTTATCTCCACATTTCCCCTCGTGCCTACTCGCCTACTCCAAAATGTTAACTTTCTCTTATTCCATCATGCCCCATTTTCCATTTGCCTACAAGAGATAGCTTTGTATTAATAAAAGCAAAAAGCAGAGCACATCTTACCTGCAAACCCACCTGTGATTGCAAATATTACACTTTCCTATCTAGACTTTTAAATACCTCTTTTTTACATTTCATGGTCAACTCTTTCCTTGGTTTCTGGACTTCAGTTACTTCCCTTTACCTAAGTTGTTTGCTCTATCAAATGACAGCTCTTCCCCACAGCTTCATTGTCTTCTTCACACCATGCCATTCCTCTGAGAATGTATGTGCCTCTCATCCCCAAAAGAAGCTCTCCCTTGACTCCATATCCTGGTCTGTATCCTGCTCCATTCTTAATTGTCAATTCACTTTTTTAAAAATTCATTTTTATTGTAAACAAATGGGATACATCTTGTTTCTCTGTTTGTACATGAAGTAGAGGTATACCATTTGTGTAATCATACATTTACCTAGGGTAATAGTTTTTGATTCATTCTGTTATTTATTTATTCACTTTTAAGCTTGTTCCCCAGCATTTGGCTTGCTGTGACTTGGCTTGTATGCCAGGTGCTACGCAGGAAAGTCAGTCAGTCAGCCAAAGGATTCCTGCAGGTAATCCCTGATTTAACAAATCCGAAATACCTCTCTGACATAGCAATGTAGTAAAATCTGTTTTCCATTATTGATTTCCATTATATTCTTTTTGTCTCCCATTCTTATTTTGCCTTTTGTCTTCTTATCAGTCTATTTCTCTGCAATTTACATCATAACTATTGGTAATTTCCCAAGGATGCTGTATTGTGCTCTCTCCACTTTGATTGCTACCCCTCACTTTCTCTGAGCAACAAAATTATTATCATGGTTTAACCTACTCCCTATACAACAATGACTTCAATATAGCTGCATTATTTGATCCCTCCTCTGGATCTGGAATAACCAATCATCTACCCTACCATCTGGAAATCACCCCAGAGACCCTTCAAGCAAATTAAACCCAGCATTTCAGAGCTGAATTTTATTATTTTCATACTAACTTCAGATTTATTCTTCTATATCCTTTGTTACAAGGTATTCTGTTATTGACCACTGAAGGACCCCAAATAGAATTCTGAGATGGTATACTCTTTCCACTCCATCACTTGCCATGTCTGCCATCAGTCAGGGCCTAATCAGAAAAACAGAATCAAATATAGATTCATATTGGGATTTGACCCTAAGGAATTATAAAGGCTAGTTAAACAACTTATATATCACTGTTTTTATCTGTTAATCTCACTGGTTCAGGAAAAATGGAAGGAAAGCCAACAGGAAGAGGAGGGGTCATGGCTTAAGCAATTGCCCAGGTCACAAGATGAGCCAGTGTATTGGCAACAATGAGTGTGCTGTAAATGTGCCTTGTATCCAGTGACATTCCCTGAACTTCACACACACACACACACACACTGTTTCACTTCCACCTTCCAAGTCCCACACAGAATGTTTCATTGTCCATGCTGACCCGAGACTGTGTAGTGAAGAGAATTCTGAAAAACATAGTTCTAGCTTAGCTAAACTGACAATATCACAGTATCCAATAAGTTAACAAATCCTGCCAGCTTCTAAAATCTTTCTCTTCACTCACTTTGTTTCTGGAATAACCAAGTTCAGTGTGTAATAACCTTCTTCCCAAAGCTACTGCTTTCCCGTTTGCTTTCATCTCCTCTCCCTTATATCCTTGGAGTGCTGGATTTTGCAGAGGGAAAAGAGGAAAGGGGAGGGATCTGGGTAAGGAAAAATAGTAGAACAAGACAAATACATTACCCTATGTACATGAATGATTACAGGAATGGGTGAATCTCCAGGGTGAACAAACAGAAATGAATAGTTGTACCCCATTTATATACAATGAATCAAAATGCATTCTGTAAAAATAATAAAAACAAAACATCCTTCACAATACCACTAGGCTTCTCTACCTACAAAAAATACACAAAAGATGTTTGACAATGCTAGCTAAACCAAACTGAATTAGCAATGCCTCCATTTCATCCAGCAAATGTGCCCTGGGATTGGGCCCTCTGAAACCAAGGAAGGAGAAAAGAGAGAAGAATACACAACACTGTATTTTGTGTCCATTGAGGTCTATTAACTTGTCATCTTCCATTGTGTGCCTTCCTGTACTTTTCTCTGTGAGGATTTCAATGAGACAAGAAAATTACATCTCTCAGAAAATCATGAAGTTTATACTTTCTATGAGAAGATAAAGGCTTTATGAAAAACTTATCATTTTCTAAAATTCTTACATTAAAATAGATTTGATCACTCAAGGAAATTAGCTGGAAAATGATTTATAATAATTTAATAAATTTGTCAGATCCACAATAAATATGTGAAAATCTAAAACTTTCTTTTCAGCTAACCATGAACAGTTCAAATATGTATTGGGACAAATAACTTCATTCTCAAGAGAGAATACCTAGAAATAAGCTTTTTAAGAAACAGAGAGTTTTTGTAAGGAAAATAATGAAACTTCACAGCCTTGCAGAGAGGGAGAGATTTGAATAAACATCTACATGGCATCCCTGGGAAGACAGTGGCTCTTAGAAACAATGTCAGTTCTTTTTATTTTGATTAATAGGCTCAATACAATTTGCTCAAAATCTAAAGAAAATATTTAACAACTTTTATCAAACTTAAATATTATGTGAAAGCATAAATGGATAAGAGTAAGTATGTAAATTTTGAAAAGACTTATTATAGGGACTCAAACTTCTCAGATAGTTAAAAATATACTATAGAGCTAAAATAATTAAAGCATTGTAGAAATGAATGAAAGATAATGGATTAGAAAGATAGTTCTAAAGTATAAACTACTGTGTATAAAGCAATAAAACCTGGAGGCAACATTTTAAGTCAGTGGAAAAGAAGCCTTGAACTTCCACAATGGCTTATAGATGTAGAAGAAGAATAAGCTTCTGCTTTCCTTATAAAATCTAAAACATATTCCAAATGGATGAATGTACTACATGTTATTATTTGAAGAGACTGTCTGATTCAGTGATTTTCAACCAGGAGTGATTTTGAAACTGCTAAAAATGTTACAATGTGTAAGAAAACCCCCTCATAAGAAAATTATCCAGTTCAAAATTTCAATAATGCCAGTGAGAAATCCCAATCTAAACAAAAAAGGTAAAGTAAATGGTTAACCATGTAAAGTATTAGTATATTTAATAATACAAGGAACCAAACTGTCAAGTTGATAATTTTTTAAAGTGTAAGAAGTAGGACTTGCAGGGTAGCTTCAGTTAGAGTTGGGAATGGGTCATGTTAGGGTTCAGTCCAGAGACAGAAACTACCCGGTGATTTGAACAGAGTATGTTTAACATAAAACATCATTAAGTAAAATGAAGTTTGAAATAATAAAGGTTAGCCTGTAAGAAGTAAAGAAAACTCCAAGGAGTATAAAAATAATAGTAACTAGAGCAGTCACTACTTCTAGACCTGAAATAGGGCAACCAAGGAAGAATCTTCCCTAGGGTTGATGCAGACTTGCTGGAGAGGGCATGGCAGAGAAGTGGCTGTGGGGTACAATGGCAGAACTTGCTATAAATCCACCTCCAGATTTAAGAAGTCAGGTACATCAACTGATCCTAAATTACAGTGGTAGAATTTCCTCCTTCAAATATTCCCTTATCTGTCACAAAGACTAGAAAGGGACTGTGATAGTTTGCACCCACTGATAGACTCTCCCTATTGACATTTAGAATCTATTCTCCTCTCCAGTTCCTAATTCTAGACCCCTGTGATGCTCAGGTGCGTGGTGTGAAATACTTCTTTGTCATTATAATCTAGTCTCCTTTTTGGTTAATTAGAGAGAGAACAATAAAAATAGACAAATGAGATGAATAAAAATTAAAAACAGAAATCCAAATGACAAATAAACGTGAAAAACTGTTCAGCCTTTCCAATCTCTAATTCTTAGCCATATAATACTTTGAAGTAAGAGAATATTTTGAAAAGTTATGCAGAGATATGATGTTCACTCTCATTCCTTCAGCATCTTATGTTTTCATCTCTTTGAGATCATGATTTCAGTGTTGACTTGGTGTCGGATAAATTGCTCTTATATATGTAATCGTAAATTCATTACACCATTCAGTGGTCTAGATGAAATAAAATGTGAGAGTAATGGCAAGCATTTAGCAACAGGAAGTCACCAGGGAGCATAAAAATTGAAAAATGCAAAATAAATATCTTGTCTGCCTGAATTAATTGACCTAATCAAGAAGCTTGTTGCTGTTGATGCCATGATTACTGCAATGTACTCTTAGGGAAGGCAGAAGCCTTTGTTTGCTCTTGTGCTAAATGCTGTCATAGGATTTGCGATCATAGGACTGACACATTTTCAAAACACGGAATTAAAATTAAAAACTGTATGTAGCCAGGGAATTGAGAAATGAAGACCAGATACTCAGTCTGCAAAAAATAGTTTTAATTATATAAATACAAGGAGGCCACTAAAATAATAATAATAGCAAAACATTTTGAGTACTTACTAGATGCCAGACACAAGGACTGGTAGTGCATTATCTCATTTCATCAACTTTTGAGATCCGTACTGTTATTTCCCCCATTTTACAGATGAGAAAACTAAGGCTGAAGAGATGAAGTGGTAATACTTGGATTCCAACTCTGATCTGACCACAAATCAGTACTTGTTAGATGAAATGTGGATATTCTCATAGCCATTAACTTTTAGTTACCTTATTTAATTCTGATTTTAAAAGTAAAGCTTATGCCTTGTGGGGAAAAATAAACTTTTAAAAGTACAAATGAATAAACCAGGAAAAATCATAAACATATTGTCTTATTTCCTTCTAGCAGTTTTTTACATGCAAATATATGCTTTATAGCCCAAATTGAGATTATACACCATATCTTAGAATCTGTTTTGCTTTCCCTAACTGTATATCTTAAGTAATTTCTCATGTTGGTAAATGGTATTCTAAAATATGTGCATGAAGTAACATTACAAAGCACTCAGTTACATAGATATATAATGATTTTTTAATCCATTCTGTATGTTAAACATTCAGTTTATAATTTCTAATTTCATAAATATTCATGAACAATATAATCTTTATATATGATCATTCATAAATTTTATGAAGATAGTATTGAATAGGAAGAAATCATGAAAAATTAGCTTATGGGATACAGAAAAACTGTCAATTTCTAGAAGTTTATTAGCAGACACATTTTTTTATCCTTTTGACTGTAAACTCTCTCAGTTATTATTTACCTCTAGTAATTATAAGAAAACTAATGGTATTCTTGCCTTATTTTAAAATTTTCCATATTTTCTGTACAAGGTTTGTTTTATTCCAAGCATCTTAAATAGGCCCTGATTAACTCAAGCAAAAGGGAAATTTTAGAATTCTGCTACATATGGATTTCCAGGTTTCCCAGAACCATTTGTTAAAAAGGCTATCTTTTCTCCAGCCTATGTTTTTGGCACCTTTGTCTAGTAGCAGGTAACTGTATTTATGTGGGTTCTATTTTTTTCCACTGGTCTTCATGTCTGTTTTAGTGCCCGTACCTTGCTGTTTTTTGTTACTATAGGATTGTAGTATAATTTGATGTACAATATTATGAGGCCTATAGCATCTCTCTTTTTGCTCAGGATTGCTTTGGTTATTCTGGGTCTCTTATTTTAGAACTGCTTTTTCTAGTTCTGTGAAGAATGTCATTGATATTTTGATGGGGATTGTATTGAATCTGTATAAAGCTTTAGATAGTATGGCCATTTTGACAATATTAATCCTTGGATCTCAAGATCCAAGAATATGAACAGTTTTTCTGTCTTCTAAGGTCTTCTTCAATTTCTTTCTTCAGTGTTCTATAATTTTCATTGTAGAGGTCTTTTTCTTCTTTATTAGATTAATTACCAAGTATTTATATTTTAATTTATTTTTTAAGCTTATTGTGAATGGAATAGTTTTCCTAATTTCTTTTCAGCAGATTCATTATTAGAGTATAGGAAAGTGTATCCTGCTACTTACTAAATTTATCAGCTCTACAAGTATTCTGGTGGAGTTTTCTTTTTTTTTTTTTTTTTTTTTTTGTTTGTTTCCTTCTAAATATAGGATGATGTTGTCAATAAAACAGAGATAATTTGAGCTCCTCTCTTCCTGTTTGTATTCCATTAATTTCCTTCTCTTGCCTGATTACTCTGGCTAGAGTTTCAAGGACTATGTAAAATAGTCATGAGAGTGGGCATCCTTGTCTTTTTCCTTTTTTAAAAGGAAATGCTTTCAGTTCTTTTCCATTCAGTAGAATGTTGGCCTTGGCTCTGGTTAGCTTGAAACATTGAAAATATAATTGAATAATCTGGTCTCCATTGAAACAGTAATTCTGAATATACAGGAAGAATGTAAAAAACGGACCGTTTCTTCACAGTGCTGCTGTTGGAACAACTTGGCCTTGATGTCTCTGCAAAGAGTGTTGATGGCCCTAATTAGTGTGAAGAGGGGTACAATTCTGGCTAGACCCTATGGAGCAGGAGGCATGTTTCCCTAAAAGGAAATAATAGCCCAAAACAACAGATGTCAGCCTTGCAAGGGAAGAAAAATGTCCCCATGTGTTTGTTGGCCGTTTGTATTTCTCCTATAGTGAATTGCTTCTTTGCTTGCCCTGGATTTTTTCAACTACTGTGTCCTTTTCTTATTGTATGATACATACTTGTACATATGAGAACATATACCTCATATTTTAATATTTGTTGCAAGTTGTCCCCCCACCAGTTTCATATTTCATTAAAAGTGTGAATATGACATGGGGGCTGACTTGCAAATATCTTATTTTTTATGGAGATAAGTAGGTTTTCTTCTTTATTGTTTCTGCCTTTGCTGTTGTATTAAGAATATTACAAGCCTAATCATCTATTTAGATGTATCATAGTGGCTGTTATCTTTGTGCTCATCTTATTATTTATAAGTATTTTTTATTCTATGTCTTACTCTTACTGCTAGTCTTTCTCCTGTCTTGTATTCTAATTTAATTAACTGTCCCCATCAGTTCTTTTCTTCAGAAATAGAATATTAAATAGAAATATTAACACTTGGATCTTTTAATTCTCAATCTTTAGTTATTTTACTGGGATCTTGACAGATTTAACATTTCCTCTGAATCTAAGAGATACCTAAGAACACAAAATTCTGTTTGGAAACTAACACTATCCTTGTCATTCTATTGGATGATTTTCTTTTTGTTCTCTTCCTGTGAATATTTGACCCCATCTCAGCCCTCCTTCTTTCCAGGAGTTGAGAGGAAACAATGAAGCAGTCAAACCCTGGAAAACCGTTTATCCTCTGAGAACAACATCAATATAAACCCACTGTACCTGACACAGGGTAGCATGCCATTTCTACCGATTGTTTGAATAGCGAATAGAATTGAACCAGAACATTGAATGTGCCCAAATGTGAAGTCTTAAAATAACTTATTCTTTGACTTTTTACATAAGTAAAACCAGACATACCCAGAGCAGAGAATTAATATATTTTAATGTGCTTCTCCTGTGTTTATCTCGAAGTTTTAACAATTAGCAAGATTTTCAGAGTATTTTTTAAAGATTGTCATGTCAAAACAGAACATTTGACAATTAACATTTCTCTGAGAAGGGTTCACAATAATATATTTCTGAAAGATCTCAGTGGCTGCTGTAAGCTTCGTATAGCTAAGAATGTTAATTTAATTCCTTTTATTCATCAATGTCTGTTCAATGTTGTGAGAGGTCCCAAAAAAACAAAAGTCAAATGTTTTCTCTGATGTGCAGATACTAATTCACAATGTCAGGGGCAGGGCAGGGAAGAATAGAGTTACTTTAGATTAGGTAGAGGGGACTGAAGGGAAGGGAGGGGGCATGAGGGCAGGATGAATCAGACATTATTACCCCATGTACATATATAACTACACAACTGGTGGTATTCTACACCTGGTATAACCAGAAGAATGAGATGTATCAATGTGCATTCTACTTACATGTACAACTAATTAAAACAAATTAAATTTTTTTTTAAAAAAGTGAGATGTTCATACATGAGGAATACATAGTGATACCTGAGCAATGCAATAGAATGTAATAGAAATTTAAATTAAAACTGGTCAAATTTTTAATGGCACTTCCATTCTAGTAACATGTCCTTGGGCACGTTAAAGTTGTGGCATTAAGATTTCTTATCAAAAAGAAAAGAAGAAAATGAATAACATCTATTTCAGATGATATTTTACATTTATATGTCAAAAGAATACTTTTATTGTGATATTTAACTCTTCCTTATTCAAAATATTATATAAATTTAAGTTACATTGAGATTTATAGAATTCGCCTGTCAACTATCAACTGCCAGCTAACCATGCCAAATTGTTTAGGACAAATTTTTAACCATTTTATTTATTTATTTTTATTTTTAAACCTATCATCTGAAGTTGAGAGTGGCATAATCCTTCAAACCCGGGGCTGCTGAGGACATTAAGGGTATGGAAATATCCAGCCAAGACAGACCTTATGTTTAAGAATCAGAATTAGACAAGGATTGGGTTCCCAACTAGGCAGAAGAGGGCAGCCAAAGAATGTTTTTTGTTCAGCAAACTGGGGAGAACTTTTTCAAGTCTGTTTCTAAGGAAAAAGAGTACAGTCTTTGCTATATTAAAAAAGAAAAGAACCTGAGGTTTATATCAATGTGTTAAAATAACTGCAACATTTAATACTGTGATTTCAAAGACTCCCCAACAGCATTTAGATGAAAGATTTGTATAATGCATATGAAGTTTTTAAAAGAAGAACACAAAATCGTGTGTATGCTGTAGTTCCAACTCTACAAAATGTTGATTTATGAGAATAAGGAGTAAAAAGGACAGGAAAAAAATGAAACACCTAGCATATTAAGATGGTGAGATTGTTTTTCTTTTTTCTTTTTCAATTTTCTTTATGTTATAAAATTGTACAATAAAGAAAGGAAATAAGAGTCTATGGGGATAAAGAAAGGATGAACAAGATCATAGCACACCAGAAGGGTCTGTGTCTCAGTTCTGAGTAAAGACAGAACCTCTAGGAAATATGCACAGAGTTATTTGCTGAACTAATCTTCCTTCCTCTTGATGTTGTGCAGAGGCAGGGAAACAGCTCAGACTATTAAGATTCCTCCTACAGTATGTAAAGGAAAGTGAGAGGTTATTGTTGGATAGAAATTGATGGTAGAGTTTGGTAACAAATTTCTTGAATATATGAGAAGGAAGTCCATTGTTGACCAAGATTTTGATCTTTGTGAAACTCACCTAGCTGTTGCTCAAATCTCTTCTTTCTTGGCTTTACACACTTCTAAAGTCAGAATTAAAACTTTTCCAAAATAACA
The DNA here is from genome assembly GCF_902686445.1 of Sciurus carolinensis. Taxonomy (NCBI): domain Eukaryota; kingdom Metazoa; phylum Chordata; class Mammalia; order Rodentia; family Sciuridae; genus Sciurus; species Sciurus carolinensis. Next base: position 28,440,933 of record NC_062226.1, read on the forward strand.
GGAAAAAAGTCAACAACACAGATAATACTGAAACTTCTATATGGAAGGAAATAGAAGTGTTTTCTATCATATATACACTAGCACACAAATCTCACCTATTTTCTTTTGGGGATCTTCTAGAATCCACTTACTGCTTTAACCTGTCCAGTTCTTTTTCTAGTTTCCAGATCTTTTCCCCATCTCTCCATAATTTTTCATTCTCATTCAGGAAAAGTCACCCTGGTTGCTGGTCCAAAAGGCAAAGCTGTAGACCACAGACATCCCTTAAGTAAAGGGTCTTCTAGTTACCAGAATCTATTCTTCTAGGAAGGCATTGGAGGATTGAGTCATATTTTTTCTTTCCTCATTGGCATCAGATACTCTTTACATGTACTTTTAATCAATGTGAAACATTTAATTTTTCATCTTGGTATGTATTAGAGACAGTAAAACTTAATTAAGACATTGCATTTAATAGATGTAAAATTATCATTTCGATTTTAGTTTGGAAATGAAAATGTGTAAGAAGTTTAAAGTTAAAGAACATGATGCAGTTTGATTTTTTTTTGCAGTTTGATATTTTTAAAATGCCTGTGCTATTTCCATATTCATGTGCTTCATCTAGAAATATGACACAATGGTCAAAATGAGAAGTGGCATTAATCAGGAAGGTCACCTTAGTAAATTAAAGAAAAATGTTAAGCAGAAGAAACTGTCATTGGTGCATTTCTAATGAATTTGAGCATTACACAAATAAAATATTGGTAGTTCTAGTATTCGATTTCTAACAAATGAATTCTGTACCCTGGTGGAATAGTTATTGCTTTTGAGTGTGCTGCAATTCATTTTTCATTGCCCCAAATTTCATAGCCTAAAATGAGAAGGAAAGTACATCTTTTCCCAAGAGGGATTGTGACAATATCTTAATTATAATTGAGGAGCTCTCTGAAAATGAGTAAGTGGTATATAAATTATACAACTCTGTATTCACCTTCAGGGTAAGGAAAATGGCTTTCTCAGTTCTCCTTTTACAATTTTTTTGTTACAAAAAATGGGAATTGAATTCAGGGCCTTGCATAGCACACACTGTACCCCTGAGCTACACCTCCAGCTCCTACTCAGTGTTCTTAGATAAAGGATAGACTAATTGCTACAGCAAACAACCTCAAAATTTCAGATGCTGACTTTGTTTTCTCGCATCACAGTGTGGTACAGGTTAGAAGAGAGTCATGCTCCCTGTGAACATTTAGAAACCCAGGCTCACAGGTTTACCCCCAAGTTCTCCCTGTTTTAGGGCCTTGAGATCCTTTACTAGGTACTCACATCCAGCTGAGGAATGAAAGCAAGAGAATGAGTGAGAGAGACAGAACAAACACACAAAACCATATGAGGTTTCAAGGCCAGCCTAGAAGGAGTATCTCATATTTGTTCATCTGTATTTCTTTGGTCAAAATCCAGTCACTGAGTCCCCACTGATTGCAAGGGGAATGGGAAAGATAGTCAATCAGAGTGACCATAAACCCAAATAATGGTGAGTGTCAACTTTCTATATCACAGGTCACTGTCTTGACATTAATTAGTATATCAAGACACATTAACATGAAACATGAAAGGTTCCCCTTGACCTTTTCCAGGGGTGTTTATCAGTGCTTAAGTCACAGAAAAAGGAGGTGCCCAGGGGTTCACAGCCACTCTGCTTACTATGACCACTCTTTAATTTTAGTTATCAGAAAAACAATACAAGGATATTGTGGTTAAAAAGCCAGTTAACAATGGAGTCGTATGGTAATCCAAGTCCCTTGATTTCTAGTTGTGTTCTTTTCTATGGTACCACATGCCTTCAGATAATTAAAATATTCACAGATGCTGTAAACATTTGACTAAACATGATGTAACTGGAAGGTGAATGAGAAGCAAGGGGTTACAGTGAAAAAGAAGTGATTTAGACTCACTGTATGGTATGGAATGTGCCCAGGAGGTAATAGGTTACCTAACAATAGAATAAAGAACTCCATGACAGTTCTTGAGATGTTTCTGAAGTAAAGATTTACATCAGGTAAACTGGGGTTCAACTAGCAAAGCTATAATAAAAACTGTCTGTTTTTTATTTTCCTTTTGTAGTCAAAATTTAAGTATTTTGTGGGTTGTATCTATAAGAAAACAAACATCTTAATAAAAATATAACCCTTTCATGACAAATGCCCTTAACCTTCAATTTTTAAGAAGTTCCTATCTAATTCTCTCTCTCTCTCTCTCTCAAAATTTGTAACTTAATTTAACATAATCAGAGTCAAAGATGGTCACGTGTATTAGATGCAGAGAAGATAAATGGGCAGTCTCAGCCTTGCCCAAACCCTGCCTGTCCTTGACAAGGTCAGATATTATAGTAGGTATTTGGAGTAGTCAGCTACACCTTCAGTGAGACTGAAATTAAGAGGGGTTCTAATTCTCCCCACTCCTCCTTCATGACCCCTCAGGCTTGGATTGTGCACGATTTTCTGTCCCTTTGGTTGGGGTTAATGTTAATGCAATAAGAGACAAGATAATTCTTGAAAATGAAACTACTAGAAAAACTGTGAGTCATGAAGGACAAAACACGATTTCCTCTACCCTTGCTGCTATCTTATTGCTCATGTACTTGTGAAAACAGATGGCTATCAAATAAGAAATGGTTTCTTAACTATTTCACATCAGACTTCCAGAACAGGAGAACTAAGTGTATTTGAAAAACAATAAATTTCAAAAGCAATTTCAAGACGACCATTTTCTGGAACAAGGACATGTTTTCCCATAATATACTAATCTGCCATCATGATTGTTCCTTTTATCACAAACATATTAATAAACATCTTAATCTACCTAGAAGCCATATGTTACATCCACAGAATGACCTCTATTACAAGTGTAGCTAAAGTGACAGTGTCTTCTTCATGAATAATAGTAGATGTGTGTAATGACACATAATGATATTAATGTTTTAAATCATTTTCCCTAGACCATGCTAGCTATACTTTCATGATTCAATCTAGAAAATGCATTCATTATTAAGTCTATGCTCCCTAAACAGGAAAGGGAATATCCTATAGGGGCATGTGCTATTTAAATGAATTTTATTGATTAATAAATGAAATATCATTTCATTTTAACAATACCTTTTGAGATAATTATTTACATTTTATAGATAAAGACACGAAGGTTAAACTTCCACTGATAGTAAGCAATAGCTGAGATATTAACACAGGTGTGACTGGCTCCAAAGATCAATTACTTTTTCCCTACATCATAATGATCAATAAACAAAATTGCTTCTGAAATTTAATGATCACATATTCAAATTTGAATTTCATATTAAAAAAGAACATATTACAGTGTTCAGTTTCACATAAGGATAGCCATCTTAATCCAAATCTCTTCATGAGACATAGAGATCAGTAAGAACGAGTGAAACTACCCATGAACTGTATGTATAACTTAACAAAGAATACTGTAAGTAAAATTTATATGTAAGTATGTAAATAAGCATTTGAAAATTTCCATGAGATAATCCTTCCCCTGGGGTATGGTATCTGCCATAGACAGAACTAAGTCTCAGTAAATTAAAATTTATAACTTTGAAAAACAGGAAATATATGCCTATAATAATAAATTGTTATTTATAAGTAGACATTTATTTCGGATTATTTGCTTATATTTCTGAAGAGAATTTGGCTTCATATGTAACCTGTTCAAATTCTATTTAAGAATTATTTTAATACACAGGAAACATCCTTGTGTATTTTATAATTTCATGAGATAAGAATGGCAGAATTTTAATCACTTGCATCAGCATATTCTACTAAGGAGCTCTAAGCAATTTTAAATTAGCAAATTTAAGAGCGCAAAGCTATTCCTTAAATGTATAGAATTTAAAGCTGTCCTGTAGGCTTGGATGCCCAAAGAAAAACAACATAAACAAGTTTAGATGTTTTTTTATTTCTGACCATTAGTAAAATATTTCACTGTTATAGGACACTGAAGGCCCTAGGGTCTTCTTGAAATTTTTGAATATTGTACTTCGTAGACTACTTTTGCACATTTTTTGGGAACACCTAGCATTAGCTTTTTTAATACATACTATATTATGCATCACTGAAAAGCTTTAATGCTTGTCAGGATCAGACCGTTTTAGCATTTACATCAGGAGTCATAAAGGACTTTTTCAAGTTTACAGTAATGACTTGTTTGCAGGTATCTTTTCTTTTAGTCATTGAGTTTACTATAATGGCTGCCAAAATAGAACCTCCCAGATATTTGTTGATTGCAAAGTAAGGCAAATTATCCTCAGAAATTAGACTAAAATTACGAAACTTTACTAAGAATCAATGCAAAATTAGATACCAGTAATTAGAATAGAAATGGCCAAGCCTAAGTGTAGATTTATGGATGTCTACTAAAGGAGGTTTGGAAAACACTAAAATCCAATCATAGAAACAATAAATTTGCTTACTTTTGGAATGTAACTAAGTAAAACCTAGGTAAAAGGTCATCTTCCTGCTTTCTACACCAAAACTGAGTTATAAACACCTCTCACAGGAGTGCTGCTAAGCTGCACTGCCCATTTAGTTTAATCTTAGCTTGTATCACAAGTCAAGATTGATTCTGGCCAAGTGTTATTCTGGAGTAAGAAGTCAACAGAGCTTAAATGGCACAAATCACCATGTTTGAAGACAAAAACAAAGTCAGAGACCATTTCAGCTATTTGATTCAAGATTATATATGGAACTGAATACAAAATAGTGGGGGGATTAGGCATCTTTGAGCATTTGCACAGGGCAGGAAAAGAAATTGCAAAACTGAAGGAAAGACGGGAAAAGGTATGGGAAAATCTCAACTTTACCCATGGTGAGGGTGTTTCTAGAGCATTCTTCTCTTGGGATTTTGGTGTGTTGTGCTCAAGTTGATGGTCCTAGTGAAATACTTAGACATAAAGAGAACAAATAGTAAGAGAGTGACTGCCCTAGCCATCCTACACAAGTTATAGTTTGTGTTAATAAATTGATTTCATTTATATGTTAAATCTAAGAAAGTAGAACTGATAGAAACAGTAGAAGAGTAGTTGTCAAAAGTTGGGAAGTAAAAAAATGGGGAAATGTTGGTCAAAAGGTACAACCTTCCAATTATAAATGAGTAAATTCTAGTATATGGCATGGTGAATATAGTTAATAATGTATACTTGAAATTCACTGAGAGTGGATCCTATGTGTATTCACTATACACATACACATAACATTTCTATATGAGGTGAGAGATATGTTAACAAGTTGATTAGGGTAATCAGTTCACAATGTATGCATATCTCAACATTGATTTGTATGCCTTAAATATATAAATTTTTTATTTTCAGTCATACTTCCGTAAAGTTCAAAAAAAGAATGTTAAAAAGTGTTTTAACTTTTCCTTTTCATTTCTTTGTGAAGAACTGAGTTTTTGACCTATATTATTTTCCTATCTCAGAAGAACTTCTTTTAACATTTCTTCCAAGACACATCTACTGGCAACAAATTTCTTCAATTTGTGTGTGAAAGTATTTCTTTTTCACTTTTGAAGGATAACTCCACAAGGTACAGAATTTTAGGTTGGTTGGTTCTTTCTCTCAACACCTTAAATATTTCATTCCACTCTCTTGCTTACACAATTTCTGAGAAGAAACTTGATATAGCTCTTAGGGTTATGCTCCTAGAGGCAAGGCATTTTTTGCTTAAGGTTTCCATGATTATTTTCCTTGTTTTTTGACTTTCTGGAATTTGAAAATAATATGCCTACATGAAGTATTTTTCTTTGGTGTTTATCTTTCTTGGTGATCTCTGAGCTTTCTGGATCAGAGATTTGGTATCTGACATTTATTTGGGGAAATCTGCAGTTGTTATTGTTTCAAATGTTTCTTCTGTTCCTTTCTTATTCTAGTATTTTCATTGTATGCATTATACCTTTTGTAGTTGTCCTATAGTCTTTGGATATTCTTTTCCATGCCTTTTAGTTTTGGTTCTCTTTGTCTATCAACTTCAGAGTTTCATAATAATTATCCTCAAGCTCACAGATTTTTTTCTTCAGTTGTGTCCAACTCACTAATAAACCCATCAAAGACATACTTTGTTTCTGGTACAGTGTTTTTCACTCCAATATTTGCATGTTTTTTTCTTATTTTTTTATTTCTCTTTTCCCCGCTTCCCCTTTAGCATGGCTCTCACTACATTGCACAGCCTGGTCTCAAATTCATGCTCAAGTGATCCTCCTGACTCAACCTCCCCAGGTATTACAGATACATCTAGCATAGCATTTATTTTTTAGTTCCTTCTTAGAATTTCTATCTCTATGCTTATATAGCCTGTCTATTCTTGTATGCTGTATACTTTATCCATTGGAGCCCTTAGCATACTAACCATTGTTAAGTTGGTCTGATAATTCTGACATCCCTCCTCTGTCTGGTTCTGATGATACTTGCTGTGTCTCCTCAAATTATGTGGATTTTGTTTTGTTTTGTTTTGTTGTCTTTTAGTAGGACTTATATGTTTTCTCAATAACCAGACATGATATACTGGATAAAAGGAACTGTTGTTAAAAGAAGTTCTTTAGTAATGCAGTGGTAAGTTGTGGGTTAGGAAAAATATTCTCCTGTCCTACAGTACTACAGTATTAGCTAGCTTTCTGCTACTGTAATGAAATACCTGAGATAATTAACTTATAAAGATAAAAACGTTGATTTCAACTCATAGTTTTAAGAGTACATGATCAATTGGTACTTTTGTTTTGAGCATGCGGTGAAGCAACATATCATGATGGTAATGCATGGTAGAGCAAAACCACTCACCTTATGGTCAGGAAACAAAAGAGGGGTGTGAAATGTGTCATGTTCCTATAGTCCCTTTCAAGGGCAGGCCTCTAAAGACCCCCACTTGACCTTACCTCAGAGATGTTCCACCACCTCCCAACAGCACATAGGCCTTTGAGGGATATTCAGGATTCAAATCATAGCAGCTGTGATTTGATCTCAGTCTTTTAGTGAGCTCATATTTACAGTTCCCTCCTGTTTCAATGGATAGTTTGTCTAGAACTGGATGGAATTGGGTGTTTTCCTTTCCCAGGCCAGTTAGGCTCTGCTAAAATCCCATCATATTAGGCTCTGGTCAGATAGTTTCTTCAGAGGGCAGACTTGTTAACATCAGAGTGCACTGGTATGTTTCAAAATAGTTCCCTTTCAACAACATGTATCCCATTTGTTTACAATAAAAAATAAATCATAAAAAAAAATAGTTCCCTTTCTCTCCAATTACAGGAAGCACACGGGGATTTTTCTCCAATATTTATTAGGCATCCCTTGGAGAGCTCCTGAGATAGAACTCACAAAATTGTGGGGGTTCCTTAGAATCACATGCCCCTGGAATTTTTACCTCTGATTGTCTACAAGGAGCTCCAGGAATTCACCAACTATAGTTCAGTTTTCCTTTCTCAACACTGGGCTATGAAGTTTCCACTTCTGAGTCTCTGCTCCTATAAATCATGAATCTCTGCATTCCTGTCTCCCTAATCTTGGGGGCAGTGATTTACCTTGTGTCCTCCCCTCTTGTTGATCCAGAAGAGACTTTCAATTTTTTACTTGTTAGAATGAAGTAATGACTTTATAAGCTCCTTTCATGTGAAACTTCCAACTTTAAAAAAAAAATTGTTTGATTCATCTCTGATAGAAATTCTTGGAAGTTTTTTTTTGAAGATGCTAATTTAAATATGTAGCTCTGTTTTTTTCAAATATTTTCATTATATCTATTTTTCATTTCTCTTAAGTGAGAAGTTGATTGATGGACATAGACATAAAAATACCTGAGTGCTGCAGGCAGGGCAGCTCTTACAGAACCATGGATATCAGGATATTATGGCAGAAAATCAACTTAGAGATGCTCTATTTAATCCATTTTCATGTTAAAAAGAAACACACACATGTACATGCATACTCAAATATACACAAATCAAGCTCTAGAGACAGCTCGATCTCATCCATTCAATAGTCAATGCAGGTCTCATCTCATCTAATGCTTTCTCTTCACTATCAGAACATCATCTATCACATCTGACACACTCAAATCTCCCAAATCAATGGCTTATAAAATTTAAAATGTAGGGATGTTAAAAAAAGATCTTCCGCCATGCTGCAAAACAAATGTGTCTCTCCCATCCCGTGCGCGAAACACTATACATTCCCCAATTCTCAGACGTACCAGTTCCTCTCTGACTCCTCTTCACTACTTCACATCAGTGCTACTGCTACTGACATGCTAGGTACTTTAGACCTGTACTGAAAAGAAGCATTAAACCTTTCCACAACTTCAGCAAACACTTTGGTACCTTCCTGCCTCCACTGTCAGAGACAGGCCATTCTCATTAAGTTCTGTAAACGCATCCTACTACAGGATAGCTGCAGTATGAGATTGGAAAGAATCTAGAGTAGTGCTGTCCAATAGAAATTTCTGCAATGACGGAAATATCCTATAATTCTGAGCTGTTTGATATAGTAACCACTATCCGCAAAGGCTGTTGAACACTTGAAATGTAAACAGCAAATATCTTGAGTGTTAGAGTTATTGCATTTTAGGGTAAAAAGTCATACTGTTAACTATCTCTTGTTAAACTATAAAATGCTTCAACTCCTTGACTTTATACCAGCATCACACAAAACTTTTTACTGTTATTCTCTACTTTTCAGTTATTCTTGACCCTAGTTTCCCTAGGTCTTCCAAAAAATGTGGAAATTTGCCTAACAAACCAGGATTTCTATAATACTTGATAAATGTCAGAAATTTTCTTCTTTCAGGAAATTATATGGGTCCGAGATGGGGTCCTGCTGTTCTGTTAGACTTAAAATGGTTTTTGTTCATTTGCACTGCAGAATGAATGTTTGGAGAGAGTTACTGGTAGGTAGCTTCAAGTTTTTATACATTTCATGTTTTATTCTTTGTTTTAAATAGCTCTGCAATTCGTTCTTTCAAGCGTTTGTTCATTCTACAACCTCTATTTAATACCTAGGAGCTAGTCACAGAGCAATAAACATGAGAGTCTCTACCTTCTTGGAACTTAAATTGTAGCAAGGAAGTCCAACAATAGACAAATAAGCAGCTATTTATATATAAAAAAGAAAATATTATAAAATAGTGTAGTGTATTGGCAAGTTATAAAAATTAATCAAGGAAAAGATGGATGTAAGAGAGCATAGGTATTTTAGACAAGGAGATCTCAGAGCCTCTCTGAGGAAATAATGATTGAGCACAGACCAGAACGAAGGGAGGGGACAAGTAGTGCAGTATCCAGAGCAGAACTTTAAGGCAGAATCTAGAGCAAAGGCAAAGTATCCGAGGCTGAAACACGTTTCCTACATCCAGAAACATCTCCTTGAGAAGATGCTAAGAACAAGGGTATGGCTACACAAGATGAGAGCAAGGGAGAATGAGAGCAGATGAGCTCTGAGAGGTAGTCAAGGACCACCAGGGAAGTTTCTGGAAAACAGCATTTCAGGTTGGACCAGTACCTACAGCAAGAGCTGAATTAAGTCAAGAATCCTTTTTCTTGTATCCTGACTAAAGTTCGTCCAAGTGTTCTAGGTTAGTGCTTCTCAAAGTTCAGTGTCATATGAATTAATTGAACCTTTTATTAAAGTGCCAATTCAGATTATGCAGGTGTTGCATGGGTTCTGAGAACACTTCTGTACTGATGTTGCTGGTTCAGTTTGAGATTGCAAGGCTCTAGAGTCTAGATCACCCTCAGGCTCAAGTCCAAACTCCTTGGAATGGCTCCAATTATGTGTTTGGCTTCATTTCTTGATGCCCATTCTCACATCCCAATTCCCTTCCCTACTTTGTGTTACAGGTGCAGTTCTTCCTTTCTTGAACATACCAGGAGTTCTCCTACCCTTTGGCCTCCACACAGTGTCTGTGTTCCCGGAGCAACCCTTTCTTTCTCCAGTAGTCTCCTGTTCATCTCGCAGTTCCTCACTTAGCTCTTACTTCCCTGAAGTGTGGGTTAGCTGCCCTTCTACAGGCTATTAAAGTGCTTTTCACTCTCTAAAACACTACTACTCAATTCACCACGTGATTCCTGCACTGTGTGTCTCATTTAGTCTGGTCCATGGAGTAGGGGGAGGAAGAACCAGGTCCTTGTTCTCATCGTTGTAATTCAAAAGCCCAGCACAATGCTTACAATAAAACCTCCCAATAAATATTTGATGAGTAAATGTATAATTGAAGGACTTAATCAAACCACAAGACATACTGCTAGATCAATCTACAGAAAAGGAGTATTTTACTAAAATGTAGCAACGTCTGGTGCTTATGTAGGCTAAAAAATTAGTGAATAAACAACTCAGTAAACAACTCAGCATCATGACAATATTTTAACCTAGATTAATTAACCTTTTTAATTGAATGACATGCGATGAATTATTTTTGAATTGTCATAAAATATGATAAATAACAAGGAGGAATAATGTTTCAATTAAATTTCTTAAACTAGTTAAGTGTTTTCTTTGTGCATAAACAACTCACTGCCACAAAGACATGGTCCATAAATTTTACAGATTTATGACCTTTTCACTTTTCCAAACTGCTTCAAACATTGGTTTATCAACAGATTGTCTACTAACTAATCAGCACATTGAGTTTTTTCTGTTCTGACTCCCTTTCCCTGAATTTGTAAGTGCACCTGTTTGGACAGGCATCAAATCCCATCATTACTGTGACCTACAAAGAAGCATAGGTTAGCTTGGGACAACACAGCATTAGCTGTGCGTGGATTACTTCATTATTTCTCCCTTCATAAGATTATTCAGAACAAAGTCCGCTGGAGATTCAAAGAGTCTGTCTGGATTGGGTCTAGGCAGGGACTTCAAAAATGCAAGTAAAGTCAATATCATAAGACAGACATTGGGAAATTGTATCATAATAAAATTTTCCAAACCATAATAAAAGTTACAATACTATGCCAGTCAGTAGAAAACAACAGAACTATCTATATTTATCTCACACATGTAAATTTTACATTCTTATAGTTATATAAATTGTATCTATTAAAATTTTATGTGTATTTAAAGATTTTTTTTAAAAATTGGCTCAAGCAAACGTGGAGCTGGCACATACAAAATTGCAGGTCAGGTGGAAACTCAGGGAGGAGATGATGTTATAGTCCTAAGTCTGAAATCGGTAGGACAAGTTAGTTGGCTAGAAACTTGGTAAAAGTTGATTTTGCAGGTTTGAAGCAGAATTTCTCCAGGAAAATATTAATTTTCAGTCCTAATGCATTCAACTGACTTGATGAGATTCACCCACAGTATCAAAGGCAATCTTCTTTAAAAAGTTAGCTGATGGGCTGGGGCTGTAGTTCAATAGTATATCACTTGCCTAGCATGTGTGAGCCCTGGTTCAATTCACAGTACTCCAAAAAAAAAAAAAAGTCAACTGATCATAGATACTAACCACATCTACAAAATATCTTTGTAGTAGCACCCAGGTTAGTTAGTATTTACTTAAATAACTGAGATGGTAACCTGGACATCTTGATACATAAAAGTAACCACCACACATACTGAACTATAGATCGCATGTGTCTTATTTAAGAACAAATGAAGCAAATGATTGGTAATCACACAAAGTGCATGCTACCAACCAACTCTGAGTGATGAAGTAGTAACAGAGAAATCTGCATTTAGCATAGAACACCTGAGAACTGGGTGGAAGTATAGAAATCTAGCTTGTCAGGAGGATCCAACAGGTCAAATGAGCAGTTTTATAGTCAGAGAGATCTGAATTCCATATCTGTGCTTAGTGAGCAAGCTGTTAAACCTATGTCTTACATTCTTACCACTCACATGGAGGTCAAAATGACAAATAGGGCCTTCCTTCCTGATTTTGCCTTAAGGGGGATCCACCCCACCCGCCTCCTCTCTTCTCTTCTCCTTCCTTCTCCTCCCTCTTTCTCTCTCCCTCTCTTTTTTTGCCCCCCTTTCTCTCTCTCTCTCTCCCTCCCTCTTCCTTTCCCCCTCTCTCCCTTTTTTCCTTCTTGCCTTGCTCTCTCTCCTTCCTGCTGCCAAAATCTCTGTCCTTGACCCCGTGCTAATCTGATAAGGAGGAGATGGTTTTGAGAAAAAGGAAAAAGAAGGTTTGTTGCTTAGCTAGCAAAGGAGAAACATGTGGGGGCTTTTCTACAGGGTGTCCCTCAATTGCTGATGCTGGCCTCAAACTTGTGATCCTCCTGACTCAGCCTGGAATTGCAGGTATTCGGCTCTCCTTCCTCCTTCAAGTGATGGGGGCACTATGGGATATGTGAAGGGGTTGGAGAATTGGAACATTTTTCTCCTGGACAGCTGTCAAACCTGCAGTAGGACACAACTATCTGTCCAGTCCTGCAGTGGAAGATCTATAAAGGATCCTCAAGGAAGCAAGGAATAGGAGTGGGTCCCAGAAACTCTTCCCATGAAATATCCCCACCACCCTTTCCCCACCACACACACTGTTTACTTCTGGGAAATGAAAACACAGAGTTTAAATAAATAATAACAACAAAAACAGAAATTTGGAGCAAAAAAAAAAAAAAAAAAAAAAAAGACAAGTAGGGAGCAATGAGATGAAAATGAAATAACATCTTACAAAATATGCTCAAAAAAATTGCACAACTTTAAAAAAAAACTTTTCCTTTTCTCCTCATTTATTTTAAACTAAAGTGAAATTTAGGAAATCAAGTTTTTTCCCTGACTAGAGCAGAATCAACAATAAATGTTTCCAAGTAAGAGTTGCAAGTACTAGGCCAATCTCCTTCAACTACCCTGTTCCATCTTCTAAATTTATAGCAGCTTCTGAGTTCAGGAAATCTATGATTTTGATTTCAGAATAATTCTGTAAATAGAAAATTTCTCACGGTTTGTGAAATTCATTGTGTCAAGTTTTTCAAATGTGTGATCTTTAAGTTCCATGTTTCTCACAGTCAGAAGGTTCCAGGTCATTATTCTGCACTTATTATGCAATTAGATAAATCTGTAATATCGTCATCATGGGTCACAGGTGGCGAGTTAGGGAGCCAGCAATCTAGCTGTTGGATTCATTTCATGGGTGAACAACACTGGGGTTACGTAAGGGTTATCTGCATGAATTAATTCCTTCAACTTGTGCTTCAGACTGGCCATCTGGTCCCAGACTCTCTGGGAGGATCCTCTCAGGGCAAATGCTACAGGGTTAATTCACACAATTAGTATGGTTAGTTAGCACCTGGAGATACAAAGTATAGCTGATTCATTAGACGATTAGTGTTGGGGCAAAAAGAAAATTCTAGTGAATCAGAGATGATGAAATGGCTTTGATGCTTGGATACAGACATCTTGTAAAGATTTGGGACAGGTCCAAAAAAAAAGAAAAAACCAGAAAATGAAGGATCCTCACTTTCCACCCCCTCTAAATCTTAATCAATTTCTAGAAAGGATATAGGACAAGTGAAATACTATTATAATACTGCAAATAAATAATGGAGGTGACAAATATTCTGAATTAGTAAAGAAAGAGTTTAACAAAAGAAATACAGACCAGCTTAGCAAGAAAACAACCCACATAACTTGATGGATAAAGTCCTTGCTGCCTTTTTGTCAAAGACATGCAGGAATATACTTCCTTCTTTTGTTTTAGCAGAAATTAAAGAAACGTTGGATAGGGAAACATAATTACCCTATCTAAATAATCATGATTTCCTATCTAGTGTTCATCTTCATACATCTTACTGTTGTAATCACTGTTAAGTTGTATTTTAGACTCTGATAATTCCATGACTGTGTTAACATAGCAATTTTCTATTACAAGCAAATACCTTTCAAATTATTATATTTCTTCTTCTTAATACCTTTATTTTTTTCTTATTTTATAACCCTCCAGAGGGTAGGAGATAAGTTCTGCAAAGACTCAATAACTTACTACATGTATAAAATTTGGGGGGCCATTTTAGGGGCAGAGTGGACATCCCCTTTAAAAGTTAAAACATCCTTGTTCCTAGCAAGAATCTTTGGGTGATGAAGGTATTTCACACCTTGGAATACTACTGAGATTCAAATACTGCAAATGTAAAACAGCACCAACAATCTCTATGTGGTACCCACCTTAGAAAGTCTCTCAAACAGGACCAGGTATGGTTCAAGCAGCCCCACCAAGAGAGTAATAAAATCCAGTAGACTTCCTGGTGTTGGAGGTGTCTATAAAATCTAGTAGACTTCCTGGTGTTGGAGGTGTCTACAGTAGGAGAGAATGTTGCATAGAGCTTGTGGCAAATTCCAGTGGAAGAATTATAGGAAGGGCCCATGGGAACAAGGACACTAAGATTAAAATTTTAGAAGTTAAATAGTTAGAAAGAATACTTTATCACCTCTAATTTATAACTCATGACCATCCTTTTTGATAATCATTAAAATTTTGTCATTTTCAAAGTCCCAATAATTATTTTATTAGAATTCTAATCTATATTCCTGTTTATTCCTCTGAGTCCTATTTATTTTTCAGATATAAACTGAAATAATGTTTCATCCTACACTTTTCTGACCCTTGCAACTTAAATAATTTCATTCCTCAACATACTTATGATGGTTAAGTTGGTTTTGTCCAGCACCATATGCTTGGTGCCTCATATAGTGCCTGACAATAGGTAACTCATGGATAATTAAGTATATAAATATTCATAGAGTCTTTTATTTCCTTTGAATGAAGTTTTCTTTTTAAAAAATTGTTCTTTTTGGTTATCCGTGACAGTAGAGTCTAATTTGACATATTTGTACAAACATGGAGTATATCTTCTAATTAGGATCCCAGTCTTGTGGATGTACACAATGTTGAGATTTACTGTCATACATTCATATATGTTCAGAGGAAAGTTATGTCAGATTAATTCCAGAGTCTTTCCTATTCCTATACCACCTCCCTTCCCTTCATTCCTGATTTCACCATGGGTGAAGTTTTCTTGTAAATAAATATGATAAAGTCTACCAGTATAATGAAAATAGAAGATGGACTTGTTGTAATTATGGCCAGTATAATGGAAATGGAAGATAGACTTGTTATAATTGTGGTCGGTATAATGGAAATGGAAGATGGACTTGTTATAATTGTGGCCAGTATAATGGAAATGGAAGATGGACTTGTAATTGTGGCCAGTATAATGGAAATGGAAGGTGGACTTGTTATAATTGTGACTCTCAAGGAACTTTCATTTTAGTCACAGAACTAGAAAATAAATAAGTAAATTAAAGAATAAATGAGGTAAATTTTAACAATTACATGAATATAAACCAAGAATTATGTGATAATAAATCAGTTATATAATGTTGTAAAGAATAACTGGAAAGCGATGGAAGAAATTTCTGGCTAGGTAATTGGGGGAAACTATCTTGAAAATTACATCTAATCTCTATCTAAGATAGAGGTTTGTCCTGAACAGGAGAGTGGGGGAAAGCAGGCATGTTATATGCAGAGATAATAGTGAATGCAAATATTCCATGGTGGAATCAGGTTTGGAAAATATGACAAAGAGTAAGGCACCCAGTGGATCTACAGAGCATAATAAAGGAGATACTTCTAGAAGATGAGGCTGGGAAGGTTTGCATAAACAGGATCATATAGAAGCATTAGCAAGAATCAGTAAAAATCATTTTCTTGAAAAAGAAGTAAAAAATCATGTTTTAAGCATGAGTAACAATATCTTTAAATCTTTCTTCCTTGAAAGAAAATAGATTGGAATAAAAAATAAATGGAAAGAGTAGACACAAGGGCACTAATAAGGAGAGTTTTTTTAGCATAGGAAATATATGATGCTTTAAGTAAAAGGGATAGATTGGAAACCTGGCAAAAGAGGAATTCGTATATATTTTCAATACTAGCACAAAATAAAGATGTGATGGTTGTGAGACAATGAGGGGAAGGAAGGAATCAAAGATGATTCTTATGTTCTTGACTCAAGAAAGTGGGTGAGAAGCAGCATATCATTTACCAGGAGTAAAGGGATATTTCGTTGGGGCAGAGTCAGAAATCACACCTTCTATTTGGGGTATGCTATGTTTGAAATGTTTACTAGAAATCTATAAGGAAATGTCAAATAGGCACTTGGATAGCTGAGTTCAGACTCAGGGGAGAGAGTAGACCTGCAAATATACAAACAAAAGTCATCAGTGTTTAGTTGAGATGGAGGGAGTAAAGATGAGAAAAACAGGAAAACGGACCAATCTTGGTTGCTGCAGTCTGCTAACATTTACAGATCGACTGGAAGAGAGCCGACAGAGGAGAGGGAAAAAGAGCAGTGAGAATGGCAGAAGCAATTTTGCATCAAAAAAGCAAAGCAAAGAATTTCAGGGAAAAAAACTAGAGCAATCTACTAGAAACTGTTAAAGAATGGAATAAAATAAGACAACTGCATTTGGTAAACTGAAGACCATTGGCAAAGATGACACAAGCAGAGAAATGGAAAGAATAGAAGCTCAATTAGAGAAGACTGAGGAGAGAATACATTAATGCTCTTGGCAACATCTGTACTGCACTATAATACCTACTGAGAAGATCAGACATTTAGTCAATAATTCCTCAATTCATTTATTCAGCATTTAACTGGTCACTAGTTAAAAGGTGAAATTTTCAAGTAATTAAAAGATGATTCCTGCCCTTGAAAATATTATTTTTAAAATATCTCAGAACTCTCAGGAATGTGTCATTCAGTTCTGGAAATCTTTGTCATTGTTAAATTTTATATCTGCCAAAAGATGATTTAAAATTTAATACCTCCCTCCTTGCCTTACTCAATAAGGATGGAGGCTAAGGCTGGATTTAGTCTTACACATTTTCAAATTCTTGACTCTGGCAGAATGTTTTCATTCATTTTATAATATCTTTCCATGTTCAATATATTTTAAAATCCTTTTATGGATTTAAATAAAATAGAAGATAGCTATTCATACTCATTACTTCTTTAGCAAGTTATCTTCATTTGTCCTATATTCTTGTCCTAAATGACTTGGCAGTTTGGGGTCAATACCTGACTATGAATAGATACTATTATTAAATTCACTAGTCCTTCAATAACACTAGAGAATTCATTACAATGAACAAGTTTCTTAGCACAGTAATTAGGGAGTTCAATATTGATTTTCTATGCTGTGACAATTGCTGGCATTTCTGTGACAAGAATAACCATTACATTTAGAGAATCTTTTTAATACCAAATATAATTAGAAGCTTGAGACATGGACATGTTCACTATTATACCAGAAGTAGTTAAATTTTTTCTTTATCACAATTCAAAGGTACAGAAGTATCTTTTAACAGATTGATTTACTTGAGGTACAGGCTAGAATTCATTTTTTTTCCATTCTATTTTACTTTAAGAATGGAAGGTATTTTGTTTATTGTTACCATTGATATTGGGTTATTGTGGAAAATAAATGTTGATAATACAGACATTTAAAAAGTACAAGCAACTCATGATCTCAATAGAGAAATTTACTTTTATATTTTTATATATAATCCCTTGTAAATATTTCTTTGTGCTTGTCTTTAAATCAGATGCCTAACTAAGGGTTGACCTGGTTGGTAAAATAGTGTTTTATGCTTTTCAGAGATTATTTTGCGAAGTTCATTTTTCTGTTTTCAGAGAAAAAAAAATAGTTTTTAATAGGAAATCCAAATTCTAAAAACAAGAAGCTCTCTTATCATCACTAATCCAAATATAGTCACTATTTACAATGGGAAATTTTCCTTTCAGGATGCATTTTAGTTATAATTATTGTAGTGGCAATGAACACAGAGTATTTCTTTCCTTGGTTATAACTAATTTAGTCTGTTACTTACTAATGGCCACTATTTTTGCACTTTCAAGTGCCATGAACATTCTTGTACTCTGGTCTCATCAATTTATCTCCTTTGTATTCTTATCAGTTTATCTCTTTTTCTACCTTTAATATCAAAGTAACATTAAAAGGTTAAAATATGACTTACACAAATAAGCACTACCACAAGGGAGAAAATCTTTGTTAGCTATTCTTCCCACAGAGGATTAATATACAAGTATGTAAAGAACTCAAAAAATTCAACTCCAAAAAACAATAAGCCAATCAGTAAACAGGTAAATGACTAAAGAGACATTTCTCAAAAGAAATTAAAATGACCAACAAATATATAAAAATGGTCAACATCTTTAGCAACCAAGGAATGCAAAATAAAACTACACCGAGGGCACCGTGACACGGCCCAACCACCTGGCCCAGCTCACGCTGTCTCCAGCGCCAGCGCCCCAGCCCACGGTCTAGTGCCTGCACTGCAGCTGACCATCCAGCAACGTGGGGTCGCCTCTGGCCAATAGCAAGGATTATTCCTGACCTGGAGGCCACCATCCCTAGCGGGTCAGCACCCTTTTTGGGACACCGCATTATCAAGTTTCTTTCAGACATTAGGCTACTGGAGACGAGGAGTATACTGTTTGAACAGCAGAGTATAGTTTTATTGCAGATTTTTTTATTTGTAGTATTATTACAATTATTCCTATTTACTTACTATTATTCCTACTTTTATTTTCTTTTATTAATAATTTTATCATTCCCTATTTTCCTCCTATCTCTTGGAGACTCTTTCTCTCTTTTCTCATGCTAACAACCAATTTCTTTTAATTCTGCTTTCACTATTCCTACGACATAGTACCTCTGTAGACTCATTTCTTATCTCATTGATGTTATATCCTACACCCCTCCCCATCTTCCATGGCCACCATTAGAAATTGTGGCTCTTATTGCAAACCTATTAGTTATGCTGTAGATAAAATCAAACTCATCATCTCTGTTTATTAAGACAATATGGTTAATAACTTAATAGGGACTATTTGGGTAAAAAAATGAATATTTTTTGTATTGTGTGCTGCTAATATTGATCTCTCACTTCAAGGTGAGGTATTGGAAACCTGCAGGGACACTGTAAGTCTTTAAGGGGAAACTGAAATACCTTGGATTCACACTGCTAGAGCAGAAGATACACAAACAACATGAGAAAACAAGGGAAGAAAGTGTCCCAAACAAACCTAGATGCTATATCAATAGAATCCAATGACAGCATGGAAGAAGAAATGTCAGAAGAGAGTTCAGAATGTACATAATTAAAGTGATCTGAGAAGCAAACAATGAGATAAGAGAGCAAATGCAGGCAATGAATGATCGCACCAATTAAAAGAGCAAATGCAGGAAGCAAAAGAGCATTTCAATAAAGAGATAGAGATTCTGAAAAAGAACAAAAAAACAAACAGAAATACTTGAAATGAAGAAAACAATAAACCAAATTAAAAACTCAATATAAAACATAACCAACAGGCTAGAGAACTTCAAAGACAGAACCTCAGACAATGAAAACAAAATATTTAATCTTGAAAACAAAGGTGAACCAAACACAGAAGATAGTAAGAAATCATGAATGGAATCTCCATAAATTATATCATGAAAAGACCAAATTTAATAATTATTGAGATTGAAGAAGGCACAGAGGTACAAACCAAAAGAATGAATAAGTTATTCAATGAAATAATATCAGAAAATTTCTCAAATCTGAAGAATGAAATGGAAAATCAAATACAAGAGGCTTACAGGACACCAAGTGTACAAAATTACAACAGATCCACACCAAGACACATTATAATGAAAATACCTAACATACAAAATAAAGATAGAATTTTAAAGACTGAGAGAAAAGAATCACATTGCATATAGGTGGAACCAATACAATTATCAGCAGATTTATTAGCCCAGACACTAAAAGCTAGAAGGGCCTGGAACAATATATTTCAAGCTCTGAAAGAAAATGGATGCCAACCAAGAATCTTATACCTTCAGATTTGATGATGAAATAAAATCCTTCCATGATAAACAAAAGCTAAAATAATTTACAAATGGAAACCTGGTACTACAGAACAATCTCAGCAGAATATTCCATGAGGAAGAAATGAAAAACAACAATGTAAGTCAGCAAAGGGAGAAACTACCGTAAAGGAATAACCAATTAAAGGAGAAATCAAATCAAGTTAAAAACCAAAAATAAGCCAAAATGGCCAGGAATACAAGTCATATCTCTATAGTAACCCTGATTGTTAATGGCCTAAACTTATCAATCAAAAGACAGACTTGCTGATTGGATTAAAAGAACTACCCAACAATATGCTGCCTTCAAGAGATTCATCACATAGAAAAAGATACCCACAGAGTAAAGATGAAAGGACAGGAAAAACATACCACATACATAGTCAGTAAAAAAGTGGGGCTTTCCATCCTCATATCAGATAAAGCAGACTTCAAGCCAAAGTTAGTCAGAAGGGATAAAGAAGGACATTTCATACTGTTTAAAGGAGCATAAATCAGCAATAACATTACAGCTCAAAGTCCTAGAAAAAGAAGAACAGATCAACACCAAAAGTAGTAGAAGACATGAGATCATTAAAATCAGGACTGAAATCGATGAAATTGAAACAAAAGAAACAATTTAGAAAGTTGACAAAACAAAAAGTTGGTTGTTTGAGAAAGTAAACAAAATTGATAAACACTTCACCACACTAACAAAGAGAAGGAGAGAGAAAACTCAAATTTTACTAAAATTTGGGATGAAAAAGGAAATATCACAACGAACACTATTGAAATACAAAACATAATTAGAAGCTATTTTGAAAATCTATACTCCAACAAAATAGAAAATCTTGAAGATGTCAACTGGTTTCTAGAGACATGTGATCCACCCAAACTAAATCTGGAGGACATACACAATTTAAACAGATCAATTTCAAGCACTGAAATAGAAGAAGCCATCAAAAGCCTACGAACCAGGAAAAGTTCAGGACCACATGGATTCTCAGCCAAGTTCTAAAAGACCTTCAAAGAATACTCCTCAAAGTATTCCATGAAATAGAAAAAGAAGGGAACCATTCCAAACTCATTCTATGATGCTAATATCACCCTGAAACCAAAACCAGACAAAGACACATTGAGGAAAGAAAACTTCAGACCAATATGCCTAATGAACATAGAAGCAAAATTTCTTAACAAACTTTTAGCAAATCACATACAAAAGCATATTAAAAAGGTAGTGCACCATTATTAAGTGGGTTTCATCCAAGGGATGCTAGGTTTGTTCAATATCCAGAAATCAAAAAAATGTAATTCACCACATCAACAGGTTTAAAGTGAAGAATCATATGATTATTTCGATAGATGCAGAAAAAGCATTTGATAAAATACAGCACCACTGCATGCTCAAAACACCAGAAAAAATAGGGAGAGCAGGAACATACCTCAACTTGTAAAGGCTATCTATGTTAAGCCCATGGCCAACATCATTCTAAATGAAGAAAAACAAAGCATTCTCCCTAAAAACTGGAACAAGGCAGGAAGGCCCTCTTTCACCACTTCTATTTGACATCATCCTTGAAATTCTAACTAAAGCAATTAGATAGACCAAAGAAATTAAAGGGATATGAATAGGGAAAGAAGAATTCAAACTATCACTATTTGCTGATAACATGATTATATATTTAGAGGACCCAAAAAATTCCACCAGAAAACTTTTAGAACTCATAAATGAATTCAGTACAGTAACAGGATATAAAATCAAAACTCATAAATCTAATGGATTTTTATTCATAAGTGATGAATCCTCTGAAAGAGAAATTAGGAAAACTACCCCATTGACAATAGCCTCAAAAAAAAAAAAAACTTTGAAATCAATCTAACAAAAGAAGTGAAAGATCTCTATAATGAGAACTACAAAGCACTAAAGAAAGAAATTAAAGAAAACCTTAGAAGATGTAACTATCTCCCATGTTCTTGGATAGGCAGAATTAATATTGTCAAAATGGCCATACTACCAAAAGTACTATACAAATTCAATGCAATTCCAATTAAAATCCCAATGACGTACCTCATAGAAATAGAGACAGCAATCATGAAATTCATCTGGAAGAATAAGAGATCAAGAATAACTAAAGCAATCCTTAGCAGGAAGAGCAAAGCAGGTGATATCACAATACCAGATCCTCAACTATACTACGGAGCAATATAAACAAAAACAGCATGGTATTGGCACCAAAAGAGACAGGTAGAGCAATGGTATGTAATAGAGGACACAGAGACAAGCCCACATAAATACAGTTATTCTAGACAAAGGAGCCAGAAACATACAATGGAGAAAAGATAGCCTCTTCAACAAATGGTGCTGGGAAAATTAGAAATCCATATGCAGAAAAATGAAACTAAAACTCTATCTCTCTCCTTGCACAAAACTCAACTCACAATGGATCAAGGGCCTAGGAATTAGACCAGAAGCCCTGCACTTAATAGAACAAAAAGTAGGTCCAAATCTTTATCATGTTGGCTTAGGACCAGACTTCCTTAACATGATTCCCAAAGCACAAAAAATAAAAGCAGGAATCAACAAATGGGATAGATTCAAGCTAAAAAGCTTTTTCTTAGCAAAGGAAACAATCAGAAATGTGAAGAGAGAGCCTACAGAGTGGGAGAAAATCTTTGCTACACGCACTTCAGATAGAGCACTAATTTCCACAATCTATAAAGAACTCAAAAACCTTTACACCAAGAATACAAATAACCCAATCAATAAATGGGCTAAGGAAATGAACAGACACTTCACAGAAGATCTACAAGCATTCTACAGATACATGAAAAAAATGCTCAACATCTCTTGTAATAAGAGAAACGCAAATCAAAACTACCCTACAATTTCACCTCACCCCGATTAGAATGTCTATCATTATCAAGAATACAAGCAACAATAGGTATTGGCAGGATGTGGGGAAAAAGGTACACTCATACATTGCTGGTGGAGTTGCAAATTGGTGCAGCCACTCTGGAAAGCAGTATGGAGATCCCTTAGAAAACTTGGAATACAACCACCATTTGACCCAGTTATCCCACTCCTGTCCTATAACCAAAGGACTTTAAATCAGCATACTACAGTGATGCAGCCACATTAATGTTCATAGCAGCTCAATTCACAATGCCTAAACTATAGAACCAACCTAGATGCCCTTCAACAGAAGAATGGATAAAGAAAATGTGATGTATATATATACATATATATATATATGATATATATGTGCATGATGAATATTACTCAGTTTTAAAGAAGAATGAAATTATGGCTTTTGCTGGTAAATGCATGGAGTTAGAGAATATCATGCTAAGCAAAATAAGTCAAACCCAAAAAACCAAAGGCTGAATGTTTTCTCTGATATGTGGAAGCTAATTCACAAAAAGTGGGACTGCAGGGGTGGATAGGGAAGAATAGAGTTACTTTATATTAGGTAGAGGGGAGTGAAGGGGAGGGAAGGGGTATGGGGGTAGGAAAGATAGTAGAGTGAAACAGACATTATTACCTCATGTACATGTATGACTGCATGGCTGATGTAATCCTGCAATGTGTATAATCAGAAAAATGAGAGATTATATTCCATTTATGTGTGATCTATCAAATGTATAAATGCATTCTGCTATCATGTATAACTAATTAGAACAAATAAAATTTAAAAAAAAATTTAATTCCTAAAGAGGATGTGAAAATCTTATTATTAAACCATCTCAAGGAGAAAAAAATATTGTTTTTTTAAGTTCTCAAGAGAAAATTGATCTTTTCTCAAAGAAGTTGTGGTTGGAATTTTTATTAAAAATCTGTCCATATGAAAAGAAAACTACACTGAGATTTCATCTTACTCCAGTGTGAATGACAGTCATCAAAAATTTAAATACTAGTAAATGCTGGTAAGGATGTGGCAGGATGGGGGACAATCACTTATACACTGTTAATGGGATTACAAACTAGTAGAACCACTATGGAAATTAGTATGGAGTTTCCTCCAAAGGCTAGGACTGGAACTGGTACATGACCCAGCTATACAACTACTCAGTATTTCTCCAAAACTGCTGAACGTACTATAGTGATACATGCATAACCATGTTACAGCAGCACAATTCACAATAGCCAAAGGAGGGAACCAGCCTTGGTGTCATTCAACAGGTGAATGGATAAAGAAAACGTGATTCATATACATAATGGAGTTTCATTCAGTCATAAAGAATGAAATCATGTCATTCGCAGGAACATGGATGGAGACAGAAAGCATCAGGTTGAGCGAAATAAGTCAGTCTCAAAACCTCAAGGGTAATGTTTTCTCTTCTATGTGGAAACCAGAGAGGAAAAGGAAAAGAAAGGAGGGGTGAACCACATGAAAACAGAGGGGAGACCATGGAATTGAAGAAGGGGACCAGGGGGAGTGCGGAGGGGAAGAAAAAGGGAAGTACTAAGGTATTAAATTAATCAGATTATGTGCTTGTATGAATATGTCACAATGAATGCCACTATTATATATAATCATAGTGTACCAATAGAAATCACCTTAAAAATATGATTCAGAGTCTTATCATTTAGATGATAACACCTATAAATTTCTTACAATGTTAATAGTCTCTCTTGAGATATTTTGGTTTCCTATTTCTCTCCTTGATCACTTTTTCTGGGAAAGTCAGAATGGTCAGATGGGGTCATAAAACACTATCTAATGAATATGAGGAGAACTGGGGCATAGTAACCCCATGCTAGCAGAAAAATGAGGAAATACTGAACAATTCTATGTACAGTCAATAGAGAAAGCAGACCATCATTGCCTAGTGAAGGCAGTGAGTTAGGGATGGATTTTGGAGATGAGGAAACTTTCGGAGGTCATGAATTTGTTCATTATGATGATTATAATGATGGTTTCTTAGAGTACACCCTTGCCACAGCTTACCAATGATATATTTCAAACATGTGCAACTTAATGTATGTCAATTGTAGCTTGATCAATCTATTAAAACCAAGGCAAAAAGAAACATTACTAATGGTTACTGGTAAACTTTCAAATAGAGTTGCTGAACTATTATCTATAATTACATTTATATTTTGCTTTCAGTATATAAAGTACTTCATTACATTTTCCCCTTTTTATCCTCACAACAGTTTTGTGATATGTTAAGCAGACAGACAGACACACACACACACACACACACACACACACACATTCCATTTCACACATGAGAAAACTGAGACTCAAGAAAGTGAACTTGCCCAGAACTAAAAACTGCAAAAGACTGGTGTAAAATCTTAGGCTAAGCTCACTTTATATTCTGTAGAGTTTTCTCTGACATCACACTCCCACCAAATATAACCTTAGAGCCCTCCTTTTCATGATCCCTAATTGATACCAAGCAATAGGCAGTATAAAAATCTGGAGCTGTCAAAGCTGTCAACATAAAAAATCAAGATCAAAACAAATGAGGTTTTCACACAAAAGAAAGCAGGAGCTCTAAGAGATGTTTTTCTACTCATGTTCATAGCTATAATTTTATAATAGCCAAAATGAGGAAGTGAGACACTTGTTTGTTTACAGGTGAATAGATAGCAAAATGTGCTGTTTACAACGAATGAAATACTCAGCTCCTGCCATAGCACATCTGTACATTGGTATCCTCTCCTCCACTTTTCAAATGGGTGCATTTAGGTTCTTTGGATCTCAAATATCCCTTATTCACTGAGGTCTCTCCTGAATACATTATCTAATGTGGGTTCTTCCATTACCCTTCATCTCTGTTTCCTCCTTGCTTACTTCATGGCCTTTAACAAAATTTGAAATTATGTCATTTAACGATGGTTTCACTTCATTTTATCAGTTCCCTACACTTGAAGTTGAGTTGTTGGAGGTCTGGGAATATATTTGTTTTGCTCACTATTAACCTGAGCACCTAGCAGAGATTTGGGCACCTCAATAGGAAATCAGTAAAAGTTATTGAATGACTGAATGAATGAAGACAAAAGTAATACTACCTAAATGTCCATTGATGGAGGAATGACTTTCTATTTAATACCACTAAATTGTTTTAAAAATTGAGAAAGAGTTCTCTGTGCTGTTGTTAAATAAAAAAAAGACAGATGAAATGAAAGTACATTAAATACTATAGTATTTATATAAAATGTGAATATGCATAGATGAGTTATAATATATAATACACAATGTTTTATACAATATGTATGTGTATATATATATACATATAAAAATAAATAAATATATATGTAATACATATACACACACTGGGGGATACAGGGGGTATAGCAATACCAGAATTTCAACTATACTACAAAGCAATAGTAACAAAAACGGCATGGTATTGGTACCAAAATAGACAGGTAGATCAATGGTACAGAATAGAGGACACGACACAAACCCAAAAAAATATAATTTTCTCATACTAGACAAAGGGGCCAAAAATATGCAATGGAGAAAAGATAGCCTCTTCAACAAATGGTGCTGGGAAAATTGGAAATCCATATGCAACAGAATGAAACTAAACCCATATCTCTCACCGTGCACAAAACTAAACTCAAAATGGATTAAGGACCTCGGAATCAGACCAGAGACCCTGCATCTTATAGAAGAAAAAGTAGGTCCAGATCTTCAACATGTCGGCTTAGGACCAGACTTCCTCAACAAGTCTCCTGTAGCACAAGAAATAAAAGCAAGAATCAACAACTGGGATAGATTCAAACTAAAAAGCTTTCTCTCAGCAAAGGAAACTATCAGCAATGCGAAGAAAGAGCCTACAGAGTGGGAGAAAATCTTTGCCAATCATACTTCAGATAGAGCACTAATCTCCAGAATCTATAAAGAACTCAAAAAACTCAACACCAAGACTACAAATAACCCAATCGACAGGTGGTCTAAGGAAATGAACAGACACTTCACAGAAGAAGACCTACAAGCAATCAACAAACATATGGAAAAATGTTCAACATCTCTAGTAATAAGAGAAATGCAAATCAAAACCATCCTAAAATTCCATCTCACCCCAATTAGAATGGCGATTATCAAGAATACAAGCAACAACAGGTGTTGGCGAGGATGTGGGGAAAAAGGTACACTCATACATTGCTGGTGGGGTTGCAAATTAGTACAGCCACTCTGGAAAGCAGTATGGAGATTCCTTAGAAAACTTGGAATGGAACTACCATTTGACCCAGCTATCCCACTCCTTGGCCTATACCCAAAGGACCTACAATCAGCATACTACAGAGATACAGCCACATCAATGTTCATTGCTGCTCAATTCACCATAGCCAGATTGTGGAACCAACCTAGATGCCCTTCATTTGGTGAATGGATAAAGAAACTGTGGCATATATTTACAATGGAATATTACTCAGCCATAAAGAATGATAAAATTATGGCATTTGCAGGCAAATGGATGAAATTGGAGAATATCATGCTAAGTGAGATAAGCCAATCTCAAAAAACCAAAGGAAGAATGATCTCACTGATAAGTGGATGATGACACATAATGGGGCATGGGAGGGGTTAGTTTTAGGGTTAGAGTTAGGGTTAGGGAGGGGGGGCAAGAATGGGGGAAGGAAGGACTGTATAGAGGGAAAAGAGGGGTGGGAGGGGTGGGGGGAAGGGCAAAAATAACAGAATGAATCAACCAACATTACCCTATGTAAATTCATGATTACACAAACGGTATGCCTTTACTCTATGTACAAACAGAGAAACAACATGTATCCCATTTGTTTACAATAAAAAAAAAAGAAAAAAAAAGAGTACATGAAGTCAAGTAGGGTGGTACACACCTGTGTTCCCATCTATTCAGGAGGCTGAGTCAGGAGAATTGCAAATCTGGCACCAACCTGTCTCAAAGTAAAATTAGAAAGTTCTGGGACTATAGCTCAGTGTTAGAGCACCTACCTAGTAATAGTGGTAGACCCCAGGTTCAATCCTTGGGACTGAAAAAAAAATGTACGTGAAAGTTATAGGTTCATATATTCTATTTGAGCTAACACATATTCATAAAATTATAAAATAATAAAAGGCAGAATCAAAATTATTATATGGCTGCTTTTTTCTTTGTACTGGGGATTTAACCCAGGGGGGCACTTAACCCTTGAACCACATCCCGTTTTATATTTTGTTTAGAGACAGGGTCTTGGTAGTTGCTTAGAACCTTGCTAAATTGCTGAGGTTGGCTTTGGACTCACAATCCTCCTACCTCAGCCTCCAAAGCTGCTGGGATTACAGATGTGACCTACCACATCCCACAAAATTATTATATTGCATTCTAATCTGTTTGTAAAAACAACACCCATAACATTAAGAATATGAACTTTTAAGTACAAAAAAAAAATTTCTATTTTTACTTGATCTGTAATCGAATCAATTTAGTAACAAAGCACATGTTCTATATGTAACTGAAAATTCAAACAGAAAACATGATTACAGAAATGCAAAGAAGAGGCACCCTGAAAGAATGTAAAGTACCAGAGAGAACCTCCGGAATTCCAACCTACTTTGGTATTCAAAAATGGGCACTTTTTATCTAAAAAAGAGTAAGACAGCTCCAGGTATTCAAGGAAGAGCATCAGGTGGGCTTGTAAACTTTTGCAGTTGAGCTTGAGGTCACTTCTTTATTTTTTTTACACTTAACAAATATTTATTGAACAGCTAATATATGCTAGACACTCTAGTAAGTGTGGGAGTTATAGATAGCTATAAACAAGATATAGGAAAATGCTACCCAGAATTTTTCATGTTTGGGAACAGGCAAACAATCAATCAAGATGGTGTTTTATATTATTATAAACAAAATAAAATATGTGGTTGACTTAACTGGCTAGAGTATTATACTCAGAAAGTAAGAGGAGTTGGGTTGGGTATCAAGCATTGTTGAGGTCACTTCTTTTCCAAGTTCTGCCTTCATCTTTGTTTCAGGTGTTAGAGTCTCTCTCTGCATCACTGCCATCTTTAATTATTGCCACCAACTCTTATATTCCTTCTTCCAGCCTAGCTTCAGAGTGAAACACTCTCCCTACCCCTTACCTTGATATTCTGAAAAAAGTGAACCCTTTGTGCATTCAGACACGAAGCAGTTCAGGAACAATGCCTCAAGTCCCAGATCAAGTGGGAGTGGTGGGGAAGAATATCTTAATGACATACATGAAGGATTGTGGTATAAAAGCATAGCATACAATTTTATGTCTCCATTAGTGCCAAATGGACAATTTCTAGAACAATCTCAATGACAGTTATCTCATTGACATGAACCCAGATTTCCACAAAAGCACTTTCTTGTTGAGACAATATACAAATTAAGTCTTTTTACCCTCAATTCTTCATGGTAGTCAAGGCCCTTACCCCATGAGTCTTGACTCTAGGGCTGACTATAAACATAGGAACTACAGCTCTCTTGAAAGTATTAGGAGAAAATATTCTACCCTCATCCTCTCATTCATATTCCACACAGAAGGAAGGCCTTAACTGCATGGAAGGTCACCAGGAAAAGTTCACTGGCTTTTCTCTGGAAAGGGATCTGCTAGCCCTGCAGATTATTCATATTCATTTTCTATTTTTTCTTGGAGACCTGGATTGTTGAGCTGCTCTCCACCTGACTCAGTAGATAAGTTCAGTCAGTGGAGAAGGAGCAAAAAGAAAATTCAAACCCTGAGTCCAGGCAATCAGCATTTTTTTTCGCCAAAAATAAAGCTGATTAATGTGGTTTTCTTTTTTCCTCATTTATCTCAGACTTAGTGATGGAGAAATTGGCAACCTTAAAACACCAATAACAGTAGATGAGAAAAGCCCCAAGGAAAACTAAACATTCTGTCTAGCCAAATCAAGAGAGAGGCAACCAAACAAGATACAAGATAGTCAGATAATACCACCATGCCCCAGACAAACACCACAGAAAAAATGGCAGCCATTCAAACTCTCCCATTCTTGCAGGCCAAGTGGGAACTTGAACTACACTTTTAACAGAAAGCTAAGAAGCCCACCCGACCCCACTCACCCCTGCTCTCCAGCTCAATCCAGCAGGTGGTATCAGAGAAGACAAAACAGGGAGTTGGGAATTTTATCATCACCCTGTGGTAATGACCCGTGTGGGGATCCTACACTTCTATTCCCTACTGAATGGTAACATAGCAAAGCTTTCCCTCGGTGCTTGAATTAGAGGAGGTCAAATCAGAAACCAAATCTTTCACCACCATCCAGTGGTAAAAAGGCCTCCTCTTCCCTACTCCCATGGTGTCCATGGAGATCACATGGGGGGTGGGCAGGGGTGAGGCACAGACACAAAATATCTCTCTTCTCTCCTGTCAGGGAGGCATTAGTGGAAGATTTAGGGAGCCTGACATCCCATAAGCACTCAGCAGTAACAAGGCACCCCTACTCCTGCCCTGGGATGTCAAAGGAGGCTAAGATTTTAGCCTATACCATCACCTGCTACTACCAACCTGGTAGTAGCAATGAGGAGCCTCCTCTCTCCCCTCACCATTCAGGCCTGCTAAAATAGACATTAACAAGATCCATTATCTCATAACAAAATACACAGAATTGTCCGGGTTTTGATTTTTTAAAGAATCATGCATTATACCAAGGACTAGGAGAATCTCGTTCTGAACAACAACATAAGAACAGTTAACAATATCAGCGTGATGCAGATGTTTCCATTACTGCACAAGGATTTTAAGGAGCTTCAAAGGACAATTACAAATATGTTTGACCTGGGAAAAATTAAAATCTCTATAAAAAATTTGAGAAAATAAGGAAGAACCAAATGGAAATTTAGAATGAAAATGTGGTGATAGAATAACAGATATTAACCCAAATAGCAGAAAAAAAAAAAAAAACGACTTAAAAAAAAAAGAAAAAACGAAGAAGAAGAAGAAGAAGAATAGAACCTCAGGAACTTTTAATACTATGAAAAAAGATCTAAATTCATGCTGTCAGAGTTCCAGAAAGAGAAGAAAAAGAGGGTAATGGTATAAAATTATTCAAATTTGGTAAAAGATATAAATCCATAAGTTTGAGAAGCTGAATGTAGTCCAAAGAAGATAAACCCACAGAAACCCTTTCCAAGATATATCATGATGAGACTTGAAAACTAAAGACAGAGAAGACATCTCGAAAGCAGCAAGAAAGAAGTAACAACTCATAGATAGTGGAAAAGAATTCAAGTAACAGCCAATTTCTCATCAAAAATCAAGGAGGCCAGAACGAAAGGTACCAGAAATAAGGTACTGATGCAAAGAAAAAGTAAAAGGCCAACCAGTTTCTCTTCCTTTCCTCCTATTTCCTCTGGTGCCTGGTATTGACTAGTAGCATTAGAGACAGCCTGCCAGGGACTGTGAGCAAGGTAGTGGGTAAGGGGCCTGCCCTGGGGCACAGAAAAGCTTGGAGAAGAACAGAGAGACAACAAATGGAAAGTAACCAGCACGATGGCATTATAGAACTATCTCATTTGCAAAACTATCTTGTGAGAATCATTCTCATTTTAAAAGTAGAAAGAAGTAAAATTTAGAGATGGTAAATAACTTGCTCATTTCCTAACTCTGACCTTCAGGACGATGCTATTCTAGCTGCAGAATGTATGCTCCCGAATAATTGCTTAGAACTGAACTCTGTTCTCTTGCAATGGCTTAGTGCATGAGCAGAGCTGCACAGAATTTACCACCCAGAATCTCCCTGTGTATCTGTTCTCTGTGAACAATTTTGCATACGTGTTCCTTGACTCCGTGTGACTTGGGAGAGTCATAATTCCTCCCACTCAGGGCCACCATGTTACACAACACCAAACATGTCATAGTGTATGAAAATGTAAAGTAGTAAGAAGCCCTAAGAGAGTGTTTAGACATCTTTTCTTATTGTTTTTCCATAAAATTTTAATAGCATGTGTTTTGTGTGTCTGTTTATGTATTGTATATATATTTGTGTGCGTGTATATCCGTGTTCTATATATAAAGAGCAGAACATTTTGTTGTCATTTTCTTCCCCCATGAACAAAGTTTTGCCTTCTTGTGGGTGATACTGCTTGTATAGAGAATACTTGACATTAAAGAAATACCAAATTTTGGGGTAATAGACTTTTTTTAAAATTTATTTTTATTGTAAACAAATGGGATACATCTTGTTTCTCTGTACATGAAGTAGAGGCATACCATTTGTGTAATCATACATTTACATAGGGTTATAGTTTTTGATTCATTCTGTTATTTTTCCCTTCCCCACACCCCTCCCACCCCTCTTTTCCCTCTGTACAGTCCCTCCTTCCTCCATTCTTGCCCCCCTCCCAACCCCAATTATGTGTCATCATCCACTTATCAGCGAGATCATTCGTCCTTTGGTTTTTTGAGATTGGCTTATCTCACTTAGCAAGATCGGATAATAGACTTCAATAGACTACAGTGTGAATAGTTCTCCTGGTGTGGAGAAATTCAGTTCCCAATATATACTTAGAATTTCAAGAGAGATTTGATAATAATTTTAGGCTCTTATAGCATACTGATTTGATTTTGAGAAAATTTCATTTCAATCTCAAATCTTATGTTACCTTAGTTGACCTCTATGTTATACCATGAACAACAACACATAGTATTGTCAGATAATAAGAGGAATTTTCAAATTTTAACAGGGCTAAAGGAACGTTATTAAAAAACTCTAAATCACTAGTCACGCAAAGCATTTGCACATGTTGCAGACTTTAATGAAGGATAAGGCTGTTTATCCTCAGATTTTCCCATGCCACACAATACTCCTTATTTTACTACACAGAGCAATTAATTGGCCCTTCCTGATTCTGCATCCCCAGAACCTACATATGCAAAGATTCATTAATGCCACTGTCCAAATGTAGGATTGAAAAACTGGCAAAGACTGGAAGCAGTCTTCCATTCTCACTCTTTCTATGAAACTCTTCCATAAAAGAGGTCAGTTTTAGAGATTTATTTTCATGCTAACATGAACCATCTCTTGAATGCATGAAGATAATAGAAGGTTGAAGTGGTTATTGTTCATTATAGTTTTAAGCAACTTTTTTCACTATGAAGAGTCATGTATCTTTAAAGGTATTTTAGTTTAAAACTGAAAACACTCTATTTGAGGTTGCTAACCAGATTTTTTTTCCTTCCATTTTTCAAGTTTTGTTCTTTGTAGTAACAAACAAGCAAACAGCAGGAAAAACACTTTCCCTTTTTTTAATGGAATGATCTGTCTTGAGAATAAATCAGATGCTCAAGGGCCTATTCAAACACAAGGCTCAATAACCACTTTCAAGTTTATTAAATGTTAAGAAAATTCTCACATAGAAAACAGGTCTAGATCCTGAAACCTCTAAGTTCCCATCTCACTATTAAGATTCCAAAAACAGTGTTTCTTTTTGAGTATAGCAAGAACCTCAAAGATGTCAGTGTACCAGGTCCAGGGGACAAGCTCAAACCATAGCAAATATTTTCAATCCAGCTAGTCTTATTCTCAGCTTTATTCAGAGATCTAGCCTACACTATACCCATAAATCTCCTTTCTTCCCTAGATTTTTATAATTTTTAATTTTATCATTGGAAGATTTCTCTGGGCAAAGTATAAGGGATCTCTCCACATTTAAAGGGAATACAAAAGAATATAAGAAACTCAAAAAGTGTTTCCTTCAAGAGAATTCCTTTATTCTCTGCCAAAGCCAAGTCAGATCCCATTATACCAGACCTGCCTGCAATACATTCAAGTTGCCTCTAGTAAAAGTCAAATTTCCTTAGTATGACATACAACGTGGTCTCTAGTCCCATTCCATCTATATTTATGACCTCATTTCAAGCTACCTTTTCTTTTACTTATCCTATGTTCCTGAGTTTCTAAACATAACATTTTTTCTTTTATTTTTCTACCACTAGGCATCATTTTCTCTGTCTACAAGTTATATGTGTTATCCACTGGATAATCACTACCACAACTAACACTTTTTGAATTTTTTTTTTTTTTTTTTTGGTATTGAGTGTAGAACCAAGAACCACTCACCCACTAAGCCACATCCCTGGACCTTTTTGCTATTTTATTTAGAGACAACTGAGGCAGGGAGAGCTGAGTTGCTTAGGGCCTAAATTGATAAGGCTGGCTTTTAAACTCATGATTCTCCTACCTCAGCCTCCTGAGCTGCTGCGATTACAAGCGTGTGTTAGTTACCATGTCTGGCCCCATTTGACACCTCTTGATGAGCTAACAAACTCTTACGTAGCTTGTCATTCTTCTCCAATGCCATCACTCCACACAAGTCTCTGTTACAGCACTTCTGCCATTGGATTACTAGTGTTTGTATGCAGACATGCCCCTGTTCATATGCAATCTCTTTCTTGAGAGCAAGAAAAGTGTTAAACCAGCAAAGTGCTTATTATGCATTTATTGATTAGGCTGATTCATATGAAATTGCTGATACTTTGCCACTTTTGATCTATGAATATGTCTATATTTTATAGTCTCATTCTTAAAAATACTTCTCAAAATACTGTCAAAAATGCACTGAGATGAGATAGTATTCTCACCAAGTATTCCATTTGAATCCTCAAATTGTCTGACCCCATTGCTATAGGATGGGGCCCTCCAACCAGTCTAGTCAATGAAACAACAAAAAAGTAAACAGAAGTATGTCATTTTTCAGCTGACATAATGAAAATAGCATGTGCATCTTTCTAATCTCTTTTACTACAGTAACCAAAGAAACCATGTATTTAAACAAAGCAGCTATATATGGTGGAACTTCGAGTTGCTGAGCTGAGCAACACATGGGCAGAGCTCTGCACCAATATATATGGTACATAAGCAAAATGTAAACTATTATTGTGTTAAACTAGTAGAACTTCAGTTTTAACTTCTGGATAATCTTATGTACAACCATGTAAGATAAAATATTCAAGAAAATGAGGAAAAGAGAAATAAAAATAGAAAAATAAAGACAATAAGATTACACAAATGGTGTGAATCTACATCATGCACAACCATAGAAACGAAAAGATGTATCCCATTTGTGTACAATGTATCAAAATTCAGTCTGTAAAAATAAAAAAAAAATAATAAAAAATGAAGGGAAAATTTAAAAAAAATTAAGCCCAAACAATTCAGGGTCATGAAAGGCATCACAATTATAATTTTATAAATATTCTCCAAAGGAAGGAGTAAGGGCTTCATAGAGCAAAATCAGAAGCATGTATCAGAGAAACTAAATATGTTTTGCTCATAAACCCACTTAATTTTGCCTGCTTCAGGAGTTACATTTATAATACACTAACTTCAAGGATAGAGGTATGCAGAGAGAGTTATTGGAGGCCATGGTATATTAAGGAAGGTCTCCCAGGGGAGTTATGTTCATCCAAAATTTTAAGTGTGATAGGCATTATATAATCAACTTTGGCTTTAGAAAATACTACAGCTAATTTCAAGGAAAGTATGAATCAAAGAACTGAAGCAAGAAACAGAATGCAATCTATTACATTGTATATTTTTCTATGTTTATTGTTCACTATATGTGTTCTGTTCATCTCATTAAAGCATGGATAAAGAAAAAAGAAAGAAGATTAAACCCAAAGTGCAAGTCACATGTCCTTTACATACTAAAATTATGATACTTATTTGATTGTGCGCTTTCTTGTGGTCAAGAAAAATGTGCTACCATATATTTCATAAAATTCCATGCAATGAAAACTAACTTGCAGTGATGCTTTAAATGCTCAATATACATTGTTTATATGTACATTGTATTTCAGGAAAATAGGGAATAACAACATTGGTTCTAGAAAATTGAAGAGTCTTTATGAGAATGAATCAAAGAAATCTCTCAGATGTGTTGGGCCTAGTCTAACTCTAGATCAATTACTTTTCTTTCTCCAGAGATATTAGCCTTGAATTTCCAATTAGCAGGTGATTCTGAACAAAAGAAGACCAATGAAGTAAACCTCACTTGGTGCCTTAATATACTCTTTTAAAATATACTCTTTTAAATATACTCTTTAATACTCTTTTAATAATAATATACTCTTTTAAAAATAAGTTCAGATAAGGCTCAATTTTCTATTAACAAATCCATGGTATCAGATTTTACATTAATGAATTCTTATTTGAGAGGTGAGAATAACACTTCCAATGATTTTGTGAGAATCATAGGTCACACAGACTGATAATAAGATAATAATAACTTTATTATATAAACTTTTGGTGAAAAAGACAGTAATTATCTGAGCTGTTATTTCTCTCATTACCTATTTATATATTAAGATATAATGCTAATATTTTTATGTATATATGATACTTATGTGTATAAGCACTTGACTAGAAAGGCTTATATGATCATGGATCACTTTTAGCATCTTCTCTATACTTTTATCTGATTATAAAATATTTTGATTTTTTTGTCAAAAATCGACCAACTGTAAATATGTGGACTCATATTTGGGCTTGCAGTTCTATTACATTGGCCCCTGTGTTTATGTGTAAACTAGTACTGTATGGTTTTAATTACTTTGCTTTATAATATAGTTTGAAATCAGATAGGGTGGTTTCTTTAGATTGGTTCTTCTTTCTTTAGATTACTTTGGCTCTTTAGGAGTTTTTGTGGTTTCATAAAAAATGTTAAGATTATTTTTCTATTTCTGTGAAAAAGTCCATTGGAATTTTGATAGTGATTACATTGAATCTATAGACATTATTCCAAAGAAGACTTACAAATGGCCAATGTGAACAGTATATGAACAGGTGCTCAACATCATTAATCATCAGGGAAATGGAAATCAAAGCCACAATGATACATCACCTCATACCTGTCTGATGGTTGTGATCAAAAAGACAAGACAGCTAGGTGTGGTGATGCATGCCTGCAATCCCAGTGGCTTGAAAGGCTGAGGCAGGAAAAGCACAATTTCAAACCCAGCCTCGCAATTTAGAAAGACCCTAAAGCAACTCAGTGAGACCTCATCTCTAAATAAAAGTCAAAAAGGGTTCAGTGGTTAAGTGTCCCTAGGTTCAAAAAAAAAAAAAAAAGAAAGAAAGAAAAAAAAAAAGATAAAAGGTAACAGGTATTGGTATGGACAAAAGGGATCCCTTTTTACACTGTTGGTGAGAATGCAAAAAATTGTACAAATTGATAGTCATTATGGAAAACAGTGTAGAGTTTCTTTTAAAAATAGTACTGCCATACAACTCAGAAACCTGACTTGTGGGTATATATTCAAAGGAAATTAAATCTGTCTCAGTGAGATAGCTATACCTCATGTTCACTGCAGCATTATCCACACTAGCCAAGATATGAAAACAACCTAAATGTTCAGTGACAGATGAATAGATAAAGGAAGTATGGTGTTAATATGTATAAAGAATATTATTCAGATATAAAAGGCAATCCTGTCTTGTGACATGAATGAATCCAGAAGCATTATTCTAAGTGAAATAAACTGAACATAAAATAATACTAATATCATTCATGTGGAATCTAAAAAAAACTTACAGAACAGAGAGCAGAATGGTATTTGCTAAGAATTGGAAAGTAGGGAAAATGGAGAGAAGTTGGTCAATGTATACAAACTTTCAGTGATTTAATGAATAAGTTCTGTCAATTTGTAAAATGCAAATAGTGAACATACTTAATGATATTGTATTGCTCACTTGAAATTTGTAAGAGAGAAGATTTTAAGCATCCTTATAGCACACACACACAAATGGTAAAGCTATTGATGGATGTGTTATTTTTGCTATGACAGTCAGTGGATAATGTATATTTGAATCAAATCATCACACTGAACATGTTGAATATATACAATTTTTTTATTTGTCATTTTAAATGCTTTTTAAAAACAGGACTGAGATGATAAACTTGAATAACCTTACCTTTAATATAAAACATCTTCCCCCAGAATAAGAAGGGAGTTGCTAAGTCAACATTCACATAAGAAGTATGCATCTTAAATATAAGAACCACAGATTATTTTAAAAAATCACTTGCTGTTTGAACTATCTGAAGCAATTTCTGCTAAAGTCCTCACTTAGTCATTCAGTTAAGTAATCCATATTTGCACTCTTGTACAGTCATAAATCATCAGCCTCCTGGTTTAGTGTTAATTACTGAAAATGCCTCAAAAGTTGTGAAAATACAGGAACATTGAAGCACTAAAAATATTGTTTTCACCTATTAATGTTCCTGGGAAGAGCCATCAGCCAATGCTGGTAGCTGACCATTATGGTTGATCAATGCCAGGGTGCAAATATCTGAAAGTCTTGCCTCAATTTATAAAAATCTCTGAATTGATATTTCAACTTCTGAGTTCCCTCACAAGCTGACTAGGGCAGCAGTCATAGGGCATACCTACTGGCAAAATCCAATTTTTAAATATTCAGGGAGAACACACTAGATTTAATTATCAAGATATATGGAGGCTGGAATCTGGCTTAGCAATTACCTTATCCTCCTAATCAAACTTATTTACCTTCTTGGAACCTCAATTTCATCATTCAAAAAATGGATAATGCCTACCTCACAAGAATTGTGAGAATAAAGACAGAACATTCTGGCATACAAATGTTTGTTAAAATAACAGTATGCTAGCAAAACA
The DNA here is from genome assembly GCF_902686445.1 of Sciurus carolinensis. Lineage (NCBI taxonomy): Eukaryota > Metazoa > Chordata > Mammalia > Rodentia > Sciuridae > Sciurus > Sciurus carolinensis. The sequence continues at coordinate 28,479,413 of NC_062226.1, forward strand.
GTAGTTGACCAGAGGAAAAATTAGTCATCATGTCCAGTGAGCCCCTGGTTCTTTCTTTACAACCTCCCTTTTTCTATTTCCTGTGACATTTTCTTTTGGCAAGGTCATATACTACTAAAAAAAAATGTGATAGAAATGAAAAGACATAGTTCTCAAGTCAACCTGTGATACAGAATAACCCTTTCTGGGGACTGGATGTGTATTTACTTTAAGGTGTCTTTAAGTTACAAAATTCTTTGATCTTATTTTTTTCAGTTTGTTTTTCCCATATAAACTTGTACTGAGAAGCTAGCCTGAACTTAGGCTGTCCTCCTGTCCCAAGTAGCCTACTGGAGTCTTTAAATATTCCAGTCACAGATCAGTAGTAAGACTGTAATAAAAGTAGAGTGAGAGATCTCTGAGAATGCTTTGATATAAATTTCAGCTTAAATAGCTTCCCACCAAGCCATTGGCAAACAGATCTTTCTCTTCCTCAATTTCACAATCATGCACTGGGAACTAATTGCATCTGATAAACTGCAAGCCTCAACTGACATTACAGCTCACTGGCTAAGCTATTAGGTTTGCCTTGAAATCAGTAAACCTTGGGTCCCTCTGGTCCTCAGTCTGGGCCTCGAGCATCATACAAGCATCATTCACCTTGATTACCTCAGTCAGTGACCTTTCCTTTGAACTCACTAGAGTTTCTGGAATGTTTTCTTTTTATTCTCCAAAATGAAATATCTTTCACAATTGAGATCTCAGAGCCTCAGATAAGAAACCAGTAAAGGTGCTTTAGGCCATTTTTTTTATAACTCCAAAAGATATTATTCCCATAGTATATATTGTGTTCTTTCAACAGAATTCCCCCTGTGAGACCTCTGTGTATCTCTTGGTGCCATTCTTCCTGATTCAGAATAGAAACATTGTAAATTTAGCACAATAGATATATACTGATAGTTCATGCCAGAATTCCAAGTCATTATGGAGACTGTAAATTTAGTTGGCACCTACAATTGATTAAATGCTTCTTTTTGTTATGAGGTCAATATTTTACTTTTCATATTTATTTTGCAGCAGAAATTCTGTAATTCACTTATGAGGCACCATGGTAAGGAAGTGTTTTAGTCAACTTTTCTGTTGCTGTGGCCAAAAGCTTTTTTGTTGCTGTGACCTGAAAGGAACAATTGGAGGAGTTTATTTGGCTCACCATTTCAGAGGTCTCAGTACATAGAAGGCTGACTCCATACTTCTGTACCTAAGGTGAGGCAGAACACCATGGCAGAAAAGTGTGGAGGAGGATAGCAGCTCAGGACATGGAAAGTAGGAAGCAGAGAGAACCTTGCTCATCACAGACAAAATAAAAACTCCAAAGGCATGCCCTCAGTGACCCATTTCTTCCAGTCACACCCTACATGCTTAGGGTTACCACCTAGTTAATGCACATCAGGCATAGGGATTATGTGCTGATTAGGTTAGAACTTTCATAACCCAATCTATGTACCTCTAAACTTCCTTGCATTATCTTACACGTGAACTTTTGGGGGACGCTACATATCTAAACCATAACAGAAGAAAATAGTCGTAGGTTGAATCTTCAGTCTATGAATTGTGGAAAGAAGAGTCCCCATCAGAGAAATTCCAGGTGAGCCATGCAATAGTTTGAAGCTTGTATAGCTAGTAAAGTTTGCATCATGTATGTATTGAGAGAGAAAAAAAATCCCGGACAGCTGTAAAACAACTATTTGAAGAACAGGCACCTGAGAACATCTTAAGGCATAGTTTCTGCTATACATATAGGTGCCCACCAGGCACTGTTTAGAGACAAAACCCTTCACTGACTAATGAATTATAGCATGCTCAGCAAGACTGGTGGCTCCCTGGAAGCAACCACTAGTTGATTCCAGCACTGATTGTAGTTGGTTATAGCAGTTACTAGGATAAGCTTTTTGCAATCGAAAGTCTATAGCAACAGGGTATTAATTGCAGACCTTCGTGGTAGAATACCTAAATGATTGGTGAGTGGTGTCTTCTAGACACTGAACAAAGTTCAAAGTATCTGTGAAATCAAGGAGGTGGTCCAGATATCTATTGGAACAGCCAGAGGTATGTCCATTCCCTCACTGTGGTCTCTGCAGTGCTATCTAAAGGTCACATCTTTGTGTTTTGTGTTGATGTAAGTCAAAGTAAAGCAATTTTAAACAGTAATACTTTTAGGGGTCTTCATAGGCTAGAAGGGAGTTTCATTTCTCATGACAACATTCACAAACACTATCTTTTGGGGCAAGTTGAAGGAACTAGGCTTTGATTTCCTCATCAGTAGATTAGATAAAATAAGTCCTGTAGGGATTAAATTAAGTAGCATATGTAAAGTAAATGACATATAACAGGTGTTTAATAGATGACAGCTATCATTACTTTTAAAGTGGTGACAAAATGAAATAGTGATACTGATTTTTGAACAAATACTTATCAGTTTGCTGCACAGAAAGAACTCAACTCAATATTCATTTCCTTTCCTTCTCATTATGAGATTATTTCAAGTCAAATATTTAAAATGTAGTCTAATTAGATTTTTCCCCAAAGTCCAAAAGATAAAAACACTCCATTTTTCTCTGAGTTATCAAAAATCTTCTCTCTCCAAGAAAGTCTATTGTGCTGCTTTGTTCTAAGTAGTGAAAAACATGGTCTTTAGATTCAGAATACCTGAATTTTTCCTGTATCACTATTCTACAAGTGTTAATGAAGATCTGTGTTAGAGTCCTAAGAACACTAATTACACCAAAATTTCTGAATCATAATCTATCCGAAATATAGCAAGTACAGCTACCATTTGAGAACATTTGTCATGTGTGGGTGTACTACCTCATTTAATGCTTACTTTTTTCTGAGGTGATTTTCATGACCAGTCTCATTTTACACATGAGGATAATTAGCTAATGAAAGTAAGATAAACTAGACTAAGAACACACAGTCGACAGGGAACAAAGATGGGATTCAGACTTCTGTCCAACTCAAATATCACCTCCTCACCAAAGATGGAAATTCTAAGGAAGTTTGTTCTCCTAGTGAACCATTAAATAATAAAAATTGAATGAACCAAATGTCAAATTGTTCATTAAGATAGGAAGTACAAACAATATAAAAATGATAAATCAGTTAGTTGACTTTTTACAACCTTGGTGTTCCACAAGAAAACTCATCAATCTTCTTCCCAACTAATTTTTTCAACATTAATAATTTCCTAAGCAAATTAGAAACTGGGAATTAATTTAATGAGTTTTTATTCCTACTGACATAAGCCTCAGATCATTCCAGTTTCTAAACCAAATTTAAGTTATCAAAGGATGTGGATTACAGCCCTCTATGGAACTAGGATAAATATAGAATTTAATTATTAAAATTTCTCACTAAAGTAGACATTTTTTATTCTCAAAAATTGTGTTTTACTATATTCAGAGCCTCATTTCTTAGCAATGTAAAGATGCTTGTTTCTTCTCATATGGCATTTGATCCACAAAACACATGCTACCAATATAAAATATAGCTTGTATACATTTTTAAATATGCAATTATAATTTTCAATGAGCCATGTAGGAGAGATGTATTGATTCATGTCACTTACATGAAATGTCAGTCAAATTGGCAGCTTGTTCACCCTTTTGCTGTCCTTGAAGCTCAGAACAGAATGCGGAATCCCACGCTGTCATTAGTGATGCCAATCAGAATAAGGACCAGTCACTCACTTTTAACTGAAATAATGAAAAATCAAATTAACCCTGACTTACCAAATAATTTCACAAAGTAATGATACCATTAATAAATCATATTAGTCCTACAAAGGAATCAGAATTCCCACTATAACATTTAAAGATAATTATATTTGAGGAGTAGGTTATAATCAAAAGGTTTGGATACTTTAAATTGGTACTTGAAAGGATTAAATAACTTGAAGTATTATCTTTCCAGTCACTATATAATTTTGTTAGGTTTTGTTTTAATATACACCCTAGACAAGATGTTTTTCATAAAGGCAATAAATTAAGAGATGCCTCTATGCTAAAAATGAGTAATTTAGACAGTTTGTAAGAGGAGGTAGACCTACAATAGTGAGGGATCTTGAAACATGAGGAATGGTGGAGGAAACGGATTCATTTAGCCTCATGAAAATTCAGCAGTGGACATTCTAGATGCCTTTGTTTATTTGAACCTGTCATAAGGAAGTGAATTAATAAATAAAATAAAGGTGAATGAGTAGAAGACATAGAAGACAGATTTCAGATCATAGGAAGACATTGTAAGCATTAGGGTTGTCCTTTATTATTTAATCTTGATACCACTGAAAATATTCAAACACAGGCTGAGGTTGAGAATATCATAGGAGAAAACAATATTACCTAGAAACCAGGTAGATAGCCAGTGATACTTTAGTTCTGAATGTTTCTCTGTTCTGGAGAATAAGATGACAATGACATGGAATTACCCAAGAATTGTTTTAAGAGAAAACAACTGACTAATCATTATGAAACAGAAAATTTTTAACTGAGTGTAAACTATTGTCATAGGTTGGGTTGCTCCAGAAGCTGACTCTGACATTGAATTTGATTTGCTGAATATTCGTTAAAGAATTCTTTTAAGGACAATCTATGTAAAGGGGAAGAAAAGGAAATAGGATTGATTAAGGGACTAGCCAAGCTGTGATGCAGGCCTCAGCCTACTCCAAAACTTGCTCTGGAGCTAGAATATTCATTCAGAGTTGACTTGAGCTGGGTCAAGATGACCAGGTTTATATACTTCTACCATTTGTTGGATGTGAGTCTCCTCAGGATGGGACACTACCTTGGGCAAAATGATGCTGCAGGTAAAACCAACCTTGAAAACGCCAGGAGCTGAAGGTGATAAGTCAGCAGCATTCCCAACCACTGGGAAAAAAGTCCTCTTTTGAACAAATCCACCCTTTACACCAATCAAATCTACTTCTTCATTTACAATTGGAAACAATTTCTATAGGATTATAGTAACCTTCTCTGATTGACTGAACTGTTATATAGAAGAGGAAGTTTAGTGTGACAAGCTGCAGCCTTTGCAGCTGGTCTCAGAGCCCCAGATGAAACTCCTTGTATCCCTTCCCCAGTTGGACCACCATCTCCATTCTAGTCACTGGCAGCACCATTAGCTCAGTGATGGCAAGTAAAACCACTGCTATTAGACAAAGCATGGACCCTTTTACATTTTATGCCTATTGTGCTGGTGCTAGGCAGGCTGACAGAATCTTGTTGATTTCTTGGTTATATGGTGCCTCTTCACTGGTGGATGTACTGTGGTGAGAGTCTTCATGTCATAAAAAGATCTTCACACTCTGTTCCTACTTCTATGTCCACCCATGTACTTCTATCTATGTGCCTTTTCCTGAGGATTGATTGTGCTTAGTCTTCCATCTTTATATAAGCCTCTAAGTAGCCAGACAAACCACTTACCACTGCCCATAAGTCTATATATTCTCATTTCAGATCACTTCTTTTTCCACATGAGGTTGATGAACAGGTATATCAGTCAAATCTCTGCCTTTGAGAGAATTTTACTTGGGACAATCTTTCAAGGACACTCATAGTACAGCTATTTCAATTTAAGTTTGCATTGGCAAACACTGAATGGGCTCATCTATGAAACAATCTCATGCTCCTCCTCTCTGTTGACATGCCATAAGGGATTCTCTTCACACAGTCACTTAAGGGAAAGGGACTATGCAAGAGTGGTGGACAATATGAGTCTATGGCTCACTGACGGGAACTTGTGCTCAGTTCTTGATGTACCGCTTTCATCTTAAAATGGATTGTTGCTGGGCACATCTGACTATATGACTTGGTGGGTCTGATAAAACTGACTTAAGCTGGGTAAGTGAGGATATATGGTTACTTTGTATTCCACTGTAAGGTGCTATATCTCTAGAAGGGTTTGACAACTCACAAGTTGTGATTTTCAGAAGATATTAAAGTCTCTACTATGGATGGCAAGGCCTTGCCTTAGGGATCTGTGCTGTGAATATCCCACTGTCATAAATGCCCGTGCTATGTTTTTCCAAAGCTGGTATTTGGTACAATTAATATTATCTGCCTGGTCATGTTTCAAGTGGCAAGGCTGCTTCCCCTTGCTATAGAGCCTTTTCCTGTTTTGTGTCCCACTTGAAGCTCTCATGTCACTTGGTATATGGGTCAACACATTATTCCTAGTTGTTCAATATGCTACTTTCAGAATCTGAAGAGACATAGGATGCATTTTTTCCTTCATTGTGATGGAGGGTGCAAGCCATAAAAAATGTATCTTGTACTCTGGGATGTCCTGGAATGTCCATGACCACTGGACCACTAAAATTTTGCTGATGTGGCATTCCCCCAGTGTTTGTAGGGTTTTTATATTCTGTCCTCTGGAACACATATCACAATAAGGTCTCTAATATGCTATCCACTCTTGCTCATTTAGCCTAATTAGCATTGATATAGTAGATTGACAAGGTATTCTGCAAATGGTTAGATTGTCCAGACCATTTTCCATCATATTGTGATGCCAGAAGAGAAAATTTTCTTAATCTTGGAGCTACCCTGTAACATATAATGTTGTCTTCTACATTTGAAATAAAAGTTTTTCTGATCCCTTATTCTGAGAATGGTGAAAAGAATACATTTGATAAATCCATGCCTATATTCTGTCTACCTAAGACTGTTTCAATCTACTCAGGCAAAGATATCTCATCTGGCTTGGCAATAAGGTCTATTCCTTGGTTAGGATTAACATAGTCTTAAGCCATTTTCCAAGATTCATCTGTATTTTTTACACAGTTCAGACTGGTGAATTAAATAAAGAAATGGCAGGAACCACCAACCCTATGCCCTATATAAATAGATTGGCACTAATTTCTGCCTACCCCATAAGACATGGAATTATTTATTGTTTTGTAATCTTGGGAGTTGTGCAATAATCAAGAGGTTTCCATATGGGATTTCACAAGATAGTGTTTATTCCATAGGTCAAGGATTCAATGTAGCTGCTCAAGCATTATGAAGTATGTCTTTGAATTACATTTGGAGCTTTGCACAATGGTGCACACTTGTAATCCCAGCAACTCAGAAGGCTGAGGTCAAGGGATTACAAATTGAAACCCAGACATTGCAACTTGGCAAGACTGTCTCAAAAAAACCACAAATATACATACATATATATATATATATATATATATATATATACACACACACACACACACATGTATATATGTTGTGTACATATATCTTTATATATGTTTATGTCTATATATATCTATGTATATGTATAAATATATAATATATATTATATATAGAGACAGAGAGTGAGAGGGAAGGAGACAGGGGCATGGAAGGAGAAGGAGATGTCTATATAGAGAGAAGGCTGGGTATAGAGATGTCTATATAGACAGGCTGTGAAGCCCCCCCTGGGTTCAATACCCAGTACCACAAAAGTATATGTATTTGGAATTGGGAAATCGCCACTATGTGGGTGGGATATGTACCCTTTCATTTATTACCTAGCCTTCATTCGCTCCCATTTTAATAATGTATTAGGACACTTTAGGTTTCTATGTAGCAACACAGCTCAGATCCTGTGTTCATCATTCCATAAAATATTTGGCATTTGCCTTTCCCTAGTGCACTATTACCCTAGCATATAATTGGGTCTTTGTTAATTGAATCTAAAAAAACTGTCTTAGTGTGTTTAGACCATTTTTGTTGAATGTAATTATTCCTGTGTTTGGACTGTGGTCTGTATTTTGTTTTCTCTTCATGCTTCTGTTTTTTTCAGTTTCTTCTTTTCTGATTTGTGTGATTTGTGTGTATTGTTGGAATATGATTTATTAATCCTTTTTATTTACCTGCATGGCTTTTTGACTTTGGTTTTTGTGATTGCTATAGACATTATAATATACATAATTGATGCTTCATCTTCTTATTTAAACTCTACCTTACTTTATAGTTGTCATATGTATTATGTATGACAGGGCAAGGAATGTGGGGAGGGAAGAAAGGGAGAACATAAGAGGACATGAACAGGAAGGGAAGGAAATAGACACTACGGAAAAAAGAGCAATGAAAAGTACCTAACTCCTTAATATGTATACATTCTACAAAGGGCAAACTCAATTTGAAAGCTCTTCTGTTCATTTTTCCTATCAAATATAACACTATCCATACCAAACATGCTTATTCGTTTATCAATGTCTCATGGCTAAGGCAGGCTTGAAGGCTGATGAGGTGGGGTGAGTGCTTTGGAGAACATTTGTATAGCTAAGATCAGAAAAATCCATTGAAAACCCATTCGAACAATTTTATAAATTCTTTCTTCCATAGTTACATATATCTTCAAGAACAAAAGAAGGGCTAAAGGGTTACTACTATATTCATGTATTTATTTTTTGTTCTTCCTTCTGAAGTTCCAAATTTCCTTTTGATATCATCTTGCCTATACAACTTTGTTCTTTCAGAAAATGTCTTAAGACAAATTCTCTACATTTTATTGTATCTTAGAATGTCTTTGTCTCCATTTCTGAATGCTATTTTCTCTAGAGAGGGAATTCTGGGTAGGTAGTTCTTTTTCTCTCATCATTGTATTATTTCACTTTTTTATTTTTTGCTACTCATAATTTCTAAGGAGAAATCCAAGGTCACTCAAATTGATATGAGTAACATGTAATATGTTGCTTTCATCTGGCTGATTTTAAAATTTTTCTCTTTTTATCAGAATGTAATTTTCTTTGTACTTAAGTTTTGCCAAATATTTCTTCTGTCAAATTATGTTTTTTTAGCAAATCTTGGAGATTTTAAGCTACTGTTTAAGATAAATTCTCTGCATTAATCTCTTACTGGGATTCTTCTGGTGTTAAGATTAATGTTTTAATATTATCCCATAGGTCCCTCAGGTTTTGTTCATTTTTTTCCCCATTTTTTCCTCTAAGATTGGAACTTTCGCTGATCTGTTTGACTTGCTTTTCTCTATCAAGTTTGCACGATTTTTGATTTTTTTTTTTTTTTTTTTTTTTTTTTTTTTGTGGTACTGGGGATCGAACCCAAGGCCTTGTGCTTGCGAGGCAGGCACTCTACCAACTGAGCTATATCCCCAGCCCGATTTTTTATTTTTTTGTCATCTTTTCATTTAACTTTTTTGTCTTTCTTCCATTCCACTGCTTTTCTTCCTTTGTTCCTTCCTTTTTTCAGGCCTAAATTGCTCAAGGTGGCTTTAAACTTGCAATCCTTTTGCCTCAGCCTCCCACATTACTGGATTAAAGGTGTGATAATTCCAATATGTGGGTCATCTCAGAGTTAGCACCTGAATTTTCTAGTATCTTCAAGATTTTTTTTTTTTTTTTGTGAGGGAGGAGTATATTCTGTAATGTTCCATTGTATCCCAAACTTTATGAATATTGATTTAAGGTTTTATCATATTCCTCAGAGAATGGTTGCATTTTGTTTTAGCAGCAATGTCATTGGATTCAGGTCTAAGTGTTAATCTGTCTTCTGTGGGCTGTAATTTGGATGTCAATTTAGTTTCTAAAACATATGCAGTACTATTTGTGCCTCTCAAGGGTCTGGTCACGTTTTAACTTAATAGGAAAGCACATCAGGCCAGTGTTATTCATGAGCAGCTCAGGGGTGAGCACAGGACCTTTATATACAATTTAGAGATCTCAACCACATTGCTCCTAATATTCTCCACATTATTTCCAAGATTCTTTTTCACAGTATTCGGGCTGGTGAGCTGAAGTGTCCCATACTGTCACAAATTTCCATGATTGAGTCTACATAGCAGCAAAGTATCAGAGAAAAGGATAAAAATTACTGAAAATTTTCACACACTCTGCACTACAGGAATTTCTTTTCCAGGTTCTTCTGGTCAGAGAAGGATTTTATCTCATGGTTTTAAGACACCAATATGGCTACTACCACTATCATTCCTACCCAAGTACAACTTCATTTCTGGAACTTGCATTAGGTTGGGCTGGTAAAACTTTTTTTTTTTTTTAATTGGAATTTTCTGCACAACTATTCTAGATGCCATTTTTCCTCTTCATCTGGTCAGAAAAAAAAAAAAGTTTTTTCTTGGTCATTTTTCTGTTCACATTCAGATATGAGTGCGAGAGATATAGGAGAACAAAACAGGAAACTTAAGGTTACTATGTTGGTTATTCTTCATTTTTTATTTCCTTATCAAATATGCTATTATTTACTTTTTAGTGTTTTCACTTAGCATTATGAATTTTTTTTCCAGAGATTTTAGTTGTTATAAGTGGAAGAGAGAGGGTGAAATAAGTATACTCCAATTTTATTGGAACTTCAGTCTCAAAGAAAGTAAGTTTAGGAGCTTTTCTAAATCTCACAAAAATATTGAGTATTAAATCATTATTATTTTGAGAAGTCAGGGTCATAGCTTTAAAGAAAACAAAAACACAAAACCCAGCAAGGAATAACAGTCTTTTCTTATTAGATTATTTCTACTTGGATGGCTGTAAATTATCCTGTAGTTTGAGTTCTTGTCATGCATTAAATGACTTCACTACTCCCTGACATAACAAGAACTTTTAAGTGTTCTGCCTAACAAATGATTCACTTGACCTATTTATGAATAAATGCAATTGTTTGGCATTTCTACTACAAAATGTAAGGATCTCTTAATTTTTCTTCCTAAGTGAAATAACTCTCTCAATGATAAAGGATTTTTTAATCTTGTTAGAATTATTTCCCAGCAAAGTTTTAACACTTATAATCATGAATTATACAGTGCCATCTGCATGCTCTTAACAACTTGTGAATTCTAACATGTTAGAAACAACAAAACTGACCATAACACTATCCCTTGATGATGTACTTAAAATAGTTCTTATGATGAAACAACTTTACTCTTAATAATTATTGTTCTATCCTAACCTTGATAAATTAAAAAAAAAAAAGACCTTTCTCTATTGTCATTTCTGAGCAAGTTATTTCACACCTGCTTCTGCTGCAGCACCTATTGTAAAATTGGAATAGTACCACCACTTTACATGATTGTTGCCAGGATTGAGGATAAAGTATCAGTAAAATTGACAGGCATACAAATTTGTAATTTTGAGAGACTAAAAGGTATCATCTCTCCATACTACCACACCTTCTCATTATCAAACTCATCCACTGTCAATAGATGACATACTTTTTATATCCAGGGCTGGGAGAGGACCCATGTGTATCCTATCAAGTAAATGCTCTTTTCAGAATCCTCAAGTGTTTGCCCTTTAAAATGTTACTAACACATTGTGTCAGTTTCTAGTGACCAGTTATTTTAAAAAGACTATAATGACAAGTTTTGTATTGATGTTATGAGGTTGAAGTCAATCAAAGCGACAAAAAGTTATTTTTCAGGGATACAAAAGGAATTTTTGGATAATTTTATATTTTCTGAAATTGAATTGTAACTAGGAATTAGACTAAGATCTATAAATCAAAAAGGGAAAAAAACACCCATCCCTGAGTTTGTGAAGTCAGAAATTCCTGAACTAGATTGTCAATCATTCAGAGTACTTTGTCCTTTCATCTTAAAAGTCTCTCATTTTTAGTTTCTCACATATAAGGTACCAAGTGCCTCTGTTCAATGAATGCATGAACCAACAATTATAATACAGTTCTAACAGTTATGATAGAACTGTGTAACTTTAACCTAGTAAATCACCAAGCTCTCACCTGTCAATCAACACCAAGTTCTCTCTTCAAAGAAACAGCTTTACCTCTCTGGTTTTTCAGTCCTTTTTGCATTTACTAAAGTATCCATTCAACATAATACATATCTACTAATTACTATAATGTATTATATGTATTTGTTCCTTTCTTCTCCAATACTCCTGGACCCTAACTTCCAATAGGGAAAGAACAGTCTGTCTCCTCTAAGTGCTACCAATATGGATAATAGCTGGCACTTCATAAGACCTACATAGATATAGAATAAAATTCTGAGTTAACCTGCATGACTGCTTTTTACTTTTAGGTTAACATCTTTAGAATACCCTGGACCACACTCCAGTAATCTAAATAGAAAGTCAGAATTTCTATGGATTTCTCTCAGGACTCTGAGAGTAGGGTAATGACCAATATTGCATCCATTTCCATTTTTCTTAGCACTGTAAGATAGGAGAAAAATGGACACACAGTTGGGCTATGTACTATACCAACCTATTCTAAAGCAGTATTTTAATTTTCAAACTTTATTTGAATACTTTTAGGGTCATACATTTCCTACAAACTATAACCCAATAATAGAGTAAAAACAACTCTGGTAGGAGCCAGAAACTCCTGCCACATGGCTCCTCTCAACCCCATGGGACAAAATTTGAAGTTCCACTGCTTATAGCTGTGAGGACTATCCTGATGAATGCTCCAAGGGCAATCAATCTTTTCTTCGGTGGTTTTCATTTTCTGTTAGGTAAAAATGTCATCAGAACATGCTGTCACTTCACCCAACAAAAATCACAAACCCTAATCTGCTACACCATGGTTAAAACAGTGGAAGTCAGAGATTTGGTATAGAACAAGGATTAATAACCCTATTTGCATTAAAAGCAGCTATACTCCAAGCAGTTTCTACAAACTGTCATCTATTACAGGGGCAGGGGAGCACTTCTTTGGAAGAGTTGCTTGAGTCTCTCAGACAATGGATTGTTTCCGTAGACACTATAAACCTAGTCACATCTATTCTTTTTTATAGTTCAGAGTTCTTTCTATGCACTCCATACAAAGACAAAAATAGAGAGTAGGGACAAACTATACCTCATTGTGTAATGTAGTAGAAAGAAAAAGAGTCTGAAATAATGTGGATTAAAAATATTTGGCATATTCAAAAGATTTTTTTAAAATATCTCTGACCAACATGATAGAACCACTAAAGCAGACAAAACCCCATAGTTTAGGAGTCAAACACTGGCCGAGTTCATCTACCAAACCTGAGAAGTCCCTTCTCTAGTTCTCTCTTTGGAGATTCCTCCCACACTTTCTAGAAGTTGTGCTTGTGCCAGACTCCATCCTTCAGTTCTGTAATTAGGAAAGACAGCATGTTTTATATTGTCATTTAACTGTCCCAGAGCTGCATCATGGTAATCCAGCTAGTAATTAGATCAAAGGTGCTAAAACATTAAATTTAGCTTGTGCCTCCAAATTTTCTCTCCCATCTATAATCTTCTAACTTTTGCATAAGTACCCAGAGCTCTCATAGTTGTTTTTGGTTATTTTGCCCATAATCTCTATTATCTGTGGATGTACTGGCTTAGTAGATCACTTCACCATATTGGAAGAGAAATTTTCAAGTCTTTGCTTTGCATTTGCTGTTAGCTTACATGAAATATATTAAAACAGCAGCAATAAGAATAGCTTTCTTTAAATATTTCAAGTTCTTGAAACTATTCACATATTTTACACATTGCTCATACAGGAAAACTCTATTAAGCTTGTGCAATAAATGTGAATGTTCAAGCTGTCAGCAGGTAGTACAGATCAAGTATCCCCAACTCAAAAATTCAAAACATTTTGAGCACTGGTATGATTCTCAAAATTTTCAGATTTTGTAGCATTTTGGATTTGGAGACTAAAGATGCTCAGCCAGTAGTCTATGAAATATTCCCAAATCTAAAACACTTCTGGTACCAAGCATTTCAGATAAGAGATACTCAAATAGTATTTCCATAGGCTCTGGGAACCAACTACCATGCCCATACCTTGGCTCTACCACTTATGTTAGCACCATGAGCAAGTTTAACTTCTTTGCTTAATTTCATTTCCTCAATTACATAATGTTGAGAACAGTTTTTATCTAACTGGGTTATTATAAGGATTAAATATGAAATTGAATACAAATGAAAATAGTGTTTGATCAATTGCAGTTGTGTAAAATAAATGTCCCCATTTCCCTTAATGTCTTCCCTCTAATTAAAGAACAACATTACTCACAAAAATTTAATATATTTGAGAATCTTCAGAGTGCGAATATATACAAGACAAAAACCAGGAAAGCACACAAGCAGAAAATTGTTGCACAGGAAAGGAAATTAGTAGTACATAATGGCAAATTATTCAACCCCATAAGTTATGCTAAAATGCTGGCTAACATAGCAATCAAGTACCATTTTATTAATTGTTTAATCAGAAATATTAAAATAAATAGTACTGATTAGTTTTGCTGGTATACTTTGTCGGTGACAGTGAGAATGGATATTGCTATTTTGGTCGATAGTTTTAATACTTTTTTGAAAGGAAGCAAACTCTACAGGTCTGTTACCTGTGATCCTGGACATTCTGTAACTCAGTATTTCTAGCTTTTATCTCCTTTCCCTCCCACAGTAGATAGAACTCTCTCCAGATTAAATCCTTTCCAATCTGTCCCCAAATATCAATTACTTGGATATTATTGTAACATCTCAAATATGTATGGAGAATGAAGAATGAGAAAGGTTAAAACCCAGGGTCAGGAAATATGAGCATGTTATCAGGGAAAGAATGATAATAGCTAAAGAATTAAGGCTCAAGTATCAGGTAAGGATTTGGGCCCAAAATAATGCATCCACAATATGATTAGATTACATCAGAACTTGTAGGATTCATAATTTGGAGACACTATTTTGGCAATGTATCAAGACATAATAAAAAACTACAGAGAGTAGTCTCATGATGTTTAATAACTTTAGCTTTCCAGTTCTAAAGGAATTTCACCTCACCCCCTTGAAATGGAAAGCAGAAGGCACCAAGAATTATGATAATCATCAAGCTCTTGAGTAATTTAATAGGACAAATGGATCTATTTACTTATATAGTTTTCAGACTCAAGAAAAAGATCCATTTAATTTAGTCTGCTAGGTCTTAAACTCTCATTCACCAATAGGTCATTGATTAGAATACTAAAAGGTGCCAATAATCTTTGAAAATATATTGGGAGACTGCACATAAACCCACAGAGAGCACCATACAACACACCTCTTTCCAAACTCCCATTAAAATACTCATAAAGCTTAAAAATAAAAAAAACTACATATGGTTATAGAAACCAATTATTGTACATACAAACATGATATTTCAACATCACTAAAATGAGAAATCTTTTGAAGATCTGTTTCCTATTCCAGGATCTGGCCTTGTGTCCTCAAGAGACTATCCTCAAAAAGCTTGATGCATGCATAATAGCTTTCTTTGTGTTCCCTTTGTTGTTCTAGCTACTTACTTTGCAATTTTTCCTTACCTAAATGATTTTTATCAGCAACAGAAAACACATTAATACTGCCTTAGGAATTAAACTAATTAAAATTGGACCATCAGCTATATTTATCCTGTAATTTAATTTCATCTTTTTCTTTATATTTTTGCCTTTCCATATATAATTTACCACCAACTAGGTATCTCAGGTTCCCTAATACAAACATTAAAAAACTTGCATACAAACAAGCATTTGATGATATATATAAAATCACAACCACACTAATTGGACCAGAGTTACATTAATTGAGAGAGAAATCTGCTCATTTATAAGTGATAATAAAAAGAAAGAAAAAATATGAGTTAAGTAACAAAATAACATTATATAAACAAATCAGATCCCAAGTTCTTCAAAGATTGTTTGAAAAACAGGTCAAGGTGCACGTTTGTATTTTAAACTTCCACCATATGCTCATTTGGGTCCTTTTGCCTTGGATTTTGTTTCCTTGGGAATTCTTCCATTTTGACTTTGAGTAAATCTGGCTACTGTAGAAACACCATCCACAAACTTGGTTTTGAAAAGAACATTTGCATTGTTGAACATGCCTTCTTTTAGGGACACCACAATGAACTTAAAGGAAAAGGAAAAAAAAAAAAGCATTAAAAAGTTTTCATAATATTCTTGAAAGAGTTCATTCCAGTATCTGACTCCAAGAAAATGGAGTCGTACCCTTATGTACCAAGAAAAAATATTTGTATTAGACTAATTTCCACATTTGGTTTCAGAAGTCTCAATGTTACCCTGAGTGCTTCATGGCTCAACTTTACTGCTTCCTGGTGGTTGACAGCTTATTGTTGCTTTTGTTCACTATTCTGCTCCTAACCCTAACTGCCTTAATGAATTTTTTTTTTAGATTTTTTTATAATAGCAAGGTGACATGTTCCCACGGACCCACCTCAATCCTGAATGAAACCTGTATATAATTAAGGAAAGACACCAGTTACCTGCTCAAAAACTGCCACCATAAATAATCTATGACAACAATGATGAATGAAGTCCCTAGGGTTGTATAATGCATAATTTATGCATCTGTATTTGGCAGACACAGTTCCTATAGCAATAGCGCAATAAAAATAAACCGTTCTTAGCTTCAAGGGACTTTTCTTCAGCTTTTTGGTGGAAAAAAATGAAAGTTACCCCACTGAATGCCACATAATTTTCTGATTTTTCTGTTAGTATATTCTTAAGAGTTGTGTTCTGACTGTATCCTATGTCAGCTAGCCGTAGAAAATAATTACATCAACATTCAATTCTAAATTGGATTCTCTCTTATCCTTACAATTTTAATGTTTGTTTTTTTTCTTTGTAGGAAGATCAAACCCTTATTTCTTCAATCACCATTTGAATGCAAGCTTATTTAAATACATAATAATGCTTTAGTATTAGTCAATTCTAAATATCTCACTGACATTGGTTACTTACTAAAGAATTGTTTTAGAAAACCCAATATTCAATATTATTGAAACATTCTTCTTTCCTGGTTGTTACCTGAGAATGCGTGAAATGAGTACGCAGCATTTGTCCAATATTCTGGGTGTGAGAAAGATCCAAGGCTGCATCTACCTCATCCAAGATATAAATTGGAGCAGGTTTGAAGAGGAGCATAGATAATATTAATGATAAAGCCACTAAAGACCTAAGAGAAGATTGGTGGAAGAAAAGTCATAAACATTTTGCCATTTTTTACCAAAACACTGAAGCAAATTTGCAATCTAGTTATAAAATACATAGATTTATCTGAAAAGTCACAAAAAAAATCTTAAGATTCAAACTGCAACATATTTGTTGTATTAAAGTGTTTCTTTTAGCTTTTCATTTTTCCTCTTTTCCTAAGTATACTATTTTCATAGAACAATTTTAATGATGTCGTTATGTTTCACACTCATCCTTAAGTGAAGATCATGTTAGTTTTAACAGTTTTTTTTGTCCCAACCCCAAATCTTTGTTTACAGCCCAGATAACAGGTGACTGTTGGATATAAATTTGTTTAAAATATTTAAACTGCATAACACTTAGGTGCCTTCTTTTAAACTTTTATTATGTATGTACCCTTATGAATGAACATACACACTATATATATTTTTTCCTTGGTTCCATTTGCAAGTAACACAGATTATGGCTGATTAACCTAAATACTTCATAGTATCAGAAATTCAAACAATCCTTATCTAAAATTTGTAGTTATACCTACTCCCAAATTCCACAGCTTTATTTTCAGTTATCTTCTAGTTCATCATCCCCTTTAACTGCAGCTGTTTTCATTCTAATCTGGTATGAAGAATCATAACAATTCTTAAAGTATTTTTTCTAAAGAAACATACATCTTATAAAAAAGCCTTTTTAATTTTAATACAAAACATTTATAATTATCTAGCAATAAAATAAAAGTTACAATAACGTTTATAACATTTATTTTATAACTTCAAATATCTCCTGGCAGCAGTATTAGAATACCAATCCTAAACATCCCACATTCCAGAATAAATGGGAGAAAACAATGTGTGCACAATAAAGGGGAAACCAAGATTTCAAGCAAAGGAAATGAATGAAACAGCACAATAAAAAAAGCATAGTGAGACTGACAATCACCTCTTTAGAGAGAAGCAAATTCATTAAGTAAACAAAAATTATTTTTCATTGTCTTTCTGTGCCAATGCACTGAACTTTAACCTTTTTAAAAAAGCCACCTTCACACTATGACTTTAACTATTATGTTGTAGAGTATGGCATATCTAAAAATAATTTTATAGTATCTTAGTCACAGAAATAATCTGTAGATCCCAATAAGAGAAGCAAATATTTCCTGTTTTAATCAAAATATTTTCTAGGACTTTGGCAAAAACAGTTAAAGATACTGAGACTTAAACATTAGAATTAAATTTTAAGAACTATCTTTTAGATTCTTGAAACATATCAATTGTATCAAATATGTTAGAAATATATTTCTATTCATAAAAATGGCAAAAGAGTTTATAAGGAAAATTAACAGGTCTCAATGTTTTCTACAAAGAAAGATTTATATATGGTATTATAGAAACAGAACACATGAAAACAATTCAAGGACTAGGAATTGAATACCCTGAAGGAAGAATACTAAATACTAAAATAACCAATTTTAATTATATGAATAGTTGCAACTTTCACTCAGGAGGTTTTAATTATTTGTGTGCACGCCAAGAGTCAGACAACATTAACTTTTAAGTTTTGATCAATATGCTGATTTCTGAATCACTGTTAAGTTCAGAGAAACTTCCCTCAATTCCACATTCACATCTTTTCCCCAATACTCTTCATTACTTTATGTGGACGGAAGGCTGCATCTAATATCACTTTCCTTTTGTCCAAGAATGTCCTTTAAGCATTAGTATAGTTTTGTATCAAACTGTATCAACTTCTTTCAGTTTTTGCTTATCTGAGCAAGTATTTAAATTGTCTTCAATATGAAAAATATTTCTTTTAGCAATAATTATACAGGCTGACATTTTCTTTCAGCACTTCATAGATGTTCTAGACTTTTCTTTTGCAGTGTTAGAAGTCTAAAATCATTCTTATCTTTATTATTCACATATAATATGTCTTCTCCACTGGCTCTTTTAAAATTTTTCTCCTAATTGTGAGTTTTCAGTAACTTTATATATGCCTTGCTGTGCCACTGTGTATATGGATGTGTCTTCCCAGAACTCTAATATGTGACTTTACAGAATTCATTATACATGGAAACTCTGGGGCCATCATTTCTTCAAATATTTTTTTGTTTTCCCTCCTAATTTCTTTTTGGAATTTCAGTTACATATATATTAGGCATTTCTCCACAGGATACTGTTTAGTTTCAATTTGTTTATCTATTTATAGTGCTGAGGATCAAATCCAGGGCCTTGCATAGGCCAGATAAACACTCTACCACTGAGTCATATCACAACCCTTTCTTTCAGTTTTTTTTTTAATTTCTTAGTAAAGTTGAATAAATTCTATTGTTATGTCTTCAGGTTTGCTTATCTTTCTTTTACAGTGTGTAATCTGCTGTTAATTCCATGCAGTGAATTTTTCATTTCAGCTATGTTTTTACCTTATAGATATTCCTCTTGATTCCTTTTAATAGCTTCTATTTCTGTTTTTCAAGAATACAAAAAAAAAAAAAAAAAAATCTAACTTCCTTCCTTATGTCTCAGTTACATACTTTCTGTCATTCCTGGGTCAGTTTCTACTGACTGATCTTTGTTTAGGTTAGCATTACACTTCCTTGATTTTTGTCTTGTCATTTTTATTAGATGTTGGACATTATAGTTATCAAGGTTGATTGCTGTGTTAATTTTGTTGTCTTCCTGTAAATGAGTACTGGACTTTGTTCTGATAAACAATTAAATAACATGCAGATCAGGTTCATCCCTTCAAGGCTGTTGTCAAGTTTCTTAGCGTCTGTCTATAGTAGCCTTCATTTTAGGAACAGTTCAGACTTAATAATAAGGTATATTTTGTCTTGGACTTCCCAAAATTCTAATAGATGTCTCCTCAACTTAGTAAGAATAATGAGCTCTATTTGTGTTCCCCTCCTTGCTTCTGATACCCAGAAACTGCCACCAGGGAGAAAGTCAGGGTAAGAAGAAGGCTCAGTTCAGCTTCCTCTTTCACGTATCATAATCCTTAGCAACTTACTCATTTTCCCATGTTTGAAAAGTTGTTTTTCATATATTGTTTAGTTTTCTAGTTGCTTTTTCTTTCTTCTCCTTTACTGTCTACTAATTTAATCAAATGATCTAATCACATTAGTACTCATGTTAGGCTTCTTAAATTCTATATATAAAGGTAGCTAAGCAAATCAAAACTGAAATTAGGAGGTAATGAAATGAAGGATTATAATAAAATAAAGAGAATGAGCCCTTATAAATTGTAAAGGGATTACCCACCTCTGACCACCACTAAGCTCAGTTAGGTTTTCTTTCCAGGTATTTCCTAAAGCAACCTTGAACTCGAGACCATCCAAAACAGTTTGTCCCTCTGGTGGTGCAAGCATAGCATTTGCACCAGGCAAAAGAGTAGAAAAAATAGATCCAAAGTCTTTGTTCACCTGGATTAAAAAAATCATATTAAAACATCAGAATGTCTTCTTAAGAAGAATCAATTATTGGTGTATGTACATGCAACTCATCAGGTCTTTTTGGTTATCTGTTATTTTAATTTAAAGGTTGGCAAATGCTCTCATATGACATCTGTCCATGTCTACCCATTTAGAACCTGTCTATCCCTGTTGGCACTGTGGCAGAGACTGGTTGGTTCATCAAGACAGAAATATCTGGACCTGAACTGAAACAGTTTACTAAGAAATACTCTAACTTCCAAGGGGGAATTAGAGGCTATCTTTCTACTTCTATTCCAAAGTTTTCATGCTTTTATAGGACATATTACAGGAATCAAGAAAAACAATTATTTCACATAGGGGGAAAAAACTATAAAAGTTGGAGAATGTTCCCCTATAAATTTTTCCCTCCTATTGATTAATAGGGTAAGATGGGCCAAGGGTCACCAACTAAATGTCTAAGTAAAGCAAGATGAGGTCCAGGAGAAAAGAAGAAATAAAATCAAAGAATCAAATTGGTTGAAGGTGTTAAAAGGTTCTCTTCTATATGCTTCATTTCATAGTCAAAGAGGACAGGTGTTATGGGCCAGGAATAGCACTGTACCCCGCAACCCCCGCCAAAAAAAAAAGATGAGGAAGTTATTTGTTCTTCCTCCATCTTGCCACAGTAAGAGACTAATACACAGGAATTTAGGGACAAAATTCTAGTTTGTAACAGGTAAAAAATTTTGTGCATACACATGTAATCAATGATTTGGAAATCTGGTCATCTGTCTTCAAAGACATGACTAATAATTGTTAAAGCAAATTTGAGTGCATACACACACACAAACCCATACTGCCCTCCTCCCCAACATACATCCTCAGAATTTGACAGTCATGTTCTCCAGGGAAATCTCCAAATTCAACAGTAGGTACACAAAATTGAAATGTAAATATACTTAGGAAGTCTCTTGGAGACAAGCAGTACTTCTGAAAACAGACTTAACTAAGGAACAACAGCTAAAGAGTAATTGCTTACCTGCTATGTAAAATCCTACATAATAGAAGTTGAAAATGGAGAAAGAGGCCAGACCATGTTATAAACTCTTCTACCAAGGCTCCTGCTGTACAAGGCCATTTTCAGACCCCAACCACTTATGAAACAGGCAGGCAGCTGTAAGCCAGTCCGATGGCCCAATCCAACAGCCCTCAGTTCCAGGAAGCAGATGCACTGGCTACTCCCAGATTGCCCCACCCTCCAGATTTCCTATAAAGTCAGTCATGTAGCCAACAGACACTGAAGGGTACCCCATCTGGGCCTACCAGTATGATCCATTGAAGATTGCCCTATTCATTGCTGGGCACACTGTAGCACACCAATCTGGGTCCACCCCACTGATCCTCAGAAAATGACAGGTGCCATATCTCTGCAGCTGTACCAGTTGTGCCTTGCTTAAAACTACCCACCAGAGCAACCTCACTTCTATACACCCTGCAGAAACTGATGCCTATACCTACAGCAGGACGCACTGTGCCCAGTCACCAGAGAACCTACCCTACTTAGATGGGTTGTATAACAGCTGTGAATGCAATTAATCTCACAACCCCTGTAGCCTAGGTTACTGGACACCCACAGACATCACTTATACTGAATACAACTGAAGAAAGTACACAAACATCAGACCATGACACCCACGTGAAACCAAATTCAATACACCCTACCCTACTGACACCCTAGGAAATATTGCCAGGATAAAGTCTTACACCATGAAATCCACCCAATAAAACTGGTATAGGCAACTGATTCATCAAATGCATAAAAATCAATGTAGAAACACAAGCATAAAAAACAAGGTAACATGATGGCTCCAAAGGAACATCATTACTCTCCAGCAACAGACCCAAGTGAAAAGGAAATCCATGAACTGGCTGAAAAAGAATTCAAAATGATTTTTTTAAGAAAATGTAATGAGATACTACAGAATACAGACAATAAAATTAGGCAGATAATTCATTATGTGAATGAAAAATTAGCAATCATAAAAAACCATAAAACAAATCTTGGAGAACTCAATAAATAAAACATATAGTTGAGAGTATAAACAGCAAGCTAGACCAAGCAGAAGAAAAAATTACTGAGTGTGAAGATAGGTCTCTTGAAAGAACCTAGTAAGACAAACAAGAAAAAAAGAAGAAAGCTTATGAGACTTATGGGACACCATTAAGTGAGTAACCATTCACCTTGTAGGTGCTCCAACAGGAAAACAGAAAGAAGATACTGTAAAACTACTTAACAGAATAACTGCTGAAATGTTCCAACACAGGAATATCCAAAACCAGGAAGCTCAAAGGACCACTAACAGATTTCACCAGAAAAAGTTCTCTTAAAAGCACAAGGTAAAGAGAGAACTCTAAAAACAGTAAGAGGAAAAATAAAGTCACTGAACAAAGAGCAGATTTCTCTGCTGAAAGAAACCTTACAGACCTGAAGAGAATGGAATGATTTATTTAAAGTCCTGAAAGAAAAAACTGTCACACCAACAAAGCTACCCGTCAGAAATGAAGGTTAAAATAGGTATAACACATTCCAAGACAAAATCGAGGAAATTCACCACAAGATCAGACCTACAAAAAATGCTTTAGCGTTCTATTCTGGAAGTGAAAGAATGGGAAGTACAATCATGAAAACACAAAATTTCAAAATTAACAGAGTAGATAATGTTATTAAAACGAAAACAAAAAGCTTACCAATATGGAAAACCACTAAAACACAAAGATGAACAAGAAACAAAGGATATACAAAACAAACATAAAAATATTAACAGGAGTATAAAGTTATTTATCAATAATACCTTGAATTTAAATGAATTCCCCAAATAAAAGATATCAACTGGCTGATTGATTAAGAAACAAAAACAAAACTAGACCCAATAATATGATGCCTTGAAGAAACTTACTTCCTCAATAAAGACACAGCTTGAAAATGAAGGGAGGGAAAAGGATATACCACGCAAATGGAAACCAGAAGTAAGTGGGAATAGTTACACGTCTACGTCTATCGGAAAACACAGACTTCAAATCAAAAACTGTAGAGACAAAGTTACTGCATAATGATAAAGGGATCAATTTCACATGATGAAATAACAATTGTAAATATATAAGCACTCCACAATGAAGTACCTAATTATGTAAAGCAATATTATTGGATCTAAAACAAAGAGACTAATACAGAAACAAATAGGAACTTCAACACTGTACTTTCATCAACATACCTATCATCCAGACCAAAAAAATAAAAATCAACAAAGTAACATTAGAGTTAAATCATACCATAGACCAAATGAACCTAACAGAGTTATGGAATATTTCATCTAATAACTGCAGAAAACATATTCTTTTCATCATCACTGTTATGGTTCAGATGTGAGGTGTTCCCCAAAAGCTCACATGTGAGACGATGCAGGAAGGTTCAGAGGAGAAATGATTGGGTTGTAAGAGTCTTAACCCAATCAGGGAATTAATCCTTAATGGGATTAACAGAAGTGATAGGGTGTGGCTGGTTAAGATTGGAATTGGGATGTGGCTTTGGGGTATATATTTTATATCCTGAGAGTGGAGTCTCTCTCTTGCTCTCCCTGCTTCTTAATGATGTGAGTTGCTTCCTTGTGCCAAGCTCTTTTTCCATGATGTTCTGCCTCACCTGAAGTCCCAAGGAATGAGCTGCCTTCTATGGATGGACTAAGAGCTCTGAAACTGTGAGCCCTCAAATAAACCTTTCCTCCTCTATAATTGTGCTGGTCAGATCATTTAGTCAGAGTGGAAAAGGGTGACTAAAACAATCAAAGAACATTCTCCAGGACAGACCGTATGTTGGGCGACAAAACAAGTCTTAATTCAAAAAACTGAAATCATAGCATGCTATCTTCTCTAACCATAATGCAATGAAACTAGAAATCAGTGACAAGAGGAACTTTAGAAATGGTACAAATACAAATAAAACAATTTCATGAATGACCAGTGGGTTGATGAAGAAATTAAAGGAATACCCAAAAAAAAAAAAAAAAAAATTCTTAAAACAACTGAAAATGTAAACACATACCAATACTTAAGAATTTTACACAGGAACTACTTACATCAAAAACAAACAAATACAGATTCCAACAACATAATAGTGCACCATAAGGAACCAGAAATGCAAGAACAAACAAAGTACTAAATTAGTAGAGGAAAGAAATAAAAAAGATGACAGTTTTTACAAATAAAATAAACTAAAAAAAAAAAAAAATCAAAGAAATAAAGATTCAATTTTTGAAAAGATAATCAAAATTGACAAAACTTTAGCAAGAAATCAACCTAGGTATGTGTCAATGAATAAATGGATAAAGAAAATGTGGTTATATGCACAATGGAATATTAATTCAACCACTAAAAAGGAATGAAATTCTGTCACTTAAGGAATAGGAGCACATATGCTAAATGAAATCAAATAGGCTCAGAAGGACAAATATTGCATGTTCTTACTTTTATATGAAAGTTAAAGCTGATCTCAGAGAAGGAAAGACTAGAACAGTGGTAAGGATAAGGAGGGATGGAGAGAGAATGGTTAATGGGTATAAGGAGTACAGCTGGATGGAATTAATTCTAATGTTCTATAATAGAGTAGGATAACTAGAGTTGACAACAATTATTTCAAAATTGCAAGTATACAGGATTTTGAATGTTCCCAAAAGAAGAAACGTTAAATGTCACATATAATCGGTATGTCAATTATCTGGGTCTGATCACTACATATTACATACATTTATTGAAATGTCCAACTATGCCCCTAAATATATACAACTGCTATGTCCATTGAAAATAAAGATAAATTTTTAAAAACCTTGTTATGGAAATGTTTTAGAACTAATATTTGACTTTTGTGAGTCTGGACAAGAGAAACTGAAGATAGTAGAACTGAACAAGCCCCTGGAAGAGGGTTTCTGGTTTCAAAAATTAAAGCATTTACCATATGAAATGGCTACTATTTCTAGTTTTAAGCAAAAGCTGAGTGGAATACAACAGATAGTGAGTAGCATCCAAGACGTCTTCCAAGTGTTAAGAGTGTACAGTCTCCTAAGAAGTAAAGAAAATAAATTGAATCTCCTTCGAAAGCAACACTGTCCTAGTAAATGAGGATAAGAGTAAGAAATAGATAAAGCTAGAAAATAGGATTCAATACAGCTTCAGAACCAGATTAATAGACTATAAGAGTATGACGGACTGACAAAAAAAGCCAAGTCCAAAACATAAAATTCATTTAAAGTCTGTGAGGGTTTAATTAAGGTGTAAGCATAGGTCCCATTCAAACACAAATTAATCATATCAAATTCTTCTTAGAGTATATAATCGATGACATTCTTCATCCTTGCCTCATACAGAATGAAAGAAAGCATTTTAGGGGTCAAATACCTTTTGCCAAGCAATATTTAGAGCTTGGTTTTTCTTTTGGTCAAGGTCTTCTATAGTTGCAAGGATTTTGGATTTGTCATTTTCTACAATTCTCTTCTTCTTCATCAAGTCATTATACTGTAAGATTAAAAGGCATACTTTATTTGGTAAATACAGAATTTCCTACATATTCTGAAATTCATTCAGGAATAAGAGATTTCATTATTTTAAATATAATACATACAATCCTATTTACCAAAAGGTACAATGTACAAGAATTACAATGCAAACCAAATTATGAGTAAAGCAAATATATCACCCAAAGGTTTATAGTAAAATTCAATTATTAGAAGTGAGAATTTTTGGGGAAGATTTCTCAAAATATTTTAACCACTAGTATTCCCTTATCTTCCAAGCAATCAAACCAAAAAGGAACATGTGTCACATGTAAATTCATATAATACCCCAGAATAAAAACAGAAAGTCTTAGAAGTAACATGAATAAAATTTCAATTCTTCATCATAATGTATATATGGGTCCCACAGAAGTCGGCTCTTATTCACCTCTGACTTTAAAGCATCAGACTCCTCTCCAGGGTCTAGCCATATGTTTTTTTTTTTTTCAGCTTCTTGAACATGATGAACTTATTCTCTGCATTTTTTTCCCCTAGAATTCTCTTTCCCTGTATCTACATTACAGGTGCCGTGACTTTCAATCCAGACATCATCTCTTCCTTTGAGGGGGGCTGCGGTGCGATAGTTATTACATGAACAGCAGTATATGCTTTCTACCCTAATTTCCTCTAAGCTGCACATTTCAAGGAGGCTTCATATTCTCTCTTAGGAACTCCAGCTAGTCTTGTTCTTTCTCACTGTCCCAGTCCTTAATGGCCAACCTCTCAAAACCTTCTCTTTTTATATTTTTTCTTGCCTACATCCATGTAATTTCTTATATGAACAGACAAAAAAAAAAAAAAAAAAAATACGGGCTGGGGATATAGCTCAGTTGGTAGAGTGCTAGGCAAGCAAGCACAAGGCCCTGGGTTCGATCCCCAGCACCGCAAAAAAAAAAAAAACACAAGAAAGAAAAAGGCCATTTGCTAATCAACAATAGAGACTTCCTCTCTAATGAGAGAAGACCTGATGAATTCTTATAAAAATAAAAATAAAGGCCTAGATGTCCTTATTTAAAAAAAGTAAATTGTACAATACTGTGCAGTTGATATTTAGACCAAATATTTTCTTCCACAAATATGCCATGTATTTCAAAGTTGTAATGTAGAAAAATGAAAACCAGCATTTTATAGAGAAGATCTCAGCACCTGCACTATTAGCCTGTTTAGTATGTAACATAATACAGATAATACAGATTCTTTGTACATAGAAATGCCACTAATAGTTTTTTAAAAGACTCATAACAACAAACTTTCTTAGAAGTAAATTGAGCTCATATATACTATCACTTTTGCAGATATCTCATTTACTTTAATATAAAAATTCAAATAGAATTTTGTAGAATTAAGGAAAGTATAAGACATTAACACAAAATTACTAAGTTTGCTTCTGCCTATGGGGTCCCAAAGAGCGGGAACTGTGGCTCCCACTGGGTTTTTGTTATGGCAGGATTTTTCAAGTTCATTACTAGAAGACATTAAAATTACCTTTCTAGTACAGAGTTTTATCAGGGTAGGGGAAATGGATTACACGATCAAGTAATCAAGAGCATTACGATATAGAAGATGCTGCTGGATTTACAGAGTACTGAAAAATGGTTATGACAGAACTAAGGAATTAACAGGACCTAAAAGTGCTTTTTTTTTTTTTTTGCGGTGCTGGGGATTGAACCCAGGGCCTTGTGTTTGCAAGGCAAGCACTCTACCAACTGAGCTATATCCCCAGCCCAAAAGTGTTTTTTATTTACATCAAGAGTAGAATATGTTAATAGCAAAGAGCAAAAGCCACTGGAAATATCATTTAAGGTATACCAGAACAGAAAAACAACTAGTAAAAAAAATAAAAGTCATAAGAAATGAAGAAAAGGGAGAAAAGGGGAAATAGGAAACAAAGTACCTAGGATACTGAGCAAACGTTGGATGAAATAATTTCATAGTGGTCACATAGAGCCACCAATGCTACTTTGTTTTAACATGGTCAGTTATCCACAGAAGATTGACTTACTCGCTCTTCAGCTTCTGTCAGTACATTCATAGCTCTCATATTGACATTTCTTCCTAGTTTCTCCTTCATTTCTTGCAACTTCTGAAGTCTCTGACCAGCTTCTTTGGGGTTGTTAGTTTTGAAATCATAGGCACTATTAGATTGGCCAAAGAGGTGTTTCTCTGCATTAATCCAGTCATAATCTTTCAACATTTTGGATACCTAGCCACATATGAAAATAGAAGGAAATATGATTGCTTAAAAACATTTATAAACCAGTTTCTTAAATATTTACTAATTTTAAGTCAAATCTTTGGGAGAAAAAAATATAATAATCATCTGAAAAATTGAGGTTCATCACTGACAGGAATAGGGATGAATATTTTTACCTGGAGCATAGGGTCAAGAAAAAACAGATCATATAGAAAAAAGATCCGAGGCAGGAGAATTGCAAGTTCGAAGCCAGTCAAGGCGCTAAGAAACTCAGTGAGACCTTGTCTCTAAATAAAATACAAATAGGGTTTGGGATGTGGCTCAGCGGTCATGTGTCTTGAGTTCAATCCCCGGTAATGATCTCCCCAACAAAAAAACAAAAAAAAATAAAACATTTGTGACATTTGTTGAAAATAAATATTGTTGAGAAGCAGTTAAAATAGTGTGAGTTCAAAATTATGTTAGGCTGTTGCTCTGCTTTTTATACCAAGTTTTTCATTGAGCAGGATACTAGAATTTTTTCAAAGACCCAGAAACAAAAACTTGATTATTAAAGGTAAAAATGAATACAAACATGCCTTTGCAGCAGCATCTTCTGCTTCCCGTTTATGTTTGCTGATATTGTGGTCTAATTCCTTAATTTTAAGCTGAGAATCATTGTTTTGCTCCTTATGTTTTGCCACTTCTGCATATTTAGCTTTAATTACATTGTCTTGGGCTGTTATCACCTCTTTTTGCTTGGTCAACTCTTCTTGAGCTTTATTCACTGATTCCTAAAAGAAACAAAAACATTAGAGAATAATACAAATGCTTTTATTTTACTAGAAGCTTGTCTGACAAGACTTCTGGCATGATGTCAATGTGATTGTAATCGGATGGTCATCTAACATTCTACACTTTATATCCCCGTTAAGATGATAATGAATTTACACACAGGATAAAGTGAGGACTACCACTGAAAGTAAAACAAGTTGGGGAACAATGTTCATGCAGAAAACAATAGTTTTTGATGGACTCAGTGCAGATGGAATTAATTGGGTGGGAGGAATAACTACTGGAAGCTGACCTGTGAGGTCTCTCAGAAAAGGAGCATTCTGGGTAGTTAACAAAAAGATAATGTAACAGATTCCCAGATGACCGGAAGAATAAAGATCAGAGATTGAGATAAGGGGGACTGGGTCTTGCTTCTTTTCTTTTCTGTGATATAAGGCATCTGGATACCAGAGGTAAAAGAAAGTCACAGCATTTGATTCTAATGCAGGGGTCAAAACAGAGAAATAGAAGAGAAAGCAAACCTGTTTTGGAAGGAAGAGACCTATGGCACAAAGAAAAATACTACCCTTTTTTTCTTTTTTAGTACCAGGGATTAAACTCAGGGGCACTTAACCACTAAGCCACATCCTTAACCCTTTTTTGTATTTCAGAGACAGGGTCTCACTGAGTTGCTAAGGCTGGATCTGAACTTGAGATCCTCCTGCCTCAGGCTCCCAAGTCACTGGGATTTCAGGTGAGCAACACCACGCCCAGCAAAAAAACTTTTTGCCCTGACGTTCACTACTCTCCTGCTTCCCAAAGTTGAGGCTAATTAACTGCTGAAGTGCTAACTGCCCTTGGGATTTACTCTATCACCATTTCCAAACACCTTTGCTTTGTCCTAGACCTTAAATATCCTTTCTGGTAAAGATAAAATCACAAACTCACACAGTGTATATCTAAAACAACAACAAAAAACAAAACACAACACCCACAGCAGAAAACCCCTAGCTCAACTTATATTTAGGTTGGGGGAAAACAAAGGGCCAAAACAAGAAAAACAAAACAACCCCCCGCCCCAAAACTCTAAGGAAGAACGATCTCCTTAAAGTAGTTACAAGCACCAATAAAAGTTTAGATATTTTTAAGGCATATTTATTAGAAAACAAGTAATTTTGAGCAATAAAAAGTGCTCCATGTCAAGCTCTTAAATGGTCCCAATATGATTAAATTTCCTGTCTAAATTGAGTCAGTAGAGGTTTTTCACAGGAAGAAGGCAAATTCTGGCATTCATAAAAACTCAAAAGAAATTTTAGCTTTTTAAAAACCTTTCAAGAACAAAAAAAGGAAGTGAATAAAACTCTGACAACATTAAAAGAAAATAATAATAGATAAAGATTTATTAACTAAAACTACTATTAACTAAAACTACACTTGACAAAAACAAGTTTATAAAGTTTATCTCCTATCTAGAGGGTAAAGACTGTACTGCAGATTTAACTGCCAATCTTTTTTACAATGGTAGAAAAATACATAGTAAATCTAGCACTTAAGACCCAACACAGATGGGCTGGGATTGTAGCTCAGTGGTAGAGCACTTGCCTAGCATGTGTGTGGCACTGGGTTTGATTATCAGCACCGCATACAAATAAATAAATAAAGGTTCATCAACAACTAGAAAAAAAAAAAAAAAAGACAACAACAAGAAAAAGACTGAACAGAAATGAAGTTTCTCTTGTTTATCTCAACATGAGTAGTTGGCAGGTAATTTCTGTTTTTAGCTTCCCATAAGTGTGTTTATCTACTCCTATCAGCAAAAGGAAATAATTTTAATGCAGAACTTGAATGAACAACCTTTAAAAATTAAGTGATACATTTTATAGTTTTCTGTTAAGAAAACACAAATACTCTCTTAATGGAATTATGTACATATTTTGATTTTGTTTTTAGATCAAGAAAGGAGGGCATTATTTTCACATTTCTCTTTGGAAACGCAATATATCATTTTTTAAAATTCTACAACACGATGCTGATGAAAGGTTAACAGAAAATATAGAGGAACAGAATGAGATGAAAAAATATGAGGTTAAAAACGAACCAAAAGGTAGCTAAAAAAAAAAAAAAATTAAAGTTTACTTTGAAAACAAAAAAGAAAATTGAATAGAAACTGCAAACATTTAAATACTAGCAAGAGAGATGAACTGTGATTTTATAGTCAGAAAAAGTATAGTTAAAATTCTTACTCTACTGTTCTATTTGTGCAATAAATGTGTTAAAAACAAAAAAGAAATTGAATGTAGTCAAGAATAAAACTAACAAGAAAATGTACTTTCCAAAGCATTGCACACAACGATGATTAAAACAATCATCTCAAGGGGGAAACGTAAGAAACATAGAAGCAGCTGACAAAAGGGAAAGTGTATGTAAATGGATGAAAGTCCCCTGTTGAATGTCATGTACATTTAATTAACTGGAAACTCAAATGAGTTATACTACTTATAAAAACATTATCTATAGCTGATAACAGAAAACTTGAAAGTTGTATTACAAAAGGAGAGTAGGAACAGAAATCAACAGAATTCAAGATACCATAATAAGTGATTTTTGAAAGTGAGAACATTCAATAATCAATAATCAAGAAGGACAGTCTCTAATAAAGACAATGCTGTAACACTGATTTTCAGGTAACAGAATGTGTTTATAACATTTGAAATCCTCTCAGCTCCAAATCTACACTTCACTGTCCTGCTTCTGAGAATGGAACATTTCTCCCTTGCCAGTGTAGGAATGAAGGGACTTGGTGCTGATTCCAGTGTGCTTTTATCAAAGGCAGCTGCATCTGGCCTCTCAACATGGAGGTTCACAGGTCTATAGGATGGATACCACTCTGTGGTCTGTGGTCTAGAAACACATGCAGGCCTAGAAATACATGTAGCACTTCACTGTCAACAGTTTCTGCTGACACCCAAAAAAACTTCACCAGTGGGCCACAGTTATGCTTTCTGCAGTTAGATCTAGTCATTAGCCCTGTGAGTGGAGTGGGGGTCTTTACCACGCTTATTCCTCAGTCTTAGGGGCTATTTCCTCTTTTCATTGTTTCTACATTTTTTAGAGTTCTCTTGACACTTAGAGATCGATTTACACCATCCTAAACTTCTATTACAGTTAATAATATTTTCTGTAAACTCTGCCTGTTCAATTTACTATTTTTTATATTCTGAGTTGACTGACACTTAAACAATTATTGATGTTATTTCAGGGCTTTCTCCATGTGTAATTGCCATTTTTTGCCACATGATTACACAATGACAAGAGTGAAAAGACAGAAAGCACTAACAAATATCTCAGTTTTCCAATTTGATAAATCTTACCTTATTTTAGCTACCTCAGCTGCCATTACTTCAATTTGACCTTCATAGGATTTGATAGCCTCATTTACAGCTTCAAGCTGTTGTTTATAAGACGCATGCTCTCTCTTGAGCTCTTCTAGCTCCAGAGTGATAGCTTCAACTTCCTATAGAAACACAGTATCTAGGTATTCACACAAGTAATTAACTGTTGACATGTAAATATATATAGGGCTAAAAATTAACAGTAGTCTTATTGTTAACTAACCTACAGCTTAGTTATCAAGGACTCAACTACCAAGAGCACATGTTAAACTCCTTCTCCAGAAAAAGCAGGAAATAGAAGCATAATTTTATATTTAAAAAAGATGACAAATGGATGTAATTTTATTTAAATTATAAATCCATTGTTATGGATTTAAATAACTTGATTTCCTTGTCTTTTTATTCATATTGGGAAAATAATATAAAATTTCTACATAACAGTAAATTAGTTTTTTTAAATCAATTATTCAGTGTACGAAAAAAGCTTAATTTTCTTTTTTCCCATTTTAACCTTTTAATTCGCTAGAAAATACGTTGTGCTGCTATTTAATGACAGAACCTTAAGGTAGGTTAAAAAAAAACTGGAAGGTAGAATTGGGTGAAAATTACAGATTTTAGTGTTTGGAGACAGAAACAGAGGTTCAAATTCCAACTCTGGCACTATTCAGAAGTACCACCAGTCTACAATTCAATGCAAACATAGCATGCTTTGTCTTCATTCATACAGTTGCTTACAAAACAGAAACATCAGCTCGCTCAGTCTCTGATATGATACAGTCCCACTAATATAATCTACTCCAGAAGGAAGTATTTACTAAGAGGCAACTTTGTTCTTACCTTAAAATTAGTAAGCTAATGCACCCCAAACTCACATGAGACACTCAATTACAGGATTTTATTGGGCTTATAAGATGCATTAATTTTTTCTTAAAGAACACAACTCACTTTTAGATTTAGGAATCAATATTGATGAATAAGGTCAATGCATGATGTTCTGCCATTTTCTGCTTCATGTTGACTTTAAAAAGATTGGTTCCATTTCAAGAAATCTTATTACCTGTTGTTTTCTTTCATTTTCTTACTAGATGCATCTGCCTTTGTTTTGGCACAATCCAGTTTTTTCTGAGCATCTTTTAGTTCTCTCTCTCTTTCAGCTTCTGCATTTTTCATTTTATTCTCCAACACTTCATATTTTTCTTCTAATTTTTTTGGATTTCTTTGGTGTTTTTTAAGGTCTCCTCACTTTCATCTGGATCATAAGTAGTTAAATGTAGCTAAATTAACAATTATAATAAATGGCCTGGAAAATTAGAAGTTAGAGTTTAAAAAAATTAACTATTCTAACAATATTCTAAAAATCGTATATTGAAACAGAAATACTATATAAGAGCCATATTTCAAGTATCTGAAGATCTGTGAAATTATTTCTAATGAATAACATCAATTTTACCTACAACTTTTACAAAGATTTTAAGAAACTTACTAAAAAGATGACTCATATACACACACACATATATATATTTATTATCTATGTATGTGTGTGTGTGCGTATACACACACACACACACTTATAATTTTACGTATACACGTTGTGAGTGTGTATTCATCCACCAGTGTTGGGAGTGAACCCAGGACCTCATGCACGCAAAATACACATCCTAACACTAAGTTATGTCCCCAGTCCCACAGTTCATATTTTTAATATAACTAATAGGATAGCCACAGTATTTTTCAGTGATTTTTAATTGCCAGAAAGCTTACAGTGGTTTTATGTCCACTTAAAAACATTCATGGAACCTCTCATTAGAGAAACATGAGAACATGTCTAGGATGAAGCATGGAAAAAATATTAAAAAAATAAAAAAGAGTAAGCTGGGCTCGGTGGCACATGCCTATAATCCCAATGGCTCAGGTGGCTGAGGCAGGAGAATCACAAGTTCAAAGCCAGCCTCAGCAATTTATCAAGGCCCTGAGCAACTCAGCACTAGACCCTGTCTCAAAATAAAATAAAAAAAAACAAAAACAGGCTGGGGATGTGGCTCAGTGGTTAATCGCCCCTGGGTTCAATCCTTAGTACCAAAAAAAAAAAGATACAACAGAAATATTGTAACAATTGAAACACATATTAGTGTTAGGTTCTAGGTGCAAATGTAACTCTAGAAGTCATGACTGGACACCATTTTATACTTTTCATTGCAGAATAAAAATACTAATGGAGAAATAGGTGTGTGGATATTGTCAGAGGAATGACAAAAATAAACTTTCATATACAAAATGTGATGAAAAAGTACAAAAAGGTCTGCACTTTTAGGGAGATGGCCATAACCTAATTACACTTAATATTAAAAAACTTTAAAATGACGAAAATACTATAAACACAGTTAAAAGATGGTAAACAAAAAAAAAACCCTGAAATGCACATAACTTATAAGAAATTGCAATTATGAGAAAAAAACATAAAAAAATGGGTGAAACAGGAAATTCACAGAAAAACCCAACAATCCAATAACATATATATATAAACATACAAAAATAGATCCAAATTTCATTAAAATTAAATACTATACTAATTAAAATGCTAATGTGATATCTTCCCAACCATCATATTGTGAGAATTTTAAAAGTCTGGAAATAATCTGAAGAAATGAGAACTCTCACATGCCACTGGGGGAAATAACTACTGCCAAAATGGACAGAATTCTGGTGATACATAATGAAGATGAAAATGACCTAAGTCCCAGAAGTCCCTTATTGGATTTACTCTACAGCTCTGCTCCCACAGGTGTCTTAAATGTAACAGAATCTTCAAAATGTAAAGTAAAGGATTATTAACATAAACATGTTAAGCTCAGAATGTGTTGATATTACCAATTGTTCTTTTAAGGGTATCTAATTCTTCTTGTTGTTTGTGATATGAGCTTTGCTGGAGCTTGGTTTGTAATAAATCTGCCTCCTCTGTTTTCAACTCCCACTGTTGTTTTAGTTGGCGATACCTTAGAAAAAGAAGTTTGTAATAAATGTTTTCCTGGTGTATGAGACATGCATTCAAACTCAGGTTCTCACCTAAAATAAACTCACATACTTTATAAACAATATTAGATAAAACTGGTCATCAAGAAAAGCTGGTGACTTTCAAGATTCTGAGGCATCAACTAAAGTCTGATGTGGTCACTACACTATTTATAAAAACAGTCTTAATTTCAAAACACACTAAAATAACTTTTGAATAAATAAGTTTTCTTACAAATAACCCCTACTGCTGATTCTTATCTAAAACAACCCACAAAGTACTTACCACAAAAATAGGACTATTCATAAAAATTACATAAAGTTCCAAAAAATCTGATTATCTACTTGTTCCCATTTTTAACAGTATTATTCTAAAATTCGCCTTTTTGTAATGAGACAGTTTATGAAGACATAGTTATTGACCTCAGTCATTTGTAATACACTTTCTTGCAAATTCTGAAATTCTATCTTGCTTCTGACTGCTTAGTCATCTGTTTGGAAGATATTTAGCTAATTCAGTTGCAGTGAATTTTAAGTTAATGTAAGTCACAAGATAGCCTCGTCACTAGAAACTAATGAAGTTTGAGGGAAAAGGAAACAACTCATAAAAATATAAC
Source organism: Sciurus carolinensis (assembly GCF_902686445.1). Taxonomy (NCBI): domain Eukaryota; kingdom Metazoa; phylum Chordata; class Mammalia; order Rodentia; family Sciuridae; genus Sciurus; species Sciurus carolinensis. The sequence goes on from NC_062226.1 coordinate 28,515,301, forward strand.
ACTATTTTGAATATTTGTGCTTGAACTCTGCTTACCAATAAAGTAACTTCAAAACATGTAAAAAATGTCAGAAAGAAAATTTGAAGAAAAAAGTATACTGATTTCCTGACACGATATGAAAGAAATGACTTTAGCTAATCCTCAGTCTTATATTTTTCTAAATCTATTTTCTTTCCTTTACCTCAGTGCCACATTTGTTGAGACAAATGATCTAATGAAACTACTGAACAAATTAACAGCTCCAAGTCAAATGTAACTAAAGACTCGTTGCCTTAAGATTCTGTATAGCACAGAAAATTTTTACTGCATCATTTGCACATTAAAAAGTTCATTTATTGCTATTGTTAATTTTTGTTAATAAAGATAAAAATGAAGAAGGTTTCACATGTTTTTGATGTCCAAAAGAGGCATTTATACAATCTGTATTTTGAAATGGTCAATCTGAGTAGGAAAATTTCTTTCATATACACAGTATCTCAGAGTCTTGGTATGATTTCAAGTTTTAATAACTTCGGAAATTAAATGCTCCTGTATCCCCCCCAAAATTCATCATATTTAGATTTTTTACATTCATTTATTACTGTGAATTCTGAATGTTTTTATCATTTCCTGTTTGTCTTCAAAGAGACTGGAAAAATCATAAAATTCAAACAAAGCACTTTCTACATTTGTAGCACTTCTGCTGAAACTTCAAAGCGAGTGGAGACGCTTCTGGTCTGTTCATATTTATCTTTCAGGTGTTTACTCAATACTCATGTTCATACTGAGCTTTTCATGGCCATCCAGTCAAAATTTCAATACCTCTTTCTCCTTGGACAGTTCACACCTCCTTTCCTGATTTAGCTTTTCTTCTTGAAACTATGGAACATATTTTACCAATTTATTCCCCAACTATATGAAACTAGATAAAGAGAGATTTATCTGATTTACTGCTATAAAGAGTACATGGTACATATAGGAGGCATTCAACAGATATGTAACTGAGTAAATAATGTTAAGTGACAAAAAGAGATTAAACATCAAGATTCCTATTTTTAAAAAGTGAAAATATGCATACACCTGAATTATAAATGAAAAGAAGTAATGCTGAGTATACATGCTAACTTTATCTACACTCACACAGAAAAAACACTGTAAGGGAACATTAAAATTTTAGTGCTTATTCTCTGAAATGAACTTCATTTCCTCCTCTGGCAACCCAGTGATCTTGGGACGGCCAGAAGGCTGCTAAACTTAGTGCAAACACCTGATACATGCTCTACTGTTCAAGTAAGGTAAAATTAAGAACTCAAGTATCCTCTGGTATCTGGCTCCAGAGTATCTAAGGGTTTCTTCAACAACTCCAGGAGGATACCAACAGTATATTTTAGCAGGGAGAGTAGAGTAGTTACATTTACTTCCCCCTTTTTGCTTAATTAAAATTTGCAAAACATTCCTTTATCAGAAAAAGAGGCTATTACAGGGAGGTTATCAATTTACAATTCAGTCAAATATTTTAAACAATCCAAAGTTATGAATTTGTTTCAACAGAAGTAAATTTTCTGTCATTTTCTGTCTCACAAAACTTTGAGATACATATATGCTTAATAAGACAGAAGTCTTACTTTTCAGCAGTGTTTTTAAGACCTGCTAATTCCTCCTCTAGAGTCCGTAGCTCATTTTCCTTAATTCTTAGTTCATCTTGTACATCTTTGAGTTCTTGAAACTTGGTTAAAATAGAAGCTGCCTGGGATCGAGCACCTGATAGAGACAAAATGAACAGGACTTGGACATTAAGTTATCACATGTTTATTAAAGAATAAAATATTTCCTAAGAGAATTATAATGGAACTTTGTAAATTCAGTGAACTTACAAAACTATAGACTTCATTCCATCACCAAAACATAATAACATACACAACAGATAAGAAAGAGTTCTAAGTAGATAGGGTATATTATTTATTCAAAATAACTACTGCCTATCTTCCCAAAGCCCACTTTCTAGCTCACTGATGTTGGGTTTAGACATGTGATTTGCTCTGGCCAATGAAATGAGAAATTTGACTCTTCTGAAAATAAATTTTGAGAGGCAATACATAATTAACCATTTGCTTTCCCTTTGCCATGAGAAAAGAGGGTTCAAGATAGGGACTATTTCTCTTTTAATCTGAGCTACAGAATGAAACAACATGGAGCAAAGCCAACTGACCTGCAGTAAATGTATACAATTATGGAATAAACTATTATAGGTTATTAAGATTTGGGGGTTATTTGTGGCCACATCATAATCTAGTCGAAGCTCTGATACAGTAGAGCAAGCAGAATATGTTGAACTTACATTGGTGTACAAGCGACCATAATCTTCTGTCTTGAGGCATTACATTAGTAAGAAAACTGTTAACTTGATGGGAGAATGCTAAGGTCAACTAGTAATGCTCTTATAATACTATATGAATAAGATATGGATTACATACTGGTCATCTATTAATAGAAACTTCAAGAACATCTAAACCAATGAGAGTTAAAAAGTTTCTCCTGTTTTAGATATTTAATAAACATACTAAGTTTATCTTTCATTTAGAAACAAGTCATTTCATTGTGTACTGGGTGTCAGAAATACCCAGTGCCACAAGGAATCAGACACGTAGTCGAAGTAGCTCAGCAAGCAAACATTTTACTTCTGGCAGAAGAGTATACTACCAAACTAAGTCTGGCAAGCAAGCACAATTGGGTGGGCAGTCTACCTGTTTTTATTGCTAAGGCAGCACAACCCTTGCTCTAATAGGAGGAGCTTGGGGTTACAATCTGCGTACTGGCTAATTTTAAAGTTGGGAGGGCAAACAAAAGGATTACAGTTCTACTACTGGTAGAGCTCCGATGGTTACTGGGTTATTGAAAGAAGTATGCTTCAGTTGTTTCTGTCTCCCTTTGTTCTCTTGTGGCAAGAAAATCTTCTTGGGGTGAATGCATTGTGACATGTACAGAGCTCTTACTTCTTTACCTAATTACTATTTCTCAACAGAGAGATTCTCTCTGTTGGTTACGCCGACCCCTTCCCCACCTCTTGGTCTTCAAGGGACTGTTCAGGTGCAGGGACGTTGGTATTGACACATTCATGGCTATGGTGCTACTGTGTAACTTACCATTCTGCTCTATTTCCCCTCTGGCTGCCTTTCTTACATCCAATTTTACATTTAGGCTAAATGCTACATTCTCAAAATGGACCCCCAGTCTTTTTATTTCTCACACTGGGGAATCTGATACTTGAACGTGGAATTCATTACCTGACCTAGTAAAACAGTAAGTCATTGATATCTCAAGGGGCATTATTTTGCCTATTGAGTTAAAAGCACAAACTCTGAAATCAGACCACCTGAATTCAAAAACCAGTTTTGCTACTTACTAGCAATTTATTTAATCACTCTGTGTTTTAAATGTTTTAACTGCATTTTGGAGATGATAGTAATATGCCCACTTATAGTTGTTATTAAGAATTAAATGAATTACTTATAGTTCAAATAATAGAGTCTTACCAAGTGATAAAAATGTTCTATATATGTGTAGTCCAATTATCCATTAACCATGTGGTGGTTTCTGAGCCCTTGAAATGTGACTAGTGCAACTGAGGAAATTATTTTAAGTCAATATAATTAACTTAAGTCACCTGTGGCTAGTAGCTACTGTAATGGAAAACAGTCTGAACATTGTCTAGTGTAGAGTATTATTCCCTGTTGGTTATATTATCATTTGATACAGATCTAGAAAATTGATATGGAAAATATTAGAACAAGATGTTCATTAAACATTCCTTTCCTTAGGCATTAAGGCACTATGTCAAGGGTTTTTATTTTGACAGGAATAGTGGCAGCTCTGACATGAGTTAACAAGTTTCCTAAAGAAGTGAGTGGTTAGGCTAAAAAGTTAATTAAAAGACTTTGTTTCCCTGTGAGTGCAGGTTGGGTAAGGGTAAGAAGCAAGCAAGAACATCTCAGTATCAATATCCCAGTGACTGGAATACCCTGATAAGAGAAAAAGCAAGAATTATAGGAATAGATTTGAGACAAATAAGTTATAAGGTTGATTATTACCCAAAACTCCCAAGGACTATGACACTGTATAATTTCCCAGTATTATTATACCTGCCACATGGTCAGTATTTAAAGGTTGAACTCGATCCTTGGATTTACATTAGTAGGGCTTCAGAAATAAGTATATATCTGATGTTAAGTGTTGGACGTAGGTGCTAAAATTGGTTAAAATCAAGACTAGTAATAATCTCAACTCTGCCATTAAGCTATTTTAAAAATAAAGGGGTGGGGGGAACCCCCAGAAAGTTCCATTCTATTTACCATACAGAACTGTACAAACAAACAGATACAAAACTTACCTCCACTCAATGTCCCATGAGGATCAAATACATCACCTCCTAGAGTTACAGTTCTAGTCATTATCCTTTATCAAAGGCCACTTTTTTGGCATTATCCATACTGTCACAAAACAAACGTTGTTCCAAAGACAACTCCATTGCTTTCTGAAGTTCTGGCTTGTATTCAACCAGGGATAGAGCCACATGAACATTATCAGGACCAACCTGTGGCCAAACACAGATATGCCATATTCTCTACCGTTTTTCCTTTCAAATATTATTCTACTATAATAGAAATTTAAGTAGTGTCTACCTAGCATTAAAATTCTTTGTGAATTTACTAAAGTTACTGTAGGGTGGGGTATGTGTAGCTCAGTGGTAGAGTGCTTGCCTAGCATGTGGTCCTGGGTTCAATTCCTAGTACTAACAAAAAAAAGAAAGAAAGAAAAAAAAGAAAGTTTAAGTAAAGATCTATTACTAAGTAAAATATTTAGCTAAACTATTAAACATTAGAATTTCTATCAAGAAAGGAGCTAATACCAAGTTTCTAAAATCAAAATGGACAAAGTAAACAACTTTCTTAAACTCTTGAATCAATACAATTATATATGTTTTGTTTCTATTATTAGTAATCTGGTTGGTCCACAGTGAATACTTTTTCATTCAAATTAAACACATTAAAGCAGCTACTGGCCATTTACATAATAAAAACAGATTTATAAATGACAGAGTTAAAAAAAAAATAGAAAAAGTTGTCAGTCTTTTATTTTGATCCAACTGCCTTTTCATAACCTTTGTTAAAAATGTCAATCTCTGCTCATCTTTCAAAAAAACTAACATCCCTTCCTAGCAGCAGCAGAATGATAACAAAGGCAGTTCTAGTTAACATTATGTTCACTTTTTTCTTTGACATAGCAGCTACCATTCAACAGGTCTGGCTATAGGATCTGAGAAGTATTTTTGCTGTTACTTGAAAACCCAATTGACTTTTAACACACAGACATCTTGACTTATACCTGAATTTACCTCCTGATCCAATCAATGCTGATTTTTTTAACTAAAGAAAGTACAAACCAAAAAACACCATTTTCAATTACTCTGCACTCCTCTTTTCTCTTCTGAAAGTACATTATCAATACAATACTTTGAAATCATTTTTATTGAAAACAACTCAATTTCAATAAGGACAGTAGTTATCCACTTAATATCTTAATTACAATGTTATTTCTAGGTTTTACAGAACTATCTTTTTAACTCATGCACCCCAGATGACTATTCAATAACAACTAATTTTGCTGCTATTGATTAGCTTCCTATTTAAGTACTACACATCCATGACACCTTTTAAATATGTTTCTTGTACACATCTGTTTCTTATTAGCTGTCATACAACTTTAGATCTACCTGAGCAGTTGAACGGGATCCCAGTCACCTGCATTATATGTTAATAGACTGAAGAGCAATCTAGAAGAACTCTTATTTTCAAAAAAAGTACTTCTGGAATACAGACAGATGCCTTCCATAATGGGCAAATCAAGCACATCTGACAAAAAAAATCTTGGATAATTTCAGAATGTATCTGAAAGTTCAATTCTATCTATTCAGAAAACAAGAATGCCATTTTCGCTATCACCTAATAGTCGTTTGACTTGATTTAAGGTTAAAGACATTCCAGCACTAATTTTTAAAGTTTCATTAATTCTATTTTCTTGCCATCTAATAGCACAAGAATCAATGTTAGGTTTTCTCTACCTCAATTTTTAAATGGTAACAAAATTAAATGCTGTGGTTCTGTATGACTATATCCTCCCCAAATTGATGTCTAACTTAAAAAAAAAAAAGATACAAATCAAATATATAAATGACACAAAATAAGACTTACAAGATTCTGAGCAACCCTCAGAGTTTCTGGAGCAATACATCTGGCTGAAATTTTATTGAGTGGAATTATAGTGTAACGTCGCTTCAATCTCCCTTTTCTAATAGCTTTTTACCAGTAACCTAAAATGTCCATTTGAAATTAAAAAAAAAAAAAATTATGACAAAATCCATTAAAATAGAAAGAGTATAAGTTTAGGAATCCATAAATCCATAAACAGTAAATGTTTAGTGCCTTCTATCTCAAATGAGAATTTAAGAATATATAAAATGAATTATTATTCAGTCACCGGCAAGAACATGAATGAACCTAGAAGACATTTATGCTAAGTGACACAAGTCAGACATGGAAAAATACTGTGTAATTTCTGCATATGCAATATCTTAAAATGAAAAAAAAAAAAAAAAAAAAAAAGAAAAGAGAAATTACTTAATTAGAGTAGAATAGAGGGTTACTAGGGATGGGGAGGGGAGGAAGTAGAAAGAAGTAGGTTGTAGGCCAAAGGATATATTTGCAGTTACATAAGATAAGTAAGTATAGAGATTTGGAAATATATACACAGCATGAGGACTATAGTTAATATCTTACATGTTAAAATTTGCCAAGAGAATTGATTTTAGGTGCTCCTAAAATCAAAGGAAAAACAAAAAGGCAACTATACAAGGTAATGGATATGTATACTTGTTTGATTAAGTATTCCTGTACTATATATGCTTCAAAACATGTTGTACTTTAAATATATAAATCAAAAACATAAATTTTAAAAACCACAAAGAAGTACATTTGATAATAATTACTACGCAACATTTATATAAATAAGAATATTCTAAAGAGAAAAAAAGAGAACTGAAAAAAATGCAGATAAATCCAGTGTTACCTTCATGGGTGTCAGGGGATGACCGACACTGAAAAACAGGTTATTCCTAGATTATTTTACAAATTTAAATCAATACAAATTTGCACATGAAAAAAAAAAAAAAAAAAAGGTAAGATTGACAATGTGCCTTCTGAGTTCCTGAGCAACATGAAACTACTCTTTTTGGAATACAAGTATCAAGAAATCATTAACTTAGCCAGGTTTGGGGGCACATGCATGCAACCCCGGCTACTCAGGGAGGTTGATACAAGAGGATTGCAAATTCGAGGCTAGCTTGGGCAATTTAGGGAGATCTGTCCTAAAATAAAAACTAAAAATGTATGCGTCACTTTAGCAGAAATGTCTTCTAGGTTCATGGGGATGTAGCTCAGTGTAGAACACTTGCCTAGTATATGCTAGTCCCCAGTACTGTTTAAAAAAAAAAAAAAAAAAAAAATCATTCGCCATATAAAGATAAGTGACCTGGGAGAATTTTAGAATATCAAGAAAATGTCTAACTGTTCTAGTAGCACATGATTTTTCAAGCAAAACACCAATTTCAAATTTTACTTTAATTAAAATGAATTTACCTCTGTATCTACTACAACATTGTAGAGTCGTTCTCCAGCCACCAGTTCTAAAGCTGTGGTTGCAGAACTATCTTCACACTAATCAGAGAAGCTACAAGTCCTTTCACACAATTTCTGTTCCAGTTCTTCTCCGGATCCCTAACGGAAAAGTTGACAAAAATTAATTTGAGGTAAGAAAATAGAAAAATTTAAACTTTCCTAGTCAAGATCTCTTTTGAACAGTATAGTAAACTGAAATGAAAGCAAAGGTATCACATTTTACCAAAACAAAAATTTTAAATGTCCCAGATGATAGTCAGTTTTTTAAGTCAAAAGATCTTTTCAATTAGTTTCCAATGTAACAAAGAGTTTTACTGTTCTAATCTCTGTAATACATTTTTACACCATAAAAATCCCTTGTATAAATGTACATATTTAACAGTAATAACAATAACTTTAAAGACACTGAACGAGATTAAATTTCCTTCATTTGAGGTTTAAATTCAAGATTAGTGAAATCGGTAACCATTAATTGCACAAGAAATTCCCCTACTGACATGCGAAACAGTTCAATTAATATTTAAAGATACAATATCAAAGAAAAAATGCAATTCATAAGAATTTTCATACAAAAATCTTGGTGTTAACAAAATTTCAGATGGTCTTCCAGCTTAAATAAAAACATATCTTGGTTATTGCTATACTAAAAATCCGAAGTCTAAATCTCTTACTTGTATGCAATTGAAGATTGGGAAATCTGGCCAAGAGAGCTTCATATGTTTCTTTCAATCTACTGATATCACGAGACAGCTGCCTGCGTTTTTCCAAAAGTCTTTCCTCCTTATTTTCTGAGTAAATCATAAGTACAGTAAGTTAAAATGAAGTTTTAAAAACCCCACTGTGTTAAGGAAAAGATAAGTAACATCTCAAAGCTTTCTAAGAAGCAAATATAAATTTCTGATAAATATTAATAAAGAAGCACTCTTAATATTCCAAATTTCTATCAAGTGTCAAGTAGACATTATTTCCAACAATAAATAATGTAATTTTCATACCAAGAAACAACAAATGAATTAAATGCTTACTCATATAGAAATACACAAATGACATTTCTGAGTTTCAAGTGAGCAAAAAATTCTCAATACTGAGTTCTTGGAAATTCAAAGGGAGGTTATACATAAGATATTTTTATGATTGTATTTACAAATACTTCTTATACTAAAGTCTGTTGATAGGGTAAAAAATGTTTCCTACTTGCTTATTTCCTTTAAATCAGTTTCTAATAATATTCACTACCTCCTAATGATTTGATTATCATGTCTTTAAAGGCAAACCTTCATAATTTAGCTTCTTCATTTCGGTTTCAAGTTTTTCTTTAAGTTTTTTTACAGCTTCTAAAGCTTCTTGATCCTTCCTGTAGCCACTATCCATCTTCTTAACTTCTGCTTGCTTATTCTTTAATTCTTGCTGGGCATGTTTCAGCTTCATTTGGGCCTGTCATAGAAAAATGTAAGACTATATGAGGTAGTACGTAGTGCTAGTAATTAAATGGCCACAGAGCTGAACTGGTTCAATCAAGAGACTTCAGCCTTGAAAATTTAACTGTTTGGTCTCTTGAATTAGTATTTTAAAACATCAGTCACTTCCCAGTATTTCTCTTAAATATAGTATGATTAACATAAGTCATTAAATAATTTCTAATGGAAGTTCACATTTTTAGTATTTATAAATATGACAGATTAACAAAGTTGACAAATACTGTCAATAGATGGTTAAATTAAAAATATCAGAAAACTAAAAATCTTAACACTTAGGTGTTCATATTTGTATCTGTGTATCTTTGTATTGTCCACAAACAGCAGAGGAGCTCCATTACGTGATGAAAAATATATTTTAAGAACTAGAAATGGTAAGGTGACAGAGAACAGTTTTTCTTGTTAAAGTTTAAGACTTCAACTTTATGATGTCAATAAAACAAATTATAGCCAAAAAAGATGAGAAATGACTAATCTTCAATATTCCAAACAAGGCTACAAAATAGTTACTGCACTTACTGAATGAATTATGGCATTTCATGTTGACAATCTGATATCCTCAATATTTAATAAACAACATATCTGAATTTTGCTGTATTAGGTATACAGAGTGACAGAATGGTGTAACCAAGTTTCTTGACACTGAACTGATTATTTTCAACATTTTTTTAACATAACCACATAGTGCTTAATGTCTTTATTTACCTGTTTGGCCTCTGTCTGAGCTTTACTTATATCATTTTTACAGGCGATCATTTGACCAGCGAGAGTTGCTTCTGCTCCATCTTCATTACTGGACAAGCCAGCGGAAACAGCATTGAAGTGTTGCTGTGCAGCAGCCAAAGCTTCAGCATCTTTATTACTTGCTTCTTGAAGGTCATGTAGCCCATCTGTTATCTTTTAACTTCTTTTTCCTTTGCTGCTAAGGTTTTAGAGTCCTTCAGGGAGAATTTCAAATTGGCAAATATTGTTATTTTAAGAAAACATCCATTTTTAATACACATGTACCCTACTTCATTAAATTTTGTAGCAAATTTAATAATAAAGAAAATAATTATTGTAACTTTAAGAACTAAATTCGCATTCTGAATTTGCTCTGTTTTGAGGATATAACTCTACCACTACCTGAAATATTTTCATTCCATATGTGATAGTAAAATCTAGGCAATAATGGGTTAAAAAATGATTGCATATTTAAACAATCCACTTGAAGAAGTTAAAAATCAGTTCCTAAATTTTAAAAATTGAAATAATAGCCATCCTACACTAAGGTTAAAAGCAGAGATTTTAGGATTAAGAGCATATGCATGAAAATACTTTATAAAGGGGGCATAAGATTTAAGTATTAAATAGTTATGGAAAAGTACTATTATTAATGAAAGCTCTTTTAAGTAATGCTAAACAGATCTCTGACACAACATAAGACACCAGTGACACTGAAAAGTCTAGCTATCTTGTTTACATAAAAATGACCAGGAATGTTGGGACTATTTGAATAGCTCATGATTCATCAAAAACTTATTAGGTGCTTACTATATACTGAGTATCATTCTAAGATATTAAAAACACAAACTAAGACTCTAATCCCAAGGATCATATTCAAGGGAGGAAGGCATGGTAAAAAATAAAGCAAGGTCAAGGGAGAGAAAGTGGGGGTAACTACTAATTTAAGAAAAAGGGAATCTTCTGTGACTTTGAGTAAAAGACTAAAGGAAGAGAAGTGATCATGTAAATAGCTGTGAACACTGTACCCGTAAGCCCTGAGAAATGTTTGGGTGTTTGAGGAACTGCAGTTGGAGCAGAAAGAGAATGTAAGCGGGAACCAGTAATCATAGCATGAATGGTATTGAAAAGACATAATAAAGACCTTATATTGAATTATACACAGGACTTTGAAACCATTGCAGGATTTTAAGCACAGGAATGATACAATCTAATTAATATTTTAGCTTTAAAAAACTAGAAAGTGGCAATACCAAAATTATAGTAACTATTAAGTATTGTATTACAGTTGCCCTTATGGGAGGTGATGGCTCAAATGAGGCTGACAGTGATGGAAGTGATAAAAAGTGGCTGTATTCTGCATATGTTTTAGAGTCAACAGAATTGCTGATCAACTCATAAAGGAGCTTCTGAGAAAAAGGAAATTCAGATGGACCCCAGAACTTCTGGCCTAAATGATTAGGTGAATGGTGGTGCCATTTACTGACATGTGGAAAATACAGTAATTTGGATTTGCATTGGTGGGGAAAATTTATAAATTCCATTATGGGTATGTTAAATTTTATACTTTTTGTTAGTCATCTGGGTAAAAATGTTAAGTAGCTAGCTGGACAAATGAATCTGCAGTTTATAGGACAATTCTCCAGGTGACCTTAGACTGACCCAGTTCTCTTCCCTTTCTCAGATGCAGTTCTCAAAAATAACTGTAGAATGTGTTAGAACAGCAACATCCTAAATAGCCTATGCTGTTTTAGTCTCTACCCCTCTAGCCTAGAACAAAATATCTTTAATGCTTTAACCCAGCAACTCATATCACCTTGTGGTACAAATCCCAGGGCAGGCTATGTTCTGGGGTTCCTCAGATATAGGTTGAATGGGACTTACACATGAGACTCCATCTGCCCTTGGCAGTTTCCCATCATGAATCCTAGTATTCCTTTGTCAATTACTACCTATCTGTAAATAATAAATTTGCTTCACATAACTTGTGTATGAATACCTACTATAAATCACTATGAATATGTTATGTGTATGAATATATATTGAACACAGAGAAGTTGATAATCAAGTGCATAGTAAACCTGTTTCACAAAATTGGCACAATGAGTACAGACCAGTCTGGCTTACTGACAAAGTTAGAGTGGCCTCACCTTACCCCCTCAAACCCAGATCACAGCAGAGATGTAAGTCAGCTGGCAGGGCATGGGGAGATTTAAGAACTGGACATGCACCTAGATGTTTCATGGGAAAGGAGGCATAGTAAGTGGGTCACAGGTCACTCTCTTATAGATGGGAATAAGCTGGCTACATGGATTAAAGAAATACAGAAATGGGGCAGTTCAGCATATAATCCCCTGATTTGGGGGCATTTATGTAATTGTTCATGCCAAGTGACAGAGACCCCAGGAAATGGGTAATCAGATGAACCCTAGAGGTATCAGAGGGAGCAAACACAAAAAACATGCAGGCCTTTACAGAAAGAGTATCTTGAGGACAGATGCAAAAAGGCTGGGAAGCCCTATACAGCCTGACTAAAGAGTTGACTTGGTAAAGGTGTGTTACAGATCTAAACCACTAAACAGTATGATTTGGAGTGGAAGCAAGGCCTCCAGATGCCTACTGGAGGACAATGGCCTTATACTCCTGTCAAGATGACAGGGGGGAAAAAGGAATTCCAACCTTTTTGGGGTTCCTGCATACTGGAGAATTATGACAGTATTTCCAGATCTCTGTAGAGGAAAAATGAAATTGATTACATCAGAGTTTGGAATGAATATAGTGAGCCAAGGTACTTATTGGTTGTGGGTGGGGCCTTTGGTTGTGGAACATTTGGGGTGTCAGTGACCACAATTCCCATTGCTGAATACATTATTCACATTGACATTTTGGCTGCTTAAAGCACAAGACATCACTTAATAGGGTATGTTCCCTCATAGCTAAGAACTCAAGTCCTAACAATGGAAAATAATCACTTTGGCCTGCCACCTAAGCTAGCGAGGACCCAACGGTTATTTGGCAAAAGTGCCTCCAGACACTAAGTAGAAAACAGGACATAACATTATTAATTCAAATCTGCTACACACAAAAATATTACAAACCAATGTATTACAATGCACCAGCTAATGTTGCTGGTCAAAAAGGGTTTTAAGGCATGGAAACTAGGAAAAGAAGTCAGATAAGTATCCCAAATATAATTTAACAAGAATTTTTCACCCTGATGGCACATATAGAGGAAGCCTTCTGAAGAGCAGTGACAGAGAATGGGAGAACGGTGACTGAGACTGGGAGTCTCTGATGACCTCATGGCTGTGGCTCACCTGATGCCTGGGAACCTTTCTGTGTAAGGACATAGGATGCCTAGTTGCTATGGTAATGCCTTGCCAGAGGAGGCTTTATGCAAGAGTATCAGCTTTGACCTTGATCTTAGGCACACAGCTCCTGGGAACAGAGGAATTCTCATGCTAGACAACCAAAATGTTTCAGCAGTTCTGCTATTCCTGAGCCTACACACTTAACAGTAACTTTAACCAGTGAACCTCCTTGAATGCTACACAAAGCTACACATATTGCAACTGTGGAAAAGCTGCACAGATGTTTCTAGTTCTGTAACTTTCCTGAGTACAAAGAATAATGCTTGCAGTCTTTAACCTGATAATGATACATATACAAATAAAGATTGCTGGCTTAACTCTTTAGATCTGCTTTTCCATCACAGAGCAGCACTCCACCTGACCCCAACTATTTATCTTCATATCTGCGAATGTGTGTCTTTCTTTTCTAATTTCCCATTGTCCCTTGCTGGTATTGAGTTTGGCACCACTGGTCATGGCAAAATCTAACAGCTGGTAGGCCACTTAGGCACAGTACATGTATCCCACATGAGTATTCTTTGACCCTTTCAGTAAAGCTGCCAATTTTGAGCAAGACTCTTTGAAGCATGCCTTGTAAGTAGTTCTACATGTCAAGGCCCAGGTGCTGTTTTTAAAACCTTTAGCTAGCCAGCCATACATGCTGACTGGAGTCTGTGGCAAAAGAAAACTACCACAGGGGTTTATTAGCCTACTAGATTTGGGATATATAATTTGCTTGATGCAGCCAGCACATACATCCCCTTTCAATGGATAACTTGCTTGCTAACTTGTGCTAATATGCACAGGTGGAGAATAAGCATTTAAAGTTGGAGCACGACATGTGACTGTGAGACCTGAACTGACTGTTCTTATAAACCCCATCAATAAATTTGGCAGGCTCAAGAAAGCTCAATTTTCAAATGAAAAAGGTACATTCAAGATCAGGTCCAGCAATCCCCATGAACCAGCTATGGTTAGCTTACCAGAAGAGATCAAGGGGATGTTTTGGCTTCTCCTCTGGCTACCTGGGGACTAAGTTTTAGAGATAAACCTACTAATAGTATGGCATGGTTTACTGAAGGATCTGTAAAACAAAGCCAAAGGGATCTACCTACAGGATAGTGACCATCATTAGGCCAATAGATGGTCATCATCTGATAAGACTGAAGTGAATATTCTGCCAATGAGCCAAACTATAAGCAGTAGTGACATTCAAACCATCTTGCTATATTTTCATCAACTCGTGGGCTACTGCTAATAGCCTAGTCATCTGGTCAAGAGAATGGTAACTGAGTGACTGGACTATTAAAGGATCTCCTGTATGGAAGACAAGGACTATGTCTGGAAGAGATAAATGTATGTTAGTCATGTGGACATTGAGGCTACCACAGCCATCCATTCTTGAGAAGAAACTTACATCATGTTTTGGGACACCCCTTCCTACTTCCAGTCTGACCAAGGAACATACTTGACTATACAAATAAGATGATAACAGGCACTCTCTCATGGAATACAATGGACTTTTCATGTACTCTGTCATTCACAAGTCAATGAAGCAACTGACTGATGGGACAGGTGACTCTTGCAACAATTGAATGATATCTTGCTAGTTAGTAATAACCTTCTGACTGAGACAGTATGGACACAAACACTGCACTCCAGCACTAGGGAAACATAACACTGCAGTGCACGTTAAGACATACTAAGCTAGATGGGAGTAGAGGGAGAACAGGCAGCAAATGATTAGGATACACCTATGAAATCCCAATCTGTTTTATCAACCATTCTTTCACACCTATGAAATCCCAATATCAGTGTTGTTAATCATTCCCCAGTCTTTCTCTTTAAAGTGCATGTCCTAGGTATGTGTGGTTTAACCATATTACCTCAGACCCCAGGAGCTCCTACTAAATTGGAGATTCTTCCCCAAGGTGCCTCCCCTCCACAGGATCCCATGGGTAAGGGATAGATCAAGCACACCTGATCCTTCCAGCGGATAGGGCAATCTGATCAGAATATTTCAAGTTTGTGATCTCCCCTAATGGACTGATAATTAAGGCTGACCAGTCTGGATAAGTCACATGAACAATGGGTGCTCATAGAGGTAGACAGTAGCCTTGAGACAGGGGACATACTATGTCACTACACCAACTCAGCTTAACCCTATCCAACAGGCAGAAAACACCTAAGATCATGGGGTAGCAGGGGTCAGAGAGCAATTAAAATGCTGTTTCCACAGGAGGCAGCTGCAAAGAATTAGAAACATAACTCCCCTAAGCTGTGGCTACTATAGGTACCTAACAAAATGTTAGATATGCCATTCCAGGCCTTATTCCTGTCACAGACCTTAGTGACCATCTGGTCTTACAAGTAGTAAACTATACCAGCCTATACCCCACAGTGTATACCAACAGACCCCACAACCCCTGGTTATCAAGAGAGAATGTATCAAAGTTACATGGAAAGGAGCCAAAAAGACTCCATTTTAACTTAACTGACTCTATGGCAAAATGTCACAACTTAAACTAACAAACCCTTAAAGGGCTGGAATTTTAGGCCAGGCGGGTGGTGCATGCGTACAATCCCAGCAGCTTGGGAGGCTGAGGCTATTGAATACAATTTGAAACCAGCCTCAGCAACTTGGCAACACCCTACGCAACTCGACAAGACCTTGTCTCAAAATAAGAATGAAAACAGCTGGGGATGTGACCCAGTGGTTAAGTGTCCCTGGGTTCAATCCCAGGTACCAAAAAATAAAAATAAAAAATACATAAATAAATTAATTAATTAAAATAAAAAGGGCTGGTATTTGGGGGCACCATGCTCCTTTAACTACATGATTAAATGTCCCTAGCAATAATGACAAAAACAAGGACTAGGCTTGTGCTAGTCTCGTGTGTAGGAGCTTCATAAACAATTTAGTATGAAGGAAAGTGAAAATGTGCAAGTAGGTCATAAATGAGATTTAGCTAGTAAATACCAATGCTTTCATATCCATATGTGGGCCACCGAACAATAAAATCGGGGAAGGGTGCTATGTGTATCCCAGAGCTACAACTTGCCCTGTGGGCAGTCTAGAGGTTACCCAAACAGATGATGTTCAATGCCATGCCTGGATAGCTCACAGACAGTGGGATTCTGTACACTGGGTGTGTTTGGGATGCCCTTAGATATCACCCCTAGGAATGAGATGCAGCACTGAGTCAGTAGCCTAAAGCTGGGGACCTGCCAGGAGGTGTAAACAACTCGGGGTTTATGTGCTTTATGAGATCGTTGGAATCAC
Source organism: Sciurus carolinensis (assembly GCF_902686445.1). Taxonomy (NCBI): domain Eukaryota; kingdom Metazoa; phylum Chordata; class Mammalia; order Rodentia; family Sciuridae; genus Sciurus; species Sciurus carolinensis. Next base: position 28,531,841 of record NC_062226.1, read on the forward strand.
ACAAAGGAGTCAGAGCTCATGAGAAAATGAGAAGAAACCTATCCCCAACCACAGCAAATATTGCCTTTGCCTCTCTCAAGATCTTGGCAGTCAAAGTGACATCCCTCAACTCCCTTTAAAAAAAAAAAAAAAAAAGGTTGTTGTAGACAATAGATCTGCTCTAAACTTTCTATTAAGCTGAATGAAAAGGGTTTATTCAATTGCCAAAATCTCCTACTGTATCTGGATAGAGACCCTGGATACTGTAGAAGCCAAACAGAAGATATCCAGAAGAAGTACACTGGCTGCAGAGAGCGGTGTTACCCTGCAGGATCCTCTCTGACCTCTTCAGCAACTCAGTACTTAAATGCCCAGGTTCTGGTCTGGGTCAGTGCTCCACTCAGGCCTGATCATCCTTCTTGTGGCAGTCTCCTAGTGAAATGTACTCTAGCTATGGCTTGACAATGTTGTACTGTGTATCAGTTAAGGTATACACATCAACCCAAAGAGATGAACCTCCTTCTCCTTTAGACTCCGGGAGATCCAATGGCATATGAAATGGACTAGCTTTGCTCAGGGGATTATTTGGGTCAGGAGATGGACTGCAGGATGATTTTCCACGTGGCCTTGGACTGACTCAATTCCCCCTTTCTGGCTTGTAGTTCTCAAGAATGTGATAGTCAAGCAACGTCTTAAACTGGAATGAGACTGGCTAGAACACTCAGGGCTTTGTTCAAGTCTGTCCCCAGAAACGGAATGTCTTTTAATTCTTTAGCCCAGCCACACATATCACCCTAGGGCATAAAAACTCAGGGCAGGCTACTTCCTGAGGTCCCTCAGTCATGGCTGAGAGGTGGATAAGATTCCATCCACTCTGAGGAAGCTTCACTGAGCCTTGGGAACTAGTTCACAATTTATTCTATGCTTTGTTGTCCATTGCTGACTATCTGTAAGCAATACACAAACTTCATGTAGTATTTTGTGTATGAGTGTGTTTTGTCTTTTAGAACTCAGACAAGCTGATAAGTAGTGCACAGTGAAACTGCTTCTTCACAGAGTTCAGGGAAAGAGGTAAGTCCAGTTTAGATTTGGAAGGCATCAACATGTAGACAATGTTGAGAGCTACAGGGCTGGAATGAGACTGGAAGAAGCCAGTGTAAACAGAAGATGTCTGCACACTAGCCTGGGGCATGCTAACATTTAGAGATCAAGAATAAAGGATACAGAAAAGGAGATGAAAGAGTAACAATCAGTATACCTATCTGAAGCTTAAGGACCTGGCAAAATTAAAGAAAATCAGCCAAAACCAAGGCAGGTTCACAAATTTAGTGCTTTATAAACTTGATTAGAAAAAAAATAATGACCTGATTTCAGCTACTGGAAGACAAAAACAGAAACTGCTATGTCACATTCATACTGCTTTGACAATTTGTCTAAATTTTTATCCCATGTTTCTTAAAGTCGATAATTACATTTCGACTTAATTGTGCAGCAATATCTACTAATAATAAAATGAAATACTTTATTTCATAAAGTTAATTTTTTCCAAGGAAGGCAAATGCATATTTCACTGGGACAACAGAATCACCCTCAAGAGAACTCCCATAAGCTCTATCATACCCCTAATCATCTGCCTGTATGACAGTACACACTTGACTCTTCCTGTTACTGTGAATGACCTATTTCTGCCCCTTGCAAAGGCTCCCTGCTCTAATTGCATACCAGTTTCTATCCTACTCTCACCTACTGAGGAAGCTTGTTTTAACAAGTCTCCAATTTCTCTCTTCTGAATCACCAATACTGCTTTTTTGACTGGATTTTTTTCCATCAATGTATGATTTATTCTTTATAAAATCATGCCAAAAAAAGCTTGCTTCTATATTACTTTTTTATTACCCTCCAGTCAGCTCCTTCTTTATTCTTTTTAGAAAACATCTCAAAAGAGTTTCTATACTCATGCATGTATTTTTCTGATGACATTTTGTAGGAGTGTGAACATACTCTAATCTGGATCCCAGGGCCACTTCTTCAAATTATTTTTTCACTTGGCTATAGGTCAACTTATTAATTGGTATGATTTTCCTCATGCCTTCTCCATCTCTTTGCTCATTCTTCCCCTAACTTTAAAATGTTGAATTACTTCATTGCTTGAAGTTTAAATCTCTTCTCTTCTTATATATACTCATACCTTTGTTTCATTCTGTCTAATGAACTTAAACACCACTTAGATACTGATGAAATCCAAATCTGTATTTTAGGCCTCAATTTAATATTCATATATCTTGCTACCTAATCAACATCACCACTCAAGATGTCTAACAGGCATCTCAAGCCCATTATGATCACTGTGTACTTATTTTCACCACATAAACCTGTCCTTTCTATTCTCCTCCTTAGTTAATGAAAATTTCATACTTTAATAGCTAGGCAATTTAAATACCACATTGTGTCCTTCTTCCCCTAAACTCCAAACTTTCTCCTCTGCTTTTTTTCCCTCATATTACCACTATATAACATGCTATATATTTTACTTACTTACTTCATTATAATCATTTCCCAACTGAACCCACAAGATTGAGAATTTTGATCATTTTTCACTACTTTATCTGCAGCTCAAATAATTGTTTTTAGCTCACAGTAGAGATACTAAATATTAAGAGAACTAAATATTAATAAATGTACATTGAGAATTAAATCAACTTTTTATTTGCTTACCTCAATCATATTTTTTCTAACTCCTTGTGTTTGTTTTCTTCACTTGCCAGATTTTCTTCTTGAGGTCAAAAGCACTTTGAGATTTAGTATTAACTCGCTGAGCTTCTGCAAGAGCATCTTCTAAAGATCGAAGTACACCTCCAATTTCCTATAATCAAATATACACAACTCACATTACTCAAAATATATTCATGCTTTAATTTCTTTGTATTTCTACATAAAATATTTATTACACAAGTCATTTTATTGTTCTACCTTAAGATTAACAAATCCAATTATTAAAATTCTAAACAGCCTACTAACAGTGAGGCCCTGTTCCAAAATAAAAATTGAAAAGAGTTGCAGATGTGCTTCAGTGGTTAAGCACCCCTGGTTCAATCCCCAGTATTTAAAAAAAAAAAAAAAAAAAAAAAATCCTAGTTTTATTGTATATTTTTTCAGAATATGTTATTCAACTTGTATGTTCTGACCTTATCTTTTCTTTTTTCTAATTCTTCTATTTCATGATTAAGTGTCTTATTTTTTTATCATTCTCAGACAATTCTTCTTGAAGTTTTAGAATTTTATCCTGCATTTCTTTCAACTCCTCAGCGGAGCGTTCTTTGGTATCTTCAGCCAGTAAAAATTGATAAGCAATGTATAAACGACTCAAATGTTCAATTTCTCTTATTACTTTTTGGTATTCCAAATAGGAAGATCTTTCCTAAAAGAGAAGTGAGAACAAAGAATAACTCAAAATTCATACTTTTAAAAACAAACTTGGAAAGAATCAAACTACAGCATCATGTTTCAAATTTCCCATTACATGATATGATAAGATTTTTGTCTTAAAGATCATGGCATTTTAAATTTTAGGAAATTTTAAATAACATCAGAACTCTGACTTTTTAGATAGCTTTATACCATCTCTAATGGATTCCATGTGGCCAATTTTTCTAATATAACATGAGGCAGGTGGAATTAACCAGGAAATGTGGATATACGGTTCAAAAACTGGTAGTAATAAACAGCCTATAGACAATCTAGAAATCTATCACTGATACACAATTAAATGTATTTTGTAGTATTATTATCATGATGCTTAATTAACATTCTGTCAAGAACTACTATAAGTACTGTTCACATTATTAAACCTTCTTAAACAAAGTAACAATTAAAATCCCTAACATGCAGATGAAGAAACAAATTCAGAGTGGTTAAATGGCTTCCTGTCCATGTTAATAGATATAGAAAGATTATACATATAATAAAGGGGATACCTTCAAGATCAAAACTTTTCAGTTTTTCCAGTATCTACAACACAGATTCTACTCTACAGTAGTATACTACTATATGAATTAAGAAGATAGTTTTAAGCAGTACCAAATTTTAATGTGTATTTAACCAATTCCTACATGGATATCTTTAAAACAATGAGCTTTATAAATGTATTCTTTCTGAAACATCACCAAGTTTAATGCAACTAAAAACTGTTTTGGTTCTTTTCACATACAAAATGCCTTGACAGTAATAATTCTAGCAATAGCTACCACAACCCTAGAAGTAATTCACTCCACCAATGAGGGTTACTAAGAGTGCACATCTTTAAGAAATGTTGTTCTGGTCAATTTTAATTATCCAGGAAAATCAGACTTGCTCCTCTTCAATAAAACATTAAAATCTAGCTTATCATTTTACAAGGTTAAGGAAGATTACAGTCCAAAATCATGACTTAAGAAATGAGGAATACTTACTCTCTATAAGCAGAAGGCTGTTATAGAGCACTTAAATTCCTTATTTCAAGTCAAGGAAAATCCCAAGAAACAGTGTACACTTCATCCCTATTTGCATGATTTTGGATACATCACCAATTTTAAGAGACATTCTAACTGGCTGTCTTTACATACAAAATACATACCTCTTTTAATTTTTGAATAGTTGGAGTAATCTCTTCTTCAAGTATCTGAAAAAAAAAATCAGTATTTTCAGTAAGTCAAATACCATTTAACAAAACTTCAAGAAGTAGGCTGGAAGACTGGAAACCTGAACTTAGAAACTAAGATGTTTCCCTCTTTACAGCAGAAACTCTAAATGCAAAAGGGCACTCTTCTCAAAATGTTTTATACAATTAATTACCGTTTAATTTCTTTCAGCTTAGCTTCTTTTTTTTCTATAGTTTTCTGGGCAGCTATTTTTTTGTATTCATACATTCTGGTTCCAGCTGCTTCTTCATCATAGATAAAATCTGGAATGACAATTATAATAATGTCATGAGAGCCCCTTCAATGCATCTCAATGACTTCCATAATTATATCATTACAGATTACCAAAATAAGAGCTTAAAAAGATCATAAGCTATGAGATAAAAATGTAATATTAACCATAACTCTTCTATTTAAGAAACATTTCTTAAACATCCTCTTACACTATGTGTTCCAAAAGTTTCTCTTTTCTAAAAATGAAGCAATAATTTCTCCTTTTTTATTTTAATTACACATTTTAAAAGAGTAAAAATAAAAAAGAATGGTCAATTTTAATTATCCAGGAAAATCAGGTCATCTTTCATTTTAGGAAGTTTCTATTGAAAAGTCTTAAGTCAGACTTCAGCCACTTCGTCAACAAGGCTGAAGTAGGCACAACGTTAGCCTTCCAATTGTGGCACATGAGTAACAACTGCTGCATATAATTTCCTTTGTGTTTCAGTTTTCCATTCAGAGTACTGATAATGTCTCACAGCAGCACTGAGATTAAAACAAAACAATGCTGTGAAAAGCCCGGTGAAAGAGGAAATATCAATCAATCATAATTTTATATGATGGTAATTTTGCCAGCACTCCTTTTTTAGAAGTCTTTACTCGCCATCAATCCCTGTTCAAGAGGATTATTTTTTCCTGGTACCACTATGTCTATTATTGATAGATTTCAAATTAGCAGTTTTCCCCTTCAGATGTTATCTAAGGAAAATAAGCATAACCTATACCCGAACAGACTAATATTACCAATTATCAGTCTTACTAGCTCATCTCAATAGAAAAAAATATCTGAAGAGCCTTTGTTCATATATACAATAGTCATTCCTTCACACCAACCGTTCAAGGTGGTTCAAGAGAAAATTAAGCCTCAATGCCTAAGTAGCCTATTCTACAAAATGAACTAATTGCAAATTAATTTTTTCTCTTAAGCTTTTCTGTAATATTAATACTGGCATGGAACATTAATTAAGTAAGGCTGCTTTATGCAGTCAACATCTCGTTTAATATTGAGCAAAAGTGCTAAAATTCAACAAACTACTTCCTTTACTAATCACTAAACAATGTTTCTAAGAATTTTAATACAAGAAATTATTTTAAAAACTTATTTCTTAAAAGATTAAAACAATACATATAATTAATTACTTTCCATAAATAGCAACTCTCTTACCTCAGGAGGTTTCATATTCAATACTTTGGTAATCGACCCTGAAAATAAAATGACAAAATTACTACAATAACAATTATAAAAATGCGAACGAATGACATCAGATGTTTACCTGTAGGGAGGCTGCTCTATCTCAATATACCAACTGAAGAGTTACTTTTTCATGAAAAGATGTTACTTTGTTAAGCTTGAGACTAAAGGACCTTTATAATTCTAGAATTTCAGAAATGTGCTATTTTGGAACATTATATCACCAGTGTTACACATCATGTGAGTTATTAAATGATACAAATGAAATAACTTAGTAACTGTAACAAGTTAATTCAGACAATGTTTCTGAGATAGTTAATATTGAAATTGTAGAAGTACCCAATTTTACAACAGATTATGTATATAGAGAGATTTTAGCATAATTGTGAAGGTTTCTTGACTTTTTTTTGATAGCCCTCACTTATAGACAAAAAACCTGTACACCTGAATAGAATAATTTATTTCAATGCCAGAACATTAAATTCATTCTTTACTAAAAGCAAACATAACAAAAGTCTGCACATCCAGTTCTCCCAGAATCATTAGTTAGGATACATACTCACTATAGTAAATTTTCAGCCTTGAAGCTGAGATGTAAGAAAAATATTTTTATTCCGTCTATTTTTATGTGTTGGAAACTTAACCCGCCTAGAGCAACCCAATGTTTGGAGATAGGCTCTACTCTCTTGAAGGAATTAATGATGTTGTGAGGATGACACACTCCTCACCAGAGGCCTGTGCCATGATCTTAGACTTCACAAATAAATTTCTATTGTTTATAAAGTAACCAGTCTGTGGTACTGTTATAGCAACGCAAAATGGACAAACACATGGTTCCATTAAGGTCCTGCCAGTGACCTTGATAATGACACTCTCAAAAGACAACTAGATGTTTCAAGTGAAATAATCTTACGTGCAACACAGCATCAGTCTTACATTTCATTTACATGATTTTCTAAACAGGAAAATTATTCAGATTGTTACATCTTAAGTATTAAGATGCTTTAACCCAATAAATTTAAAGACTATATAATAATAACTTTTCAACAGCACGTATTGTCCTTATAGTAATAAAATAAGTCAAGAAAAATTATTTCTAGACAGTCTTTAAAATTCAAATGTATATAGTATGGTAGAAAACATCAGAACAATTAACTAAACTGCATTTTCTTAAAAGGTGTCTAAACACAGTAAATAAAAATTCTATAAATGGAAATAAAAATAATAAACACAAATAAAAAAGTAAATTCAAAAAGAAAGGCACTTCTGTTGAAATAACTTAAAATAAAAGATAGTAAAAACCAATTACAAAAGATATAAAAGGACCACAAACAAAATACCTGCATGATGAGAAAGTGAGGGTTGTTAACATTCAGACCAACAGAACAGAAGAGATCCTGTACTCTGGTGTTGTTTGCATTTACTCCATTGATTAAATATTTATTCCTGCCACCAATAACCACCTAAAAGGAAGCATTTTAAAAAATATAAATGTACATGCACATCTTGTTCTAAAAAAGATAAATTACAAATACTACCTTGCATTTATTTATTCTGTCTAACTAATAAACAAAATCAATCCCAAGTACATAGTAGAAAAAGTACGTCATGGTCAAAACGATTACTAACTGTATTCAGGGCAATTAGATTCTAATTCAGGGAATTTTGCTAACTATCTACGTAATTATGCACAATTCTCTTAACCTTCCCTGTACTGAAACGTCTGTAAGGTCACTTCTAGCTTTATGCTTCCAAGAAGGCGTAAAACATACTTTCTTTTTCTGGTCTCCTTTCTGCACTTTTTCTACACTTAGAGGTGAACTCTTCTACCTCCACTTTTCAAAGGGAAAAGAAGTCAGATACTTTTAAAAGCTGTACAAGTGGTCTGGAATCACTTTCTGACAAAATTTTAAAAGAATTAAGTCATGATTTTGACTACTTCGAGACAGTAATGGAGCTTCAGCATGGTTTCAATAAGAACAGGCATGCCAGAAACTGGCTTGCTCATACTTTATGATAGCATTTAAATGGTCATTTTTGGGATATGACTCTATCTTAGATTCTGAGGCCTTTATTCAAGATCTTTATCTCATATTTCTTCCTATATGTATATTCCAGTGTATTCGAGAACATCCGGTACACATCAAGAAATTAATAAGTAATGAACAAATGTTACTAAATAAATATTGAATAAATGTCTTTCCTGACAGGATTGTTAGATTGATAGTTCATATAATAATAATACACCTAAACAAACCTAGTATGCTTGCTCCTAAGTAATTTTAACAAGGACTTTAGGATAAAATTTTGGTAAAGATACCTGAATGAGTAGAGGAAAAATTAGGTAGACTGGTATTAAATTTAAGGACAATTCCAACAGGGTTATTATTTGATGAATGCCTAATAACAGAGTAAGATTCTGCCCCAATGTAGTCAATTTTTGTAAAAATCAGAGGCTTTTATCAAAATAGAGGAGAAAATCTACCAGTGGCATAATGTTAAGTCAGAGAGTAAGAGTGAGTTAATGGAATTTTAAAAAACAAAATTTTGACAAGTTGAAAACACTGACCATATGAAAAAAAAAAAATTCAGGGACAAATGTAAGGTTCTTACTCATTCCAAAAAACCTCATATATGCAGAAATGGCAATAACATGGCATACATAAAAAAATTTAGAGCCATTTCACGTACACCTACCATGAATCCACAATTTATTATGAACACTACAATGTCAAATTTGGGAAAAACAGAAGTAGAGTATTGAAATGGAAGAAGTCTTTATTCTGCTCTTACTAGACCAACTCTGGCACACTGAACTGGAGGTATCATGCATAAAAATATATAATAAAAACAGAAAGATTGGTCAGGGGGAAGACTAATGAATACTTGATGGGATCAGACAAGTGAAGGAAGTAGAAACAAATATCAGGTAAAAAACGTGGTGAGATTCTACTAAGAAAACATTTGACTAGCAGATCACTTACATGTTGAAATACAGAATAAATTAGATTTGGTCTTGGTGCTCTCTGAGATTGAACTGTAAAACTATAAGGCTGTACACATCAGTCAAATTTTTAAATAACTTTTTAACAAGATTGGTCCAAAAACAGAACGGTTTATTTCAGAAGATAGCAAGATCTCAGGTTTTGGGAGGTATTCAAGTATAGCCAGAGAAGACTAAAGTATGGTTTACAATTCAGGCATGGTTGAATTCTTATAATGGATAGAAAAATTTTCAGATGTCTTTTGATCTTAGTTAACGGTAGAACTTACAGGATCAAAATTTTAAAATACTTTTAAAATACTTTCTTAGAAATGCATCATTAAACAATTTCATCACTGTGCAAACTTCAGAGTGTACTAAGGCAGGTACATCAACTAAGTGATATCATCTTCTGGGACCACTGTCACATATGTAGTCCATCACTGACTGACGACATTATGCAGTACATGATCATATAAGGAAACTATTAAGAACTCTAGTCAGTATTTGAAGCATCAATTTTGCTTATGAACTTGTCTCCAACACTTTTTTTGGTACTGAGGATTGAACCCAAGGATTTTACAACTAAACCACACCCCCAGCCCTTTTTTTATTTTGAGACAGGGTCTTGCTAAGCTGCTTAGGGCTTCACTAAGTTGTTGAGGCTGGTCTCAAACTTGCAATTCTCCTGCCTCAACCTCCAAAGACACTGGGAACGTTCCTGCACTGAGCTTGTCTGCAGCACTTTTTACAAAGTCATATTGCCAAGTAACACATCAGAATATCAAAGTTCTTAAAGTATCCAAATATTTAATAACCACTCACCTGCCTTGTTACTGTGATTTCATCATGAACTTCAAATCCTAAAGGACTTTGCTTTTTGTCAGAATTATCAAAGGTGATTGACACTGAGGCTTTGGTAATTCCAGCCTGCCCATTTTTGTAAACTAAATCTTGTAAATTAGAAGCCCGAACCTATAACAAAAGAAAAAAAGTTTAGCAACTACAAATCCCTATATTGCACAAAGCAGCATAAAAAATGGGTTCCGTGCAGTTGGAAAACCCACTCAAGGATAAGGACAGGCAGCAGCATCCACTGGAAAGGAAAACAAAGACAATGGACAACAAACCTCCAGAGTCTTTCCTGATAGAACTCTTTGAATCTCTCTATTCATTCTTAACAAAGTTAACTTGCAAGATTGAAGGGAAGACAGTGCCTATGAATTTCATTTGTCATTCAATCCATTAGTATGTCCTTAAAAGGCATTATAACACAGGAGGGGAAGAATAGAGACTTTGGAGTGAGACTGCCATAGAGTAACAATGCTTGAATTTGGGTGTTATTCCCAAACATCTTAAAAGGGTGAACCTTAATCAACACTTTTGAGTTTCCATTTTCTCATCTAACAGAGTAATAATACTCTCCTGAAGGGGCCACACTGAAGTATGATATAATTTGCTTTAAGTATAAAAACCAAATGAAGAAAATATTGGCAATAGTCTCCAAAGTTGAGTGAGGATTCTCTTGCCAAACTTAAATTCACATAAATCAGAAAGTTTGCACGTTACCTGAGACAGATTGGAGATTCCCAGCAAAAAGCAGATGGAGTCCAATATGTTAGATTTTCCACTACCATTTAAACCAGTGATAGCATTGAAGAGGGGGTCAAAACCATTGACTTCTGTCCTCTGAGCATAGGACTTGAATCCCTCAAGAATGATTGATTTAATATGCATTTTCAATACTGACTTGGGCCAGTAAACTTCTGCTAGGCATCAAACAAACCACAAAGCCAGGTCTGTACAAAACAGAAATAACACCACTTAAGTGGAATGTAAACCTAGAATCATCATGAGTGTGAGAGACTAAAACAGGTATGACAGGGTAATAGAAATAAAAGACAGTCGTCAAACTACCCTATCTTAAAGATACCATTCTTCTACTTGAAAACATAAGTTAGCCTCTAATTGGAAATTAAACCATTAAACCTGATAATGACCACTAGTACCTACTTTTACAGTTTGCCTTACACTTTTATCACAGTCTTGCTAACAACGACTACTGATTATTTCACATCCCATTCGCTTTACCCACAACATACTTCTCTGATGGCATGGTTCACTCTCTCCTTTGCAACACTCACGTCTTTGCACAAATATCACCTTACTGGGTGGAATATTCCTTACCTTCCTATGTGAAGAAAGTACCTCTACCCATATGCTTTCTTTTTGCTTCACAACAAGGCTAACACTTAAAACTGCATTTGTCTACTCAACTCATCACAAGGTCCTGTAGCATGTTCGCCTACGTCCATTGCTGTGTACCCGAAGTGTCTTGACTCTGAGGGGCAAGAAAGTCTGCAAGTATTCACTTTAGAAGAGCAGATAAATCTCACATTCTCTAGCTTCTTGCTTTTACTCAGATTGTTTCCTCTCATCCCGACAGCTTTTTCTACACCTCCGAGTCCCACTCCAAGCCTGCATGGAACAGATCTTTAACCCCTAACTATCGCTTGTGGTCCCTTTTTGCCACTTGCCCTCCTACATGCCCCATTCCCGCAGGGCACCAGGCCTGGCCCAACCGGCCGCGCATACGCACCTGCCTCGGCACTGCCTCAAGCCGCCTGTGCTTGGGGCTCCTCCAAAACTCCCTCCGGTCACGAAGACGGAGAAAGGGCTCAATCGCACCGGGCTTTGCGCGCTACCAAGCAAACTCTACCATAGCAGGTACTACCCTTGCCCTTCTTCCAGCACCCGCGCCGGAACTATTTATGCCTTTGAATTTCGGCGCGAGCAAAGGACCCCACCGCCGCTGGTTATTTCCTCTGCTGGCGCCTAGGATCTGCCTGAGTTTGGAGCTTCATCTTTTCCCTCCATTCGAATGATCAAACTGAAAGGGTGATAGTGAGGAGAATCTATACAGTGGAAGCTATGGAGAGTCAAAGTCTTGAGCACGGAGATTACAGGACAAGGAGGTATATATTCACACCGGCGTCCGGCACGCTCTGGGCAGCCCCAAGCCTCTCCTTGGGGCCTCGCGCTTCTCCCGCTCCGCCCCGCCTCAGGCCCCTTCCGCTCGCGGGCTGCGCCCTGCAGACTCCGCCTTCAGAAGACCCGAATTTAGCGGGATTCTTTAGTGCTTTGGTCTGCAGGCGGCGGCGCTGGGGAGTGGGACGGAATCCTGTGTTGTCATTCTATTTCAGAAGCTTTAGTTTCTTTTCCGATTGCTCAGCTGCTTGGAAGATGGAAGCTGTACTTTGTTGGGCCAGGGAGGCGTTGGTCTTCTGGGGACTGTGGCCCCGCCCTTGATGGGTTTCTGATGGGCGAACTTTTTCACCCTAAGTTTCCACGTCTGGGAGGGGAACACGGTGATCACGGAGTCGAGCTGAGCCCGGGGGAAAAATAGTGTGGGTCGAGTAGTAGGTGTTAGACCTAGCTCTTCAACTCCTTACCCTGAAAGGCTGTGTCATCATAAGCAACGGAAGGTCTAGCATTGCACGAAGTTTTATTGGAGGCCCCTCACGACTTCTGGCGCTTACCGGCTTTAGTGTGTACCTCCGGCTTTTAAAAATTCGCATTAGCAACTCTGAAATCCCTGGAACAGTTTTATTGAGTTTTTTGCTTGTTTGTTTGTTTTTGTTTTGGGTACTGAGAATTGAACCCCAGGGCGCTTTACCACTGAACTATATGCCCATCCTGTTTTATTTTTGACAGAGGATTTCGCAAAGTTGCTCAGGGTCCTCAGTTGTTGAGGCTGTCCTGACACTTGCATCCCCCTGCCCCACCCTCCTCAATTGCTGGGATTACAGGCCTGCACCACTGTGCCCCTTTGACCTTGTTCTCATTTTGCAGATGAGCAAACTGAGTCGCAGAATTGTCAAGCAGCTGTGAACAGAGAAACGGATTTGTTCCCAAGCAGTCTAGCTGCAGAGCAAATGTTCTTTAATATTATTTACAGAACCCAGTACTACTGGTAAATGACATTGTTACAAGTGGATACTGTTCTTTACTAAAAACAAAAAACGTGGTTGTCAATTGTACTCACTTTTGAGCACACTGATGCTAATGAATAAGGAAGGGTTTAGGTTAAAAATAGGTAAGGCGCTATTCAAAGCGAGGGACAGAAAAAATGACCAACATACCATTTTAGGGTGCGTTAGTTCTTTTAAGCTGGTATAACAAAATTAACTAGTTTATGAACAACAGAATTGATTCCCCTCAGTTCTGGAAGCTGAGAAGTCCAAGTGCGAATAGTCAGTGTCTAGTAGGGAGTACTTTTCTAGTGTTTTTTAGGGGCACATTCCAAAAAGGCTACCTCTGTTAATACCATTACTTTGGAGGTCAGAATTTCAACATATGAGCTTGGAGCGGGGAGGGACAAGACATTTATACCATATATTTTAGCACTTTAGAACATGAATTAATTTCTTTCTCAGCCTTGAAATGACTTTGCAATAATCTCAACCAGTTTTAAACTACCAAGAATGAGCCTATATTTTGAAAATGTTTCTTAATTTAAAGAAGTAAAATAAGGTTTTATGTTTTGTTGTTTTGTAAGAAAGGATTTGTGTATGCAATCTGATTTACTACCCACTTGTGCTTTAATGTCAGCTATGGGTAGTGGCCTAATGTCTATTTAGTTAAGCATATACTTTGTCCTTTCTGACTCCTGCATCTCCACAGCTATTCATTTATTTTGACTCTATTGAGTCTTACACATTTACTTTCAGCTGTGTGCCTTTTCATTACTTTTCTGAATAAAGAGTTTTAACCTACCAGCAAATCTTACTGTAGGTTTTAACATTGTGAAATAAACTATTCTTTGGGATAAAAACATAAATTAAGACAAACATTAGCCTTTACAACTATTTTGATAGATGAATAACTAATTGATATCCTTAAGTCAAATGGATGAAAATTTATATTGAAATGCACTTTTGCTGAATAAGGACTTTTGTATGTTTTAAGAAAGCACACATCTAAATACTACAATTAAAACTTTATTAAAATTGCTTAAAATAAAGAGGTAGAGATCTCTCTTGGTTTTACATATAGTACATGCCAGAAATGCTAAGGAATTTCTGCTAAATATAGTACAGAGGTACTTGAGGAAATCACTAATGGCTGACTTATGACTCTGGATCTTCAAATATCTACATGTAAGTAAAGAACAGAAAGACACAAAGCCACTGTTGAAAGCCTGCTATTTTGGAGAGGTGAGGGCAGAAATAAAGACTGTTGAGTAGATGCAGCATGAATAAAGTACTGTTCTTATATCTTTATCATGGATAAAAATTTAGTTTTCAACACAGGCAGGCACTGGCTAAACTGTGAAGAAATTTGGACAACTAGTGGAACCTTAGTTGTTACGTGGGTGTCAGCAACAACAAGGACTCAGATAAAGTTATAAAACAGGACCTCAGAAAAAGATTTGGTCTTCTCCAAGGCATTAGGAGGGATTCCCTTCTTCCCTGGATGTGCTTTTTATAATTTTAGAGTGCTGAAGTAGCTCTTATTTGGCCCCAAGTCAATCCTCCCTCCTTGAAACTTCAGACAGAAGAAAAAAAATGAAAGAACTTAACAGAAAAAGGAAAGATTGCTGCATTTGTTGAGAGAATATCTGGGTTCAAGGGGATGAATTGCTATTGATGAGAAGTTCATGTTTTTAAACTGAAATGACTAGCAACACATTTTGCATACTTCATTTCTACTACCATGTTATTTGAACTTCGGTTCATCAAAAATAACCTGTCTGACAAACTTTGAAAGAAACACAAGCATAATTTTAAATAAGGAATAGAAAAGGAAGTGATTATATTCTTTAACCCCTGGGATCTGATTAGAGCTATGCATTTTAATTTCAATGACAATACAATTTTCAATAAAACTATGTGCTCTTGGTCTTTGTGAAGCTATTTTGCCTCTTTTCTTTCAGGTGGTTCTGTTATTTCTAGCTTTTGAATTCCTAAATCTTTGGTTTACAACATATTCTGACTTATTTATAGTGATTTATTTCTTCATGTGGTGATCTTCAGTGGAGTTGTTTTGTTTATGGAAATCTCATGCCTTGAGTTGTGAAAGAATCCCTTTTGAGAAATTGTACATTTATTTCTGCCAAGGTTTTTTGGCTCTTAAAGATCCTAGAATGTTTTTAAGTTATAAGTTCTCAGCTCAGGGTTCCTGAATTATGTAGATGTTGTAAGTTGAGATGTGTTGCAAGAGTTTGGAGTTTTGTATTCTCACAGATACATTTTAATGGATATTCCCCCTATCTGAAGCCCCAAACATGGAACAATCTCCTTGGCCTTTTCCCTAGACTAGGTAACATCTCTACAGCACCAGTGGCTGACACTTCTTTAAGGCCTGGTTTCACCCTCTGCCTCATCAAAGCTCAAGGACTTGTGTCCTTGAGCATTAAAGCCTAGCTACTTGAGGTTGGGAGTGTAGTTAAGCGGTAAAAGCAAGAAGCTCTGGGTTCAATCCCCAACACCAAAATAATAGCAACAACAAAAAAAGTCAGTACTACCTACTAGTTCCTGATGGCTCCTGAGGAACATAACAAGTGAGAAATGTTAGAAAGTCCTGGTGGTGTCAATTCCTGCTTTCTACTCCATTTTATTTCTCTTGTCAGTGATAATTCCCTGTTTATTGTTTTCTTTAGGTTTACATTAATTCCAGCATTTCTATGAGTTTATGAAGGGAAGCCGAGCCAACCACTTTAGAGGAGGTCTTCTTATTTATTTTCATAAAAAATATAATTGATCATTGTTCCTGAGAGTCCTGCTTATAGTTCTCACATCCTATATTCAAAGTAGCTTTTTCTACAAACCAGTAATTACTTCTCTAAAGAAGTCTAGTACCAGTTCTTAAAGTATTTTTGTACATTATTAATTTGTATATAGTATTCTTTCAGTTTTTCCAGCTATCCTTGACTTATAGTCAAAGCTACCCATTTCCTCTCTTTTTTTGCTTTGTCTTATGCCTTTGTTTTATGGGAATGATTATGGGCTCCTCACTCAAGTGTTGTTCTCATATCAGTGTCCTCCCTGTCATAGTGTTTCCTAATTATGTTTTATTTCAAAGTCATATATGTGTGGCTGATCCTCCTCTAATTGGTTACTTTTATCACCTAACTCAGTTTTTACCAGATAAATAAATGCTTCACTCTTAATACAAGACAAATAGAGGAATACTATTTGAACCTGTCTACAAGCAGTCTATAGTAGAATTTAGAAGACAAATATGAAGACATTGACCAGTGGAAGAGAAAAGTGAAAGGGAGAGTAGGATAGATTGCACAGAAGATGGAATAGAAGATAACATTTATGGAAGAAAGAAGTAGCAAGATGTTGTCCAAGAGATGCACAGAAGCCAGATTGTGAAGTATTTTGTGTGCCATCTTAACCTCCAAACGTGTAACTTAACTTTGTTAAACCCGAAACTTTTATCTCCACCTTTGTACATGCTGCACTTTGAAATGTTCATCCATTCTTCCACATTCTCCATGTGTATTGCTATTTCTATTTTAACCCCAAAGTCTGACCCATTTTGAAAAATTATAGCCTCTTCTGTAATCCTTTAAAACTTTACCCACCTCTTCTGACCTCTGTTCCTATTGTGACATGCCTTTGTGATATACTTCAGTGCCTAACACATGGTAGACAGTAAATATTAGTTGAATATGAATAAGCTCAGCAGGTTCATTTGCTGCTTTCTCACTAAGTTGAAGGGAAAGAACAATATAGAAGAGAAAAAGACTTGAAATGCTGAATGCTAGAATACACAATATATTCCAAAAGTATTCAATATTTTAAGGTTCAGCAACTTGATGGGAGTGATCATTTCTTATTATTCTAACATTAGAGACTTAAAAAACAACTGCCAGAAAAATAATTTTTATTGGTTCTTTTTAGTTATACACAAAAATATAACTCAATTTGAAGAAATATTTTGTGTGTGTGTCTGATACCATCAGTAACTACTGTGACATTCATAAGCCTGAGGAATGTACCATAAAATACATCTTCCAGGTCTATGCTTCAGAGGGCTTTCAGTACCATATACTTTTTCTCAGGTCATGATTTTTTTTCGTGTTTTTTGTTTTGTTTTCTTTTGTTGACCTATAAAGTACAAACAAGCTTCTGATATGATGTAGGAACAACTTTAGTTTCAAGTTGAAAAAACTAGAATTCAAGTAACACTCCCTTAGTTGCTGTAACTGACATCTGTGATCCTTTATTACAGACACATACTCATTCATGTTTGCCTCTCTGCACTGTAAGCATCTCAACATCGTTGCTCTACATTTATTAGTGTCTGCAGATCTAGCATCCAGACCAGTTCCCAACAGAGCTGTGCTCCATCAAGGTTATTAAATGGATGAGTGACCACAAGAACATATAAAGATTATAGAAATGTTTTTTTCTTTCTGAACCAGAAGACACCCATTCTCTGATTTTTCAAATAAAATTGTTTTTCAGATAAAAGATGGTAGTCATTTTGTTGTTACTTATTTTTGTTGTTATATTTAAATTCCTAAGTAATTATTTGCATATTCCATCAAATATTAACATGCATAGAAACTCAAGGATTACCTTGATTACTATCTCTCTTCCCTTTTCCATCTGTCCTCTTCTGCAAACATTGATTTCCACATTGTGGGTAGGTGAGCAATGGGAAATTCACAAATTGCTGTCTATTACCTTTTGATTTCCAGTCTCCCTATACTTCATTCTCCACAAACCTCACAGACCATAATAGTGTGACATCGATACATTTCTAAGAGTTTGAAATACTGGCATTTATGGGGCATTCACTGTGGAATTCATGTGGGACTTCAGCGATCCAAATCTGAATCTCTTTATGTATCTTATCAATAGGAGATGAAGATCATATCTCTAAGATGTTTCTGCCATTTCTGGGTACCTTCTCCCAATTTCCCATGGGCAATTTATAAGGAAAGCACATACTTATAAAGATAAGTAATAATGTATAAGCATAGTTTGATCTAGATACATGCATAAGAAACAGGTGATTTTTAAATGTTTTCATTAGTGTGTTATACATCATATTGGGGTTCATTTTGACAAAATTATACATACATTGAATATAATTCATTCCACTTTAGTCCCAAGTATTTCCTCTTTCCCTTCCCTCATCTCTTCCTCTGGTCCCCTTCCTCTACTCTACTGCTCTCCCTTCTGTTTATTTATAGTTTTTAAAATTAGTACTTTATAGATATAAAGATGAAATTCATTGTGGCATATGCACATATGTACACAGAATAATGTGGACAATTTCACTTCACCCTTCCTCTCTTTTCCTATCCCTCTTCCTTTCCTTAATCCCCTTCCTCTATTTTATTTTCATGGGATTCCCCTCTACACTTTTCCCCCTGTTATGGTTTAGATGTGCCCCCCAAAAGCTTACATGTGAGACAATGCAAGAAGATTTGGAGCAGAAATGATTGGGTTATAGCTTTAACCTAATCAGTGAATTAATCCCTGATGGGATTAACTGAGTGGTAACTGGAGGCAGGTGGGATATGACTGGAGGAAGTTGATCATTGGGAGCGTGGCTACAGGGTGTATCTTTTGTGTCTGGAGAGTGGAGTCTCTCTGCTTACTGATCACCATGTGAACTGCTTCCCTGTGCCATACTCTTCCACCATGGTATTCAGTCTTACCTCCAGCCCTGAGGAATGGAGCTAACCTTCTATGAAACCTCTGAAACCATGAGCTTGAGAGTAAACATTTCTTCCCTAAAATTGTCTCTATTTCATGTACAACCAGAGGAACAAGTTGTACCCCATTTGTTTACAATGAATTAAAGTAAATAAATTTAAAAAAAAGATAACAGAGGAAAAAAATTGTTCTAGTGGGATCTTTTAGTCACAGCAATGAAAAAGCTGACTAAAATGCCCCCTTATTTTGGTCTATCTTCCACAGACAAGAGAAAACATTCAACCCTTGACTGAATCTGGCTTATCTCACTTAGCATTATGTGCTCCTGTTCCATCCATTTACCAAAAAATGCATAATTTTGTTATTATTTATGGCTAAGTAAAACTCCATTATGTATATATACTACATTTTCTTTATCCATTCATTTATTTACAGGTATCTGGGCTGGTTCCATAACTGGCTTTTGTGAATTGCACTGCTATAAACAATGATGTGGAAAGAAAGGTGATTTTAAAAGAAATAGACTACAACTATTTACATTAAAAACCAATATGCTACAATATTTGGCAAGCCGTTTCTCTCCTACTACACATCTAGAATATTTCTACTGCAACAGAGAACTATTTTTGTATGTTCGTATAAACTTGAGGATCCATTCAGATGATTTTGTTTGGAATTTCCACAATCCAGCAATCCAACAGGGCTGGGGACTCGAACCCAGGTCTGGAGCTTGAGAGGCAAGCACCCTACGTGATGGGCTACATCGCCAGCACCATTCAGATGATTTTGTAAAAAAAAAACACTCATTGCTGTTCAAGGATCTAAAATAATGTTTTATTTCAAACTTAGCTTGAGTTATCTTATTTAAGATTATTATTAGTAGTAATCATTTTATTGCTTAAAATACTGACATATGCTGTACCAAATTCCACACATTTTCTCTAAGTTACTTCATGATATACAAGTTTATTATTATTATAGATGTTATTTTTATAGATAGCTGTTTTGTAAATGAATAAATTGGATCTTGACACTTGACTTTGCAAATAAAGCAGGGCTAGGCCAAAGTCCATCCATTCAACATGTCCTTAAACTCTTACAATGTTGGCAGACTGCATCTCAAATGTTTCTCCTTTACGCAGCTTATAGCACACATCAGCTCTTGTCTTGTTGATTATAAAGCATATTTTTACAATAATCTTATACTACCATAGGAGTAGCTATCAGTCTTACTGCCTGAAGTAATTTCCTACCCATGTGACTACTGAAGCCCTCAAGTCATTGAAACCCCAGCTGACCCATTTCACAGATGTTTAGATATTCTCAATCAAGCTTGGATTTATAGTAGGTACTTGGGTTTCAGACAAGAACATGAAATTTGAGCCTCCATAAGAACTACTCAAAGGAAGTGAATGCTTAGTGAAAAATCAATGTCCACTAGGAGTAAAAGTCATAATAGGCAAAAGGCAGATTTGCAAATGTTAATTAAAAAAATGGGTTGGATTTGGCATAAGGCACAGTGCTGAACAGGGGGAACAAGAGGACTGCATATATCACAGTGAATTTCACCTTTAGATATATCTGTAAGCACTCATTAAAAAAAAACTATAAATAAACAGTAGAGCAGAGGAAGAACATGTGGTATGAGATCAGGGAAAGAGGAAGGACTGGGGACAAAAGTGGAGCAAATTATATTCCAGGCGTATATGATTATGTCAAAATGAGCCCCAATGTTATGTATAACTCTAATGTATTCTTCATTAGTTCTGTATAATGGCATCTTTTTTTATATATATATACAAAGAAATGTTGCCAACAATGCTACTCAGAAGGCTAATTAATGTGAGGTAATTTTTATTTCGTGTATTTTTATTAGTTAATGGGATCTAGGAGTATAATAACCTGGTGAGAATTTCTCTGCAAATGGCAATCAAATTAGTCTTATTCATGAAACTCATAAATAAGCTATAATCCAGCATTTTACATGTAGGGGAATGAAAACTGGGATCATGCTGTTTAAGAGGATAAGGGAATTTAACAAAACACTGGGGGACTCATAACAGATTTATGATGAAGACATATCCTAACTGGAAGCTTAATTGTGATTTAAATTACAGGTCAAGCTGTGTAATATGTTTTCTGTTTAGGGAGAAATCTTTAGAGAGATAGACTGTACTTGCTTAAAGAGGAAACAGGAAGCAAATGAGAAAATAGATTACATTTTTGTTTTTCTTTTAAAATTTCAAGCTGCTTTAAGTCAAATTGCCTGTGTTCCTGATGATGGCTTTGTTAATTTTTTTTTTTACTTTATGTTATTCTGGTCCATCAGAGTAGTTATTTACCTGAAGGTAGCAAAAAAGATGTAGGCAGTATATCTGTCAGCAATCTAATATGGAAACCAGAGACAAGATATTCACAACCTTTACAGAATTGTGACATCTTATCATTTTAGGCTTGATGTCCATAAAATTATCAAGTTCTGCAGATGAAAAGGCCCTGGAAGAATTAATGGCCTCTCAGTTTGTAACTGGGCAAATTAAGATTTCTTGTGATTTTCCTAAATTTACTTTTATATCTAGTAACTTAAGGTCTAATGAGGAAATAAAATGTGTACAAATAATTTTAATGGAATGAATAAAGAAATTGCTTCCCTGAAAAATGAAACTTAAAACAGTTGGAGGTTGACTATGTAGGGAGGATTTCTGGTAGGAAAATAACAGGAAGACTTGACAACCTAGATTCTGACTGCCTCATATTGCCTTCTCCCTTGGCGAAGTTCCTCAAAAACTAATATGACTATCATGCAGACTTCAGCCATGAATGGGGATAGAGTCAAGGGTGGGAGACAAAAGTTCTGAGAAGAAATTGAAATGACCTGTTAATGTTCTGAAGCAAGGCCATGACAAGAATGGAATTTTTAAAAAAATACTAAAGCTTTGAGAATACTAGTGGGTAAATAATACAAAGAGTACTGTGAAAAGAGGAAGAATCGGGCTTAGAAGACACTATATGGGACTATAAATACTCTGGGACTCAAAAGCCTAATATTATCTATGTGGAAATCCAGAAAAATAAAAGGGACCCAGAGTGTCCCTATCTTCATCCTTCAAGTTATCCTCTCTTTGACTCCACCATCTTCCATCTTAGTTTCTCTGAGCCTCAAATTTGAGGAGCAACCCCACAGCCATTCACTTAGAGGGTCTTGTCCTCACATAAAGCAACGTATGAAACAGAATTTGTGTTCAGTGCCAAGAATGTCAACAAGAAGAAACACCCTGGGAGGATTGTCCTAGATGATGTTTGAGTTGAATCCTTAAGGTGAAATAAGATTTTAAAAGTAGGGAACAGAAACTGTAGTTCAAGTGAATGGATCATGGCAAACAAAAACTGAAGTAATGGTTTCAATGGAAAGTTGCCCATGATTTTATTTGGAAACATATATTACTTATGTAATAGATGCTGCGTTTCATTATGCAGAATCATCCTCAGGACAGAAGCATGAGTGTCCTCTGGGCAGCAGGTGTGTTGGCTGCTGATGTCACTCACCAGTGACTCCCTTCCCAGGCATTGCCCTTCTCTGAAGGAAGCTGCCTATGTGAGTTTCATGGCTCCCCTGTGGTCACCCATATCCCATAACTGGCTAAAGCAGAGAAACAAAAGTCTAGGCCCTTACCTTCAACCAGGAGAGCTATAAAAGTTTCTCCTAACAGCTACTTACACCATCAGCGGAGGCCTTTGTTCTGACTGCATCACACTTAAACTTCCTGCTCTGACAAATAATGTTTCTGAACTAGGTCACAAGTATTCTGGACGGTATTCCCAATTAAACTTTGTGCATACTAATCTCTGCCTCAAAATTTTTTCACTGAGAAACTTACCTATGATAACTCTAGAGCTAACTGGAGACACAATTTTAACAGAATTTAACACGGAGTTTGAAGAACTTAAAGAATGCATATGAATCAGTCATTAGAAGTGCTGGCTCTTGGTTTCCATGGTAACAATTTGGTATCTCAACTTAAGTGCTGAATTACTAAAGCAATTTAGATTCTACTGAGAAAGGGTTGGAAAGGAGAGAAATTGTACCTGAGCTATGATTCTTCTGTTCTCAAGCTTTACCAAACTTCTCCATCATTTCTGGCTGCTAAGTGTAGCCTTATCAGTAAGGCTATTTCAGGAAGTTATGCTGCAGGGGTGGGGAACAAATCTGAAGAGTGTAAAAGTAATTATAGTTTATTTCTTATTAGTGCCAAATGTCTAGTTCAGGTCAGAAGAGGGAGAAGGTATTCCTGCTTATAGTCACTGAGGAAGCCAGACTAACGGAGCAACTACATAGAATCTTGCAAATTTATGCCACAAGGAACAAGAATTTTGGGAGGGCTTAAAACTATAATTTAAATGCTCCACCCAAAGCGACACACATAACTTTCACTTATAATTTACCCCAACTGTTCATCAAAAGAGGCTCAAAAAGTTCAATCCCAATAATATGCCTGCAAGGGCAATATTTGAGAGATTGCACTAATAAAGACCAAGGGGAAATCTTGGAACTTAGAAAATAAAAGAAAAAAAAAAGAAGAGAAAAATCGGGTTAAATTGGTACTTAAGTTTTCAATATTCAATTAAATAAAAAATAGCTTAGTAATATAAAATCAATGGTCCTCTGGTATCTTCAAAGACATATTTGCTCCCTTTGAAGTTTATTTTATAAACATGTGTTGGTGATCTTCTATTTACAAAGTCCTGTAATGTTTACTATCAAGGTATAACTACGAAGAATTCCTGAACTGTTTCTTTAACATTTATACTAGTTGTAGATACAGGTACTCCAAGTATATAAAGCAGAGAACAAAGAGAAGAAAGAGTAGGGGCAATGGTCAAAGAGTATAAAAGAGGCAATTGTTAAGGACCAAGTTTCCATGTGTGAAGCTGGAGAGGACAAAGTTATGCCTTTTACAAATATACTTGAAAATATCCATTTGATCTGAACTGTACAGAAAAGCTCAATCAAGAAAGACAAATATTACATTATGGCTTTTAAATCCACTTTTTTTCCATTTTCCCTTTCCCATTCCAGACCCTTCTATTTACATTTTTGTGGTTAGGAAAAATTATAATAAACAGAGATAATATCATTGTTCCTTGAGATTAGCAACCATGCTTTTTGGTATTCTATACAACCTGTTCAAATTAATGAGGATTCGTGGCAGTAATTATAATAAATTGCACCTCTAATGCCTTTGCAGCTTATAAAGCAAGTGTATGTATGCTATTAACGTTATTTCCATAATATGCTAGTAAGATGAGTTCAGGAGGTTTTGGCAAAATATTTCCACATCCTAGAGAAATTGAGACAAAAAGAAGTAAATAAACTAATTTAATCATTGCTGCAGTTATTTATAACCATGAACAAATCACCCTAAAATAAGGGCTTTAAAAAATAACTTATTTGTTTTGCTCACCTGAGGGATGCCCGACCTGGTTAGTCAATTCTTGCTTAGGGTCTCTCATGTAGTTGAAAGCAGGTGCTGGCTAGGGCTGAGGGTTCCTCAAAGGCTCCATTCACATATTTGGTGCCTGGCCCAGAATAATGCAAACATCTGGGAGCTAGAACAGCTGGAGTTCCTCAGGCACAGTCCTCTCTATGGTCTCCCCACATGGTCTATGTGAAAGCTTCAGGCTAAATGACAGCTGGGTTTCTTACATGGTAGCAAAAGTCATCCAGAGTGAATATCCAACAGGGACCAGCAGAGGTTGCATGCACTTTACTTCCTAGCCTCAGAGGTCACATATCACACAGAAGTCTTTTCTGGCACATTCCTTTGTTCATTGAATCATTAACAAAGGCCCATCAGTTTTCCAGGTGGGGATGGAGACTCTACCTTTTGATAGAAGTGTCAAAAACTTCGCTCACTTGTTGTCAAACAATCACATATTTATTTACATGATAAATAGTGAAACTGAGAATTCTGGTTTTTGCATGGTGAGTTGAGCTCCCTGATAGCAGGTGCCAAGGCAGATCTTAGAGTGCGGGATGTTTATTAAGGACTGCCCTTGGCATCACACCTGTGAAGGAGAGCATGGCAGCAGGACTGAGCAGAAGGACATGCTGAGCTTTGATCCAGGCCTAATGACAACCAACCCTGCAAAGGGATCCCAAATTAGACCTGCATGTCCCAGCACTGACATTCCCACATAGACCTGTCATTGGATGTGGGGCCCCTCCAGAAGGGATGTGACCTTGGAAATACCGATCTCTACAGCTCAGTCAATCCTGAGGGTGCTGACAGCTGAAGGTTTTCTGCCAGTAGGGATTCTAGCCCTTGAAGCAATAAGATCTTCCTTGAAGTAGAATCACCACCCTTAGTTCTAAATCGGGTGCTCTCCATTATATCTTACTATGTCCACAAAGTCTTAGAATTCAATAAATTTAATTGTGAAATTTTAAATTTAATATTAGAAATAATCATACTGGGACACTGCTAAGCAATTTTATAGCATTTTTGCTATTACCCAAGTATTTCATTCCTTACTAATTCATAGGTAGTTATCAATGAGATCACATTGACATTAGTTTTCAACTCCTGCTAGGTTCAAGAAGTTCTCCCATTCTTTTTCAAGAATTCTAGTTTCTTTCAGAGCAGCCTGTCCTTAAGCATCAGCAGTAATATCCAAGAGATGGAATCTATGGACTGAAAATCAACTCAGGCAATCACTGGCTGCCTGCCTTTATTTTTATTACAGGCTGCACTATCAATACCCCTACCCCCAATTCAGTGTTTATTGTAATGAATGTAATTACTGTGCTGCAACATATCTATCAAGCTCCAGACTACTGTGTCCAACTGCCTAGTCCACATTGCCATTAGTATCTTGTCAGCATCAAAAGAATTTTCTTATCTAAAACCAAACACTTGATTTTGGTGCTTTTATGAAACTCTTTTGCTTCAATATTAAATGGCACAAACACACATCAAAACCTGAAAGTTTTGATTCTTTTCCTTCAGATCATCTTCAGGTTTGAATACCTGAAATTATGTAATTTATTTCCTTATCTACTTAACTATTTTCTGTTTCCTCCTCCTAAATATTAACTCTATCAAAGCAGAAAATTCATTTCCTAACCTCGTGTTGTACAATGCCTAGAAAAAATTAGGATCATGACTTGCATAGAATAGGAACTCAGTAAATACATAAAGAATGACTCTGAAGAAATTAATTAATGGGTTAATTATATTAACCCATTCAGGATCACACAGCAACTGACTTCAGTCAGTTTTCAGAGATGCTGCTCCAAGAGGATACTTTTCTGCTCTAAGGAAAGACAGCTTTCATTGACTGTTGATGATTGGAAATCAATCCATTTCTACCTATTTACACAAGCCACTTTTTGAGATTTGCTTATGTCACATCCATTGTCACTAATCTGTTGGGGATTTCCCTGCTGAAAGTCTACAAAACTACTTAGAGGATTTGACATTATGATAGTACTATTTCCGGCGGCTTATGATGGCATGAGCCAGCATCACTGCGGCCACCATGAAAATTTGTCTTCACTATGAAGCATGGCATGTCCCTTTGTTAAAAGAAGCATTCCAAAGCAGTCAATTTATTCTTCCTGTACCTGTATACAATCATAGGTGGGTTGGGAGGGATAAAACTAAAAACTTAATGTTGAAAGAGGCCAGATTCTTTTTTGTATAAATTTGTTAAAGAAAATTTTCTTGCAAAAGCACAAAGATCACTTCCTGTAGTCTGATGCTACTTTATCAGAATATGTGTACGTATCTTAACTCCAAATGTAAAGAGTTGAACTAAACATATACAGATAGATAGGATGCACAATTTTCTGCTTTAGACAGGCTGATATCTTTATAAGAAATCAGAGTACACCACAGAAATAATTTTCTTTTGTTATATATCACGATATATATTTATATATATAAATAATACATATATATATTTATACATTCCTGTGTAGCTATATGAATATATATCAAAAGAATATATATATATATATATATATATATATATATATACATTTTTTAGGGACTTTTCATAATTCAGAAATTCTAGGAGCATGTTAATTATATTTTTGAACCAAGAATGTATTTGAGTTCTCTTATTCAGAAATGGTAGATACTAGGTTGAAAATTACCAAATATTTCCAGTTCTCACCACTTCCAGCCACATGGTAACATTGTATTTCTTGGCCCTCTTGTGGTTGGATGGGGCCATGTGAATAATTATGACCAAAACATTTGTTTAGTAAAAGTGGCATGTATCACTTTGAGATAAAACATTTCATTAAGGGCATGAAATACTTTTGTGTTCTCTGTCTCTGACTTAATGTTTCATGTTATGTATTCTTGACTAGCTAAGTCACTTAGTCTAAACTATATGGTTCCCATTGGTTAATACATAATGCAAAGCACAAATAAGAAATAAGGTGATTTGTGTTAAACCACTGAGATAAATATTACCAAATGCCATCTTTTAGCTGTATGAACTCAGAAAATCACTTTTCTTTTTTTATTCCACATACTTTCCTTTTTCTTTTTTTTTGAATTTATTAGTTCTTTTTAGTTATATATGACTGCAGAATTCATTTTTACATACTTATACAAACATGGAATATATCTTATTCTAGTTAGGATTTCATTTTTGTGGATCTACATGTTGGTGGGATTTACTGTGTTCTTTTCATGTACTTCTCAGTATATGCCCAAAGGACTTTAAAACAGTTTAGTACAGTGATGCAGCCACATCACTGTTCATAGAAGCTCAATTCAGTATAGCTAAGCTATGGAACCAGCCTAGGCACCCTTCAACAGATGAATGGATAAAGAATATGTGCTAAATACACACAATGTACTATTACTCAGCCATAAAAAAGAAAGACTTTATGACATTTTCCCAGAAATGAATGGATCTAGAGACTATCATGCTAAGTGAAATAAGCCAGTCACTTTACTTTTCTTTCTTTTTTTAAAATTTTTTTTAGTTGAAGATGGACACAATACCTTTATTTTATTTATTCATTTATTTTTTTGCGGTGCTGAGGATTGAACCCAGTACCTCACACATTTGAGGCAAGCACTGTACCACTGAGCCACAACCCCAGCCTAGTCACTTTACTTTTCTGAACTTTAATTTTTTAATCTTTAAACTAGAAATTAGGACAGTTAGGTCATTGGGTTCCTATGAGATTTAACAAGGAATGTATTTGAAGAGTGATATGAACATTTCAAAATGCTACACTGATGCTAGTAATTATATTAATACAGAGGGGTCACAATTAGTTTCAAAATGTTTTGGATTTGTCTTTTTTTCTCTTAATTCTGATTTTTCAGTTTTTTGTGCAATCATGTCTATGAATACAAAAATATTAGTGAACTTGCTTCACACAATTTCAAAGGGTTGCTTCACTTCAATCTACATGAGATGGATGTATTTTTTGTACAACATCAAACATTTACTTAGTTATTTCCTCCGACTTTCCCTTTCTCCTCCCTCCCTCCCTTCTTTCTTTCCTACCTTGCTGCTACTCTCCCCTCTCCCATCTTGCTTTCCCTCTTTCCTTCTTCTTTTTTCTCCCTCCCTTCTATCCTCAACAAATATTCACAGAACACCTATTTGTGCAGTACAGGTTAAACAAAGATAATTATAAAGAGCCTCTAATCTCAAGGTACACATGGAAAATTATGTATCTCTTTTCACACATTATGGAAAATTGTGTCAGGATGATAACAAATATATGTTCAAGCTATAATGGGTCATAAAGATAAGAGTGGTTAATAAGGTTTTAATTTAGGGTGAAAAACAAGTTGTGTCTTAGAGAGACAGTTAGGTGATAATAGAATGGCAGAAGAAAAGAGAGAAAGGGGGACACCAGGTGGTCAGAGCAACTCAGGCAGATACAGAGAGATGTGGTCTAATTCATGACAAACTATAAAGCATTGAACCAGCCTAAGCTGGACAACCTAACATTTGTCTTTGTTATTAATTAAAAAAGATATTTAGGCTGGACACAGTGGTGCATTCCTGTAATCCCAGCAGCTCAGGAGGCTGAGGCAGGAGGGTAGGAAGTTGCAAGCCTCGGCAACTTCATGAGGCTCTAAGCAAATTAGCAAGACCCTGTCTCAAAATAAAAAAAAATAAAATAAAACTAAAAAGGACCGGGGATGTGACTCTGTGGTTAAGCACTCTTGGGTTCAATGTCCAGTACCAATCAATCAATCAATAAAACAAAAGACATTTAGTTTCCGATAAAAAACCAACTCAGACAGGGAAGAAGACATCACTTTATTTATCTCTGATGAACTTTGTTTGTGATGGTATTATCATGCATTGTAGGAATTCATAAAATATAGAAAAGTACATTTAAAAAATCCAGAGAGAAGCAGTGATAACATTCTAGTATATTTTCTCCCAATTTATACTACATATCATTAATACTCAGAAATGTTCTTTTATATATCAATAAGGTGATGTTTTATACACATCATTATTTCTTTCTGGTTTATAATGTGCATATTGAATATGATGACACAAGACTAAGGTGTGGGTGAGTGCACACATGATCTAAATGTTTCTGCTGAATTGATTGACCTAGGATGGGACTATTCATTCATGTATTTGTGACTTACAGGATGTCAATTTCTGAGACAAAATTTTGTTCAACACAGCTCAAATTTCTGATTGATCTGATGAATCTTTTTTTAAAAAGAGCAGAGAAATACAAAATTCTTCTTATGTAACACATGTTTTGCCGGGGTCCAGCCCTAGCAGCAATTGGAGTCCGAGGTGGATGGAAGACGTTGGCGTGGTGGAGAAACAGCACACAGAGACACCAAGTATTCTGAGGCTGAATCTGAATCTTTATTGTTCACAGAATCTTTTTGTATGTTTTTTCTTTGGTATTGATTACATCATTTCATGGTTAATACAAGGAAATGTTAAGTAAAAAATCTTTAAGAGTATAATTAATGATCTTATTCAAGAAACATGTTTTTACTGTATGATAGCTTAAATGAAAAGAAAAACAATTCCCAGCAAGGTAGAGGGCACCATGCTCTGTTTAGTTTTAATTTCCCTGGAATAATACGTCATTAAGTTTCTATAGAAGTTACCCTTTCCAAGAACTCTAATGTTAGTTTTTAACAGTGGAAAGTTTTTGTTATTACTAACAGAGAATAGAGGAATCAGCTTATAGTTAATATTTATTCTATTTCATTTACTCAGTGGCGGACTAAAGCTCTATTTTGATCTTTGAAGAACTAGACATAGGAAGAATAATCATAAGCACTAAGAAACCAATGAAGACCAAACACCATATCAAAGTTCAGAGGAATACACTCTCATATATAACTTTTAGAGAATTTGTATACTAAAAGAAATCACAGGCTTCTTACAAATTTGAGCAAATCATAATTGCTTATTTATAATTTCATCTAAGTATTAATATCAAACTTTATTGTATATTATTTTGTGTCCCAGCACCATGAAATCTCCCCAGTATTCTCTGTAATCTGAATCTAAGGATATATTAATTATCAGCATTAAAAGCAACTGCACATGGAGACATGCCACAACTATGGCCCCCAAGAGGGAGGATGATTTTTCCACAGAACGGTGTCAAGCGTTGACTCCTCTACTCCAACAGAACCGTGTCAAGTGCTGGAGTGGTAGGAAATAGATGCGGCAATGTTTTGAAAATTAGGTCATATACATCTTTACATATATGTATGTGCATAAATAGCAGAATAAGGTAGAATATCTGTAAAATATAAAATACATATTTCCTTTTCTATCAATGAAGCACAAACTATTTTTCTACTTATTTAGACAGAATAATAGCTATATCATTTTAAACACTGATTACTGACAGAAAAAGTTAGATGTATTACAACATCTAATCCTGGAAACAACTCTTATTTCTCCCTATTTACAGACAGAGAAAACTGGTACCTAGGGAGAGTAACAAATTTGCCCAAGGTAAAACAGCTAATAAATGCCCAAACTGAATTTAAACCCAAGATGACTTGGTAATTTTTGCTGTATTAGTACCACAATTTATCCATTTTCTTTTTAATGGACACTTAGAGGAATAGACAATGATATTTTAATAGTAGGTATCTCTGTGTGGTAGGATTTTGTGGTTGGTTTTTGTTCTGTTCTTTATTGTTACAATCAGGAAAAATTAGTATGATACTTCTGCCCCTTACTAGCTACAGGATGCTGGGCAAGTAACAACCTCTTTAGATTCTATAGTTCAACCTTGTTTCATTTAGAATGCTGAGCCAACGCTCTGTTGGCCTGTTTCTATTCTGACATTTTTGTGGCCATGAGACTCAAAGGTGAAAGAATGTTTCCCTGAATAGAATGTGGCATTCGGAGGTCCAATATAATGCTTAAGCTAAAGTTCACGTTTATATAACATTATTTCTAGGAATGTATTTCGAGCCCCAATTTTGTCCAGCAAATACCAATAAAATCTGAGAGGGAAAACTAGAGAAACTAAAGAAATCATTTAGGGTAAATTGTACGTAGAAAGACTATTTTGCTAAGAAGCAGAAAGAATGAGTGACATGCTAACCTTTACTACTTTCTAACTGTATTGAGAAAATACTTCCTTTCTGATTCATAGTTGCCTCTCCTGTAACAAGTAAACACTTGGGAATCAGAGAGGTTATTATTTTGCTACAATGCAAGACAAACGTGATGCTACATGGAAGATCAGAATCAGAGAAGTAGGCACAAATAGCCTTATCACTTTGGAGGGACATGGACAGTAAAGTACTTTGTTGAAGTCTGAGTCCTGAGAAAAGGGTAGAATCACAGTAGTATAATAAGTATCTTTATATAATAACAAAAAGTATATAACTTCTTTTAGAAGGTAAAATGTGGAGAACATAAAATTTCATGCACAGCTAATGAATTGTACTTTGGTCATATTAATTAAAGTTGAAAATATATATTCTCTACAACTCAGCAGAGAAACTTCCAGACATACAAATGGAAATATATTCAAAACTGCTTATGGCAGCATAGTTTGAAAAAGAGAAGACTGGGAAGGCTTTAAAATGCCCATCAACAGGAGAACAAATAAATTGTGTGATGTAGGCATAAAATAGAATGTTTTTAAAAATAAGGCAGTCATAATAAATAAACCAAAGCAATACATATTAATATAGATAAAGCTCACATATATGATGTTAAATAAGACAAAAGTTTGAAAAATAATAGCACTTATTAGAAATTTAGCCAAATCATTATATCTGTTGTTTATAGATAAATAAAAATGTTAAATATTAGAAAACCTAACTATAAATGATAATAATTGAATTAGCGAGAGTAGATTACTTTTGAGAAAGAGCAAATATAATGGAAATACAAAGGACTTAGAACTCTAACTATAGTTAAAACAGGTATGGAATAATATTAGAATATGAGAATCACAGTGGTTGATTGAACATATGACTTTTATTATATTATTCTATATTATTGTTTTAGTTTCATAAACTGCTTTATAATTTTGAAACACTGAATTTAGAAGCTTAAATATTATGTTTACCATATTCAAGCCAGAGTGTATTTTTATATGTTTAAAAAGTTAAAATGGCTGGGAATATAGCTCAATGGTAAAGCACTCCTGGGTTCAATTTCTGGTTTGGTTCCAAAAAGAAGAAAAATTGCTTTTGACATATGTAGAAAGCAAAATACCAATCAAATGTTGAAAACACTGAAAAACTATCTCAGAGTTCTGTGAAATATATAAACTTGTACAGATTA
The DNA here is from genome assembly GCF_902686445.1 of Sciurus carolinensis. Classification (NCBI taxonomy): domain Eukaryota; kingdom Metazoa; phylum Chordata; class Mammalia; order Rodentia; family Sciuridae; genus Sciurus; species Sciurus carolinensis. The sequence continues at coordinate 28,564,421 of NC_062226.1, forward strand.
AGAAAGTTATAATTCATTATCACAGAGGATTATATTCTCTCATTGAGTGAGAGAAATTGTACCCAGTTTTATATGACCCACAACCCAGCTCTGAGTTTTACTACCTAAAGAAACACATGTATGTTTAATTTGCTCTTATTTAACCATTTATAAAGTGGACATACTGGCTCATGCAGATTATGACTTAAAAGTTCTTTGACAAGAAAAAGTGACTTCTAAAATTATTCATAAAGTTAGCAAATTTATTTGACTAGTACACAATGTATGTGCTTTATTTCAGCAAGTAAAACTCAGGGGAATGTATTCTCACCATGTCTGTCTATGACACATTGAGGCACTGAAGTTCGAAGGTGTTATGTTCCTATAGATTTCTATTATAGTAAAAATCCTTGAAGCATGAGCAGTATGTAGCCATACTGATTTTCTCCCAGCATGTGATGCAGAATTTATATACTCTATTTGGCTCCCATAAAAGAAAATCTATTGTCAAAAATAATGGTCCTGCACAAATTATATATTGAATATGATCAAATGTCTCCTTTTAAAATATCCAGTTCTTACATATGACTAAAAATATAAATTAGAAAACTTACCAGTTCGAAGCAAAGTGGTTAACATTGCTATGGTGTTTTAGCATCAGTATTTTTTTTTTTTGCTATATACTTTATAGGACTTGAATTAAATATACTGGTAATAATGCATCTATTTGCATATTTGTATTAAGAGTTTTTAAAAATCTGTTTTCAAAACCTATTCTAGAAAGAGTAGTGGAACAGAGAAATTAGATTAAGTGGAAGGGAGGAGGGACAGGATAAGGGAGGAACAGTGGAATGAATCTGACCTAACCTTCCTATCTACCTGTATGAATATACCACAATGAATCTCACCATTGTGAACATCCACAAGACACTAAATTAAAAAAAAAAAAACTACAGGTAAGTAGTAGAAAGATCAATGGAATAGGGTACAGGGGAGAGAGGAGGATAGGGAAAGGGGAAGTATTGGGGACTGAATTAGAGCAAATTACATTCCATGCTTTTATGATTATGTCAAAATGAAGCCTAATGTTATGTATAACTATAAAGAACCAATAAAAAACATCTTATAAAGCATGTTTTTATAATCCATGAATTTTTTATTTCTTACAGACCTATTACATACATGGCATTGTTGGCAAAGATGTACACAATTTAGCAACAATTGAGTATGTATTAACTTCAAAGCATTGGTTAAAGATGTTGTAATCAAATATTCTATTTATTTTCTTTATAACCGTGGAATTTAGATAATCCCTTATGTTGTTATTTGACAGCTTCTATTATAAAGAGGTGAGGTTTATTTTCCTGCCACTAGGATATGAGCTATGAATAGGTTTTGACCAAAAGAATGTGGCAGAAGTGATTGTCATTTTTGAGTTTAGGCCCTAAGAGGCCACTTGCCTTCTCTCGGAATTTTATCACTGCTATGTGGAATAAGCACAGACTGCATTTCTGGAGAATGATAAATTACATGGAAAATAGCTCAGTTATCCTTGCTGATGTCATCCTAGGATGACATCTTTATTGTCAACCACCAAGCACATGAAAGAGACTAGCCAAGATCAGCAGTGCTGCCTCTTTCATGCAAGGCTAATTGCAGGTGCTTAAATAACACTAGCCAAGGCTAGAAGAACCATGTAGCGTACCCACAGATTTAAGAGCAATAAACATGCTTAATGTTTTAAGTTGTTAAATTTTGGGTAATTTGTTACACAGCAATAGCTAACTGCCACACCTATCTTTAGAAAAGTGACATAGTTTAGATTAGTGCTGAATGTTGAATCACACCTGTATGACTTCAAAACCCATGCTATTTTATTATATTACATGGAATACAAATAATAAAGTAGAAAAGGATGAAACAAAGACATGCAGCTATTCCATAGACAGAAGTAACTAAGAAAGTTATCATAAGGAAGTGTCCATTGCACTGGACCCTAAATAAATGAAGAGGGAGGTTTGTAGTTGAAAATGAATTAAGGTGTAGAAGGAAGAAGGTGGAAATCATGCTTGATGAACAGCAAATAAATCTATTACCTAGAAAGTACAATTGATGTATCACACAGTCTTGGGCCCCAAAAGTGAATTTCATTCATACTGGTTTTTCATTCATTTGGATGAAAATTTACAGGAAAAAACTTTACCTTGTTTACATTCAGAAATCAGTAATTGAGTATTTTGCTTCTTTGGATTATAATTCATTCATCTTTTTGGATCACAATGTACTAATGTCAAAATGTAATTGTATTAAAAATTAAGTGTTTAGAGGAGTAAATCCATATTCTTTAGAATTACTAAAATTATATGTTCAATAAGTGCATGGTCATATGTTTAAGACAAAATTGGACGTAAAATTCAGCTTAGTCATTTACCACATGGACTTGCATAAGATACTGATTTTAATAGCAAATACTAAGTTCAGTTTCTTTACCTATAAAATGGAGACTTTAAATATCTATTTTGTAGGATTGTTGGGAGAATTAGGGATAATATGTATAGAAATGTCTGACATATAGTAAGAAACTTAATTCATAGTAGCAATTAAAAATGGACACATTCATCAACAAATTCAGAGGTACATTGAAGTTCAGAGTTTTTTGGGGGGCCAAGTGTTATTTATTTATTTTTATTTTTTATTATTTTTATTTAGCTTTTAATTTTTTACAGATTGCATTTTGATTCATTGTACACAAATGGGGTACATAATTTCATTTCTATGGTTGTACACAATGCAGATTCATACCATTCGTGTAATTATACATGTACATAGGGCAATGATGTTTGTCTCATTCCACCATTTTTCATACACCCCTCCCTCTCATTTTCTTCTACATATTCTAAAGTTCCCCCATTATCCTCTCATTCCCCATCCCCATCCCCATTATATATCATCCTCCACTTATCAGGGAAAACATTCGGCCTTTGGTTTTTGGGCTTGGCTTATTTCACTTAGCATGATCTTCTCCAGTTCCATCCATTTATTTGCAAATGCCATAATATTATTCTTCTTTATGGCTGAATAGTATTCCATTGTGTATATATCCCACAGTTTCTTTATCCATTCATCTGTTGAAGGGCATCTAGGCTGGTTCCACAATCTAGCTATTGTGAACTGAGCTGAGATTCTTTTTATTTATATAATTTCTTAGTATATCAAATAGAAGCACCTATGTTATAACACAATCATTGAGCCTGAAGCTCCCTCACTATCTTAATTGCTATGCCTATTTCTTCTATGAGAAGAGATGCAAAATGATATCATATTTCAGTATCACAAAATATTGAATTAGTGATTTTGTGGTAAGAATGTAGTGTAACACAAGTCCCTTTCAGATATGATTGAAGGATGAACCAGGAAATTGGAAAGAGACTTAAGAGTGGTAGGATTGTCCCCTTACTATTATTATTAGCTTTCCTTATGATTTATTCATTGTTTTAGGAGTCCTTACATGAGAGAACTGTGGTCAAGAAAAGAATAATGAGTTCACATGCAAACAATCATTTATGGAACAAAATTCGATGTGACTATTAAAGAAGTAAAATCAAATGAAATATTATTTTATAACTATTAAATAAACATACATGTACCAGTAAGTGTGTTGAAATTGGTCCATTTATATATACTACTGAGACTATAAATTGTAATTATCTTTATAAAACAAAATTGCAAAACATGTTGAGATTTTTCAGGCTTTTGACCTATTGTATTGTGGAGACTCTACATGGAAAAAAATCATGCAAGAATACTCATTATTAACTTCCTTATAATGGTGAAAAATTGATAGCAACTTAATATTTGAAAACTGAGAAATAGTTCAGTAAATAACAGAATATCATTTGTGAACTACAACCCATCCAATAACAAATTTAGTAAAAAATGGAAATGTACAGAAATGTTTATGTCAAGAAAAACACATTAAAATGTACACTATTGTAAATGCAAAAAAATGTTAATTTATGATCAAGAGAAAATAAAATGGGAAGACAAAGGATTTGTTACAGAGGTGGTACTGTTTTAGAATTTTCTATTTATTTTGTTCATGTTGAAATGATGTTTCTTATGCTGCAAACATAAAACAATGAAATGGATATATTAATCCTGTGTCAAAAATTGGAGGTATATACAGGTTGATTTTTTTATAGTTTACCAATATCAGTGTAATTGCCTATTTACAGAAATGCTTTATCTCCCTTGTTTTTTATTGATTATTTTTAGTTATATAAAACATTAGGGTGCATTTTGACATAATCACAAAAGCATGGAATATAACTTTCTCTATTTCAGTCCCTTTCCCCTTTTTCCTTCTCAACCTGCTCCCTGTCCTTTACTGATCTTTCTCCAATTAATTTCATTCTTTTATTAGTTTCTTGTGGATATCTTGATTTTGGGATTCACTGTACGATGTTCATGTAAGTACATGTTTTGGTCACATTCATTCCACTGTGCTTCCCTCTTTCTGTCCCACAGTCCACCCTCTCAATCCTTTTCATTTATTCTGCTCATCTTTCCTCTATTTTGAGTTTAGGCCCTCAGAGGCCACTCCATTCTGCCCCCCACCTTATTTTGGATTAACTTGGGCATATCAGAAAAAAACATTTGACCTCTGACTTTTGGGTTAGGGCTTATTTCACTTATCATGATAGTTTCTAGTACTATCCATTTACCATAAAATGCCATAATTTCATTCTTCTGTGTGGCTGAGTAATACTCCATTGTGTGTGTGTGTGTGTGTGTGTGTGTGTGTGTGTGTGATTTTCTTTATCTACTCAACTGTTGAAGGGTACCTTGGTTGCTTCTATAGCTTGGCTATTGTGAATTGTGCTGCTATAAACATTGATGCAGCTGCATCACTGTAGTATGCTGTCTTTAAATCTTTTTGATATATACCAAGGAATGGAATAGCTAGGTCATATTGTGGTTCCAATCCTAGTTTTTTGAGGAATCTTCCTATTGCTTTCCAGAGTGGTTGCATTAATTTACAGTTCTACCAATAATGTGTGAGTGTCCCTTTTTCCCACATCCTTGCTAACACTTATTATTTGTATTCTTGATAATAGTCATTCTGACTGGAGTCAGATAAAATTTCAGTGAATTTTGACTTACATTCCTAGAGATGTTGAACATTTTTCTAATTTTTTTGACCAGTTGTACCTCATCATTGAGAAATGTCTGTTTAGTTCTTTTAATTTAATTTTATTGGATTATTTGCTTTTCTTGTGTTAAGTTTTTTTGTGTTCCAAAACCAGGATCACCCTGATGGCAAAACCAAACTCATATCAATAAAAGAAAACATCAGGCCAATATCCTTGATGAACATAGATGCAAAAATTCTTAATAAAATATTTACAAACTGCATCAAAACACATTAAAAAGATGGTGCACTATGATCAAGTGGGATTCATCCCAGGGATGCAAAGTTAGTTCAACATATGGAAATCAATAAATGTAATTCACCATATAAATAGACTTAAGGCTAAGAATCACATAATTATCTCAATAGATGCAGAAAAGGTATTTTAGGAAGTACAGCACCTCAACATTGTAAAGGCTTTGTATATCAAAACCAAGGCCAACATTATACTGAATGGAGAAAAACTGAAACTGTTTCCTCTAAAATCAGGAACAAGACAAGGATGCCCACTCTCACCACTCCTATTCAAAATAGTCCTTGAAACTTTAGCCAGATCAATTAGGCAAAGGAAGGAAATTAATGGGATACAAAAAGGAAGACAAGAGTTCTGATTATGTCTGCTGATGACATGATCCTATATTTAGAAGACCCCAAAATCTCCACCAGAATACTTCTAGAATTGATGAATTCAGCAAAGTGGCAGGATACACGATCAACACTCATAAATCAATTGTGTTCCTATCCTCTAGCAATGAATCTGCTGAAAAAGAAATTATGAAAACTATCCGTTTTAGTTAGGTTTTTTACTGATGTGACTAAAAGATCTGAACAGAACAACTGTAGAGGAGGAAAGGTTTATTTGGGGGCTCACAGTTTCAGAAATCTTAGTCCATAAACATTCCTCAGGGCTCCAGGTGAGGCAGGAACAATATGGCGGAAGAGTGTGATGGAGGGAAGCAGCTCAGATCAGAAAGCAGAGAGAAACTCCACTAGCCAGATATCAAATATATACCCCAAAGCCAAGCCCCAATTCCCACTTCCTCCAACCACACCCTACCACTTCAAATACCACTCTGTAAGGGATTAATTCACTGATTGGGTTAAGGCTCTTATACCCCAATCATTTCTCCTCTGAATCTTCTTGCATTGTATTATACATGAATATTTGGGGAACACCTCATATCCAAACCATAATACTATCCCATTCACAATAACTGCACAAAACAAAACAAAACAAAACTTGGGAATCAATCGAACAAAAGAGGTGAAGGACCTCTACAATGAAAACTATAGAACACTAAAAAAAGAAATTGAAGAAGACTTTAGAAGATAGAAAGACTCTTGTGTATTTGGATAGGCAGAATTAATACTGTCAAAGTAGCTGTACTAACAAAAGCAAAACAAAAATGAACACCAATGAAATAGAATAGAAAATAGAAGATACAAAGACAAACCCACCATATATATACATATATATATGTATATATATGTATATATTCTTTCTCTCTCTGTGTGTGTATATATATATATATTCTCTCTCTCTCTCCATATATATATCTGGATATATATATATATATATATATATATATCTTCTCATTGCCATATAATTGCTGTGTCTCCATGTCTCTCTGTGGGAGAAGCATACTTTCCTTTCCCACAGACATTCATCTTTTCAACTAGACCTATGTTCGCCAATAGAATCAATAGGATGATTAGAATTTTAGAATGTGATTGGGGTGATGTCTGCCAAGCCTAGCAGAAACCTTAAAGAGACAATGCATTGAACTGCCATTGCTCTTTTCCTCTCTCTAGAGAAATACACGTTCCAAGTAGGAATTTTTTTCTCTTGAGTATGGATCACATAAATATGACAACATGTCAACTGACAGTCCATAAGTAATGTAATCAAGAGATTGAACTTTGCTTCTGTAAACTAAAGTTTTTGAGAACTGTTTGGTGTCATATCTTGCAGGAAGATGGAAGTCAGTTGTATCAATTAGGTAGGTCAAGAGCTATTTTTTTCTTAATATAATACCTTGAAGATATTGTTCTACTTTCTCCTGACTTCCATGTCACACTAATTGCTGTCATTTGCAAGTAATCATTTATCTCCAGCTGCTTTTATGATATTCTCTTTTTAATTTAGTGTCCTGTGTTTGTACCACAAAGTATATTTCTTTTACTCAGCCTGTTTGAATATATGTAACAGATTCCCTACATGTGTAGACTTATCTTTTATCAAAAGAAACTACTATTAACTTTTCAAATATTTATTCTCTAATCTCTCCTTCTACAACTGTGATTATACATATGCCAGACTCTATTCTTTCTCCATCTCTTAACATCTCTTTCAGGTTTCCATCTTTTTTTTATTTTGAAAGTTAAACTACAGATTATTTTCAGATTTTTATCCCTTTTTTCCTCACTAATTTTCTTTGCATTTTGGTCAAAATCAATAGACCATCTATGTGTATGTTTATAGCTAGCATCTCTATTATGTTCCCTTGATACATCCTTTAATCGGTACAAACTGTCCTGATTTTTCAGCTTTATCCTAAATCTTAAAATTGAATAGCATGAGTATATCAACTTTGTCTCTTCAAAATTTACTAGGCCATTATATAGTGCTTTTACTTTTTAATGTAAATTTTAGAATTAACTTGTCTATATCTATAAAAAGCTTGTTGAGATTTTGTTTGAGATTGTACTGAATCGAGATAAAGTTGGAGTGAGTTGATATTGAATCATCAAGGCACAAATATATATGTATATGGGATGTAAAATATAATGTATATTGTATTTGTATATAGGAGACCATAATATATATTGTCACACTCATTTTTCTAGTGTTTTGCTAAGAATTTTTAAGTCTATGTTCAGGAATTTCAGTCATTTTCAATCATTTTCTTGTAATGTCTTTTATCTGGTTTTGTCATAAACAATGCTGGCATCAAAATGAATTTGAAAATATGTTGTTTTTATGGATCTTCTTTCATGTCAGCTTTTTGTTTTGTTATCTTTGAGTGTGAGCTCCTATTTTTTTGATCTTAGCTTGTGGAAATCCTGAGTGCCTGTACCTATGCCTTCCCTCAGAATTAATCTACATTTGCTTTCCCTGGGAGTCTGACACCATTACCTAATGTGCAGTCATTTCAGCTTTCTTTGAAAGTTCTTAACCTGATATGGGATTCTTAGTTTCAGCCCTTCCTCTCTGTACCTGATCGAAGGTATAATCTTCTGATCTTAGCCCTAATTCTTGGGACAACTAGCACATTTTGTTTTAGTGTCATTTAAAAAATGGGGTAGTTATTAAATTTTACACACATGTAGAAGATCCAGTTATTAATCTTTTTTTTTTTTTTTTTTTGGTCTCTCAGATCAAAACTTTATTTGTGCTAAGTTTATTTCAAAACACATAAATTCCTTGCCTTAGATAGTAATGCTACTTTTAGACTACATATCAGTCAGATTCACCTATGTTAACTTATTAAATGTGGTCAAATGCACCCAGATATTAATATTATTTCTAATTACCATACGGAAAAACTAAAGGCTATGCAACTTACATTACTAACAAGTGGACAATCTAGGATTAGAAAACAAATCTTTTTCTGTTTTTTTAGATTTATTTATTTTGATTCATTGTACACAAATGGCATACAACTGTTGTTTCTCTGGTTTTACATGAAGTAGAGTCACACCATTTGTGTAATCATACATGTACATAGGGCAACAGTTATTAAGCTTTTAAAAGGCCCTTAAGAATACCTGAACTTCACAGGGCTATAAATAAAGTTGGTTCATCATTTGAATCAGAAGTTCACCCCCTGACATGTTTTAATAATGAGGAAACAGAGAATAAAGGTGATACATCTGCCTACAATGTACAGCTAGGAAGTGCCCAAGATAGGGCAGGAATCCTGGGTTGTTTGCATAAACATCCAAGTTGTTCTAAAAGAACTACATTCCCACCTTTTAAAAGGTACATATAGTTGGAAATACAATGCATTATAAAATTTCTCATTCTTGTATATGCTTTCACATTAACTTATTTATAGGAAAATGAATTGTTAATTTTATTAGGGAATTAGCACACTTTATTGTCAGAGCAGTCAACCTTTTACTTTGACCATTGCTTACCCTATCTTTCTTTTGTACTAACTACATTGTGATTTGTAAGTGTTTCTGCATATTTGCCGGGATTCCATGGCTCCTGTATTCTGGCTGTAGTTATGTATATGTTCTGTTATATTTCAGCGATCTTATAATCCAGATTTGCATTCATCAAACCAATGCTGAAATCACTGCTAGTGTTTCCTATAATTGGAATACATTAACATTAAATACATTAATTTTAAGTTTTGGATGAAAGATTTTTACCCAAACTTTTTGTCCTAATAACCATTTTATGATTCAAACATTTTTTGATCATGCTGTATTATTGTGTACTTTCTCTTTTTTTTCACACCTAATTTGACATGATTTCTTTGGCAGTTAGTAAGTCCACATCATACAGTTTAATGAATCTGCAAACTAAATAATGGTTGTAGTGGGTGTGAAAATAGGGATATTTAAATGCATAAGGAAATTTAGCACATATCCCAGTGGCCATGTAAATAGACTTCTGATTCTTTCATAAATTGAAAATACTTTCTTGTGCAGAAACACAGTGAAAGAGAGTCCTGCATCCATACATAGAGCTCATTATCATACCTCAGAATGCTCACTGCATGCCTATTATCCACTTAAAAGCTCCATTAAAACACCCACTCTGTTTTAGAAGCTGCTAAAGTGGTCAAAAAGTAAGCCTCATTTGTCACTATTTATCCCCAGAGATTAAAGACAGCTGTATTGATGAGGTTTATGTAAAATTACATCTCCAGTTATTTTCATAAAAACTTTCAAGTATGACCCTGTGTCATATAAAATCAGTCTTCAAAAACTCATTATCAACATAAATTCTAGGACAGACAAACCCAAGAGAAATGTGTATGAAGAAAAATGATTGTGAATAATGAACATTTGTTGGCTTGTACCTTTAAATTGCTATACAAAAACTTAAGACTTTTGGTTTAATAGTGCTTTATTATTATGGATAATCTACATGCAAAGATGTTGAGTATGTTCAGTGCTTTACATGAAAGTAAAATAATTAACAAGATAGCATATTGCTGAGACACATAAATTGAGTTCCAGTTTAGGACTGAACAAACACATCATTATACAGAGGCTGATAACATTTAGAAGGTGCACAGGAATGACACACTTTGAAATTTGAGTTTTTAAAGATCCTGATATTCTTTTCTCTTTTCATTGAGCTTTGTTGAGTCTTTATTTGGATATCATTGGTTTTAAAATTGCTGTGTTGCCATTAAATTGACAGATAGTGTCTGTACATATATCCGAATGTGTTAGGTTATGCTTCTAAAACAAATAGAAAATGCACAACTTGTCATATGGAGATGAAATCATTATTTGTATGCACTATGCCTGCCCTTTGGATATGTGTCATGAGATAACAAATGGTCTGTATAGGTGAGCTTAGATTCATACCCCATTGTGTGCCTATGTCTTTTCCCATATTGAAACATAAAAAATGTATTACTTTCTTGATCTATTCCTTTACACTTTTATGCAAATATAATTATTAGGAATTCAGAACACACATTTTTCTGCAATATAAAAACCTCTTTCGTAGTGAGTATTGGAAGAACATTCTTAAAACTAAAGACTTACATATCACTGTCTCTTGTATTTAAATCTCTCTCTCTCTCTCTCTCATATGAATAAAAGCTACCATCCCACTATTTCATGATTTCTGGATACAGAAGATGTTATTGCTTACTAACCATGGTCCTTATTCACTCTCTGTTTTCTCCTTTCATTAAAAGAAGCCTGAACTTATGTGGCAGGTACATTTCCCTGTTAGCAGCTAGCAAGATGAGCATGTGATTTGTTTCTGGCCATTAAGGTGCTCAGAGGGGTAGTCTTTCTATGTAGGCATTTGTTCCCTGACTAACAAGGAGAAAATAAGGTGACCCTTTCTTGACTAAGAAGAGTTCTCTGTGAACCTGCTACCAAAAACCATGTCATCGTGTCTATTTTGCCTGTGCAGTAAATTGATGGGAGGAAAGAAGATTCATTAATTAGTAAAAGGTTGTTATATGAGTCTAAACAACAATGACAAAAAAAGCACTGAGGATAGAGAAGAGGGAGTGGGTTCCAGAGGTATTTGAAGAGTATTGTTGACAGGATCTGGTGATGGATTTGACATGGTGAACACAAAAGCAAAAGCTGTTGAAGATGATGTTGAGGTTTCTGATACTGATGCCTTTTTGAAGGCACCGTTGTTCAGAAAACAGTTGAGTAGGGCTCTCTGGTAAATTATAAGGACTAGAGGTATATGTCTATAATAGTAAATTTATAAATATTAATAAATTCTTGGGTAAATATAAGGTTAAGAGACATTTCTCCAAGTTACAGTATGTAAGTGTATGCATTTCCTTTCCTTTGCCAGTTAATATCTTTGGTTTTTGCCTGCTTTTCTATTGCTATTTTAGTTAATGAACATAGCATTTCTTTACTGGATTGTAGAGAGAGACTCTAAACTGGTTTACCTGCTTCTGGTTTTGACTCTTCCAATTGATCTGTTATTCAATTATTTTTAGAGTGATTGCCTTAAAGTACAAAATTAATTGTGAAATCCCTCTTCTTCAAATCTTTAAATGGTCATTACTATCATGCAGGAATAAGTTTAAATGCCTTAGTTTGACATACCAGGTCAGTCACTGACTTCCAAGTCTCCATGTTGTCACCCCTTCCCATTTCCAGCTATATAGAGTGTATTAATTTCCTGTTATTGCAGTGAAGAATCACCACAGACTTAGTGGTTTAAAAGGACACACATTTAGTCTCATGTAATTCTGGAGGTCAGAAGTCCTCAGTGGGTTTAAGGAACTGCTTTGGAGCCTTAGTGGGTGGAAATCAGGTTCTCTCACTTTCCCAGTTTCTAGAGATCATCTGTATTCTTTGACTTGGGGAGTGTTTCTCCATCTTCAAAGCCAATTGCATGACTTTTTCAGTTTCATTCCTGTCTGACCTCTGTGTTTGTTCATCTCCTCTTCCATCCCACTTCCTTTTTTCCCTTATAATTATCCTGTGATTACACTGGGCCACTTGTAGAATCCAGGGTGATCTTTCCATCTGCCTTAACTTTCCATACCCTTAACTTAACCATTTCTGTAAAGTCCCTTTTGCCATGAAAGATAACATTTGTAAACTTTTTGAGGATTAGGATATATACATCTTTGGGTTGAGAAATTATACTTCCTCCCATGTATAATATAGTAGCTCTTAGAAACCATATTTTCCCCTGCCCAGAATGCCATTTCCCTCATTTCTGTTTTGATAAACTTTAGGTATTCTGAAGAAACAACACTCAGTTTTAGGTTTCAATTCCTTTTCCCTGTGTACAATTATTTATGAATACCATAGAAGAAAACACAGAAAAACATATTCTAGACAATGGCTATAATGCTACACTGAAACATATGAACATGTAAATGGTAGTGCAGTAGTATCTGATTTAGCAAAATGAAACAAAATCAAATCTAAGGATTTGCAAAGGAAGAGGGAGAAAGAGACTCTGAGAAGTAAGATATTTTTTTCTTTATAGATCCTGAAAAGTCCTAACAAGCTCGAAGCATGAAGTAGTACAGAAGTTCTGGAGAGACAAAGCTGATGGGCTAAGTGAAAAGAAGGGAGGGGTTTGAAAGTATGTATGAAGAGAGGTTATTGCTTCCCCACATCCTGCAGACCATAAGTACTGTTTCTGTAAAAGCAGAACCAGAGTCTATGGGCTGTTTAGAGGTCTCAGTGGTGGAGACAATACCATGAAGATGTGAAGATATGAAGTCAAATACCAAGTAACTGAATTGCCTTCCTCAATTGTTCAGTAGATTCTGGAGTTAATTTGGGCTTAGACACAATGGATCAGCCCTGTGCAAGCCTAACCAATTCCTGCTCCTTAGTTCCACACCAGGGTCCCAGACCATAATTGCTCTCATCGTGTGTTTCAAATTCCCATCCTACTTGGGTTTTCCAACAATTTTCTTTTCACAATAAGAATATTGTAATAAAAGTTGGTATATGTAACTATTCTCAGTAAAATACTCATTTGCCGAATTTATATGACAAAAGGTAGTATTATGTAGTTATAGAGTTAAAGAAAACTAAAAGCACCACAGTGATTAGTAGGGAAATACTAAAGACTTATTTTTCAAGTTTACTTCAAACAATATCTAACATGAGGTGGATAAATATGGAGGATTTCTGGTGGAAGTGAAGTCAGAACCATAATTGGAGGCAGAAACAGAGTCTCACTTCTTACAAGAAAGAAAAGACTCTAGAGTTTGTAATGTGAACAAGCTATGGAAAGTGGTCAGACAATGAGAGATTGAAGAAAGTCACCCAAAGGTAGTAACTTTTTATGTGCTTGCTTCTTGACCATCTAAAGGCACTGGGTTCTTTGAAAATCATGCTTTACCCGGAGTCGGAACTTGGCCATGACTCCCTCCCACTGTGCTGAAGTGCATGAGGGGGCTCTGCAGTGCCTGGTTTAAACAATACTCACTCTGTGCTTACTCTTCCTTTTTAAACAAATCTATAAAACCTGTTATTTCTTGACACTGAGACTTACAATTCATTCTTTTGGTATTTTGCTTTAATGACAATATTACTTCCTGGCCAATGAATATACCACTGGAAAACCTTATTCACTGGGTACAAGGATACAAGCAGAGCTAAATATGAATCTAAATTATTGAATATGATATTTAAAAACAACCCTACTTGTTTAATTTCTGTGGAAATCTGGTGATAGAATATGAAAATTCTACTTTAAGAGAATGCTTTAGGGAAATAGTTTCAATGGATAAATAAAAACAATTGTTATTAGCCTATCATTCCAGGTATTTATATGCAAATAATGCTTCCAAAGTACTTGAGGTTGCCTGAAAGTAATTTCTTTAATTTCTTCTTTGAGTTAGTCATAAACTTTAAGCATTGTGCTCACAGTGGTTTTGCTCTATTAATCTGGTTAACAAACCATTTCTTCACCGTTAGCTCATGGTAAACTTAAACACAATTTAAAAAATTGTCCAGATTGTTGTAATCTATATAAGGTTGAAACAGGTATAAACTTTAAATGTCAAAACACACTTGGCTATCACATGAGTTTATCTTACTCCTGTCTGATCAACCAAGAACTATTGTAATTGCCAGTACTAGCTGAAAGTAATCCTGCTTTTAAGCCTTGTCTGTGACACAAAGTCAAAGGACAGTGACCACTTCTAAATAGTCTGGGTCTCATTCTTGCACCAAGCGTGTGCAGTGATGTGTGAGGGCAGGAGAGCAAGTCCCAGGGAAAGCAGTTCTGAGTTTAGTTGTGATGTTAGGGGACTGATGAGGGCGTGGGAGCTGCCACACAGAATCAGCTTCTGTGACAGATGCTCTCGATTTAAAGAGGTAAATGCAAAACTATAAGAGAAATAACGTTTCAGCACAAAAGCCTAGAGGCCCTTGAGAATAGATGATGCCAGAAAAATGTGAGATTATTGTGCCTGCCAGAGTATATTAATACTATAAATATAGATGATTTCCTGAGGAAAGAATCTTTGAAAATGTACCAAATGTATGATGCCGAATATCAAGTTAAATAGCTGAGACACAGAATGCCAACAAAGCATGGATTCCCTGACCCCTCCTTCCCCAGGGTCCTAAAACATGGCTGGATATCTCAAAGGCACCTAGCATTGGACTGGGTGAATTCAAACTGAATTCATTAATTTTTTTCACGCTTTCTTCTTTCTTCAGATTTTTTCATCTTCATTAGTCTTACAGAGGGCCATTCAGTAACTCAAAGCTGAATGACCAAGTTCACCCATTCGTTCAACAAAGACTTATTAAACAATTCTGGAGTGTCGGGTGATGTTCTAGGTGTTTAGGATATATTGTGATGTACTGGAACCTACATTATAGTGGAGGTAGGTAGTATAGGCAGTAAACAAGAAATACAACAAATGAATCAATTATGTGCTAGAAATTGCTATGGAAAACAAGTAGATCAAATAATAGTGGTGAAGGAAGGTTCAGAGGAAGTGTGTCAATTCTGAATTGGGTGGTCAAGATAGGTCTAAACTGAGCACAACTCAATTCTCCTTCCTGTCTTTCTTTTACCTCTTGGCATACATAATTGTGTTAAATTCTACCCATCCTTCAATGTCCAGGACAAACATCTCCTTTGTGATTCCTGCCCTGATTACCTCGGTATTCCTTAAATATTCTTTCCTTTACATTTCCAAGCATAGCTGATTGTGTTGTTTGCTCATCTCATTTCCCTTCTGAGTTATGGACAGGTGTCAAGCATGTTCATATGCAATCTGGCAGTTTCTCACTGCAATGCTTACTTCTCTGCTTCTCTGTCCAAGGACTTTCCTCAGTGCACAGCATAGTGTGCTAGGAAGCCTCTATATGCTAAAGGATTTAAAACTCCCAGAGATAATCCTCAAGCAATGAAAGATGGGCCTGGGTAGATAAGAACCTAGCTTCTCCACTCACTGGTGGAGGAATTTTGAAGTGCATTCCACATTATTCCTAAGAAGCTTCTAGTGGGATTAAGCATCAGTTGCCCACAGCAATTTCTGCATATTAATTCACTGTTTATTAATATTCTGCTCTTCCCTGTATCCCTCTCTGCACTCTCTCACTTGTACCTCCTGCCCTCACTTTGTAAATAAGTTATGCACACCAAAGACCTTTAGGGGAATCTAAATTCAGACATCATAGCATTTCATTTTGGGACTCTTTATGATCTTAATAGATTTTTTCCTTTTCCTTTTTCCTTTTTTTTTTTTTTTAAATTTTGGTGATGTTCCTCTTCTACTAACTTGTGAGTTCCTTAATTCGTATTCTAAAAATTCCATATTACTAAACATAGTTTTCAACACTTAATACAAAATAATAAGATGCCTATATATTTGGTGAAGGTGACCTGGGTATAATTAACCAATTACTTGATTTAAATCTTAGATCTGTTATTTTATAACTATTAATCACTGTTCTGTGCTTCTGATATCTCAGAAAACTGCAAACTGGAGAGCTATGTAAACTACCTTTCAATCTCCAGCACAACAAATTGATTAATTAATTAAAAATATTACCTACTTTGTGGATTGTTCTGAGGATAATGTATGCAAAGATCTGAGCACAGTGCCTGGCATATCTTAGGCATTCAATCAATATAAGCCCTTTCCTAGTTCTCCTTTCCTTTCTCTTTTCTGATATTTTAAAATCCAATTCTCTAAAGGAACTGCAACAGGAATAGTCAAATTTCAAGTCTGATTGAAATATTAACACATTAAAGAAAAGGCGTTTTATCTCAGTAAGAAGTGGAACCATAAACTACGTTTTCTGTCTTTCCTCCTAGTTTCTTTAAATTCAATAAATAATGAGTTTTGGATTTTAAGTCTTCGGTTATCTCTTTAAAGCCCTTGCCTTACATTGTAGAAATATGCTGCTCATAAAATCACTGTGGCCTGTTAGTTAGCTAGGGCAGATATGTTACAAAAAGTATCATATTATTTGAAACATGTGTGCCAAGGGGAAAAATGTGTCAATTATTAGATACTAATTTTTTCTCTATTTTATAGTTTAAAACTGTGATTTGAGGAAGGAAATAAAGTGTGGTGCCTTGTAAATTGTAGCAAAATATTACTTAACTCACTAATAACTCCAGATGGTAAAATATTTTCAAAATGTCAGTTTAGTAACTAGGTATTGAATGTGAAAAATCCTGTGTCAGATGAAATTCAGGAAGAAAAGTAACTATAGGGTCAAAACTTGGAATTGTACCTCAAACCACAAGATGGGTCAAATCAATGTCATGAGAGAAATGGGAAATTATTGCAGAATGGGTTTGAAAGAGAAAAGAATCTGGGTGTAGTGGTAACTGCCTATAATCCCAATGACTCCAAAGGTGGAGACAGGAGGATCACAGGTTCAAGACCAACACTGGCAATTTAGTGAGACCCAATGTCAAAATAAACAAATAGAAAAAGGTGGGATGTAGCTTGGTGGTAAAGTGCCGTGGGTTCATCCCCTAGAACTGCTTCAGGAATCAGGAAATCTTCATGTAGAGGTAATATCTGAGATGAGTAGGTCTGAAGAGTTTTAGCATGAAAAAGTGAACAGATGGTATTTCTGAAATGAGGGGCAGTCTACAAAGATGTGATTACGAGAAAGAAAGGAATATTTTAAAAAAATAGATTATGTTCTTCCAGTGTGACTTAAAAGTAAAGTGTTTAAGTAGGTTTTAGATAAAGGGGAAGAGGAGGTCATAGATAAAGGATCTTGAAAGGGAGAGAAGACATTGTGTTTAGTTTGCATCATAACTCATTTAGACAATAAGGAAAATGTATTATTTCACACAGGATAAAGGTATCTTGCTTTGGATGCAGAATACCTTCAAGTTTATTTAATTAAATATCTTATGATACAATCAGAGAATCAAGTTCTTTTCATTTCTCTCTGCTAAAGCTAGGATATTACCTTTATCCTCTGCTATATCACTTCATGACTGCCAACTAGCTACTAAAGTTCCAGGAATCAAATACAGACAAGACATCAATCAACAGAAGAAATCAAAATGATCATTGCACACATATAGAAATATTTTTCACAACTCTCTTTCTCTGAAGCAGACTACTACTCACAGTTCACAGGCTCAAATTAGATCACCTGTTTCTTTTTAAATTAGTTACTGACAAAAGGAATGAGATGTCCATGTTGGTCCAAACAATTCAGTGGTACCACTAAATCATGATAAGGAGGAGTGAATGCCAGAAAAAGTAGTTTGGTCTCAGAAAGAAGGGAGGACTGATTATTAAGTATGCAAACAACAGTCCCTGTGCAAGAATATCCATGCATCCTGGTTGCCTGGACAATTCACACCTCGTTCATACCTATAGTACCAACGTACTTAATAGTCATGCCCTTATACTCTCAAGTGTGCCCATTTGGACATTAATTATGTGACTGTTATAGCTAAAAGTTTATAATGGACTTTTAATGATTTGAGTATAGGAGCTATGATTCTGAGTGATTAATTAGTCAATAATGTTATAAAAAACATCCTAGTGAGATAATTAGAACAGATTCATGGAAGAAAGACTGAACTAGTAACATGACAATGGGAATGGAAATAAAGAGGCAAATAATTCTTACAGAAGTTGTAATTTAAAATTGGGCATCTGTTGATGTAAGGTACAACAATAAGAGAATAAAAGCTGAAAGCAATCTTAAATATTTAAATTTGCACATTGAGAACATAACAATGCATTGATGGAAACAGTAAAGTCAGAAATACATAGTAGTTCAATAGTAAAATGACAAGTTCAGTTCTGACATGTTTAATTTGGTTGGGAAAATTATGTGGAATTATGAAGCAGATATATTAAGTGTTTTTCAATAGTCTCTGTGATAATTTAATTAGCTATGTAATCTTTTTAGTAAGCTCTTATGGCATTTTTAATCCAGTAGAAGTAAATGAAAAATTTTCAATTCACCATCTACTCAACAAATAAGTACTAAGAGTCAGAATTCTCTAAGAGCTGAAAATTTAGTAGTAAACAAAACAGACCACATCTCCACTCTCTTGAAATTAATGGAGGAAATCACAATAAGCAAATTAATGTATTATTATTATTATTATTATTGCATATTTTGATTGAAAGCTATGGAAGAAAAATAAAGGTATTTGAAGATAAAGGTAGTGAAGATTCTTCCAATAAGGAGACACTTGAGCAGAGAACTGAAGGGAATAAATCCTCTAGATATTTAGACAAATAATGTTCCAGTCTGAAGAACTG
The DNA here is from genome assembly GCF_902686445.1 of Sciurus carolinensis. NCBI lineage: Eukaryota > Metazoa > Chordata > Mammalia > Rodentia > Sciuridae > Sciurus > Sciurus carolinensis. The sequence goes on from NC_062226.1 coordinate 28,583,516, forward strand.
CAGGAGTAAAGGCTCTTAGTGGAGGGTTCTTGGAATCAGCAGCAATAACAATATGGTCAGTGGGTCTCAAGCCCAGGGAATGGGAAGGACAGTGGCAGGTAACAAAGTTGTGACAGGTGACCAGAGGCAATTGAATACAGACTTATGGGTCCTGGTGATCACAGATTTTGCACTGAGTAATGCAGAAAGCCATGTAGCTTTTTTAATGCTGATGAGTGGAGAATTGATTGTTGGAAGGCAGGAATTCTCAACAGAGTTGGAATACTAAGAGGCTATTGTAAAAATTTTGACAACACATTATAGTACTTTGATATAAGAAAGTTCCAAGTAGAGATGTGATGAATGGTAAGATTTAGGAATGTATTTTGCAGTCAAATAATTGAATATTCAGTTGAAGGATGGAATATGAGGCATAAAAGCAAGAAAGGAGTTGAACCTTCAATAGTTTGGCCAGAGATATGGAAAGGAATCTTGAAAGAGCATACTCAGGGAGAGGGAACAAACCAAATAATATCAGAATATTAAGTTTTAGATGCTTAGATTCACAATGACATGAAGATATTTGCATAGTAGTTAGAAGGAATTTGATGTTTGACAGAAATGTTGGGGCTAGAGATATAAATTCTACAGTGATAAATAAGTAAATGATATTTAAAAACATGGGCCTGGATGAAATTCTCTGGAGAATGAGTATAGAATTAAAAAGCAAAAGGCTCTAAAAGTTGGGGTACTTCATTGTTGAATGATCAATAACAAGTTCTTGCAAGGCAGGAGAACTAAGAAAAATGTCACGGGTTGGTGGTGCAATGGTAAGTAGGTAACAGATGGGTCTTTAAAACTGAACACCTTGATTGATATTGCTTGCCAGTCATGGTGGAAATATTCTTACCATGGTAAATGGTTTTAAGCTACTAATTATTCAACAACAGGTTTACAAAAATTCAAGAAATCTTAAGTTAGCTATTGTAAAGAGGGCTCCAGTATACCATGAACTGAAGGTTATGTAAGATATTTCAAGGACAAGGGTCTGATCAACTGTGCCAAATTATAGTGATGGAGTGAACTAGAAGGTTAAGCAAAGATCATTGGATTAGCAACATGGAAATCCATTGATGAGCTTGACCAGCAAATATAGCACATGAAAAAGGTGCTATGAAAGGTGTTTTCTATGACAAGCTCAAAGGGAGTAATGCTATTTAGTTAGATGTCCAGTTAATGTTCAAGATTCTTTCTGAGAAAATATTTGAGAAGGTGAAGCACTTAGCCCCATAAAGAGCAAGGAGAAGAACATGCCAGGGAAGAGGAAAGACCCTGTAACAGGAATGAGGTAGGTGGTTTCACAAACTAAAGGCAGTCTGTGTGGCATAAGTATAGCAATCTAGGCTGGGAATGGCTGGGCATGAGCGAGGAGATGAGGACAAGGTCGTGGTGCTCCTTGTAGGCCACCAAGAAAATATGTTCATTGTAAATTAAAGGGAAATACACAGGAAGGTTTTAAGCAGAGACATCTCATAATCTGACTGGAGTTTTACAAAAGATTGCTGGGTAATGAATGAAGAATGCATTGGAGACCAGGTGGAAATAAGAAAGTATAATGCCCCAGCCCCAGTATAATTGTAGGTATTCGGGTGAGAGTAATGACGGTCTGCTCCAGGATGGTGGCAGAGGAAGAGGAAGAGATATATTCTGAAGTTAAAATTGACAATATTTATTGACAAACTGCCTGTAAAAGGTGAACAAGAAGGAAGGATGATATTTAGACTTGTGGCTAGGAAAGGTAGAAGAATAAATATTAAGGGGAAAAACATGCATTCAGGTTTTTATATGTTGAATGGGTTTAGATTCATGAGGTCAAAGATGGGAAGTAAGGTTTGGGTTAGGATGAGACAACCTAGCAGAAGAGAAGAATAAAGAGAAGATTGTAGAATGGAGAAAGATTAGGAGAAGGATTATTCAGAGAGAAGAAAAATTAAGAAAAGTGGCATTGTAGAAGCCAAGGAAGAAGAGTACTTCATGAAAGAATGGAGCACTGTTGAAGGTCCAGTGAAAGCAGGAAACATGGGGGTACATTAGAGATCTTAGAAAAATCATTTTAGAGAAATAGTGGAAGTGAAAAACAGGGAAGCAAAGAGTGAACAGTGGGGAGAAAACGTGTAGACCTTGAAGCGGACATTATCACCTCAGGTACATATATGACTGCATGACTGATGTGATCCTGCAATATTATAATCAGAAAAATGAGATTACACTCCATGTATGTATGATCTATCAAAATGTACAGATGCTTTCTACTGTCATGTACAACAAATTAAAACAAATAATTTTTTTTAAAGTATAGACCTTGTGAATTGACAACTCTTACAAGAAGTTTGAAGAAAGGGAATAGATAATTGGGAAACAGGAAAAGAGGAGGTCAGGTAATTTTGTTTAGATGGGTAACGGTGGACAGTGGTTTCATGAAGGGGAGAAGAAGGAGTGATGATACAGAGGAGAGAGAGCAAGCAATGCCTTGAAAAGGCAAAGAACAAGTGGAGATGTACTTCATTTAAAAAATGATCTGAGCTAACATTGAGGAAGACACTTTCCCACTGCAGCTGACTAGCGAAAGAAGGTGAGTGCAGAGTCAGGTAGGTATCCTGGTTGGGTGATAGGAAATAATAAGGATTTTCTATGCTATGACTTCTGGGTTTTTTGTTGGTTTGTTTTTTATGAAGCATGAAGCAAAATCATCATAAAGTACTTGAGTCATATGAAAAACAAAAAAAATTAAGTAGCTAAGAATACAAAAATAAGCTTGGAGAAATATAGTAGGATTGCAGTGTGTTAATGAATATCTATTAGGGACTGATCCTCATGTTGTTTATGAATTTAAATCGAAACTGATAACATCGATTTCCCCAGTTGTGTACTTTTTCTCAGTCATTTTCATTATTATGTTGTGATTAGAAATTCAAATTGTGTACTAAATGTACATATCAAAAAAAGTGAAAATGATGTGTAAGTAGGTAAAAATTATCAATTTTTCTTTCATTAGTTTTTTATTTAGCAACTGCTATTCAGGCATTAAAGATTCAAAGATATAAGCCATGCTCCCTGCTGTGAGGAACCCACAATGTAGCAGTTCATGGGTGTTTCCAGAATAAATCCACTCTTGTCAGCATGGAAGAGCATGTGAAAAGGTCTTGTAAAACAGGTTGCTTTTTTGTAGGTGAGGTAGCAAAATTCATAACAACTGTATGATATTTATTTGGATCATCACTCAAAGCACTGATACTTCATCAATCAAAGATTATATAAGGTAGGAATTCTGATGTTCTACTTCCTTTCCTACACATAAATATTGGATATATTCATCTAAAGTAATTGTCAAAAGAGTCTGATATCTTGTATCCTACATTAAGTTAGAATCCCCAATGGTAAATTGTATGTATCTTGCATATTTAAGTTCTAATCCTATATTTCTATGTGTATGTTTTATCTAGATAACATATAAATGATACTGTGCTAAGTATTTAACACACATTATCTTATTTAAGTATCACACACACAAAAAGTAGATTCATTATTACCTTTTCCTTTCAGACGAGGAAATTGAGTCTAAGTAGATAAATTGATGGAGACCACGGTTTCTAGCTGATGAAACTAAATGAGGCCTCTTCAGTGAGTGCTGTTAAGAGATGTGTCTCTCATTCTATTTTTGATAAATAGTTTTAGGAATTGTACTAACATCCCACCACCACCATCATCAGGTGCCAACACAGAGCATTCTTGTTAAGTTCAATAAAAAAAAAAAAAAATTGAAATTTCTTTTTCACCATTTCATCTCCAAATAAACTTCTACTTTGCTCTTTATTCTCATCAGAATGAACATAATGTAGGTCTGCCTTCGGAATTTCTGAGGGCAAATCATGCTTTAATCCTCCATTTATCCCCATCTTTAAATTCAGTTTCTGTCAGAGATGGAGTTCAAAATTGCTGTTTATCTGAACTAAAGATTGGATATGATACCGTGAGGAGCTTCTCAGAAGACTCTGCAGTGAGAATTTAAATGGTGGTGACTGTAGCCTAGTGCATGATGATATCAGGAAACTCTGACCAACGACTTAGCAAAGCCTGTGGGCTGGTGGAGAGAGATGACACAGACCAGTCACCCCCAGGATATCCTGAAGACTTGGAGAAAAGGTGAGCTCAGTAAGTGCGGGTTTTCATTGAAGAATATTCAAGTCAGACCTTTCTGAGCAGCGGTCAGGAAAAGTGAGGCAGGGACTTCAGGAAAAGTGAGGCAGGGACTCTTTTGAACTTCTACAGAATGGAGGCTACAGCACCAGTGCTTAGGGAGGGAGGAAGAGAGAGAGAGATAAGTAACTTCTATGAAACTCACTTTTCAATGTTATTTTTCTCCAAGAGTTGATAAGATATTTAAATGAGAAAATATTTATGTTACTTGTGAAAAAGTCAGGAAGTTGGCCCATTATGCAGAAAAAGTTGACTGACTAGTAGCCGTTGATCTTGTGACATCTTTAGACTATGATCTCTTTGAAGCCAGAAGTGATCTCTTGTCAATCTTTGTATCCCAGGTGACAAATCTGAACCCAATTCGAGTAGTGAATCAAAGAAAGAACGAATAAAAGTGATAGCATTTTACTTTTGTCATTTAGTTTTCAAAGACCACTGACCTTTAAAGAGTTAGTTGTACATAAGCAGATTTTTCTAGTCACTTATTAATATCATAGAAAAACCTCTGCAAGAACTTTGGTTAAACAATTATAAGGTACACATTTATATTTTTTAGTTATAGTCACATGCATTTTGTTAAACTGATTTTTTTTTACTCAACCACTTATCTAAATGACAGTACACATAATCACTCTCATTATAAACTAATTTGAAAAGGTAATATTCAAATTAATAAATATTCACCAATGTAAAATTCATTCTTATGGTAAAATAGTTATAATAGCTATTGACAACTTTGGAAAGAAAACAAAGAAGTTAGTGGCAAGACCTAATGAAAAATCTGATGGACTAAACTAGAAAAATTGACAAGCACAATTCCCCTCACAAGAACAATTTGTTACTGATGATGAAATTGAGAAATAACCAGAATGAACGTTGTGAAATTCATAGTGAAAGCCCGTAGGGTAAAATTAATTTCTTTATAACACAGTTTAAAGGCAAACAAAAGGAAATTGCTTGTGCCAGATGGGATAGCAAAGGCATTGTGAATAAAAATGAGCATCTCTTTTCTGCTTACAAATATTTGAATTAAGATGATACCAGCGTGTCTGGTTAATGGAAAAACAGTATTGATGGTTGCACCACTTTTAAAGATTTTCTCATTCTTTTTAAATGGACTTTGTCAACACAACAAAGTACTTTAAGCAATATATTAAGCCTGGCACTATCACAGCACATTTTATTCTGCTTGAATTATTGTTTCAGGCAAAACAGGAAGAATACAATGTATAGAGTGCTGGGCTTAGAATCAGAGCACCATTATGTGATTCTGCCACTGGCCAGAGTGTGGCTAGGCAGTCACCAAGTCCCTGAGGGACAGTTTCTTCATTAGTAAAATGAAGACAGGAATACCTGCACTCCCATCAGCTAAGTTCTATAAGGATTCAATGAGATAATGAAGGTGAACATTTCTTGTAAACCATAAAGCGTACGCATATAGACTTTGATTTTGTAGTTTATTTTTTCCGAAAATTATTTCCAATTTTATCCTGTATTTTATCTGAATGGTTGGTTCACAGCTGCTGGCTTTCTTCTTATAATATCAGGCATTTTATGCATAACATTTAAAACCCAGTCATTGAAGATGCAGCTGATGGTGATCTCTTTCTGCCCCAAGCACCTATAATAGTTATTTAGCACTTATCATGCCGCTATTTATCTTTATATGCATATGTCATCTCCACTTAGCTGTAACATAAATTCTTGAATATTAACACTAATACTAACACTATTACTAGTGATAGCTAACATTTATTGTCTACTAAATGCCAGGCACTGTGTTCAGCATTCTAAATGGGTGATCAAATTTAATAAGTAGAAAATGCATCATATTTTTCTGTAGGGTCACATCATGCATCTGTTATATAACATGTATAAGCATTTCACACTCAGCAGTTCTCACTATCCAAAGAATGAGAGACTAAGGTATAGAAATATAAATTTATATAGTGTAAACATTTATCCTACTACTTCATTCAATGAGTTTATGCTCCAGAGTAAGGGTGAGATGGGAGAGGTGAATATGCTCTGATGAAGTCAGTTCCCATACATCCTTCACAGTGATAGCATCTAGCTGTGGAAAATAAAATGCCTAATGCCTAAAGACGAATATTTTCAGTACAATACAGACCATGAATGTGGGTTATATCTCTTATTAAACTAAAGAAGCAGTTTTAATGTTGGAGGAAAAACTGGTTGCATTAGACTTCTTAAGAGAGTGTGACAGTCTTCAATATGAAAAATTCCAAGAAAGTTTCATGGACAATTTGACTCTATGCAGTTTTTGCCACACATATTGAGTTATCAATGAAGTAAGAAGCAAGGGGAACAGCAGAAAATGAGAAGGAGAAAGGGGTTTTGAAAGTTGGAGCAGAAAGGGAAATGTATAAACTGTTAGTGGTGTGATACAATAGAAAAACGAACACCAAACTTGCATATTTACTTTGGCCAATGTCTCTTTGCCCACTAGCACAGAAAATAGATTGTAACCCATAACTGCAGGCCTGCTTTTCTTTGCTATATTTGGTCATCACTGAAGGCTGATATCAGTATGTGTAGATATGGCCACACCAATTGTTTAAGTTTGAGCAGAGAGGGCAATGTGTGGGATGGTTAGTATTGTGGTACAGAGGAAAAGGAAACAAATTAGGGAAATGGAACATAGATTTGTCAAGCAATAATATGGATTAAGGATCTCAGAATCAGACCAGAGACCTTGCATCTTATAGAAGAAAAAGTAGGTCCAGAGCTTCAACATGTCGGCTTAGGACCAGACTTCCTCAACAGGACTCCCATAGCAGAAGAAATAAAAGCAAGAATTAATAACTGGGATAGATTCAAACTAAAAAGCTTTCTCTCAGCAAAGGAAACTATCAGCAATGCGAAGAAAGAGCCTACAGAGTGGGAGAAAATCTTTGCCAATAATACTTCAGATAGAGCGCTAATCTCCAGAATCTATAAAGAACTCAAAAAACTCTACACCAAGAATGTAAATAATCCAACTGACAAATGGGCTAAGGAAATGAATAGACATTTCACAGAAGAAGATATACAAGCAATCAACAAACATATGGAAAAATGTTCAACATCTCTAGTAATAAGAGAAATGCAAATCAAAACCACCCTAAGATTCCATCTCACCCCAATTAGAATGGCAATTATTAAGAATACAAGCAACAACAGGTGTTGGCGAGGATGTGGGGAGAAAGGTACACTCTTACATTGCTGGTGGGGCTGTAAATTAGTGCAGCCACTCTGGAAAGCAGTGTGGAGATTCCTTAGAAAACTTGGAATGGAAACACCATTTGACCCAGCTATCCCACTCCTTGGCCTATACCCAAAGGACTTAAAATCAGCATATTACAGAGATACAGCCACATCAATGTTCATAGCTGCTCAGTTCACAATAGCCAGATTGTGGAACCAACCTAGATGTCCTTCAATTGATGAATGGATAAAGAAAATGTGGTATATATATACAATAGAATATTACTCAGCCATAAAGAATGATAAAATTATGGCATTTGCAGGCAAATGGATGAAACTGGAGAATATCATGCTAAGTGAGATAAGCCAATCTCAAAAAACCAAAGGAAGAATGATATCGCTAATAAGTGGATGATGACACATAATGGGGGGTGGGAAGGGTTAGTGTTGGGGTTGGAGTTGGGTTTAGGGAGGGGGGCAGGAATGGAGGAAGGAAGGACTGTATAGATGGAGGGGAAGGGTGGGAGGGGAGGGGGGGAAGGGAAAAAATGGCAGAATGAATCAAACAACATTACCCTATGTAAATTTATGATTACACAAATGGTATGCCTTTACGCCATGTACAGACAGAGAAACAACATGTATCCCATTTGTTTACAATAAAAAAAAAAGAAAAAAAAATAATACAAGTCTGTTATGCATTTGTGACTGAATTCAAGGTGTGACAGATTAGCATGGCTGTACTTTTTCTCCCAATGTGTTTAGTTATCTAAATACAGAGGAAGTAGGTAGAGGGTTGTGATTAATAGGGGTAAGTTTTATTATGTAAGTTCTTCTAGAAGAAAGGAAGAGGAGAGGAAGCAAGATCATATGCAAAGGGATTAATTTAGTGCTGACTTAGGGAGTGAAATCTCACTTGGTAAGGGGAAAGTTGGGACGTGTGTTGGGAGAACGAACATTGAAAAAACGATAAGGCCAATGTATTGGAAGTCTTGATGTAATTAGTTGATTTTGGAGAAGGGATACAAGAAGGAATTTGCTAAAAAGGCAGTGAGTATTTTTCCTAGAAAAGGATGATAGAAAAAACATTAGAGTATTTGGTTCAATAATTGATGATGACCAGTTATAGGGTGTGAACATGGAAATGGATGGTCAAAGTTGGGTAGATGAGAGATGTCTTGTTATACCTGTGATTTTATTGCCTCAGCCCTTCAATCCAGAGATAAACTTGGGTGAATCAAAAACCAATGTTTGCATACACTGTGTGTTAGGAATGTGAGTAAGCCTTTCAGATTAATCACTGAACTATAAATTAATACTTTTTTCTTCACCAATTCTGTGTATACTGTGGAGAGTATCTCTTTGTCTACTGGCATAGAAAATAATTATAACCCAAATCTGCAGGTCTGATTCTCTGTTATCTTTAATTGACACTAAACATTGATATTCAGTTGGCATGTATAGTTCTGACTGTACTAATTATTAAAGTAATGAAATAATTTCATAAAATTTGATAAGTTACTGTTTTTTCAAGGTTTCTCTATGCCCACTAGCTTAGCTAAAAATTTCCTTGTGTGACTGACTACTCTAGACTTCTGTAAGTTATAAGCAAGCATTAAAATCTAGTCTAGAAAGTTCTTCCAGGACCCAATGATTACAGTTTTGCTTATGTGCTGTTTACTCTGATTGACAAAATCAAATCTGCCCACACCCCAAATACAAGATCTTCATCTAACTCTTCATTTCCTCTCCAACTACAGCTCTGTTCTTTACTTCCAATCCATTTCTCCATTCTTGTTTTACTTCCCTGATTCAGTACAATTCCTTCCTACTCTACTACTAACCATCTCACACATTCCCCTCTCTGCTCAACCTGTAATAATTGGTGTGGCCATATCTGCACACACTGACTGAATATCATTTTTTATGTTGACCAAATGTAGCCAAGAAAATAAGACCTTCAGATTTGGGTTATAATCTGTTTTCTATACCAGTAAGTGCCTCCAATTTTATTGAGGACATTGAAAGCATCAGGAAAAAATTTTCTCTGTTATAGTGTACAAATTGATGACATTTGACTCCACATCTCACAACTTTTCTTCAAGTTTATAGTCTTCTATTTGAAACAAGTGTCTTTACCTGAAATTTAGACCCCACTCATTCCTAATTCTTTAGGAATCTTGTTACTTGGGTGGTTTTCTTTCTATTTTGCACTCTGCTGCAAACACACGTCCTCTGTTATGCCTTATTTAAATAAAAAGACCCTCCTTCTACCACACAGTCCTCAGTAGGCTTTGTCTCACCTTGCCTTTACAGTCAAGCTGACTGTGGATCTATTCTCACTGAAGAACTGACTTCTTCACCAGGCAGTTCAACTTCAATCCCCTAAAATCTGTCACCCAACTGAGACCATCCCCACATTGGTTACCAATAATTTCCTCTTTGCCAAATCCAATGTTTCGCTTTCAGTCTGTGGTAGTTTGGATCTTCAATGTCCCTCCAAGCCCCATGTGTTAGAAGCTTGGTCCCCACCTTGGCACTGTTGAGATGCAGTAGAACCTTTAAGAGGTGAGGTCTAGTGGGAGGTCATCGGGGTTGTACGCTTAAAGAGGATGGTGAGACCCAAACCCCTTCCTCTTTCTTGTTTTGATTTTATGGCCTTGAGGTGAGCTCTCCCACCATGGTGGGCTGCCTTGCCACAAGCCTAAAGCAATAGGGTCAATCAATCATGGAATGAAACTTCCAAAACTGTGAACCAAAACAAACCTTTTCTCTCTATAAGTTGATTTGTTTCAGATATTTGTTATAGTCATAGAAAGCAGGTAAATAGTCTTTAGATTATTTGAACTTTCAGAGCACCTGACAATGTTGACTACTTTGTTTTTCACACAATGTGGTCCTTCCTTGGTTTGGTGTTCAGTAGTCATGCCAGTTTATCTTCAGATATCTGGGCTTGTCCTTCTCAGTTACCTCTATTTCTGTTAGGGCTGTATTTACATTCTTCATGACTCTGTCTTCATCTTTCTGTTCCTCTCAAACTATGTGCTGACCCTATATGACTTAACCTAAATTTCAGTCACTAAATACTTCTCATATACTGAAGCCTTTAGAGTGTGCATCTTTTCTTTTTTCCCCACTTGATACCAATCTTTTATTTTGTGTCTCTTCTTTATATATTTGTATTTTTTCTACTTTGTTTTTAAAAATTTCAACTGCCTCATAGATATCTATTATTCCATCTCTGCCTAACAATTTATACATATGTAAGTTGAATGTTTTATAGCCCCTTGTTATAGTTTGAGTATAAGGTATTCCCACAAAAGCTCATATGTTAGGGAACAGAGAAATAGGCAAAGATAAAATGATTAGATTATGACAGCTATAACCTCATAAGTGGATTAATAAGTTTGAGGGGCTAAATATTTGAATGAACTACTAGGTGGTAACTACAGGGCAGTAGGGTCTGGCTGGAGGAAATCGGTCATGGGGAGGGTGTGGCTCTGGACTGTATCTGTCCCTTGAACAGTCCTCTCTCCGCTCTCTCTCCCTTTGCTTCTTGGCTGTTATGAACTGAGTGGCTTTCTTCTGACATATCCTTCAACCATGATGTTCTTCCATACCTCAGGCCCAGAGCAATAGAGTCAGCAGACCATGAACTACCCTCTGAAACTATGAGCTGCAAAACAAACTTTTTCTCTTCTAAGTTGTTCTTGTTGGGTATTTTGGTCACAATGACAAAAAGTTAATGCATCTCTCATAAAATCTGCACGGTTTATACTTTCCTGGCCTTTGTTTATCTCTCTTTCATTGTCCCCGCCAACTCCCTCTCTTGACTACAATGGCACACACTCATTAATTGCTCCCATTTTACATGTAGTGTTCTATGATTTATTCTACTTTTGTCTGATTTAACCACTTGTCTCCAATGAATGCTGAATCAGACTATTTCACTGAACAATATTTTCAGAAGTTAATCATTGGTTGTCATCTCCCATTTTAAAAAATAACATGATTTTCCAGTCTCTTTAGATTACAAGGACCCCGAAAACATCAATTGCATATTTCATTTAAATTTCTATTCCATACAGCACCTTGTATGGTTTTAGGAGGTACTTAAAAGTCATTTGTGAATAAATGCCTAAATAATTCAATAAAAAAATAAATGAGAACACTATCTTTGAAATATCCCACCACTTTTATGATTTGTTAGTGATTATCCGTTTCTTTCTTGTGACTGAGTTTAAACTTCTGAATTATAGCTGAGTTAAAAAGCATTTTAAAAGACTTGTACAATTTCATGAATTTTTACCACAAGTAGCCTTGAGATAAAGTCCTTTCAAAACATTTGGGGAGTTAGAGATTTGAATGTCCAGATTTCTAGCTATTACCTTATCACTATTATAGAGTATGGCGATTCATTCAGGTCTTTAGTTTTATACCTCAGAATTCAAGTTCTGTAGATATAGATTCCAGATCACCATCCAGTGGATTTTTATTGGGTGAATAGGTACAATGAATTCAATAAACTTTGACACATACTGTTAGTTAGTTTTCTATTACCATAACAGATACCTGAGATACTGACTCCTAGAGTAAGAGATGCCAGTCCATGGTTGGTTGGTCCTATTGCTTTGGGTGAGGCAGTACATTATGGTGAAAGAGTGTAGTGCAACACTCACTTCATGATCAGGAAGCAAAACAACAAGAAGGTGACATGGTCCCACTATCCTCTTCAATACTACACCCTCAATGACCTAAGGACCTCCCACTAGGATCCACCTCTATGTTCCAATAACTCCTAATAGTGCCACCTTGGGGACCAAGCCTTTAACACATAGACCTTTGGGGGACACTCGAGATCAAACTATCAGTATTAGATAATACGTGCTTCTGGAAAATCAGATGGTTATGTTAAGTCTCCATGTTCCTCCCATACTCCACAATTGGGAATTCTTGGGCGTTTCACTTTGTCTCTATAGTCTTCCCTCTGTCTTTCCATGGATAGTTGGACTTCTTAAGTAGTACCTTGGGACTTCAAAGAGTCATGTCCCAGGAGAGACAGAAAGCAAGGCAGAAAGAATAGCACCTTTCACAACCAAGACTTGGAAGCCATATAGCTTTCCATTCTTCAAAAGTTGATCATGTATTTCAACATTGGCAGATACTGTATCATTAAAAATGTCAATGTTTTTAAGACAAATTTTAAAGAGTTTTTCTCAATAAGTGGGATAGCCCTATTTCCCCAATTCTAAATAGAAGCATTTGGATTAAAAATGATATTTCCCTTTGATAATTTTTATATGCAGTGTTTTAAGAAGGAATAGCAAAAATTATGTTAGTATTACATTTAGCAATTTGTATTTACTGAAAAAATACATAAAATTTGGTTGCTGTAACTAATTATGCTGATAGCTTTCAACTCTAAATTAGAATTGTTTAGGGAATTATAAACTGAGAATATGAGTAAACATAGTCAATTGAATGAGTCCTGTAATGCCCTCAAATAAATGTTAAAATCTCAAGTAATCCCTTCCCACATCTAAAGAAATCCAAACTTTCACAAGGAAATAGAAATTAACTATCAAAATATTATTTGATGGTTAAACATCCAACAGAAAAATTGACTATTCAGGAGAATTGGAAAATTTTATTTTGTTATAAAATTTTTTTAAAAAACCCTAATTTTTGCATTCCCAGAAAAAAATAATAAATTTTGGTGAAAATGAGTAGTACTTGTACATAAAAAAATCTGATCATTAATTATTAATAGAACCTTTAATTTTCAACTGAGTAGAAAGTTTACATTTCTTGAACTCCCTTGTACTTAGACTTGGCCATGTGAGGAGAGTGTGCAATTTCAGGAAATTTGGATTAATGAAAGAAGGCATGACTTTTTAAAAAATTTATTTGTTCTTTTCAGTTATACATAACAGTAGAATGTATTTTGACATATCATACATATATGGAGTATACCTTTCCATTTTTGTGGTTGTATATGATATGGAGTTACACTGGTCATGTGTTCATATGGACATGACTTTCTTTATCCTTTGCTTTCAGAGAGTAGTTAGAACGTGGATCTGGGTTGCTATCTTGAAGTATACCGACTACATTATTGTGGGCAAGGCAACACAACAGAATGAGTCAGGGTCATGCACCACCATGCTAGAGGGTTCCTGCTTGCTTGAGCTTTTATGTGTGAGAGAAACCAACATGTACTTTGTTTGAGTTACTGTTATTTTCCTGTTATCTTCAGCAAGACCTATCCCTAACTGATGAAGATGTACTTTTGCATTTTCCAGCATGCAGTTCCTTCTTCCTTTCTTCCCTGCCTCTTGGTTGGTTTCTATCCTTATTTTCCTCTCTTATTTTACCTCTGTTTCTTTCTACTTTTCCCCTTAAATGTCTATAATGGTAATGAAGCTATTTTTGTTGAATCATTCCATCGTAATAAGGATTAAAACATACAGGTTTTATGTCTCTTGCTCTAACTTTCTAATTCAGGATATGTAATATTTTGAATTTATTTTTCTTAAGAACAAACAAAGAAACATGTCATGACAATGTTTCTCTACCCTGGTTAGTTAAGGTCACATGAAAGCTATGTTTATGGCTTTAAACGTTTCAACAAATCAATGGTTTCTTAAGTTTAATACTCTTTTACTTCAGCGGTCTGTTCTGTGGTGGGAAACACTTCAATGTGGGTCATGGAGTGGAAATGGGAACTCTCCATATTTGGGAGCTGCCCTTTCATTTTTAGAAATTCATTTTTGTTTCCATAAGTGTAATAAAGACTTAGCCTCTGAACTCACTGATCTCTGGTTGTATCTCACAGGTTTTCACTAAAAAGTGTCTGGCAGAAAATATGCTCTTTATAATTTCAACTACATTAAATTGTCAATTTAAGTTATTCAAAATGCAATAAACAGAATGTAATAAACCAGAGTACTTAACATCCATCCCCACTGAACACTTAGACCATATTTCTGTTTTGCATCTTTATTAAAAGACTCCTTTAACCACACAATCAGATGATGTGCCAAACCTGACTCTACAGGGTCTTCTTTATAGAACACGATTTTATGCTTTCCTTTAATTTTCTGAACATTTTTTCTCTTCTTTTTCCTTCAATAATCTTTACAAATTCTCACTTAATTAAATGAGTATAAATTCTCATTTAATAATTTTTGAAGATGTGAATGAAATTCTCGATGTCTTTAGAAAAGATTAAAAGCACTGTGCTTCATCCTTCTGGGCTTGTTTGAAAATGGGCATGGATTTTAGTTCATAATGACTAACTATAACCGAGAAATCTGTTCAGTATATAAAAATATGATTTCACTCTGTAAAATGATTCTAGATTCTGCTGTGTGTGTGTGTGTGTGTGTGTCTCCAAACATTCAACTATTATCACACAAACTTTTAAATCAACTTTCTTATTCTTTTTGTATGTTTCACCCTTTCTCTCCTATTTCCACAATTTTCTTAATCTTCCTATCAAATTAAATAATACAGCCTACCCAAGTATTCACAACAAAAATCAGAGAATCAGTTTTAGACTTTCTCCTCTCTTGCCCTTTTAATTCTTTTCTCATGACTTGTCAAATCTACCATCAAAATACATCCAGAATCCAATCCTCTCCATCACCTTGACAGACACCCATCACTCTAAGCCATTATCCTTGCGAACTTATATCGCCACAGCAGAATCCTATCTGGGTCTTCTCTTACCTGCTTTCCCTGCATCAACACACATAGTTTTTTTCTATACATGGAAGCCAAAGTAACATTTTTAAAAAAGAAAATCCAATTATGCCAGTATCCTGTTTAAACTTTCTCTATGTTCAGGTTTCAAACTTAACCTTAAATCTCCTATAGTCTGGTTCATTATGCTTCTGCCACCTTCTTTCCTTTTGTTATTCAAATGTGCCGAGTTATTTCTGACATTGAGACATTGATTACTGTGGCTTTCTCTGCCTAGAATGTTCTCCTCTGCTCCCCTCTTCACTTGACTGGATCCTTTTATCTTTTGCATCTTAGTTAACATGTTGTTTCTTCAAAGACACTTTGTTGAAGCCATGTCACTTTTTCTTTTTGGCGTACGTTTCTTGAAAATATACAAAGTTTCAGAGTCAAAATCATGAAAGTGAAGTGCTTATTGGCTCATTTCTAAGCTTGCAAATTCTGAGGTATTTTTACATCTTTACCTCTCTTTTCCCCTGCTCTGATAATTGAGGGCTACACCTTCAATTAGTTCATCCCACACTTCCTTTTCCTGTGTCAGCCTAACTACTAAGGTCTCTTTGTTAGCTAATTATAACTTCATTCTAGAATGTTCTTTCGTTAGATATAAAATCTATCCTGTTACCTAATAGTTCTTCCCTGTTTATCTTCTTAAAACACTCCTGGTCATGGCTTTTAGGTATTCATTCATCCTAAGAAAAGGTCTATTTCTCAGGTTTGAGGCATCTGGAAAGTCTAATAGAGAAACTAAAGTCACATAATTGAGATCAAAGTGCCGATGTGTGGGTCAAGCATGCCAATCCAATTTACTCAAATTTATTTGTCCACCTTCCATGTCAATTAATAAAGGATTTAAAATAGTCTAAAAAAAAAAACTAGCTCATAAAATTACAATAAATAGAAAAACAAAAATAAAGGAGCAGGAGGAGGGAGCCAAATATGCCTGCAACCAGAGCCTAAGTATTTCCTGTAGTTGTCCAAAGTGGCTCTCAATTTTCTGGCAGAAAAACTAAAAACAGAGACACTGTGTTCATGCTCAAAACACTAGAAAAAATAGGGATAGTGGGAACATTCCTTAACATTGTAAAGGCCATCTATGCTAAGCCCATGGCTAATATCATTCTAAATGGTAAAAAACTGAAAACATTCCCCCTTAAAACTGGAACAAGGCAGGGATGCCCTCTTTCACCACTTCTTTTCAATATGGTCCTTGAAACTCTAACCAGAGCAATTAGACAGATCAAAGAAATTAAAGGGATATGAATAGGAAAAGAAGAACTCAAACTATCCCTGTTTGCTGATGATATGATTATATACTTAGAGGAACAAAGAAATTCCACCAGAAAACTTTTAGATCTCATAAGTGAATTCAGTAAAGTAGCGGGATATAAGATCAATGCACATAAATCTAAGGCATTTTTATACATAAGTGATGAATCTTTAGAAAGAGAAATTAGGAAAACTACATATACTTTCTGTTATCAGAGAAAAAACAAAATTCTGAGATTCTTGAGGATAATGAAAGATTTTTCTCCCACATTAATTTTCATATTGCTGTTTGCTGTTTCTTAAACTGATCTTATTGCTGGGAGAGCAACATAAAGAAACAACCAACCACATAAAACAATAACAACATCAAGGACAGCAATAAAACCAATGCAGTGGCATTGATTCCTTGGAAAGCTAAAGTAATGTTTAAAATACATATGCTACTGGAAGATGATTCATGTTTCCAGGTCACATTCGAAGACATTCAATTACTGTTTCTCGTGGTAGTAAACTTTCAACCAACTTCCCTCGATTCATGATGTGTGCAACGGGAGCGCTTAATAAATGCTGAACTGAGCTTTCAAAGTGCCTGTGCACCTCCTGGACTGTAAGCATTGCACTTTTGAAGGCTGCTGTCTAATAATCTGGTACTTCATTGTGCTTAGTCTGATTCGGTATTGATTAAGTTCTCAGCTCTTCTGAGCTTACCACTCTTTTTTGTCAGTTGGAGATGATTGCCTCCATTTCTGCGCCTTTCCTTGGGAAATGTATCACTTTCAAAATGATGCCTGAACCAATTTCTTAGCATTTGGAGGCAGAGCAGAGGTATGCTATAATGAAAAAGGGATCATCTACAACACAATTTCTTTAGCTCAAACAAGAACCTGTGGATTTATAGATTTTAGATGGAGAAAACCAATATATGAAATTTCCCACAGAAAAATTATATCTGAAGCCATGAAGAAAATGCAGTTGCTGTTATAATCCATGATCAGAAATTACACAAATCTCTCTACTTGAATTCTTGCCTTCTACATTGAAATGAGAAAAGGATAAAAATAATTACAATATTTTTATTCTAGATGTGGGATCATTGAATTTGAAATGGGTAAACTCAGATCTTAGAAGAGTCAATTTCTCGAAATAGCTATGTCTTCTCAGGCAAATAAGTTTTTCACTGTAAGCCTCTACTTCTACCAAAAATAACCGAAGGAATTGGGTTAGATCAGTGGTTCTCAACTTTATCAGGGCCAAAACCCTCCTTTATAAGAAATATTTCTAAAGTCCTCTTTACTATCTAAAGTAAAATTCAAGTTTAGTATAATATATTTATCTGCAAAATATGTATAATGCCTAATTTCACATAGAGATGAAATAAAATAATTTATAATTATATCTATCTATATATATTTATAAAGATACATATATATGCAAATGCTTGATTATAACTCCATGGAAAAACAAGTAGCTGTGGTCACATAATTGTATTTATTATAGTACATGTTTGGATTTATTAGATACAAGGTGATCAGAAACCCCTTTGTAGAAGTATATGAAAGAGAGATAAGGGTACACATCAAAATAAGAAAAAAAGATGAGACTTACTTGTATATGGCAAGAAATGGAGGGAAATAAACAATTAAAAATAGGCTAATATGCCAAGACAATTAGAGATGGGGAAGTAGATACAATGAAGACTATAATAAACTCTAAGTGAAGTGGGCCATATTTTTAAGTGTAGTATCAAATAATTCTTTACTTTTTCAGGTGGGAAAAGATAGTGAAAGAAAACATATGCTCTATCTTGATACCATTTTCTGGATCTCTACTACTTAAAAGCCTTAGAAACCATATCTGTTTGTAATGGGGAGTGGATTGGAAAAGTAAATAGCAATATACAGGATGTAGATAAGTTGTGTGGTAGATTTCTGAGAGCATCAGAATAAGATGAAAAATCAACTGACATATTTAAAACAAGTCAATAATTGCAATAAGTAATTTCTACACTCATGTTGTAAATGAGTGGCAATGATATAAATATTTTGAAATAACTAACATTAATGGGATACAAAGGGAACTCTTCCTTTCATCTCTTTATTGTTTGACTATTTGGTTCTAAGTTTGTTGAGTCTCAACTTTCTCTGCTACATACTTACATGTAGAAGACATAAGATGCAGACAGATAGAAATATGAGGTATTGGCATTGATGTCACTAATAATGACTTCTTAGCAGTAATGTAATTTTCCAAAATGTTAAAAAAACTCTTGTTAACATTCAAACATGACAAGTTCAAGGCTTTTAAGATATGTGCAATACTAGAATATTTAGTTATACTATAACTAGGCAAAATAGTTCTTTTTACATCAAATGAAACAATTTTTCTGACTCAAATAACTACAAAAATATTTTCCACCAACATGACTATTTATCTAGAGGTACTCAAAGAGTGGTCCCTCAACCAGTAGCATCAGCATCATATGGGAACTTGGTAGACATACAAATGATCTGGTTCGATCCCAGCCCCATAAAATCAAATACTGTGAGTGAGGACAAGCATCTGTGTTTTAACAAGCCCTCCATGTGGTTCTGATGTACAATAAAGGTTGAGGGCCACTGTCTTCAAAGGATACTGCCAGTCACATAGGTTGTAAGATAAATCTTCACTCTTGGCAGCTGTTCCCTGTATTATAGGACAGCTAGAATTTCTGAATACTACTTACTAAACACTAGTCATATTCTCAATACTTGTGACAACCCCCAAAAAATGTACCATGGATTTCTAAGATGCTCTGTAGCAGGTGCTATTACTCCTATTAAACACAGGGTCTATGATTATTATATTCACGGAGGCAGAAGGAACCTAGGAGTCAACAGAATTTGAGTTAAGTTCACAGATCAAAACATTTAGTGAGATGCAGTAGGACATTTGTTTGGAGGCTACACTTGTGTTAAACTGTAGTGCTGCTGAATCTCATTCTCCAGAGAAAATATCAAAGTCTAACTCAGAAAACATAAGTGCAAGGGGGAAAAGTGAAGCAAAAATGATGTAACTCTGAATGATACTTTAGGTTATTGCCTCTTCTACTTCACATTTCTCCTGAAACCAGCCCTAGAAGATGGCTGGTTTGCACTATTGTTTAGTTTCAATGAAGTGGACCATTAATTTGCCTGATAGATTTGCAGAGAAAAAGGATGCTAGTCCTTATTGCTTTATTAGTGTACTTCAATTCTTCCTAAAACAAGAATTTCAGGTTTCTTTGGTAAGACTCATGATGAACACTGAAAGACCCAACCAAGATTTTATAAGCACAATGGAGATCATTTATTAATTGATATTTAAACTAGCAACTATCATAAATAGGGTTTAAAACATGTAAAAATACTATGTATTGAAAATCAGAAGTGATTCCCAGATTATGTTCATCATATCAGTCAGGATATTGACATACAATTAGATTTTTTAGATGAAATATTAATGAAAACTCAAATGTGAATACTCGATAAAGAAGGGAAATAAATGATATTTGAGTTAACGATGATTAGTTGTTAGTTTGTCTTTTTACACCATATTTTTTCTTCATTCCAGTTAATTTATTCCCCTCCTTGAAAATTGACAAAGGAAGAAATAATTCAAGTGAAATGCAGTCTTAAGACTTTTATGATAATCAAACAACTTCTTGATAAGAGCAGTCTAGTTTAAGATAAACTGCTGGTGTGACAGCTCTTTAATTGATCAATTGACCTCTTGACAGAATCCAAGAAGGAAAGATCCTCCTTTAAATATATGTTCAGAACCTCCACAACATTTTCTGAAACTTTTATTTTATGCGTGTTCAGTAAATTTTCTTGTGATTGCTGAAAACAATGTCAGTTTTTGGTTTTCCTTTTCCCTCATCTCTTTTGTCTTTTTAGTGTTTATAAATCTTGACAGTTCCCATTTAAGGTGTAAGCCCTTCAATTAACCAAGAAATTTGCTTTGAATTCGTCATCTAAAATTAGGGTTTTGTCTCTGTTATGCATTCAACAAACATCGACTAAATAACTAATGTGTGATAATCCCAATGCTAGGGATTGGTGATACAAAAATCAGGTAAGAAATAAGGCAGTTCTACAGGTGCTATTGAAATCTAAGTGCAAAGTATAGATGAGGCATAAAGGGGGATGATTCTGATTCATTCTGACTGATGATCATGGAAGCCTTTAGAGAAGAGTCAATTTGTATGCATGGGTGAAGAACAAATGCAACTGAGCCAGACAGGGAAGGTATAAAAATCCTCAAGCTGAAAAGTAACAGGTCTTGACTTCTAAGAACATGTCTTTAACACTTATAACTGCCAGATAGATGTGTCTTGAGTTTTTTTTTAATTTGTAAAATATTTTTGAAATTCTTACATTTACTAATTGACAGTAATTCGGAATACATCCTAGAGGTGAATCCTCTATATTTAAGAATTTTTTTTTATTTTAGAAAAAAAATTTGTGTATATCTTTCTTAAAGTTCTTTTTGCAATTATCTCACCTTGGGAAGTGAGGAAAAGAAAATAGGTGTTAGTCTGTGAGGGAAGTTGCTTATAGAAAGTTGTGTGGTATTCACACATTGGAAAATAGGTTAAATCATACAGAATGTGTTGTTAGAAAATACACAGTGACTCAGAGTTAATTCCTATATACCACACATCTCTGTAACTGGGTAAGATTATCTATAACAAATCTAAATATGTTTTTCTATAACTAATTTATTTTTACTCTGTATACATTTCATTATAAAATGATTAGGAAATCTATAGATTTGGATATCAAAGGAGGAAGATTAGGTGTCAGGTCTATACCTAAATTTAATCTCTATTTTAAGCTTCTTTTCTCACCTGATAGCAGAGGAACTTAAATTGCACAAGTCTAGATAAAATTCAATAAGTTCAGGTTATCTTTCACTCAGTTCAGTGTTCTTCCATCAAATTGATATTTTTTTTCCTCTTTATTTCTTCTTATAATTGTATCTTAATATTGGAGAAATCTTGGGGGTAGGGAAAGTGGGTACTTGGCATCAGGATAGCAGGAGAAGGTAATAACACCAGTGGCATTCACTGACATTCAGTGTTCTGGCTGGACCTTGGCCACTGTCATGTCTTCATCTAGAATCTGCTGAAATGTCCACATTTATATCTGGTTGGAAGTTGGGTCTAAGCTGCATCTGGGAGACCCCTTTGAAGGCTGTGTTTCTCTATTTGTAGTTAACCTCCTCTTCTCTCTCAGAGACAGAGAAAAGGCTTGGACCTTCTTTGGGGTTGTAGGGACCTTGGGAAGTTCCTTCAGCCACTGTAGGTGCTGAAAATCCAGACAACCATCCCAAATGGGCCTGTGTTATGGTGGCATCCTAAAATTCTGTTATGACCTTCCAGGGTCCCAGATTTACTATGATTATTGCCATTTTTTTAAGGAGCTGAATAGATTCCTTAAGAATTAGGTCACCACACATCTTGTGGGTGTGCTACCCTTTCTCCTAATGCCAGCTTCTCAGGACTCTGTCCTAAAGACTTCCTGTGGTACTGTTTCTTCTGCTTCTCTTCAACTCTTCTTTCACCCACAACCCAGGGAGATTTTAATTTTAAAAAATTATTTCTTAGGTGAGAAATATTAGCTCTACAATCATCCTCCCATATTTTTCTGTCTTTATATTTTAACCTTGAGTTTTCATATGGGTTTTATTCCTTAAATTAAATATTAGGAATTTCACACCTTTTCTGAATCTTCCCCCTTGGGATATCAGGAAGTCTCATTTCCAAAACCCTAAATGGTCCAATGGTTTCTTTCTGCTTCTCCCCAATAAGTACAGTGGGTATTTGAGATTTTATGCTGCTCTCTGCATTTGCCTTTTTAGTTTGTTGTATCTCTTGTTCATTAGGCAAGTTAGAAAGTTGTCTTAATTTTTTGCCCAAATAAGCTCTTGATCTATGGTTTCTTTTTTATTCAAAAAGTTTTAATGACCACTATTATCTTTTAAATAAGTGCTTTCTAAAATTTGGCTTGTTTTCAAACTTTTGGTTAGATGTACATTTTATTTTCATTCTCTTTTTATTTACATAGAAACATTTATGACCTCAGGAATACTGCATTTTGCTTCATAGTATTCTAGGTTTTATTATTCCCATGATTCCAATTTTCTCCTTTCTAGTCTCTTTCATTAATTCTCATCACTTATGACATTGTATTTAAAAACCTATTACTATTTTTTGTTGAAGCATGATCCTAAAATGTGGCTTATACAATGAATATTATTTACTAATATTTTACTCAAGACCTAATATGTAGCCAGTTTTCCTAAAATTTCTATGGGAATGTGACAAAGATATAAGGTAATCCTCTTTTAGATGGGAGAGTGTTCACTAAATTTCTGTTATATCAACTTTATTTTTCTCTGTGCTCTTATGTAACTCATATGCCCTTAACTTTCCTGATTTTCAGGGAGCACTATTTTTTTAAATAGTCTATTATATTTGAACCTCATCTAACTTGAACAGTATTTTTTTTAATTTCTCATTTTCATACATACTGGGAGTAGGGAAGGATGATCCTGAGGGAGGATTTAGACATGCTTCAGTCTAACCTGCTGTTTGCTGGTCACCTTAAACAACTGCTCCTGACAACTGGTCACGCTCTACAGATCATCATTTATCACTAGTATTTGGTATTTTATGCATTAAGTGTTCAAGCTATTTAAAAAACTATGTCTATTATTTTTTTCTGTTATTTATGATTACACAATGGTATGCCTTTACTCCATGTACAAACAGAGAAACAACATGTATCCCATTTGTTTACAATAAAAAAAAACTATGTCTACATGTAAACATAGACCCCTCCTGCTCCTGTAGCATGTGAAACTACACTGTAACATGTTAACTGAACAGAATGATAGTTGTATTAATTTTCTGGGGCTTCAATAACAAATCATTGCAAATTTGATGACTTAAAGTCCAGAAATTTATTCTTTCATAGTTTTGGAGTCCAGAAGTCCAAATTAAGGTGCCTGCAGGGCCCGGCTACCACCAAATGCTCTAGGAGAGAATCCTTCTGGCTTCTGGCATTCCATATGCCACTTAATCTTTGCCTCCAGAGACTGCCTGTGCATTTTATCCTATTCTTTTCTTGCACTCTCCCTGGGCTTAGGGACACCTGAATCTAGTATACTTTCATCTCAGTCATCCCCTTGATCACTTCTGCAAAGATCCATTTCCAAGTAAGGTTACCCTCTGAGGTTCTGGGTGGACTTGAAGTTTTGCAGGACACTATTCAACCCACTTTTCTGGTGCTTACAGAAGAGAATTTCAATGCATAGAAGAGAAACAAAAATCTATCACAGGATTCAGAGCCCAAATGTGTGCATTTATGTACAATGCAAATGAAATATCTTTCCCTTCAGAATATCTATAGGCTCAGTGAAGATGTAGATTTAACTTATTAAATATTGTCAACAACAAAAATAACCATAAATAAATGCAAGGTGAGTAGTAGGGCATAAACAGGATTACTAGGTACACTTCTAAACATATATTCATAATAAGTGTGTATTTTGCTTTAGGTAATTGGCATTTGTAATTTGTTTTGTTTTCTTTCATGTTTGAATGCTTCTCCAGGGAAAAGAACAAGCCTCATTCATCTTTGTCTAGTATAAAACTTTGTACTTTTTAATGGTTCAGAAAATATGACATTGAGATTTGTATTAACATGCCCAGAATATAATAGACCAGATGTAATATAGCCTCAAACCTCTGCTAAAAGAGAAGATAGAAAATCTTTATGGTTTGATCTCCAAGTGGAGAACTTCTACCTTAGATCAACTTAATCATAACACCTTTTGTTATTATTTAAACATTCTCATTAAGAATTTTTAATTTTCATTAAGAATTTTTAATTTCTCTGAAAGCAAAGAGGCAGAATAAGCTCTGAGACTGACAGAAAGCCTCCATTATTTCATCAAAGGTTTGTGTTCTCTCTTCTTTTCAGTCTGTTATTTATAGGGCACTTGCATCTTCAGGCTGATTCCTTTTTGCATTTGGCAGAAACTGCAAGGAGCAATTGAAAAAGGTCTCTTAGAAACCTCTCTTAGTCTTCTCTTATAGGTGAGGGAAATCGTCCCTGAAGCAATGAACTATTTGTCTGAGAGACCCTAATTTGTTGATTCAAAAGCATTTATTTAACACCAATATGTGTAAGGGTTTTGGATGCTGAGGATGAAATAATTAAATCAAGTATATAAAACTTCTTGCTCCTGTAGAGATTGCATTTTAGGAGATACAACCTTGCTTTAGATTGTTCAAATCTGTGGTTTGCAAAAATTGCTAATGGTGGTGTTTTAATAAATTTTATATAAAATAAGTTCTATGTAAAATTCACAAAAATTGTAAGGAAATATTTTAACGGATATTAATATTGTTGGACTGATTTGAACAAATTTTATTTTGCAAAACATATCAACTGAACTAAACATTATAGTTATTTCTTGCTTTTGGCAAATTTAACTAAATAATTGATTCAGTATTTCACACTAGTTCATACAATATAATTTTAAGCTCTTATAGCATAGGGGCTACATCTCTTCCAAATAACATTAGCAGAAGCTGTTCACATCACCATTCTACCCGTGATAGATAATTTGACAGGAAAAACAAAGTTACTTGCCACTACTTCATCACCTGACTAACCTAAATCCCCCACCAAACCAAACCAAGCAAAATAAAATCAAAGAACATGTTTTCAGGTAATTAGCATGAAGGCAACACGGTCTTCTTTTGCTGTTTGCCATGTTTGTTTCCATAGCAATATCTGTTCACCTGCACTCAAGGTGTGATCCTATATCAGCGCCTCATTTTTCTCTTTAATGGAGGTAAAGAGGTATTGTTTGGCTGCTTACTTTTTTTTTTTTTTTTTTTTTTTTTGGTACCATAGACTGAACCCAGGGGTGCTTAACTACCAAGTTACATCCCCAGTTCTTTTTTATATTTTATTAGAGACAGGGTCTCACTGAGTTGCCTAGGGCCTCACTAAGTTGCTAAGGCTGACTTTGAACTCCCAATCCTCCTGTCTCAACCTCTTGAGCCCCTGGGATTACAGGTGTGTGCCACTGTGCCCAGCTGCTTAACTTTTTTTATGTTGCTGAAAAAATGGTGTGATTTGTAGAATAGTAGGAATTGACTAGATTTAGATTGTCCCTAGATGAGGTCCAAGGAGTTCTCACAGAAGGAAAAAGAGTACCTTAACTCAGTCCTGGCAGGTTCTAGATGTTTGCAGCAGAAAGGGATTTCAGGATGAGTTTGAAAGAGGTTCAAGAAGGAATTTACACTCAAAGAGAAAGAAAGTGCAGGTAATCTGAGACTTGCTTTTGGGATCTGAGGCTCTTATTTTAAAGGAAACTTTGTAAATTGTGAGCATGAGAGTTAGGTGGGGATGCACTTGATTCATTCTGGTGAAGTGGATTCTTTTGATCACAGAGTACAGGATGGGTCAAGTGGTCCTGTTCGCAGGGTCTTCAGGTTGACATTATCTAGCTAGATAATGATTGGAATGCACTCATATCACAGGTCTCTAACAACACATCTTACTTGGTTTTATTTAATTGGTCTAAAAATATATTGTGTGAGCTAGCAAGGTATGTAGGCATTAATTAACTGGACTCACAGTACTCTTAAGATTTATGAACCTTTCAAGAATTTAGGCCTGGAGGAAAACAGGTCTGGGGAATAAAGGTGAGAGTGCGCATGGAGCCTTTATATTTAAAGCTACAGTCCCTTTACAGTTCCTTTTTTCTTCCGTTTGTTTCCTTTTTACCTTTTTTATTTATTTCTTCTGTCCTATCTGAAGATGATGCTGTTTTCAAATTGTGGCTCAAATATTTTCTACTTATGTGATTTGGGGAAAGGTATTCAAGTTTTCTGAATTTTAACTTCCCCATTTGGAAAGTAGGAATTATTTGGAATTAAGATTAGATATAGGGCTGGGGCTATAGCTCCGTGGCAGAGCTTCACACTTGCATAGTATGTGTGAACACTGGTTCGATCCTTAGCACCTCATGCAAACAAATAAATAAAATAAAATACTTTTAAAAAAGATTAGATATAACTGGGCACAGTGGAGCATACCTATAATCTCAGCTACTCAGGAGGCTGAGGGAGGAGGATCTTGAGTTCCAAGATGACCTGGTCAAATGTTTGAGACCCTCTGTCAAAAGAATACTACAAAGGGCTTGTG
Organism: Sciurus carolinensis; assembly: GCF_902686445.1. Classification (NCBI taxonomy): domain Eukaryota; kingdom Metazoa; phylum Chordata; class Mammalia; order Rodentia; family Sciuridae; genus Sciurus; species Sciurus carolinensis. The sequence goes on from NC_062226.1 coordinate 28,610,218, forward strand.
ATATAGTCCAGTGTTAGAGCACCTGCCTTGCTAGTGAAAGCCTCTGGATTAAATCTCAAATACATAGAATCCCAATTCTATATATCCCCAAAAAAGATATAATTGATATATAGAAAAAACAAAAAGATGGAAACTTGGGGCATTGGAGACATTCCATAAATCATAGTATTGCTAAAATTTTAATGTAACAAATATAAGGAACCCAATAATAAAACACTGAGTTAGCCAAAAGTTAGTAGTGATAATTTGCTGTTCTATTGCTATTTTTAAAAGAATATCATTTGAAAACATGAATTCCAAATCGTGCATTATCTTTGTTCACTGATTTATAAATGAACAGTGCAGAGGTACAGTGGAAAAACCAGTGGAACAGAAATCAAGAGACAACTTCTAGTCCCAGCAAGGCTGTTACCTATTTGTATGACATGGACAAGTCAGATAGATCTTGAATGAGACCTCATACATGTCTCCTATTTTCCTACCTAGATTTGCCTCATGTCACCTTTCCTTGGGTTTACCTTTAAACTAGCCCATTAGTCTTCCATCTATTCCTAGAAAGGGTTGACCTCTTTTCCAGCCTGCTCTTGCATTCACTTTTTTCCCAGGTTACTACCATTAAGCCAGTGATTTTAGTGTCAGTGGCTCTTCCTAAGAGATGACTTCCTTTATCTTCCATTCTGAATCTTCTTTATCACATTTTTTCAGAGCTGATAAATAACATATTTATGGCTCATCTTCTCTATTAGAGGTAAGACTCATGAGAGCAGAACCCATGTCCATTTTATCAGCACTATATCCTGGGTGCCTCTCTTGTCCAACACCTGAAAAATTCTCAGTGAGAACTGATAAATATATTAGTTAAATTCCCAATGTCTTGATCTCCTCCTCTTAAAAAAAAAAAAAAATCACAGGGTTTTGCAATCAGTATGAGTTAATATATATCTTACAAATAGTAATCCAGAGTAAGTTATTATAATTGAAGTAAAACTAGTTTCTATTACTAACAAACTCAGGTGTCTCAATACACCAATTCAAGGGCGACATCTACAAATATACTTCTAGATAATTACAAAAACATGTAAAAATACACTGGATGATAATCAATACAAAAGTTTTGGATTTGAGGTGAACCTGCCAAAATAGGCAAATTTCCTTTGTGGATGTTGTCTGTCTTCCAACTGTGGTCCTGTGGTTCTGACTGAGAACGCTGCAGTTGGAAGAAGTGGTTTGCAATGACAAGGGAACGCTAGTTGAACTGTGACGGGAAGACTTATCAGGTGTGGCAGGAACTAAGGTTATCTGCATCCAGGAAGCAGATGGCATTCTAATTCAACAATGCAAACCCATCAGCTGCTTATGAAAGAAATGAATTCAGGAGATTATAAAGTCAGACCATTTACTTTTGAGGGGAAATTACTGGCAGCGTTTTTAGGCATTTGGCTCGTCATTCCCAACATCTGTTGCCTTTGCTGTTATACCACTTAGCTCAGGATGACAAATCGAACAAGATCAGAGTTAGTGTGTGATAACTAATAAATATCTTCATGAGTAACATCAGTTAACACCAAAAGCAGGGCAGTGGCATTACAATATCCAGTTTCCTGGTAGCAGTCTCCTCTATTTGTTCTGTCCTTATGTAATTATTCTATTCCTCAAGGATTCCTGATTTCATTTATCCCTTCCAGAAAAGAATGTAATGGTAATATCCAGCTTATAAAAGTAGCCCTAAGAGGAACACATGTGTAATATAATTACAAGAATGTCTGGTGCATGTTTCCTGATGTAGGAGAATCTATCACAGTCATATCTGTAGTGAAACTGAAAAAAAAAGAAAAAACTACAGTGAAAAGAATACAAAATGATTTGGCTCTGCCTTCTGCTTGGCCCATCTGCTGTTATTTTTTTCCCCTACTGACAAAATGTTAGACAATATTTCAACTTAGTATCTCATAGGCAGTTATACAACAGAAAGGATTCACTATATTAATGTTCCACTTATTTATGTATTTTTACTTTGTATTCTGTTTTGTTTTGTTTTTCTCCTCAGTTAACAGCAAGGCTAAGTAGATCATCATGCTTTGTTTGATAAAGCTTCTTTCATCCCTTAGAAAAACTGCTTCACATATCTAGCTTTACTTTATGCTATGTAGTGAATAAATTGAATTTCTGCTCCCTGGACAAAGAAACTGATACTTACTGTAATAAAAGGCTTGGAGTTGATTTTAGGTAGGATGATAGACAGAGGAATCATACTAGGATACGTGCCGGGCAATGAATTAAGGTTTTAAATAATTAACTCCTATCCAAGACAGAATTTGCAAGACTTGAATTTATAGTTTCCCACTAAGGATAAACTGGGATATTGAAAATAAAACATTGCTTTTGGGTAAAAGTGCAGGAACCCTTATCTCCATCCTGTTGTGCATTTCTTAGTTTTTCATTCATGAAGTCTTTCATTTAACCTGTATGGCCTCAGGCTGCACCATCTTTGGGTAATATGAGGTTACATGAACTTTAGCACTGAGTTTCCCTGACTCTTATCTCTAATCTGTATGGTTATAGAATTTTGACTTGCTTAATTAATAGGTCCAGAGTACACATGATTCTAGAAATCCTTAAGGGATTTATATGAACTCTGAATAAATTCCTTCATATTCCCTTGTTTTGATATTTTGCTAAAGATTTATTGCCTGAAGGCATTTGAGAAAGAATCTCTGTACTTGCCATTCCTACGGAGTAAGAATTTCTGTAAATATGAGACTACTGGGTGCCATAGTCTGCCCCGCCAGAACAGAGATTCTCCATGACTCACCACTTCAAACTCCTTCTTCCTACAGAATGGGATGGGATGATTACTTTGCACCTACCTCAGTGAGATTCTGCTCTGAGGACCTCTGAATTATTACTTCTTTCCCCAAGTCCCCAAAATTCTTTCTTATGATGATCTTCTAAGCTTATTTCTAGTTATTGCTCTATCAGATCTAGATTTTAGACTAGATAAGAACAAGTCTATCTTCTATTTCCCCACTTTATGTCCCTAGATACCAAAGCATAAAGAAAAAGAAAAAAAAAATTGTAAAAGAAACTATTTTACTTTTTATCTATCTCAATTAAGATTGAAAATTCATATTAATTCTAATTAATTGGTCCTTGAATTACCTCTGATCCATTTTTCCATAAGGAACCTGTCTGAGTTCTTGTTTTAATTGGAACAAAAAGTTATTGAGCAACTGTGAGCTAAGCCTATATCAAGTTCTGGGTCAGACAAAAAAGTGAGACTTAGCTCCTGCCTTTACTGAGCTGTTGGTTTGGCATCACTTGATAAAAAGAATCAAGGAACAGCAAAAGTCATAGTGAAACATTACAGAGAAGTGGTCATTGTATTTGACCCTGGAGGCAATGACTACTTTGGTAGAGTACAGATTTTGGGGAGAGATTCTCAGCGAAAGTGATGGATGAAATGTGGGTAGTGTTTGATGGGTGTATGAAAAATTCAACTTGAATCTCAGTAGATAGAGGAAGAGTTTAAGGACATCTGTTAATACCGTGAGTAGTCTAAGCATTTTCAATATTCAGGGAAATAGAAGTTCTGTATCACTGGGATGTTAGGTACATGAACGTTTAGAAAGAGATGAGTTTTGGGATAAGATGCTGAAGAGAGAATGGGTATGTGGACTTTATCCTGTTAGAAGATAACTGGTCATTAGAAGCTCTAAAAAAGGGTCTGACACAGTATTATGTGAGAACAAATGAGAACATCATTAACTTGAAGTTGTCTCAGTACCCAGAATGCATACATAAGCAAAATGAAACTGAACTTGAAGGTATTTCTTCTGACTTAAAAATAAGATAAAAAAAAAAAGACAAAAACAAAAAACAAACAAACAAAAAAAAAAAACTGAGCTGAACTTTAGCCAATCACAGTCAACCAAATAATTGGTTATATCTCCTTCCCAAGAATCATGTCCAAGTAAGGAGAATGCCTAGCTGTAGTCACTCAGATAATTTCTTTGCCTTGCTTCTGTGTTCATCCTGTGAAAGCTCATTGCTCTTGCCACTGGAGCAAAGCTCTTCATCTCATTTTGGTTTGCTGCTTCCCAACTCATGAATTGTTCTTTACTCAAATAAACTCTTGTTAAATTTGTTTTGTGGGGCTGGGGCTGTAGCTCAGCAGTAGAGTGCTTGCCTTGCACATGCAAGGCACTGGGTTCGATCCTCAGCACCACATGAAAACAAATAAAGATATTGTGTCCATCTAAAACTAAAAAAATATTTTAAAAAAATTATTTTGTCAAAATTATTCGTTTAAAAATTTGGGGTTAAGATATAACTCTGGAAGCACTTTGCAAAATGAATTTGAACAGGGGAGAAAACATTGGCATGCGAATGAGTTTAAATGCCTTTGAAATAATCCAAGGCAATGGGTAGAAGGGGCTTGAATTAAGGATGGAAATAGGATAAAGAGAAGGAAATTTTGAGATGTTTTAGCATTTGAATGAGAGAAGAACCGAGAGGGAGGAGTCATTGTGGTTTTAACGTTTCCAAAATAGGCTATTAGGTGACAGATGTTATGATAGATAAATACAGATGGATAGGTTTTATTCAGTTTAAAAAACTTCAGATTAACAATTTTAGATTTGTTTGGTAGAGACAATAATAGCCTCTCAAATATGGCTTCTCAAATATGGTGCTTATCTCTAGCACCTTTGCTCAAATAAACTGTTATATTTATCTAAAGTTCTTCTTTTTAATGATTTTGTGTTAGGATGTAGACTTACACAGTAGACAGGATTTTGCAGATGTGATTACATTAAGGAATTTGATATGAGGCTATTATCCTGGATTGCCCAAGTGGGTACAAGGCAATAATAAGGGTCCTTATAAATAGAAGGTAAGATACTCAAAACAGAGAAGAGATTAGGGACTGTGCTTTGAAGCTGGAGGCAAGGCATGCAGGCAATCCCTAGAAACTAGAGAAAGTAAGGAAATATTTTTTTCCCTACCTGAGAGCAAAGCTCTGCAGACACCTTGATTTAGCTCAAAATGTCCATTTGGAACTTTTGACCTCCAGAGTTGTAAGGTAATAAATTTGTGTTATTTTAAGCTAGTATGTTTGTGCTAGTGCAATCTGATATACACTGGTGATTTGCATGCATCTTAGCTGGGAAAATGTCAATATTTTTTCCCTTTGTGTGACAAAGATAAAACTCCTTATATGATTAATACTTTTATTTATATCCCAGATAACTTTAAGAAGAGATGGGTATTCCAGGTAGAATCAACAGCCAGTGCAAAGCCCACATTCTAAATGCCAGGCAGGGTATGCAATATCCTAGCAATACTGATTCTGTCACAAAGCTGCATGAGCTTAATCAATATATAAATCTCTGCATCAGAAGGTCAGTTACTCATCCATAAGATGAGAATAATAATTCCAGCTTCTTTGGGTCAGGATTTGGGGAGTGCTCTTTGACTATTTACTACACAGCTGTGAAGAGCTGAAGACCCTCCAACTTCCAGGACCTAATAGCAAAACCTATCTTCATCTAACCTCTGAGCCAGCCTATATGGTTTCCTATCACTCTTTACACACACACAGACAGACAGACAGACACACACACACACACACACACAGGGCTTCATGTCTGACTTGATGATGAGACCCATATTTTTTCCAGATGGGTAGGTGGGAGGAGAGTGAGGAGATAGAATAAGTTTCAGATAGAAGGCTCTGGGTATAGTAGTTAAATGAAAGATTCCATAGGGACAGGACATATTATAAATGACAACTAATTGAAACAGTGTTAGAACACAAAGCCTACATGTTTCTTATGATTCAATTAACTTGTGGGTAGGTGCAATTTTTTTTTTTTTGGATATACTGTTTTCAATTTTCTGTTTACTGTCTTTTTATTCCAGCCTTACCCTGACTTGAAGATGTAAGGAGAAGGTTAAGTGCTTTGTACAAAATAGAAGTTCATTTCTTCTTCCTATTTTAAATTAATGATCTACTGTCAACATATATCCTAAAGAAACTGAACATTTTGATGGAGACATGGAGGGAAATTGGGCTCTCTAACATCCATTGAGTGTTTGCTATGTACCAGGCACTGTACTAGGTTGTTCATATATATTCCTCTTTGAAATTCATATGAATTTTAAGATGTTGCTGTTAATGTCTCTACTTCATGAACTATTAATGGGTATTCTAATGCTTAATGAGACTTGTATGTTGCCAAACTGCACACAGCTAGTATGTGACAGCACTGAGATCAGAATTCAGGTCCATTTAATTTCAGTGTGAATGCTTATTTTCCATGTCCTACTCTCCTCTATAGGAAATTCTTTTTACATGCTGTCATGTGGAGAATAGTTCAGAAATCATAGAACCTCAAGTGAGAAGTTTTGGATATATATAGGATTTTGTTATAGACTAGCTGTGTGACTTTGGACAAATTATATTTTAACCTCCTGGGGTCCTGTTAACACTGGTGGCATCAGGCATGGGACGGTGAGGGAAATAGTGCTTGACTGGAAGTCAGGTGTTTCAAATTCAGGTTCCAACTTTACAATTAATTGGCCGTTGGGAAAAAAGACCACTTAGGCTGCATAGACATCAGCTTTGTTTGATTTTTTTTTTAATCTGTAAAATGAGAAAAATATAAAAGATTTTTGCCTTTTAGGTGTAAAATTTTATTATACTAAGGGTTTCAATATCAATAATAATCATTCCACCCAAGCAACTAGTGGGAACAATTCTAACAGTTCACTAACACAGATACAATTTTCTTTGAACAATGAAATACTATCCCGGCCAGCTTGGGCTCCAGCCAGATATATTTGCAGAACATCCCTTAGCTTGAAATAGAAATTTATTGCTCAACCATCTGTTACAATTAAGAAAAGGTTTGAAAATGTTTTCTATGTGTTTGACTAATCATGTTTTAGGGCCCTGTGGGTACTTTGCAAATTACATGCCTTCCCTTCTTTTTGGCATCATTAAAAATACTGGAAGTGCTTCCAAAATTTATCAGTTTCCTTTTATTATTTTCTCTTTTCTCTTCTTCCAAAGAAACTTGTTCAGAGAAAGCATATGCTTCGGGATAGGCAATGACTTGTCTCTGGTGAGTGACAGGTTTGGACTCAAAGGAATGTTTGAATGTTGCAACTAGTATTTGTAATTTGATACTCTTTGGGCTATAACTACCAATGACCCACCCATGGGGCCTGTATACAGTAAGACAGTATTGCAAGGGGATGCTCTGAAATGCGGTCTCATCTCATTCTCTCTTCCAACCTTTCAGCTCCCTTACTTTGCTGCTGCATTTCATTCCCCACTTCACTCAAGAAGGTAAGATGTAAGGTTTAGCAAGCAATGTTTTCCCCTGAAGATTCAGTTTCCTTTTCAGTCCAAGCATCTTTCAGTGGTGTTCAATTAGATCATATGAAGAAAAAATTTGAAGTATTAGTTTCTGAAGCAGTTTTTTTAAGCACTCGGCAATATCCAGATAGTTACTATTTTTTTGAAGTACTTCTTGTCTTGAAGATAATTTTTTTGAAAGTACTTTTCTGAAAGCAATTTTTTGAAAATGACTTTTTAAAATCAAACACTATATTGAGAACACTTCTCTGCTCAACCAAAAGATTTCTGTATGGAAAGAAAATTTATATGTTCTTTGCCCAGATTTTTATAGCTGCCCCCCATATTTTCAAGTAATCTGGCATTTGCTTAATAAATCTAATCATTTTTTGTAGCATCAACCAGAATGTAGTTCATTTGATCTTTACCTTCCTGTGAAACAAGTCGTGTGTTGAGATGAGGTTAAGATGATTTTTTAAAAAAAATTACAGAGAACTCAAAAAAATTTACACCAAGAATACAAATAACCCAATCAATAAATGGGCTAAGGAAATGAACAGACACTTCACTGAAGAAGATCTACAAGCATTCAACAGATATATGAAAAAATGTTCAACATCTCTAGTAATAAGAGAAATGCAAATCAAAACTACCCTAAGATTCTATCTCACCCCAATTAGAATGGCTATTATCAAGAATACAAGCAACAATAGGTGTTGGAAAGGATGTGGAGAAAAAGCACACTCATACATTGCTGGTGGGGTTGCAAATTAGTGCAGCCACTCTAGAAAGCAGTGTGGAGATTCCTTAGAAAACTTGAAATGGAACCACCATTTGACCCAGCTATCCCACTCCTTGGCCTATACCCAAAGGACTTAAAATCAGCATACTACAGAGATACAGCCACATGAATGTTCATAGCTGCTCAATTCACAATAGCCAGATTGTGGAACCAACCTAGATGTCCTTCAATTGATGAATGGATAAAGAAACTGTGGTATATATACACAATGGAATATTACTCAGCCATAAAGAAGAAAAAAATTATGTCATTTGCAGGTAAATGGATGAAACTGGAGAATATCATGCTAAGTGAGATAAACCAATCCCCAAAACCAAAGGCCAAATGATCTCTTGAATAAGCAGATAATGATACGTAATGGGGGATGGGAGGGAGGCAAGAGTGGAGGAAGGATGGATTGCATAGAGGAAAAAGAGGGATGGGGCAGGGGTGGGGGAAAGGAAAAATAACAGAATGAGATAAACATCATTACCCCATATACATGTATGAGCATACAAATGGCGCAACTCCATGTACAACCAGAGGAACAACAGTTGTACCCTATTTATGTACAATGAATCAAAATAAATAAATTAATTAATTTAAAAAATTACAGAGAAAATCTCTCTCATGGAGTCCATCATTGATGGGGGTACCATTGGTATAGATGCCAATGCAGTTTTTCTAAGATACACCATATTTTTAATAGAAAGAAAGAATGCCTGAGACAACTTATTGGAGAAGTAAATTTTTTAAAAATTTTTCTACCATTAAAAAATCTTGCAAATGCAATAACATAACAATTATTGGTTAAATCTGTTTACTAATCAATCTGGAAAAGCTTTCGCTGTTATGTGATGTATCTGTACATTCACTTACTCCTTCAAGAGTAGACCCTTTTCAATTTTTTCTGCTGTATCTTGTTTTATTTCCTATATGCACATTGTTATTTTTAGTTTCCCACAAATTGTGTAACTTCATTTTTCTTCAAAACAATGTTTTATTATTCAGTTTTGTGACTTTGAAACTTTTGACTAAAAATGACTTCTTGACAAAATCATCACTCTGTTTTGAGTCCCAATAACTTTTTAAAATAACCATCACTCTTCCTTGTCAAATAAATGTGATTTATAATTAAGTGCCTTTTCAAGTTTTCTGAAGGCATTATAATATGTAATGGGCCAAGGCAACTTGAATTATCGTCTCTTTTAAAACCTACGAATAGGTAGCTTTCTTTGTAAACACCTAGTATTTTTGTCTCCCTTGATGTACTAATGTAATGAAATAACTCAAAAGATTGCAACTCTTCATCACTAACCTTATAGGAATTATTCACAGACCTATGTCTCAAATCTTTCTCTTTCCTTGCACACCCTGTCTTCGAAAATTGCCACATTGGACCGTGAGACTTGCTTGTGAAACATAAAGATTAATAAAACACAAAACTGTGTAATAAATAACCAAATGAGAACATCATAAAGAAAAAAATTCATATACAAAATGCAGTTTGCTTCTAATCAACATAATCCATGTTTTGCAATATTTTTAACTTCAAAACTATATAGTAGGATAACAAGATATGACACATAGAAAGTTCTTTTTTATAATGAAAAATTCTCTTTGATTGTCTATTACATCAGTGGCCTTGTTCTCTCCCAGGAAGTCACTTAGAGGCACACAAGGCCAAGAATGTAGAAAGGGATTAAAAGACTCAGGACATGCTAGAGTGAATATATTACATGAAGTCAGAAAACTATCAGGGTTTAATGGGAGGCTTCACAAAATACTTTATTCACTAAGGTCCTCAGAACTGTGGTGGGAACATCTTTCCTATGAAATGCAGAGGTAGAGCTTTCTGCATGTGTCAATGATTGTGATAGGAGAGGTGATCCATGACCTTAGCTTGTTAATGACGAAGATGACATCATGGTATCCCAAAGCTGCAGCAAGCAGATTGCAATCACTGTGATAATTTACAAGTTCAAAGGGTCAGCTGAGGAAGTCTGGAGAAGATGCATAGAATAAAATAGCTTTTGTGATAATATAGATTAGCAGTCAACGACAGTGTTGCTGAATGTATACAATCAAAAGCAGGTAATAATGCTTTGCATAAGAGACTGTGGATGAATCACCATCATTGGAAGTCATGATCTTTTGCCAGGATTCTCAACTTGAGTGAGTTTTCAGATCTGGAAACTTTTGACTGAAGAGATAATTGGGTCCTCAAGAAGAAGGAAGATGCAAAACCATACTGGGTATAATATTTAATGGTTTCTCCAATCATTCCTCAAAGACAACTGTAGTCACTTATTTGCCTGTGTTTCAGGGATAATAATGTCCACACATTTTGAAGGCTATTAGATACAAGGTTTGAGTTGAACTTGACGCCTGAAGTCCTAAATATTATTATGGTATGGCCCCTATTAGATTAAAGGCCTACAGAGAACAAAGTGACAAATAAAATTTTGCCCAAATACCGGCTTCTAGTAGGGACATTGGCTCTGTGACTCTATCAGAGGTCACCTTCCAGGTCCTTTGATTTATAATTAGAATTGACACACTTGGAAGTTGAAGTCACCCTCACCGTAGACCCTGTGGGAATGGTGATCATGTAGAAAGCTATGAAAACATTCCCTCTTTCATCAAAATATAAAGAATCAAAACCGAAATGACATTGCAGGGGTAGGATTAGTTCTACTCACAAGGATCTTAAGGATCTTGTCTCTGCAGACGAGACTTCTGGAGAATGGCTCTGAACTAATGCAATTTCATCCAAGTAACAGCCCTTCTGGTGGTTGCAATGGCATATGTGATGTCTGCTGGGGTCAGATGAGGATGACCCCAGCAACATGGTATACAACCTCCAATTTGGCAAACACACTGTTTTCTGTAATGACTAGTCTTTAGTCATGTGGAATAAACGAGGAAACACTTTCACAGTTTTCCCCTAACTGTATTTACTCTACTGCTCTCTGTTATAATGTGCATAGAGAGCTGAACACACTGCAAAATCTCACATTGATTCATTATATTGATAACAACAAATTGATCAGGCAGAATTAGCAAGAAGTGACTAGCATTTTGGAGACCTTATTAAGACTTCTGTGCCCTCCAAAGGTCACATAGCTTAATATCATTACCTCAAGGGGTAGGATTTCAACATATGAATTTGTGTGGGGAGGCACATTTATGTCACAGAAGTCTATATATGAGGCATCAGATCTGCGTGGGACTGGATCAGAAAAGGGCCACAATGTAGGTCTAGCCTGTGGTAAAAGGTAGACTGCCACTTGGGCCACATGATCCAGGAGAACCTATAGTAATGGAAATATCTGGAGTGTGAATGGAGTTTGTGGTCTGTCTCAGAGGGAGAATCACAACTCAGGGACTTGAAGCCCTGGAATAAAGACACATCCTCTTCAGCAGAGAATCATATACCTTTGAAGAAGTCATCTTTGATACTTTACTGGTCCTGTAGAGATGGAACACTTGGACCTTTAGGCACCAAGTGACTGTGCATCCAGAACTGTGCATTATGAGTTATACGCTGTAACAAACACTAGGGCAAGAAAGTCCAGGAGGCCCAGTAGTAAACCATCAGAAGATGGAAATGGTCAAGGTGTGTTCGAGCCCAAGCAGAAATAAAGGCTACCAGTGAGCTGTGTGATCAGTTAGTTCTGGTCTTTATGTCATCCAAATTGGTTGTGTCAGCGTTCCTACTTCAGCTCATTTATAGGAGAAGAAAGAGCTCAAATGTGGCTGCTGGTGGGTTGGCTTGATTTGTGGGTATATGTCCAAAACAGGTCGTAGCTGCAATACAGACTGTTTAGATATGAGGGTTCTCCCAAAGCTCCTGTTCATGCAAGAATATTCAGAGGTGAAGTGTTTAGATTATGAGAGCTCTAACTTAACAAGTCCGCCCTAGTTTGAATGGACTGACTGGGTCTTAACTATAGGCATTTAGGGTGTAGCTGGAGGAGGTGGGTCACTGGAGTGTGCCTTGGAAGAGCTGTTCTTCCCCTGGCTCTTTCCTCTTCTATCTCTGCTTCTTGACTTCCCCCCAACAGCTTTTCTCCTCTGGGCCCTTCTTCCATAATGCACTACCTCACCTTGGACCCATAGATTCAAACATCTATGGAATGAGACCTCTGTAACCATGAACCCCATAAATGTTTTCTCATCTAAGTCTTCTTGTTGAGTGTTTTGGTCACAGAGATTAAACCATTAACCAAAACAAGGCATGCTTAAGAAAAGCCTTGGGACTGAGGTGGTGGCTTAGTGGTAGAGCACTTGTCTCACATGTCTGAAGCACTGGATTTGATCCTCAGTACCACATATAAATAAATGAATAAAAATAAAGGCCCATCAACAACTAAATAAAAAAAAAAAATAAAATACAGGCCTTGAAACCCACTTGTGAGGAAAAATGCTCCCAGTGGACAATGAGTGGAGTGGTCCATCTCATCATCCACTGTGAGGAAGGAGAGTGACCTGAGGTCAAAATAGATATGTGTATTATCCGGCACAGCGGTGCACGCCTGCATCCCAGTGGCTCAGGAGGCTGAGGCAGGAAGATCGCAAGTTCAAAGCCAGCCTCAATAACTTAGCAAGGCCCTAAGTAAGTCAGCGAGACTCTGTCTCTAAATAAGATATTTAAAAAGGACTGGGGATGAGGCTCCATGGTTAGACTCTCCTGGGTTCAATCCTCGATACAATAAATATATCGTACCCAGTACAATTATATCTTATAACAATTATATATAATTATAATTACATATGATATATATAATTATATATATTATATACATATACATGTATAATATAAGCAGTGGCAAATGAATTGGCCAAGTGGCCAGGAGCCCAAAAGGAAAAGGAGAGAAAGATCAGAGACAAAGAGGTATGGCAAAGAGATGTGTGGACAGGCACCAAATGTGAGTATTATTTAAACAGTGGGGGCAGGGAGAAGCCCTTTAGAACCTGACTGATCTGCTTGAGTGTCTTTTAGAACTGCCCTGCCTAATTGTGACTGTGGATAGACAAATGCAACAACAATTTTGAAAGATTTAATCACTTCAGAATCTGGCCTTAGGTCCCATCATCCATTAAGCCACTGAGAGGAGCAGAATGGTGGATGGGGGACTCCGACTGCTCTACTTTGTCTCAATAACCTCCCTCTTCAAAGCATCTTCTCAGGGAGAGGGGGCAACTGGAACCCAGAGCCTCTGTAGCCCAAATGTTTACAGAAAAGTGGATTTATCCTGCAGCACAAGGTGCGGGATGTGGCAGCCAAGGAGGTGTGCTACTCAGATGTCCCTTCAAGAAGAAAATGGGCCCATCCGCTGCCAAGGACACTGTACCGCAGCTTTGAACCAGAGAAGCCCCCAGTGAATGAGTACGGCAGGGTGATGTGTGGTCATTTATGTCCAATGAGAGATTCCTTTAAGGGCTCTCTTTGTGACAGCTTCTCGTTTAACTGCCTGACACCCACCAAACTGCACTGTCATCTTAAAAATCTTTCTACCCGATTTTCTTTCTTTTCCTCTCACTGTGCAAACGTTAGGTCAGCATTCCAGACTGACGTCTTCCCTGCTTACTTTTGTTCTTTCTTCCCTTTGTTTTCGTAGGCATTTCCCCGAATAAAACACGTTCACTGTTGACTGTTTTGGCATCAGCCCTGTCAGGACCCGACCATTGCAACTAACCCCCAAGTAAGCTGGTGAAGGTATTTTGGGAGGCAGAGACTAATGTCATTAGCCTGTTGTCATCTCAATGCAATGCCATGCTCATAAACTGTCATCAGCCTCTCCTGTCATGGAAAAAACAGAGAATGCACTCAATGAACAGTCTTTTTGCACTCTGCAGTTAAGGCTAAAAGTCATCTAATGGAATCATAAACAAGGCTGCTTGGGCACTCCACCAAGCACAAAGTTTCAAACATTTGGCTTAATTTTTTCTTCTTTTTTTTGTTTTAGTCATCATCTCTCAAGAAGCCCTTAGTAACATCTTAGGGAATTCAAGGTTTCCAGAGAACCCTGCTTGAGAAACTCTGTTCTAGAAGTTTCTTTTATTCCCTCCCACTCATGATCTCTCTCATTCTCACGAATCTCTCTTGTTCTGCATAAGTTGCCTCTTTTTCCTCCCCTCTTCTTTTTCTCATGCCTAGCATTAAGTAGTTTCTGAGAGGGATTAAAAGAAAAAAAAAAAAAGCCCTTCCCGTAAGTCTATTATATTTGAACCTTCATTTCTATTTTGTAGTGGACTGGAGGAGAGAAAATTACATCCAGTGTTCTTTCAAGAAAGAGGACAAACCACTCATATAAGATTAACACCATGGGATATGACAACATTACATGTCATTTTGGCACTGAACCTTGGAAGTCTAGAAAGATTAAGATAGCCCTAAAGAAGAACATTAAAATTTAAAGCAAACTTTTTCTTATGACCCTGGCAAACTCCTTCCTATCCCTCGCATCCACATGACTTATGTTTTTTATACTTTCTTTCACTAGTTTACATTTTAGTGCTATTTTATCAAAAATAGAAAGGACCATGACTATTTATGATTGTTCCATGGCCCCCAATTTCACGTTTAATTTACTATTTAATGTAAGTTGTGAATATAGTTTTGTAGAATTTTCCATTTTACACCAATTTGTGATTTTAAACATTTTTTTCATGCTGTAAGTTATCAAACATCCCTATCCTTGGGTTGAAAGAAAGCAATAAAACAAAACAAAGCTGTAGTCTCTCTTGTGCGCGTCTAGCTGGTAAGTGGCGCAGAGTCAAGACCCAGACTCCAGGAGTTGGGTGGAAGCAGGCTTGTGGCGAGCAGCCTGCAAACTGGTTTATTGCAGGAACAACTATACATTTTATAGGTTTCTTGCCCAATCTTGCCGGGTTGGATCAGACCCCCAGGCTTCTATATGGGTACCCTAGGTAACACTGAGTCAACTTGGGCAGTTGTTTACTTTCCTAGGTAGACAAAGCAGAACGCTCCTCCCTGAAAGTTTTCCTTACACACTTGAGACATTCACTGCTGTCAATCAAGAACTAGGATTTCTCCCAACACAAAGCTAGGTGCCATGGCGCACACCTGTAATCCCAGAGGCTCAGGAGGCTGAGGCAGTTCAAAGTCAACCTCAGCAATGGTGAGGCGCTAAGCAACTCAGCGAGACCCCATCTCTAAATAAAATAAGAAATAGGGCTGGGGATGTGGCTCAGTGGTCAAGTGCCCCCGTGTTCGAATCCCAGTGCCAACAACAAATACAAAAACAAAAACAACAAAACCTGAAAGTAAATGGGTGTATGCTTGATAACATAGAGTGCAGGGGGAGGTTTTATAATTAGAAGATTGTGAGTTCATAATTGTTTCTAACAAGTCTACATCATATTTTTATGTCAGAATGATGACCATGCAGATCTTAGCATCGAAAACTGGAGGTGGAAGATATTAAGGAACTTTTCCCATTATTCTTACAACTATTGATCTAATAATACATTATAGGATTAGAGATGTTTTACAAAATGAATTTCCCATTAAATGTAATGATCCTTTTCAAGTGACAGTTAAAAAATATTACTCATTTTTGGTGAAATTATGTCCAAACAATGTTATACATATCCTTGACTTTATAACTGTTCACATACTGTTCACATTTGAATTCTTAAACTTTTGGTTAGAAGACTTAGATGTAGTCATTGACTGTGGTAAAGTCTTATTATCTTGCATTATTTTCACTACTGTCCAGTCCCTACAACCAAAACAGGGTTTCTCACCTCAAAAATATAGTATACATATTTATTTATGAGCAGAGTGTCTCCTCTGAGTTTCTGTCTTCTTTTATGCCTTGGGGGTTTAGGATAAACCGTGTGAAAAATCCTTAAATCCTACCTATCCTTCTCTTCTGAGGTCAAATCCTGAGGTCAGCAGAAGTGACAAGTCTTATTCTCCTTAAACCTTGACCTTGTTTGATCTTTCTCTTTTCTCAGGATGAGATTCCCAGGAGAACCCTCAGTTCCTAGAAAAATAGGAATTTTCTGAGATTTTCCTAAACCATTTTAGACCCAAACTTTTAGTCCTACCAGCAGGCAGGAACTTTCCCAAATCCTGCCTCAACCTAACTAGGCTAGCGGGATGGGTTCCTGTATAAAGCACACAATAAATAAGCAGACTCAGGAGCTATTTGATTTTGCTTATGTTCTTCCTCTCCCATGCATATACTGTATATGCTATGTACATGTGGAGTTTTCAAAATAGAGGCATAACTGAGTCCCTTGGGCAGCTTGGAGCAGGAAATCAGTGGATCTAACACTGGCTGCAGGGAGAGATGTATGAATTTTGAGAACACTGCAGAGGTATTTCAAACACATTTAACTTTCCTGTCACCTCAATTCGGAATCTCTCTCAGGCATGGGCATTTTAAGCATGCTCTTGCAAATTATTTTGTTGAAAATAACAGTTTACATTCAGAAGACAGGGGTCATTTTGTTTTGCTGTTTTTAGCTTAACCATGACTAATTATTTTACCAGTTTCTTACCTATAGAGACATTAATGTATAATGACTGAGGTTTGTAGAATATTACATGATATAAAGCATGTGAAACTGAATATTACAAATTGCTACAAAATATAGAAATTTATAGGCATGGAATCAGTAGGGAGCATACATCATTAACTTTTTCTAACCATCTCTCTAGAACTTTCCTAAAGGGCAAGGGATTGATAAACTGGTCATAGCCTGAGACGTTCACTGGGACTCATTTAACTGGAGCGTGGGGTTAGTATATATAAAATACACATTCTCAAGTTCACATCCTGTCCTTGGATCTAATTGGAAAGTGCACTTGACAAGGCTTACCTCAGCAGGGCCAGTTGTTGTCACTCTGTGCTGTCAGTCTAAGTAGGTCAAGTGGGTCCATCCTCATCCATTGTGGTGGCCATTTCAGATTCAGAGAAATGCATCAAGGAGCAGTAAGTACATGCATCTTTCAAGGCCTACCCGCTTCACATCAGCAGAGTTTACCAGAGAATTCCTGCATTTGAAAGAACAAAAAATTACCTGGTGGTTAATAAGACCTATTCTTCCTCACTTACTCTGCTATTATGAACTTTTGTATTTATCCCTGTGGGCAGAGAACACCTGAAGGGAGGAAGAATGAGTGTTAGTAGGTTAGCACCAAAACCTCAACCCAGATTTCTGACATTAGCTAGAGAGGCAAAGAATCTATTGCACCTGTGCTCCAGGAGATCCGCTTCTGGTAAGGGTGATAAATGCCTAAACAAATAACTACAACACTGCTAAAATAGAGTGATAAGGATGTGCAAACTGTATTTTGCTGCAAGCAGGTCTGGAAAGCTCAGGAAAGAATCCAGAATAGTGTGACGCCTGAGTTGAGTCTTAAAGGATAAGCCAGAGTTTGCCAGGGGGAGATCATTAGAAGCTGATCTGGGTAGAAGGGGCAGATGAGTAAATGCACAGGGTTGCATGAATAGAAAACTGCTAGCAGTTTGAAATTGTTGGAGCATACGGTGCAATGTAGGGAGCAATGAGAGATGCAGCAGGAACACTAGGCAGGGGATGCTTAATGAAGGGTTTATGCCACATTGTTGAGAACTTGAATTTTATCCTGTAGTTAAAAGAAAACTGTTGAAGGGTTTTGTGTATTACTGTGCATTGTTGTATTGGGGTTTTTGTAAACAAATTTTGGTATTAGTGCACTTGGGGAATTTGAGAAGAATGTAACTTGAAATAGATTACAAGTCTCTTGCAGTAATAATTTAAATTAGAAATAGAATTGGAGAATCTAGCATTATATATTAAATTTTTAAGCAGAGACTCACTCTCTCCCATTTTATATATGCACTGTGGATTCATGAAGTTGTTTTCAAAATAGAGGCTGAGTTCCTTGGGAAGCTGGATCCAGATATGACTGGATGCAGGGACAGCCATATAAATTTTGCAAATACTTCAAAGGTATTTCTAACAATATTTAGTCATTCTGTCGCCCACTTGAAAATCACTTTTGCTTGGGTGCTTGAAGTATGTTTGGTTGCAAATTGCTAGATTGAAATTATAATAGCATTTTATACCAAAATTCGATCTCACTGTTATTGACATCTTGAAATAGGATGAATTTTTATTATGATGATAAATAGCAATTTACTTTTCTCCTGTTAAAGAAAATAAATTGAAATCTTCCAGACAATATTAGCATGAGTGCTGTTCACAAGTTTCTCAGAAGTGAATTCTTTAATTAAATGATTAATAATTTCAATTGCTAGTCATCCAAGAAACATCATGCTTGACTACACTTTTAGCATGGTATAATCATTACTTATGACTAGGGCTTTCTCCTTCACCAAATAAAAGTTATGATGTTTACTCAGGTGTATTCTAGCATGTAGGTAAAGTCACAGAAAATACCAAGGTAAATGAGAAAGTCGAGTAGCTACTGTCTTCAAAATGTCTCTTTGGGGCAACCTGGTATTTCTTGAGGTGCATTTTACATTTTGCTTGAAAATGGTAAGTTTAAGTTTCCTGGGTACTATTCCATGTGTGATTGCTTCACATCCACTGTAAAAATTTTGGGTGTGATTGTCCAATGGAAGACACAGGGCCACATCGTCAGATGTAATGAACATTAAACACTAATTTCAAGAATGATTCAAAGGAGAGACGGGATAATAGTCTGAACTGGAATTTCCTAGCTCCACTACTTCTTGACAATGTTACGTAGGGCCAATACATAGCCTCTGAAGACCTTTGTTTCTTCCTGCACAGTGGGTAATAAAATCTGTCTCACAGGGTTATTTCATAATTAAGTGAGATAAAGCATAAACTGCCTAACTTGACAGATATCAGGCATTCTGTAATTATTTTTGTCATGGTTGTTGTTCTTTGCTGTCATTTTATGATAACTGATTTTTGCTCCATTGCATTACTGACTGCTCTTTCCCGATTTTGTCTTTTCCTTGCTAAATGTTGGAGCATCACAGAAGTATGACTTGGGTTACCCTTTGTATCTCTATTGTCTTAGGTGGTTTCTTCAGTTCAAAGAGCATCCTCAGCATTCTGAAGACTTCCAAATCTAAATCTCTAGCAACTGTGAATTTATTTGTACAATTGCCTAGCAAAGTTGCTATTTAGACACCTAGTAGACATTTTGTTTATTAAATTAACACTTACTGGGTACTTGTTTTACAGATGCTGAGGATATGTCAGTAGGAAAATAAAGCAGAGTTCTCTCTCCCTGGGTTTATGTTCTACAAATGGGAAGTTATATAATAATCAAAATTAAACTGATTACAGAACCATGGAAAAAAGTAAAGCAGTTGAAACAATATTTATTGCTTCATAGCAGATTTTCATGAAACAGTATGGCTTTATAGAACAACACATATTCTATTATTTCTCAGTTTCTTGATTCAGGAATAAAGTCATGGCTTAGCTGGGTGGTTCTGGCTCAGAGTGTTTTGTTAGATTTCAGTCTTATTGATTAGGCTGACTGTCATCTGCAGGCTTGTTTGGAGCTGGAGGATATGCTTCTGGGTTGGCTCACTCATGTGCCTGTTGGCAAGACATCCAGGTTCCCCATTGGATGGACCCTTCCATGGGGCTCTTTTGAGTGTGTTTATGAAAGAGAATCTGGCTTATCCCAAAACATGTGATCCAACAGAGCACAATTCCTTTTTACCAAGCCTATCTTTAGATGTATCATTCACTTGACTTCTAAACTTAAACTTCACCTTTGAAGGCTGTATTTCTAGTGTTTGTTTGTTTGTTTGTTTTTGCCTCCAGGTGATACAGCCTTTACCTGTACCAGTCAGTCCTGTCTGTATTCCAGTACTGCAGAATCCCAGTTTATATGGGACTTTAGACCATAACTTTTCTCTTTTTTTTTTTTATTTGTTCTTTTTAGTTATACATGACAGTAGAATGTATTTTGACATATTATACATGCATTGAGTATAACTTCTCATTCTTGTGGCTGTACATGATGTGGAGTTACATTGGGCATGGACAGACATAGGGAAGTTATGTCTGATTCATTCTACTGTATTTCCTATTCCCATCTCCCCTTCATTCCCCTTTGTCTAATCTAGTGAATTTCTATTCTTCCCTCTCCACCCCTTATTGTGTGTTAGTATCCACATATCAGAGAGAATGTTCAGCCTTTGGTTTATTAGATTTGTCTTATTTCACTTAGCATGATAGTCTCCAGTTCTATCCATTTACCAGCAAATGCCATAATTTCATTCTTCTTTATGCTGAGTAATATTCAATTGTGTATATATACCACATTTGCTTTATCCATTCATCTGTTGAAGGGCACCTACATTGGTTCCATAGCTTCGCTTTGTGTGTGTGTGTGTGTGTGTTTGTGTGAATTGAGCTTCTATAAACATTGGTATGGCTGCATCACTGTAGCTTGCTGTTTTTAAGTTCTTTGGGTACAGACTGAGGAGTGGGATTAACTGGGTAAAATGGTGGTTCCATTCCAGTTTTCTAAGGAATCTCCATACCACTTTCCATAGTGGTTGAACCAATCTGCAGTCCCTCCAACAATGTATGAGATTACCTTTCTCCCCACACCCTTGCCAATGTTTACTGTTACTTGTACTCTTTATAATTATCATTCTGACTGGAGTGAGATGGAATCTCTAGTTTTGATTTTCATTTCTCTAATTGCTAGAGATGTTGAACATTTTTTCATATATTTTTTGATCACTTGTATTTCTTCTTCTGTGAAGTTTTTATTCAGTTCCTTTGCCCATTTATTGATTGGGTTATTGGTTTTTTGGTGTTAAGTTTTTAAAGCTCTTTATATATTGTGGAGATTAATGCTCTAGTTGAGGTGCAGGTGGCAAAGATTTTTCTCCCATTCTGTAGGATCTCTCTTCACATTGTTGATTGTTTCCTTTGCTGTTAAGAAGCTTTTTAGTTTGAAAACATTCCTTTATTGATTCTTGATTTTACTTCTTGAGCTTTAGGAGTCTTGTGGGGGAATTCAGTTCCTAAGCTGACCTGATGGAGATTTGGGCCCTACTTTTTCTTCTAGTAGGCACAGTAGTCCATAACTTTTCTAAGAGGGACTTAAAGATATTACACTGCATTTATGTATGGCCTATCAAAATGTATAAATGCATTCTACTGTCATGTACAACTAATTAGAACAAATAAAAACACTTTAAAAGAAAAAAATTAATAAGAGTAGAGTGCTGCACATAATTCTCAATAGAGTAAATGCTAATAGTTATTACACATTCAGTGACAATAAGGAAGAAGTTTAATTTATTATTGAAAATACAAATGAACATTAAACTCCCAGTATATATTGCATTGGGAAGCCTGGAATGAGATAGACACTTTCAGATGAAGGGGGCACATTAAAGGCTATAAAACTTGGAGAAAAGTTTTCAATGTCATGTATCAAAAACTTTAAAATTGTTTAGACTTCTTAGAAAGCTTTTCTGGTCCCAATAAAATAATCTTAAGTGTTAACTTTTACCCACAAAGGTATTTCTTATAGTATTATGGGTAATAGGGAAAATTAAATGTCCCATAAAAATAGAACGATTAAATATATTATGAGATAGTTGAATTAAATATTATGTAGGCTTTAAAATAATATTTAGAAAGAATTTTAATGACTTAAGAAAGACATACTCAAAACATTCAGTGAAAAGAGAACAGTAAAATCATATTTAGTGCAGAAACGTGCAATTATGAGGTGAACAGGTCTTTAAAAACAAATAATAAAATATTCCAAAATTTACTTATTGAATAGAATAAGAAATAGAGAGAAATCTTGAATTCTTCTGCTTCTTTATAATTATACCATTATTCATCAAAGAGTTGCTTTAAAGTTGTTTTAAAATGCCCATATTTTATTTATATTGAATAATTCCATTAGAATAACTGAAAGTGATATTCTGAATTATGAGGAGGATTTTCTTCAAGAAAGAAAAGAGGAGGAGGGGAGATAATGATACAATGGACTGCCTTGGTACTTTTAAATGGAACTATGTATTACATTCTCTTGATGGTTCTTTCCATGTGGAAGGATTTCAATTAGCATGCCCATCTTAGCATGCATCTACTCTGTATTTTTCTCTACTAGGTAGTAGAGGAGTGGAGAGGGTAATGATGTACTTTTTTGATGAATTTCAAAAAACTAGGTTTTCGTAACTCATACATATTTCTTTCTCTCCTCTCTCTGTCCTTCTTTGTGAGTAAGTTAATTTCAGGGCGTACACATTAGTTTCTGCTCTTTTAGATACAGGTAACCCATGTGGTGAGGTCCGCCCCAGCCTCCTTTTAACTGTGAATGGGTGGGTTAGCCTTACCCATTCAGGAGTTAAGTATAAAGAAGTTTATTTTTTATCAAAGATGCTACATTCTCAAATTCCTGCCTTGTTAGTAATGACATCAGTAATTTGATGTTCATCTGCTGATGACCTGTCTTATTCCGGTTGATTAAAAAACTAAGGGGAAAACCCCTTATTTCTAGGTCCCCCATCCTGGCCCCACACCTAGCCTTGCATGAGGTGGCCAGACCTGTGCATTTTGATGAGGTTCGTGTCCTGCCCCTAACTTGCCCCGCTCTAGTACTGTGAATGGCATTCTGGCTTTCTCTGTGGTTTAGAAGATTTAAAATAATTTCATCTTACTTTCTGTTATTCACATGAGACTGATGTAGGAGATGATGATCAACCTTACAGTTAGGAACACATTTTGGATTAGGTCCTCTAGATTTTTTGGCAATAATAACTAACATGTGAAATAATATCAAAATTCAAGAATGTGTGCACGGAAAAAAAATCATATCAGAGCAAGGGTAGTACAAAAACATGGAACCATGCTACAAAAAACAAACTAGCCTATTAACTTTTAATAAACATCTCCTTGCTGACATGCCTCTACCATATGAAACAGAATAAGATTAGGACACAGATGTTTTCAATTTCATTGAACCAAAGGCATATTGTAACTATCACATAAGTATAGGGTAGGATAAAGAGAGCATGTATAGCACATTGAAAACCCTAATAGCCCAATAAAATAATTATTGCACATAATAAAAATGTTATTAATAGTAAAGTGTTTGTAAGTGCTCTATGAATTTGTAGCTATTATTACCAGCTATTAAGAACACCGTCGGTGCCAAGAATCAAAGTGAGAAACAGGAGGATCACGAAAACTCAGAGCCAAGACCTATTTGTTTCCCTGTAACTGTACCTCTGGCACTACTTCATGCTCCTTCTAGGCTGCTTAAGTCCTTTCTGTCGACTTAGCCACTGAAGAAATTTGTGGTCCACAGGGACAATAAGGGCAGTTTCTTTTTAAAGTTGAATTTATGACATTACTCTTTAAGATACAGACATTTGTAGTGACAATAGATAAATAAAAGAGAGAACAGGGGCAGTCTTTCCATAGCTATGAAATAAAAGAAGTGCCTGGTGCTTAATGATGGCTCTACGCTTTCATTAGAGATCAACACTACATTCCAAATTTAAATTGAAGAGAACCATTGCCAGCGTGGAGTCCGGGATGTCATTAGAGAAAGATGACTCCACTGTCCCTCACAAGACTTCCCAAGGCACCACTTATCTTGTTGAAGTTGTCAAGATTCAGGATATGATCATCAGCTTTGCAGTCTTGGAAACCTGGATTTGCTTTTTCAGTATGAGTAAAAATCACAGTAACTAACTTTACTAAACAGACACCTAAAGTCAGAACACTAACATAGTGATTTAAAAGGAAAAGTGAGACTTTTACATGTTAGCATTCTCATATGGGTGATTCTAGAATGTACTCCTCAAGTAAGCCCATAAGTCAGAATCTGAGGAATGCTTGGTAAATTCAGAGGCAGAACAAACTCACTGTCAACTATCACTTCATTTTCTGGAGTAAAATTCAGATCCAGACTCCAAAACATTCCCTCTTTTCTTTGTAATATATTCCCAGAATAAAGTCATAGTGGTCTTTGTATTTTTTAAAATGAAAAACAGTAGTTTTTCCCTATATAAAACTTTTCAATTGCTTGCCTTTGGCGGAAGAAAACTAAACCCTTTACATTGCCTAAAAAAATTCTCTGTGCATTACAACCCCGGTGTACCCTGAAAGAATTTAATCCGAGATGCTTAAATTCTATAGCAATACTTTCAGTTATAAAAACACTATTATTGAAATTTCCTGTCAGAAAAAAACACATATTTTCCAGAAACTATCTAGTGAATATTTACCCTTTCCTA
Source organism: Sciurus carolinensis (assembly GCF_902686445.1). Lineage (NCBI taxonomy): Eukaryota > Metazoa > Chordata > Mammalia > Rodentia > Sciuridae > Sciurus > Sciurus carolinensis. The sequence continues at coordinate 28,634,615 of NC_062226.1, forward strand.
ATAGAAAAGATTGTTTTCATAATTTTTAATAATGAAGGTTTATGTTTCAGCAAAACTACTTAGTTTGAAAATCCATAGGCACCAAAATGAGCATGATCACTGTCTAGTAATGACTTATCAAAGCCGCTGACCATCAGTCACAGGGACCTAAAAGAGTCAGAAAACCTAGTTACATACTCATTCATCTAATGTTTATTGGATACCCTATAAAAAAACCACTGTTTTAGATATTGTATTTTACCTAATGTAAAGGGGGTAAGTAAAATACTGTCCTCAGATACCCTCTTTCTATTTCTAAAAACCTGACCAAGTTAAGGGAACATTGAGAACAAGGCTGGACTAGGAAGTTCAGATACGTATTACCTCGGAGGACATTGGCTTTCTCTTAAGCACAGTGGGGACTAGGGCGAGTTAGTGCTGTCTGTAAAAAGGTACTTTCTTATATAAAGAAAGGTACTTTCTTATATATTATAAGGCTGGGATAGTGCTCCTTGGGATGCTGGTAATATAAGCAAAGCAAGCAAACTAATGTTGATGCTATCCCGGCTTCTGCAGCCTAACACATCAAACCCTAGTGGGGACTGGCGGAGAATCGCGGGCACTGTGGAAAAGACACGTGTCACTCCTCCAGCTGACTGCCACTGGACAGAACACCATGAGGGAGAGGAGGCGCTGCTTGGTCCCCTGTGGGGACCGAAATGCTCTCTGCCAGCCTGTCACCACTGAGGTCTTCTTGTAACAGTCTTCAATCTCTTGTAAGCTTTCCCCAATAAATCGTATGTCTCCCATGCTGTCTCCAGACACCTTCTTTGGTTTCTCTGCAACCTACCCCACTGCCCTGGCACACCTGAGCTATAACAAGGTAGATGTGTAGCAACATGCAGATTTTCTGTTCTTTCATGGAGCTTGAGCTTAGGTGGAAGTAGGACAGAAAAAAAAGAAATACCAGGTAAGACCCAAGATGCAGCAGACAGTTAAATTTTAAAGTGCGCAGCAGAAAGATGCAGCAGAAATTTAAACTGAAGTGGAGGAAAACAAAATGAGTCTATGGTAAGGAATGGAGAGAAAACTTAGATGCTACAACTGCACCAATAAGATCCAAAAGAAGAGATACAGATCACGTTTGGAAAATTCTCTGTGGCATAGAGTAGGATTTAATAATGTGTGTGTAAAAATATTACAAAGAGCTTGACCTCCATTTATCTAAATATTGTATGATAGGTTTGAAGTGGAATCTCTGATTCTGTATGGATAGGATCTCAACTGGACTCTTGTATTTTGGAAGCATCAAGCTGGTTCTGATAAGGATGCACACTTTAAAATGCTTGAGAACTCTAAAGAACGCTCAAGTGTGGTTCCTAGGAACCAACTACTTGCTACTGAATACTTGAGTGGATCTGATTTTCTTAGTGAACAGTTTTGCTACGCTCAGCCAGCTGCTTCACCTGGTAAACCGTGAGGATCGCTGAAAGGCCTTAGGGGTATTTCTGAAGCAACAGTTAACAGGACGACCTCTCCTTTATGAACGCACATTAAAATGTGTGCCTAATCTGCTAAATGCCAAGCTATCTTAGGTGATGAAATAAAATGTCCCAAAGAGGCCATTTCAGGTGAGTCTTTTTGAACTTGATTTGGGAAGGGTAAGGTGAGTCAGACGTCACTCGACTGATGATGGCTTCATGGAAATTGCAGTATGATGGTGCCTCCTGATCATGAGAAAAACCGTTGCACAGTTCTGATCTCCAGGCTTGTTTCCCAGATGGTCTATTCACAATGATTTCATTTTGCCTCCTGAAGTCATTAGAAAGGGAAACTACCAAGTCCAAATTCTCAATCTTTGGATAAGTGAAGAAGAGGCATGGAAATTTAGACTGTAATCAGGTTTACCTCAGAGGTTATATTTGGAAAAATGATATAACGGGACCCTAAAATAAAAGTCAGAAAATCTAAAATATCATATATTGGCAGAATTTAGATGTTTTACAATGGCAACAGTTAAGATGGAGCTATTTTTAATGGCTTTGGAAAGAGAACTAGATATACAGTCAAAAAAGTCCAAGCTTAAACTTTGTCTCTATATTTACTACCTCTTTACCCGTGGTGAATTATTTTATCATAAATAAAAAATTAATTAATATCCTTAACTAATACATATTGAATATATTTAAATGTATTGTGTATTATTTTGTCTTATAGCAAAAGACCCATGATACCTATACTAGTCATATTCACATTTTGCAGACGAGGAAGCTGAAAATTAAAAGCTGCTGTATATCTTCCTCGAGGGCATACATTAACAAATGAAAGGGTCAGTATTTGAAATTGGATCTGTAACCCCTTCATATTACAGACTTAAAGCAGTCATTACAGGAGTAAATGGAATTATGCAAAACATATCTAAACACTCAGTATAAGTGCAGCAGTTACAGATCTTCATATAAATATTCAGTTGAGTGAGAAAAAATAATGTATCTTTCCTTTTTAATTAAATAACTAGAAATTTAAGACTTTATCCTGCCTTGCAGCCAGAGTTCATTACTTGAACTCAACCTTTGTGGTGTTAAATTACAATGTCTGAGTCCTCTATTAGGTCAAAAATTGGAGGAAGACCCTGTTTTTTGGATTGGGTCCATACTGTTACAGAAGAAGCCCTCGGTTGCTCCCAACACCCTTGCTTCAGGTCCAATAATTCTAATACATTTGAGGCACAGAAATCCATCTGTGTTGGTTTTGGAAGTATTCTATTGCCTTCACTGATTTGTTTCACATAGTAAGGACCCTTTTGTAAGAAGTGCCATTCTAGACACTGAGGAAAGAGCAGCAACAAGACAAATTTTCCGCTTTCAGCTCTCTGCTTGGAGCCCACCTTATCTCAGAGTACCACGCAATCTTCCACCCTGTGCAATCTTGCCATATCTTAATGGGATGTTGAAGAATGACATGTTCCATCCAAGTCAGGGAACTCAGCAAGCCCCCTTGCTTTCAGGACTTCTTTCTAGACTGTGAGATGGGCCCTAAGAGTGTGAATAAGGTGTTCTATGTTCTCTTTATTTTCACAATGTTAAGACATTCTCATGGTAATCAGCTAGGTTGTTGGCTAGCCACCTTGTATTTTTCTGATCTTGCCAAAGGAAAGTTGAATTTACTCATTGACATTTTTAGGTAGTTAGGTGTGCAAATAATATTAGTGTGGTTATATGAACAAGATTTTATTTGTTAAAGATGCATCCTTACTACTTACAAGTGAAAGAAAACAAGAAATATTCCCCAAAAGGAAAAAAAAAAGGGATACAATGAACAAAAGCTGACATTATTTCTGTAATGCTAGTGGGTGAGGAAGTTCATTATATTATTTTATACTTTATATATCTAAACTTTTACAAAAGAAAATATTAAAAATGCTTGAACGCAGGATAAAGTTAAGTGTCATATATTTTTGATGTTTTTACATAATTTGTTAAGTAATTTGGTGTGTAGTTTCCAGTTTTTTATTCTTTTCCCCTCCAGATATATTTGAATTATATTGTGACTTTGCTTTTGTTGTTGATTTTATTGTGTTTTTAAGAGAACACATTTAATTCATAAATTTAATCTGTTATTCTGCCAAAAATGTCACATTGTCTCATCAATTTTCTCTTTTTACCATGAATTCTTAGTTTTTCAAGTTAATTTGCCATGTTGCTGCTTTTATTTTCTGCATGTGAATTCTACTATTTATTCTACTATTATTGCACTTCTCATCACAAATCAAATCTTGTTCTTGAATTGGGTTTCCTTGTGTTCTTAACAATTTTTACTACTGTACCTCAGTGTTTGAGGGGGATTGGTTTTAGGACACCCATTGTGTTGGTCAGCTTTCTGCTGCTATGACAAAATACCCAAAGATAATCAACTTATTTTGGCTCAAGATTTCATTGATTTTAGTTTATGGTCTCTTGGCCCCATTGCTCTGGGCCCATAGTAGCACAGTATGTGGCAGGAGCATGTGACACAGATCTGTTCACCTTATAGTGAAATCAAAGAGAGAGACAGCAAGGCACCAAGGCCTCATTATCCCCTTTTCAGGGCATATCCCAATGACCTAGCTTCTTTTTACTAGACCCCACCTCCTAAAGGATCTACCACCTTCTAATAGTTCCACATGCTGTTGACCAAGACTTTAATAAACAGGCTTTTGGGAGACATTCGAGATCCAAATGATAGCACCCATGCGCATCAAAATTTGGGTGATGGTTAAGTGTATTCTATAAAATGGCACAGTATTTGCATACAGCCTACGCATATACATTTGTATACTTTGAATCATCTATAGGTTACTTATAATACTTTATACCATGCAAATTCTATGCAAAGTGTTGTTATCTTGTATTGTTGAGGGAATGGAAGCATGAAAATAAATAATCCGTATATGTTCAGCACAAATGCAAAGCTTTTCCAAATACACATACTACAATGCGTACACACACACACACACACACACACCACACATGCACATGTGAGAGTATGTGTATTTGTGATCAAACCCAGAAGCAGTTTACCATTGAGCTGCTTCCCTAGTACTTAAAAAAAAAAAAAAATCGAGACGGAGTCTCATTAATTTGCTGAGTCTGACCTTGAACTTCCCTCAGCCTCCTGAGTTGTTGGGATTACAGGCATGTGCCACCATGCCTGGCTATTCTGACTTTTTTTGGTTTAAAGAAGCATGATGTGTGGGTGTAGAAACCATGGATCTGAGGGACTGACTATATATTTTTTAAAATTTTATTTTTTTTATTTTTGCATTTTGATTCATTGTACACAAATGGGGTACAACTTTTCATTTCTGTGGTAAAGCATGATGTAGATTCATACCATTTGTGTAATCATACATGTAATGATGTCTGTCTCAGTCCCCCATCTTTCATATCCCCACCCCCTCCTCCCTCTAATTTCCCTCTACATAATCTAAAGTTTCTCCATTCTTCTCTCATCCCCCACCTCCACCCCCATTACATATCATCATACTTATCAGGGAAAAAATTCAGTCTTTGGTTTTTTGGGTTTGGCTTATTTCACTTAGCACAATACTCTCCAATTCCATCCATTTATCTGCAAATGCCATAATATTATTATTCTTTATGGCTGAATAATACTCCACTGTGTATGTAGACCACAGTTTCTTTATCCATTCATCTGTAAAAGGGCATCTAGTTTGGTTCCACAATCTAGCTATTGTGAAATGAGCAGCTAGAAACATTGATGTTGCTGTGTTACTGTAGTATGCTAATTTAAAGTCCTTTGGGGAGTTTCAAGATGGCGGACTACAGGGCGGTGCATTTCATGTTGCTCCAGGACTCAGGATTCAAAAGAGGAGATAGTGAGAGACTTGGGACCAACTCAAAGCTGCCAGGTGAGTCTCTTCCGTTGGGGAGGCGTCCCGGATGGGGCGGTAGTCCCGGAACGCAGGGCACTTTGTGAAGTAGAGTTGCCCGGCGAGACAGCCCTCCCCCCGCTGGAGCAGTGAACACGGACAACTGAGAACTTTGCAGAGGAAGCTGCTCAGCACAGCGCTTGGTTTCAGAGTAACCCGCCGGGGCTCCGGTGGCTGCCAGAGGAAGAGCTGGGCGGCGAGCTGTTTGGACTCAGAGCAACCTCCTGAAAAACGTGGGGGGGCTGCCCTACGGAGGAGGAGGTGCACAGTGAGTTGCTTGGTCTCCAAGCGACCACACAGAACACCAGGTGGCTGCCTAGAGGAAGAGGCATCCGGCGGGTCTCTGGGGCTCAGAGCATCTGTACGAGGCTCCAGGTGGCTGCTCAGAGGAAGGGTTGCATAGCCAGGTGATCAGGTGCAAAGCACGGTCCAGGGACCTAGGCGGCTTCTTGGTGGAAGAGCTGCACAGAGACAAGCTGAGGGGCGGAGCGAAGGTTCCAGGACTGCGGGCAGCTTCTCTGAGGAGGGGCAGCCTATGGAGACTCGTCTGCGAAGGGCAGGGCTCCCAGGCCCAGGAGGTAGGTCCAGGCCCCTGGGAACGTTGCCTGGGAAGGCTGCCTTGCCCAGGTGGTAGTTGTGGACTGAGGGGAACCTCCAGGAGGGGAACTGACCAGCGAGACCTCCCCACCAGGTGAGTCTTCCCCGCCGGGTGAGGTTTTCCCACAAGGATGGTAAAACCAGAGACACAGGCCCAAACAGGCCTTGCCTCAGCCCACAGCCTAGTTCCCCTGTGGTTGACCATTGGTCAACAAGTGGAGGCACCTCTGCCCACTAGCAGGGAATATACCCCACCTGAGGCCACCACCCCTAGAGAGGCAGCTTCCTTGGGGAGCACCACATTATCAACTTCCTCCAAGACTTCAGGCTACTGAAGGATAAGAGGGGATATACTAGCAATCTTCAGGGACATTATAAGTCAATAGAGGAAATCTGCAACATCTCAGCAGTCCACTGATACCTGAACGACATGAGAAAACAAGGGAAGAAAATGCCTCAAACAAATCTAGATGTTACATCAATAAAATCCAATGACGGCATGGCAGAAGAAAGGTCAGAAAGGGAGTTCAGAATGTACATAATTAACATGATAAGGGAAGCAAACAATGAAATGAAAGAGCAAATGCAGGCATTGAATGATCGCATCAATCGACAGTTAAAAGAGCAAATACAGGAAGCAAAAGATCATTTCAATAAAGAGTTAGAGATATTGAAAAAAAAAACAAACAAAAATCCTTGAAATGAAGGAAGCAATAAACCAAATTAAGAACTCCATAGAAAGCACAACCAATAGGATAGAATACCTGGAAGACAGAACCTCAGATATTGAAGATAAAATATTTAACCTCGAAAACAAAGTTGAACAAACAGAGTAGATGGTAAGAAATCATGAACAGAATCTCCAAGAACTATGGGATATCATGAAAAGGCCAAATTTGAGAATTACTGGGATTGAGGAAGGCTTAGAGAAACAAACCAAAGGGATGAACAATCTATTCAATGAAATAATTTCAGAAAATTTCCCAAATCTGAAGAATGAAATGGAAAATCAAATCCAAGAGGCTTATAGGACTCCAAATACACAAAATTACAACAGACCCACACCAAGACACATTATAATGAAAATACCTAACATACAAAATAAAGACAGAATTTTAAAGGCTATGAGAGAAAAGAACCAAATTACATTCAGGGGGAAACCAATACGGACATCAGCAGATTTTTCAATCCAGACCTTAAAAGCTAGAAGGGCCTGGAACAACATTTTTTAAGACCTGTAAGAAAATGGATACCAACCAAGAATCTTATACCCAGCAAAACTTACCTTCAGATTTGACGATGAAATAAAATCCTTCCATGATAAGCAAAAGCTAAAAGAATATACAAAAGAAAGCCAGCATTACAGAACATTCTCAGCAAAATATTCCATGAGGAAGAGATGAAAACCAAAGAAGAAAATCAGCAAAGGGACGAGCTATCCTAAAGGAACTCTCAAATAAAGAGGAACCAAGTCGTGTCAAAAAAAAAACAAATAAATAAATAAAATGATCAAATGACCGGGAATGCAAATCATATCTCAATAATAACCTTGAATATTAATGGCCTGAATTCATCAATCAAAAGACATACACTGGCATATTGGATCAAAAAGAAAGATCCAACAATATGTTGCCAACAAGAAACTCATCTCTTAGAAAGAGATACCCATAGGCTAAAGGTGAAAGGATGGGAAAAAACATACCATGCACATGGATTCAGCAAAAAAGCTGGGGTATCCGTCCTCATTTCAGATAATGTGGACTTCAAGTAAAGGTAGTCAAAAGGGATAAAAAAGGACATTTCATACTGCTTAAGGGAACCATAAATCAGGAAGACATAATAATTATAAATATCTATGCCCCAAACAGTGACTCATCCATGTAAGTCAAACAAATCCTTCTAAATCTCAGAAACGAAATAGACCATCATACAATAATACTAGGTGATTTTAACACACCTCTCTCACCACTGGACAGATCTTCCAAACAAAAATTGAACAAAGAAACCATAGAACTCAATAACACAATCAATAATTTAGACTTAACGGACATTTATAGAATATACCATCCAATGAAGAGTGAATACACTTACTTCTCTGCAGCGCATGGATCCTTCTCTAAAATAGACTATATATTATGCCACAAAGCTAATGTTAGCAAATACAAGAAGATAGAGACACTACCTTGTATTCTATCAGATCATAATTGATTGAAATTAGAAATAAATGAAAGAGTAAAAAACAGAAATTACTCCAACATCTGCAGATTAAACAATATGCTATTATATGATGAATGGATAACAGAAGATATTAGGAAGGAAATTAAAAAATTCTTAGAGGTAAATGAGAACAAAGAAACATCATATCAAAATCTCTGGGACACTATGAAAGCAGTACTTAGAGGAAAATTTATTTCATGGAGCACATTCAATAAAAGAAGTAAAACTCAACAAATAAATGACCTAACACTACAGCTCAAAGCCCTAAAAAAAGAAGAACAGACCAACACCAAAAGTAGTAGAAGACAGGAAATAGTTAAACTCAGAGCTGAAATCAACAAAATTGAAACAAAAGAAACAATACAAAAAATCAACAAAATAAATAGTTGGTTCTTCGAAAAAATAAACAAAATTGATAAACCCTTGGCCACACTAACAAAGAGAAGACGAGAGAAAACCCAAAGCACCAAAATTCAGAATGAACAAGGAAATATCACAACAGACACGATTGAAATACAAAACATAATTAGAAGCTATTTTGAAAATCTATACTCCAACAAAATAGAAAATTTTGAAGATATCAACAAGTTTCTGGAGACATACGAATTGCCTAAACTAAACGAGGAGGAAATACACAATTTAAATAGACCAATTTCAAGTAATGAAATGGAAGAAGTCATCAAAAGCCTACCAACAAAGAAAAGTCCAGGACCTGATGGGTTCTCAGCCGAGTTCTACAAAACCTTTAAAGAAGAGCTCATTCCAATACTTTTCAAAGTATTCCATGAAATAGAAGAGGAGGGAACTCTCCCAAACTCATTCTATGAAGCCAATATCACCCTGATATCTAAACTAGACAGAGACACATCGAGGAAAGAAAATTTTAGACCAATATCCTTAATGAACATCGACGCAAAAATTCTCAACAAAATTTTAGCAAATCGCATACAAAAACATATTAAAAAGATAGTGCACCATGATCAAGTGGGTTTCATCCCAGGGATGCAAGGTTGGTTCAACATCAGGAAATCAATAAATGTAATTCACCATATCAACAGACTTAAAGTCCAGAATCACATGATTATTTCAATAGATGCAGAAAAAGCATTTGATAAAATACAGCACCCCTTCATGCTCAAAACACTAGAAAAAATTGGGATACTGGAAACATTCCTTAACATTGTAAAGGCCATCTATGCTAAGCCCATGGCTAATATCATTCTAAATGGTGAAAAACTGAAAGCATTCCCCCTAAAATCTGGAACAAGGCAGGATGCCCTCTTTCACCACTCCTATTCAATATCGTCCTTGAAACTGTAACCAGAGCAATTAGACAGACCAAAGAAATTAAAGGGATACAAATAGGAAAAGAAGAACTCACACTATCCCTATTTGCTGATGATATGATTATATACTTAGAGGAACCAGGAAATTCCACCAGAAAACTTTTAAATCTCATAAGTGAATTCAGTAAAGTAGCGGGATATAAGATCAATGCACATAAATCTAAAGCATTTTTATACATAAGTGATGAATCTTCAGAAAGAGAAATTAGGAAAACTACCCCATTCACAATAGCATCGAAAAAAATAAAATACTTGGGAATCAATCTCACAAAAGAGGTGAAAGACCTCTACAATGAGAACTACAGAACACTAAAGAAAGAAATTAAAGAACACCTTAGAAGATGGAAAGATCTCCCATGTTCTTGGATAGGCAGAATTAATATTGTCAAAATGGCCATATTACCAAAAGTGCTATACAGATTCAATGCAATTCCAATTAAATTCCCAATGATGTACCCTACAGAAATAGAACAAGCAATCATGAAATTCATCTGGAAGAATAAGAAACCCAGAATAGCTAAAGCAATCCTTCGCAGGAAAAATGAAGCTGGGGATATCGCAATACCAGAACTTGAACTCTACTACAAAGCAATAGTAACAAAAATGGCATGGTATTGGTACCAAAATAGACAGGTAGATCAATGGTACAGAATAGAGGACACGGATAAAAACCCAAATAAATACAATTTTCTTATACTAGACAAAGGGGCCAAAAATATGCAATGGAGAAAAGATAGCCTCTTTAACAAATGGTGCTGGGAAAATTGGAAATCCATATGCAACAGAATGAAACTAAACCCATATCTCTCACCATGCACGAAACTAAACTCAAAATGGATTAAGGACCTTGGAATCAGACCAGAGACCTTGTATCTTATAGAAGAAAAAGTAGGTCCAGATCTTCAACATGTCAGCTTAGGACCAGACTTCCTCAACAGGACTCTCATAGCACAAGAAATAAAAGCAAGAATCAACAACTGGGATAGATTCAATCTAAAAAGCTTTCTCTCAGCAAAGGAAACTATCAGCAATGCGAAGAAAGAGCCTACAGATTGGGAGAAAATCTTTGCCAATCATACTTCAGATAGAGCACTAATCTCCAGAATCTATAAAGAACTCAAAAAACTCATCACCAAGATAACCCAATCAACAAATGGTCTAAGGAAATGAACAGACACTTCACAGAAGAAGACCTACAAGCAATCAACAATCAAATGGAAAAATGTTCAACATCTCTAGTAATAAGAGAAATGCAAATCAAAAGCACCCTAAGATTCTATCTCACCCCAATTAGAATGGCGATTATCAAGAATACAAGCAACAATAGGTGTTGGCGAGGATGTGGGGAAAAAGGAACACTCATACATTGCTGGTGGGGTTGCAAATTAGTGCAGCCACTCTGGAAAGCAGTATGGAGATTCCTTAGAAAACTTGGAATGGAACCACCATTTGACCCAGCTATCCCACTCCTTGGCCTATATCCAGAGGACTTACAATCAGCATACTACAGAGATACAGCCACATCAATGTTCATGGTTGCTCAATTCACCATAGCCAAATTGTGGAACCAACCTAGATACCCTTCAGTTGATGAATGGATAAAGAAACTGTGGCATATATATACAATGGAATATTACTCAGCCATAAAGAATGATAAAATTATGGAATTTGTAGGCAAATGGATGAAATTGGAGAATATCATGCTAAGTGAGGTAAGCCAACCTCAAAAAACCAAAGGAAGAATGATCTCGCTGATAAGTGGATGATGACACATAATGGGGCATGGGAGGGGTTAGTTTTAGGGTTAGAGTTAGGGTTAGGGAGGGGGGCAAGAATGGGGGAAGGAAGGACTGTATAGAGGGAAAAGATGGATGGGAGGGGTGGGGGGAAGGGAAAAAATAACAGAATGAATCAACCAATATTACCCTATGTAAATTTATGATTACACAAATGGTATGCCTTTATTCCATGTACAAACAGAGAAACAATATGTATCCCATTTGTTTACAATAAAAAAAATAAATAAATAAAAATAAAGTCCTTTGGGTATAAACCAAGGAGTGGGATAATTGGGTCAAAAGATTGGTCCATTCCAAGTTTTCTGAGGAATCTCCATATTGCTTTCCAGAGTGTCTGCACCAATTTGCAACTCCACCAGCAATGAGTGAGTGTGACTTTTTCCCCACATCTACTACATTTTAATGACTTCATTGGTCTCTTAGTCTACATATATCTTGAATGACTCTTAGCTTGTAGTTCCTGTTCCTTTTTCATAAGGCTATATCTTGACATTTTAAAAATAAACTAAGTAGGTAACTTCTTGTCTCTTTATTTTTGAAGCTAAAAGCTAGGTCTGAAATGTTCCCATTCTTTGTGTTATAGTTTCTCTTAGAGGCTTCATAGGTGTGTAGATGAATTATACATCTATCAGAATAAGTACTGTTCTCCAAATATTTAACTTCTTTCTCCCTGAGTATGTGGAGACCTATAACAAACCCCTTCAATATTATTTTATGGAATCCCAATTTAGAAATTGTTGGCTAGGCTATTTGGAAATTGTTCTCTTCTGCCCATAAACAGAGAGAAGAACGTGAATTCATGCCTTGAATTTTGTATGTGTCTTCATCATTACTCAGTCCATAAAAGATGACTTAGCATTCGTAGTGGACCAAGCACTGTGCTGGCTCTGGGAACACCAAGTCTCATAATTCTTCCCAGTTCAAAAAGACTTTGTGGAGGGCTGGAGATATAGCTCAGTTGGTAGAGTGCTTGCTTTGCAAGCACAAGGCCCTGGGTTCAATCCCCAGTACTGCAAAAATAAATAAATAAAATAAAATAAAATAAATAAAAAAAATTTTAAAAAGACTTTATGGGATAAGGAACACATGAACACATAAACACTGGTGTTCTGGCAACAGAGAAAGAAAGTATATAATTCTAATAGCACTGACTTAAAGGCTACCTGATAAAACATGCATAACAAAAACAGGAGTAGTCCCTCAATTACTGTGAGGTTTGTTTAAAATATAAAGGCAAATGTTTTCTTTGTAAGTGAAGTTTTTTTTTTTTTTTTTTAATAACTCCAAGGATAAAAGATAACCAATCCTGTTTTATCAAAATGTTACAAAACCTTTTGGTATTCACTAAATTGTGGTTTCAATTTAGGTTAAAAAAGTTATTTTGGTTTAATACTAAACTTCTTTAAGATTTACTGAGAGAAACTGGATAAGGTAGTGTATGCTTGTAATCTCAGCTATTCAGGAGGCTGAGGCCGGAGGATCTCAAGTTCAAAGCTAGTCTCCTTAATTTAGTGAGACCGCTGTCTCAAATAGAGGAGGTGTGGCTCAGTGGTAGATCAGTGGTAGAGAGTTTTTGGGTTCAATACCCTGAAGTTTTAAATTTTTCTAGTGAGATAATGCTTTTAAATACAAGGTTATATAAAGACTAATAGGAAAGTATTTAGTCTATACTTAGTGTTTTAGAGGTTGTTTAGAAAAGTAACAAAAAAACTAACATTTGTTAAGAGCTTTATAGTTTAGTGTTTTGTTATTTTCTTTTTTTTTTTTTATTCTTAAAAGTAGGCTTTTTTAAATTTTTTTATTTTTTTTATTTTTTTTTTTTACGTTTACATAGGGTAATGATGTTTATTATATTTTTCCCCTCCCCCCCACCCCTCCCACCCCTCCCACCCCTCCCACCCCTCTTTTCCCTCTACACAGTCCTTCTTTCCTTCATTCTTACTGCTCTCCTTAGCCTAACTCTAAACCTAACCCTAAACCTAATGCTAGCCCGTCCCACCCCCCATTATATGTCCTCATCCGCTTATCAGCGAGATCATTCGTCCTTTAGTTTTTTGAGATTGGCTTATCTCACTTAGCATGATATTCTCCAATTTCGACCATTTGCCTACAAATGCCATAATTTTATCATTCTTCATTGCGGAGTAATATTCCATTGTATAAATATGCCACAGTTTCTTTATCCATTCATCAACTGAAGGGCATCTAGGTTGGTTCCACAATCTGGCTATGGTGAATTGAGCAGCAATGAACATTGATGTGGCTGTATCTCTGTAGTATGCTGATTTTAAGTCCTTTGGGTATAGGCCAAGGAGTGGGATAGCTGGGTCAAATGGTGTTTCCATTCCAAGCTTTCTGAGGAATCTCCACACTGCTTTCCAGAGTGGTTGCACTAATTTGCAACCCCACCAGCAATGTATGAGTGTTCCTTTTTCACCACATCCTCACCAACACCTATTGTTGCTTGTATTCTTGATAATCGCCATTCTAATTGGGGTGAGATGAAATCTTAGGGTAGTTTTGATTTGCATTTCCCTTATTACTAGGGATGTTGAACATTTTTTCATATATCTGGTGATTACTTGTACATCTTCTTCTGTGAAGTGTCTGTTCATTTCCTTAGCCCATTTGTTGATTGGATTATTTGTATTCTTCGTGTAGAGTTTTTTGAGTTCTTTATAGATTCTGGAAATTAGCGCTCTATCTGAGGTATGGTTGGCAAAGATATTCTCCCACTCTGTAGGCTCTCTCTTCACATTTCTGATAGCTTCCTTTGCTGAGAGAAAGCTTTTTAGTTTGAATCTATCCCAGTTGTTTATTCTTGCTTTTATTTCTTGTGCTATGGGAGTCCTGTTAAGGAAATCTGATCCTGAGCCAACAAGTTGAAGATTTGGACCTACTTTTTCTTCTATAAGATGCAGGGTCTCTGGTCTGATTCCGAGGTCCTTGATCCATTTTGAGTTGATTTTTGTGTAGGGTGAGAGATAGGGGTTTAGTTTCATTCTATTGCATATAGTTTTCCAGTTTTCCCAGCACCATTTGTTGAAGAGGCTATCTTTTCTCCATTGCATATTGTTGGAACCTTTGTCTAGTATGAGAAAATTGTATTTATTTGGGTTTGTGTCCATGTCCTCTATTCTGTACCCTTGATCTACCTGTCTATTTTGGTACCAATACCATGCCGTTTTTGTTACTATTGCTTTGTAGTAGAGTTGAAGATCTGGTATTGCAATACCCCCTGCTTCGCTCTTGCTACTGAGGATTGCTTTAGCTATTCTAGGTTTTTTATTCTTCCAGATGAATTTCATAATTGCTTGCTCTATTTCTGCAAGGTACATCATTGGGATTTTAATTGGAATTGCATTGAATCTGTATAGAACTTTAGGTAGTATAGCCATTTTGATGATATTAATTCTGCCTATCCAGGAACATGGGAGATCTTTCCATCTTCTAAGGTTTTCTTGAATTTCTTTCTTTAGTGTTCTGTAGTTCTCATTGTAGAGGTCTTTCACCTCTTTTGTGAGATTGATTCCCAAGTATTTTATTTTTTTCGAAGCTATTGTGAATGGGGTAGTTTTCCTAATTTCTCTTTCTGAAGATTCATCACTTATGTATAAAAATGCATTGGATTTATGAGCATTGATCTTAAAAATATGGAACGCTTCACTTGTGCTCGCTTCGGCAGCACATATACTAAAATTGGAACGATACAGAGAAGATTAGCATGGCCCCTGCGCAAAGTGTTTTGTTATTTTCTAATCATTCTTGTGTTACTATCTCCAACAAAGAAATGCTTAAAAAGTCTAGTATACTAATATCCTTTGAAATATAATGAAATATAATTGATAAGGAGATGTTCAATGGTGCTATAGAAAATTGCTCAAAGGTAACAAGGAGAAAGTACACAAATAGGCATAATATACAGATCGGGAAATTCATAGCTAAACCACTGAACACTGAACCTCAGCAGTAACAATGCCAACAAAAATGCAACTAAAAAAAAAACAACAATAAAAATTGAAAGTCATTTTAAAACTGGAAAGTCATTTTAAAAATAACAATCCTCATTTTGGTGAGAGTAAACCACAAATTTGAAATGTGGCATAGCCTTACTGGGAAGGGAGCAGACAAAATGTCTCAAAAAATTTTCAAAAACATATGTGATCTTTGGTTCATTAGTACCACCTCCAGGGTCTTTTTTTCTTCATGAAAATGCATAGTGTTTGAGCAGAATGAGTTTGTGTGACCTTCAGGATAGTGTGGTGATATAAAGCTCATTATTTCCATGTTACAGATGAGAAGACCAATATTTAGAGAATAAGTTAAGTGAATTGTACCAAAACTCACCACTAGGCAGTGAAAGACAGGCACGGATCAGATTTTGGGGTCTCAACTTCACAACTATTGCTTATGCTGAAAACTTTTGGTTCAAGATGGTTTTGGGGGTAACTTCTTCATGCTACACTCAGTGTTAGACTCTGGCTCTACAAAGGTAACAATAAATGCTAATATTTATTGAACATTTACTGTGCATGAACTTTTTCATGTGTGGATCATGTGATCCTATTATGTAAACAGCATTTTGTGTCCCATTTTTTCAACAAGGAAGCTAACGGTCCAAATATCAAACAGCTGAGTTAACAAACTAATCTGAGCAATCTTGCTCCAGAGTCCTCTTTCCTAACCATTGCATTGAATTCTTTTCCCAAGACAGAACATCTGTAGACCCTGTCCTCAAGGAGCAGCTATGATTCAGAATAAATGTCAGTAATACCGTGGGGACACAGAGGAAAACTGTATTATGTACATAACTATGCTTTGAGCCTCCTAGTGCTGATGGCAGTGGATGGGAGGGACCTGCATATTGTCACGATTTATAAAACCAATTTATATTTGTATTTGCAGCTTAAAATAATCACATCCACTGACTGGGAAGATTCTGGAACAAGGTGCATATATTTTCACTTTTTTATTGATTAAAAATTCTGTGTTTTTTGACCTTCCCCTTTATAAAACCAGGAAAACTGTAAATATTCACAGAAAAAGAGTGGAACAAAATGCATGAAATATTAACAGACCTTTTTCAACTCTCACCAACAAAAGAATTGCTTGTTTTCTATATGTCTCTATATAGTTTATTTTTGACTTGCATAATGATATAAATATTAATGTAGAACATTTAATTAACAACCTCTGTGCAGTGAGCATATAGTCCAGCTGTATTTTATATAGGTGTTTAGGGGCAAATGGCAGAGGTCACCACGTGGACTTTAAGTGATTCTCCAGATTCAAACCTAGGTTGCATCTTTTGCATTGGTCAATGTGGGTGCTCACATACGTGTCTCTCCTGGGACTTCAAAAGTCAAGAGTGCAACTGTACGACTGGCCACAGAAAGTGCATTGGCATAAATATTCATTGTCAAACCAAATAAAAAATATGTAACTTTTGAAACATGTAATTGCTATTTTGAATTAAAAGATGAATTTATTAAAGCTCGAAAGTACAAAAAGGAATTTCATTACCAGAATATCATCAAAGAAATAATGCTGTCCAGAGTTTTCCAGCTTTGAGCGAAGTCACAATATAACCACCACTAGTCTCTTATTAGATGCTCTCTTGAAAGTGAGTTTGGGGTAATTTTCAGGCTCTAATACAAAAAGCAAACACCAGTTGAACCCTTCCTCATACTAAGTGCTTAAGGGCATTTCTCCTTTGAGCCTCACAACAGATTTTGTTGTAATCATCATAACTGTGGACATGGAGGCTTAGAAAGCACAAGTAACTGGCTGAGAGTCAGACTCTTGTGAGTTGTAAAGAAAAGAATCAAACCCAAGCAGCAATTTGGTTTTTACTCATTTACTGGATGGCCTGTTGCACCAAAGAAATAAAATACTAAACAGGAAGCATTTGATAACCACTTCTCCCATGTCTTCTGCTTCCACCCCCGTCTACCTCACCTACAACAACTCCTCCAATGCTCTACATAACATATTTTAAATTTGCTAATTACTATATTTTTATGGTTATCATTTAAATATAATGAGATAATTGGGTAGCATTAAACACATCCAGCAGTGCTGAAAAAGGAGAGTTAGGATTCTCTGGTGTAGATAAAAGAGATAAACCATTCCTTATCTTTCCTCATTATTATAATGTTATAAATAGCTCCATATGATTTTGCAGTTTTTTTTTTTTTACAAATATGCCCACAATGCAATTGTGGATACTATTTTAAACAAAATGGTCTTTTTCTGTTATTTCTGTAGTGTCTCCTTACACTAGGAATAGGGTAGGTTGAAGAGAACAAGTTGCATTTTCCAATTCTGAAATACCCCACTAATTAATAATTTAAGTATGTAATTAATGCATAAGCTTAAGAGGAGTGTCTATTCTATCTTTAGAAGTACAAGACAGCAGGATAATAGTGGGAAGCTCATCCTTTAGAAGTCCTGGGTTTCCCTCTTAGAGATGCAAAAGATTAATTTTAAGAAATAACTAGTGGAAAATTAGAGCAGAATTCACATAGAAATGTGGAAAAATAGTGGAGGATTTGTAGTTCAATAATTGGCAAATTTCCATTTTTGTCATGTCTGAGCTAAATTACCCCAGGAAGTTGAATAGAAATTGGTTTCCTCTCATATAAAAATAGGTCCAGTTCACCACCATTGTAGCAATCAGATTCCTGGATGGATCCTTTGTTCTTGGTTTGCCCAATTCAATCCTTGGTAGAAATATTAATTCATTTATAAAACTCAGTTCCAGAATTTACACACTGCCACATCCACTCCTATGTGTTCTCCATACTTTTTGAAATGGACAAGTTTTATTTTTATAATCTGACCAAATAATAATAAGTTTGTGATACTGGGATTTAACCCAGTGGTGCTCTACCACTGAGCAATACCCACTAGGCTCCCTTCCTTTTTAAATTTTAATTTTGAAACAGGGTCTAAGTTGCTCAGGTTGGCCTGGAACATGTATTGTCCTGCCTCAGCCTCTTGAGTCACTGGGATAACAGGCCTGAGCCAACATGCCCAGCAAATAATAATGTTATTTTGAGAGAAAGAGAGAGAGGAAAAAAAAAAAAAAATCTTAGTTTTTAAGAAAATTTGGCCACAAGGGGGAAGTAGAAGAATTTGCTCAGGATTTCCAGCAGTGGTTTTGTTATTGTTTAATTTCTCCTTCTCATTTTCCTGCTTTACTTCCTCGGTTTTCTTTTGCATCTTGTACTTGTCTCTCAGACTTCCTGATTCTAAAAGTACCCTCAGAGGCCCCATACTTGGAAAGTGTATTGAAGTTAACCACCTTTGATATCAGACCAATTTCTGCAGGATGAGGTGAGTGGTTCCTTGCCAACAAAACTGCTTTCGATTCCAGGCCTGTCCGGGTGGATTGCAAAGCAGTCATTGCTCACTGCTGCGCTGTCCTAATGCACTTAATCACTGACAAGGAATTATCTGTGGTCAGAGGAGATGGCTGGCTATAAGAACTGGCACAACACCTATAGGATAAAGAGACCCTTTCAGGTCCTGCTCTCTCAGGGAATTACTCATCTAGATTGCCTGCTCCAAACTCAGGATTTCTCTCGAATCTACCTGTTTTGTTATCCACCCTCGTCCACCCCATTTCCAATGACTAAGGGCTCTTTTCAAATGCATTCAGTTTGTCTGCACTTGCTTCAAGTTCAAATTTTAGGCTCCATGGTCTTAATAATTTGTTTTCAAGACTTTTTTCTTTATTTGACTATTATGTATTGTGAGCCACATTCATCATGCCTTTTTCATGGTACAGGCTAGGGCATCAGATGAGCAAGGGCCCTGCTGCTAAGAACCTGTGGTGTGGTGAGTCGTTTTCTACTGTTGATATTTTGACCTTCAGGGATATTCTGATTCTCACAAAAGGTAAGAGTATATGGATTAGGGACTGTGCAGAAAGATGGTTCTGGGAGGTCACATTGGAAAGGAGGGCTTTGGATAATTGGGAGGCACTGAACATACTCTGCTTCTACAAAAATCCTATCAAAGATGTTTGAGAGTGTTTCTAAGAAAGCAAGCTGTTGGAGGGAAAACCAAAATGTCTCCAAAATACTTGTGACTCTCAAGTCCTTTGATGTATGGTTGCTCTCTATGTAATTCTATTAAATGTCCACCAGGACTAAAACAAATAGAAATAAAAACTCAAAGGTGCATGGAGGGAATGGTAAAGGGAAATTCACAAATAATGGCAAAGCCTTTATCTCGACCCTGAACTGGTGAGAGCAGCAACTGTAGGAGAGCCATTCCCACAGGAGATGGATGCTTTGGCAGTGAAGCAGTTGAGACCAATGTCTCAGCATCTCACCCTGCCTCCTAGTCTTCATCTGATGCACCCACTGGCAGAACCCACCAAGAAGCCAGAGGGAAAGGAAGCATGGTATAGGAGATCCCCAAAGGCCAACCCTCTGGAACCCAGATCAAGATAAATTAGAGCAGTGAGTAGATAAGGAGAACAAACAGAATACGCAGCAAAAAGACCACTTCAAATGTGCCCCAACTCAACTTGCTAATTATTACAGTTCAAATCCCTTTGTTTCTTTATGCCACTATTTCAATTCTTATATAATTTTGAAACTATCTGCAAAGCAAGCATTCAACATTGCATTAAGGAATATTTTTGGAATTTATACTATGTACCAAACGTGTCTCAGAGCTGGAAATGCTCTCTGCCATTTAGAAACTTACCTTTTAGTGAGTGATGTCTTTATAGAGTTCAGCATAGTGTTATAGGAAGAGAAAGTCATGTTAGAGGTATCTCTTCTGTAATCAGGGGCATTCAGAAAGGTTTTCTAAATGCAATAATGGTTAAGCTTATTTGTGGAAAATGACAAAAGGAAAAAAAGGAGTGGAATAAGAATGTTCAAGCAGAAATGAAAATATAAGGAAAGGCCCAAAAATAAGAGAGGACATCTGTCTTTTTGTGGAACGGCAGATGCCTCATCCGGGGAGTGTGAAGTCAGAGACAGAGGTGACAGGTAAGGTAGGAGAGGTGAGAGAGGCAGAAGATAAAGGCGAAGGAGGTCTCTTTGGGGAGGAGGGCTCTGGTTAATTGCAGGGCACCTAACATGCTCTGCTTTTGCAAAAATCCTGTCAAAAATGTTTGTGAGTATTTTTGAAGAAAGAAGGTCGTTGGAGGGAAAACCAAAATTTTTCCAATGTGTTCATGAATCTGAAGTCCTTTGATGTATGGATGCTCTCTTAAATGTCCACCAGGACTAAAACAAATGGGATTAAAAACTGTCCAAATGCTGCTGTGGTGTTTTTTGCCATTACCAGTAAGCGACCTCTAACTCAGCATTACTGAACTCTAACCTCTCTGACAATGAAGGCCTCCCCAGTGGGCACCAGAGCAGCAGCATGTGGAGGCAAAGCCCCCGTGTTATCTTCCTCCTCCAGCCTCAGAACTAGAACCAGACTGATTACATTAAATTCAGGATCTAACATAAACTAGCTTTTGTGACATAAACACTCCGTATAATTAGTCTATATCTTACTTTCTTTACCTATGGGATCTTGAGAACTAGAATGTTTGTGATTAAAATTCACTACAGGTTCTTTGCGCAGGAAGTGAGACAATTAATTAATTTAAAAAAGAGATTTTATAATGCATAAGCCACCATGCTGCCTGAGACTGTCATGGCCTGTCCTAGTAGGAGGACAGAAAGAACCCTATGGGCTGAAGTTCAGAGTGGTGGGAGTCAGGTGGTGGGGGCAAGTGGTACCTTTCTAGGCACTGGTTAGTAAGAAGGGAAAATCCCTGGGAGCAGGGGCTGAGTGCCTGTAGCTGCTGTGTGGCACAGCGATTCCACTGTCGGCACAAATGCTTGACTCATTTCTTCTTGGATTTTGTTGTGAGGGAGCTACAAAGCAGGATAGCGTCTGTGATCCTGGTTTGTGGGGGTCTTCTCTGCCATGTCTTGTGTGGAGGAGGAAAGGGTTAACTGCTGGAGGAGAATGTTGGCAGTTTTTCTATCTATGGCCCCAAAACTTACCTACTCAATGAACACACAAGAGCCAATGCTCTTTTAATGAGGGTGGTGTGACGGGTCTGGTCATACCAGCTCTGGCCTCTTTACAACAACATGGAGTTGCCCAACTCTCCTTTATTTATAATATACAGGTAAAGGGGGCAAGGATTGGGAGGAGCTTCTTCTGTGATGGACAGGATAGGGTGGAATTCTGGGAGCCATCCTGTTAGGAGGAAAATTCCAGAAGGAGGCAGGGAACCACTCCCATGCAGTGCTATATACTTCCCGGCAGTTCCTAGAAGCCAGGCCTCTGAGTCCCATGGCTCAACCTAGTCTGTTTCTGTTAAATAAGGATGGCTTCCTACACTGGTTTCCAATTTGTAAGACAGTAGCACCTTAATATCTTGTTTCCCTGATGGATGCCGGCCCAAAATCTTGAAGCCTGTGTTTCTGCTTCTGCAGATGGAAATTGAGGAAGGTCACACCCTTTCATGACACTGAGCACAAGTGTGTCACTGAGATCCCCATTTTCCTCTTGGACCCCTAAGAGAAAATACCAGGGTTCAGTGCCAGAATTTTGCCCTGAAGCAACATGTAATTTAGACCCCAGAATTATCATGATTATGTACACCTGGTCCTGATGACAGTTAGGGATACCAACTCTTCAGGAAAATTTGTGATTCCTTCTGCATTCATCAGATTTTCATCACTGTGACCAAAATACATGCCAAGAACAACTTAGAGGAAGAAAAGTTCATTTTGGCTCATGGTTTCAAAGATTTAGTACATGGTTGGTGGAGTCTATTGCTCTGGGCCCAAGGTAAGGCAAGAACCTCAAGGTGGAAGGGCATGATGTAGGAGCACTGCTTACCTCAAGGCAGCCAGGAAGCAGAGAGGGAGCAAAGGGGAAAAGGGTCACAGAGAAGATGAACCCCTCCAGCGCATAGTCTTGGTGACCCACCTCATCCAGCCGTACCCAGCTGCTTACAGTTAACACCCAGTCCATTCAAACAAGGATGGACAGATTAGGTCATAACTCTCATGAGTCAATCATTTTAACTCTGAATATTCCTGCATTAACACAGGAGCTTTTGGGGGGACACCTCATATCTAAAATATAACAACTTCTAAAATATTCCTGAACTAATGATATTCTTTGATATATAGATTAGTTACTATAAGCACAGTACAGGCAATATCCAGGATATGATTTTGTCTTAATGGTTAATCTAATTTTACTTTCTATCAAATCACCATAAAAAATAAATTGTGTCTGTTTTTTTTTAATAACTCAAAAAATAGAAACATCACAGATATTAGTGGCAAGGAGAGAAGAGTTTTCACAGAAGTAAGGAATAAGCAAATGGAGGTCAAACTAAGGCTCAGGAAAAATATGTTTGCAGTGAAATGCCTGAAAACAATTGTCAAATTTATTCTGAATTTGGTGTTAAGGATCTTTTTATATAAAGTCATATATAAATGTGTGTGTATCTTTATATATATATATATGGCTTATACATGGAAGGTATTCCTTTCTTTATTAAGAATATTATGGTATTCTTAAAGAATATTGAAATGCAGGGTTCTGTTGTCAAAAATACATGTTCATGAAAATTAGAGATCATTCTCCCTGGCCCTGAACTCTCAGCTCTAATATTATGCTATGTTACAATTCTCTTCTTAATTGTTCCTCCTCCACAAGATTTTTGGCTCTTTGTGTCTAGAGATCTACCTTTGTTATCACCTGCAAGCTGACAAATGTCTAGCTCATAAAGAGTAAGGAACAGTAAGTACTTATGGAATAAATAAATGAGCAAAAGCACGACTTTTGCATATCTGTAGAATACAACTTCAAGTTTGTGTGCTGCCAGATGAAGCAAGGTTGTTGGTATTAATCAAAAATAAACATGTCTAACTGATTGACATGCTACATTATATGTCACTATTGACCTTCAGATGGGGAGTTTATCCTGGATTATCCAGGTGGACCAAATATAAGCCAACCCTCAAAAGCAAAGAACTTTCTTCAGCTTGTGGCACAGGGGGATTCAGAAATATTCAAACCCCAAGAAGGATTTGATGGACCAGTGCTGACTTGGAGATGGCAGGAGGCCACTTGAGGTGGCCTATAGAAGCTGAAAGTCTTTGGTTCTCCATCCACGTAATACTGGATTCTTCCACCAACCTGCATGAACTTGGAAAAAAATTCTTTCCTGAACCTCCAGATAAATGCCCAGACATCTGGCCTGTTTTTAGCGTCATTTTAAGCCAAAAAGGAAGAAAGAAAAGAAAAGAAATTAAAAGTATATTCTATTACCACAGCCAAATATAAGTTTCACGTGGCCCTAAGCTTTACTGTGTCATTGCCCCTGCTATTCAGATTTCACTGTGGCAAAGGAAAATTGACCATTACAAATAGACCAGATCTGTGCAATATAATAAAGTCATAAAATGAAGAGGGAAAATTTAGACCACTTTATCTGAAATCACTGGCACAAGTGTTGACTAATACAAAATGCTTTTTTAAATAAGCAAAAATGACCAAAACAAGCTTTACTTTAAGTAAGTACACGGCACATTTCAGCAAGAATGGCTTCTGTCAAAAAGATTAAAGATAACAAGTGCTGGTGAGGTTGTAGAGAAAAGGGAACACTTGCACACTGTTAGTGAGAATGTAAATTACCTCAGCCATTACAGAAAACAGTATGGAGGCTCCTCAGACAATTAAAAACACAACTACCATATCATCTAGCAATCCCAATACTGGGTATATAGCCAAGAAAATAAAATTTGGCATGTCGAAGAGACATCTTCATTTCCATGTTCACTGCAGAACTGTTCACAATATCCAAAACATGGAAACAGCCCAACTTTCCATCGACTGTTGAATTTAAAAAATGTGGTACAGAGACACACACAGTGTACTATTCAGACATTAAAAGTAATGAAATCCTGCCATGTTCAGCGACATGAATGGAACTGGGGATCATTATATTAAGTGAAATAAGCCAGGCACGGAAAGATACGTTCCACATGATTTCCCTCACATGTGGAATCTAAAATGTTGATTTCACGAAATTCAGAACAGAATGGAGGATACCAGCAGCTGGGGAAGATGGGGAGTTGGTTGGAGAAGGAGAGATGTCGAAAGGTTGATCAAGGGGTGCTAAATTACAGAAAAAGAATTTCTGATGTGCTATTGCATGGTACAGTGTCTGTAGAAAACCATAATGTGCTGCATATTTCAAAATGCTTAAAGAAAGGATCTTGAGAGCACAGAATCCTAATTACCAGGAAACCAGGACAGGATTTTGAATGTTTTCACAATAAAGAAATGATAATGTTTGAGGAAATGGATATTCTTAACCTGACTTAAACTTTATACAGTGTAAACATGTATCAAAACTATACATGGTACCAAATTACATGTATAATTTTTGTGGTTTTATGTAACAATTAAAAATAGCATGGTAGTTATCAGGAATACAAACAACAATAAATGTTGGCGAGGATGTGGGGAAAAGGTATACTCATACATTGCTGGTAGAACTGCAAATTGGTACAACCAATATGGAAAGCAGTATGGAGATTCCTCAGAAAATTTGGAATGGAACCATCATTTGACCCAGTCCCACTCCTTAGTTTAAACCCAATGGACTTAAAATTAGCATACTACAATGACACAGTCACATCGATATTTATAGCAGCTCAATTCGCAATATCCAAACTATGGAACCAACCTAGATGCCCTTCAACAGATGAATGAATAAAGAAAATGTGGTATATATACACAATGGACTATTACTCAGCCTTAAAGAAGAATGAAATTATGGCATTTGCAGGTAAATTGATGGAGCGGAAGACTATCATGCTAAATGAAATAAGCCAATCCCCCAAAACCAAAGGCCAAATTTTTCTCTGATATGTTGATGCTAATTCACCATAAGAGGGGTGGGTAGGGAAAGTGGATGTACTTTGGATTAGGCAGAGTGGAGTGAAGGGAGAGGAGGGGGTATGGGGGTAAAAAGGAGAGCAGAATGACTTGGACATCATTACCCTGTGTACATTTATGATTACATGACCAGTGTGATTCTACATCATGTACAATCAGAAAAATGAGAAGTTATACTGCATTTATGTATGATGTGTCAAAATGCATTCTACTGTCATGTTTGACTAATTAGAACGAATAAAAAATATAATAAAATGTAATGAGAAAATTAAGTATTCAATACATAAAACATGTTCACACAAACTTATCAACTCAAATCATTTAGTAAGTTTAAACATAGACCTATGTATTTCTGATTCTTTTTCATACAGCTGGTCCTCCTTAAAATTCTTTAAAAATTAGTGCAATGGTAGAATTAAGACTCTGATAAAGGTAAGCTACACCCAGCATAGGTACTATTTTGTAATAGGAAGACTTAATTCTGTAAGAAAATAAGGAAAAGTACAAAAGTAACAATTATTTATGTGTCAAAAGTTCTCATATTATTTGGATTTGCAGAGGGTTTGTTCTTGTTGCTATTTTCACTCATGTAGTGTTTAGATGTATTTAGGAATCTAAGGAAGATTCAAGGAGCTCAGCACTGACGTGACAGAGATGCTCCCTGTGGAGCTTAGTAGACACCTACTTTGAACGGAAGAGATGTGGCATTTCTATGAGCCACTTTTCAGTATAAGCCTATTTTGCTCTTTAAGCTGGTGTGTCAAGAGGGTCTTGGACCTTGCAGGCCCTGGTGACTTTTTGGTCCTTTGCCACATGTCACTCTTTTCTCAACTGTAAAGCTACGCTATGAAACTGAAACTCTAGGAAGATGTCAGGGTTTAGACAGTTCTATTTCAAGAGAATATGTAATTAACAACAAGGAAACAGGAGAGGGAACAACACAGATGTACAGTTCTGAATCATGAGAAGTTTCGAATGCCTTCTACTCCATCATATTTCTACTGCAGACTAGTGGGAGCCTGACTTTTAGTGCCTCGATTGAGAAAAGAAAAGCTACAATTCACTTGCCGGCAGGCAAGACTTTCTTTAAAGCATCTTTCTTTTCCAAAAGCAGAAGGAAGTTGTCACTGCTCATATGTAATATCTGATTATGATATATTGAATGTAGTTTTTGGTAAATTCATTTGACTATTCATATAGACATATGAATTTGGTGAATTCATATGTCTATCTCTAGAGTTCTGCATCTTTTCTTACTACCTACCCCTGCAAATGAATTATTTAATTCATTTGCAATTCAGCAAAGGCAAGAATGCTTCTCTTGATCTGGGACAAAATTCTCAAAAAACAGTTGGGGTGAGAGGTTTGTCCAATGATTGGCAAATCCCAGGTCCAATACTATGAAACTGTAAATGCCATTGTCAGTTAACTTGTCTGTATATATCACCAGACTATAAGTTACTTGAAGATGTATATGTATGAATGTGATTTCTCTCTGCATGTATTTATATGTATATGCATATATATATGTGTGTGTGTGTGTGTGTGTGTGTGTGTGTGTGTGTGTATCTATCTATCTATCTATCTATCTATCTATCTATCTACCTACCTACCTATCTCCTGGCAGAAAGTCTTACACAGACTGGTGGTATTTATAAACTTTTAAGAATTGATAAATGAAAGGAAGAAAGAATTAAAGTCCAAGTATTGCTGCGTGATTGATAATAATGAAACAGTTATTTGATATGCAAATTAGCTACCATAAGTCATAGTGCTAGGAGTACCAAGGATACACGTACTGCTGAAACCGGCACGACACTTAGGTAGGACCAAAGTCTACACTCTCTACACTGCTATGAGCTGCCTATTGCTGAGGTGGACTGATGACTCAACACTGCTGTGACCAGTTTGGGTGATGCTGGCTAGAAATGAGTCTAATAGACTGAGACCACAGGATTTCACTTGATGCTGAAGCCATTGCAGAGGCTCCCTCCATAGGCAGGCATGGGATGGGAGCTATTAGGATCTATCCAGTGCTCGGTTCACCAGCACGGCTCTAAGTTCCAGGGTCAAGTGTTACCTTTACTAGCCTGTCCTACCCGCAACAAATGGGGTCTTGCATGATGTCATAATGCCCATGGTTGGGTTGAGGCAATGTTGGTTAAGGTCCCTTGGCTACATAGGCTGACACTAAGCTCAATTATGCCTGAGTCTCACAGCCACATGGACCTGCACTGTCTTGGGTTGTGATGAGGCCTACACCACAGCTGACTGTGATACAGACAGAATATGAGTCCATCCCACTGGCGCACAGGTCTCTGCCTGTCTCAGAGCAGTCTGAGAGCTGGTTTACTACCAAGATTGATACCAAGCTGAATTTCACCTGAGTCTCACAGCTTCAGGGGCCTGTATAGTCTCAGTAGGAAGTTGTGTGTACTCTGTCCTATTCCAAGGCTGAAACTGGAATCTGCCCCACCAATGCACACGTCTCTGCATGATGCCAGGGTTATCTAGAGACTCTGTAGCTTTGGCATGAATATATGGCCTTCATTTTCTATCAGGTGCTGGGTCTCACCACAGTAGGCCTGGTGCTGGGCTGCATGACAAAACCCTGTGTTGGCTTTGCTGCTCTGCTCCCTAGTGAGTAAATTCCCTTCTTCCTTTGCTTTCTAAGTATG
Source organism: Sciurus carolinensis (assembly GCF_902686445.1). Taxonomy (NCBI): domain Eukaryota; kingdom Metazoa; phylum Chordata; class Mammalia; order Rodentia; family Sciuridae; genus Sciurus; species Sciurus carolinensis. Next base: position 28,662,618 of record NC_062226.1, read on the forward strand.
AAAGGGGGTTGGTGGAGGTAGTCCACTGCCTGATATAACACACATCCAGTGGTTCTTTTCAAAGTTATTGGCATGTGGTAGGAATCATGGGGGTGCGTCCCCATACTGGGTTTCACTGAGGTGGGTCTGGTACTGGGTTCTAAGTTCAAGACCTGATCTTCATTCTCTCTCTCTTTCCACCAAGCTGGAGGTGCCTGCTTCAGCTTAGCTGCTTGGAGTTGGCAGAGGGGTGACATGAGCAACTTCCCTTCCTGATTTATTCAACTAGTCCTTTTGTCTCATTATACTAAATGCAGGCACTCTGGTCTCCCGTTTAATTTCCATAGCTCTTGAGAAGGTAGTTTGGTGCTTGAGTAGCTATTCAACTTGGTGGGCCTGTGCAGTCAATCGCTGGGCAATCCTAACTCAGCAGCTAGGATTTTTTGAGTTCGTTAAAGAAAGAAAGGGAGGTGCTGGGTTTGAGACACACGTTGATGACACTTAGAGTCCACAGATACCTTTCAGTTCACAAAGATCACAAATCAAAATAATAATAATAATAATAATAATCTCCCTATCATCTCCTACAAAATTTCTACACTTAACTAAGAATTCTTACTAGAAAATTCGAACTATGAAGAAGTCTTTCTATTACTAATGGGTCTACAAATGAGAACTTGTCAAATTAATTAGTGTGATGGTTAATTTTCTGTGTCAACTTGACTGGGTCACAGGGTGCCTCAGTATTTGGTCCAACAGTGTTATGAGAGTTTTTGTCAGTGTGCTTTTGATTAAGATGAAGGTGTAGATCAGTGTACTGAGTAAACCATAATTAGCTCCATAATGTGGGAAGACCTTGTCTGATAAGTTGAAAACCAGAATATAGCAAAAAACTGACCTTCCTCAAAGTTGGGAATATTTTCCATTCTTGATCACCTTCAAATGGGAATATCAGTTATCTTTTTGCCATTGATCTTGAATTGGCATATCAGTCTTTCCTGAGGGTTGTGTGCCCACTTTTGGACTGGAATGACAACCTCAGCTGTCCTGGTTCTCAGGTTTTCAGATTTAGACTAAAACTAAATCATCAGCTCTCTTGCTGATTCACCCCAAAGATTCAGGACTTACCAGTCTCCAAAATTGTATGAGTCATTTCTTATAATAAATCATAATTGTTATATGTGCATATGTCTCTCTCTCTCTCTCTCTCTCTCTCTCTCTCTCTCTCTCTCACACACACACACACACACACACACACACGCACACACATGTTGTTTTCTGGAAAGCCTTGACTAATGTACTTGGTCTTTCAGACCAATAACATACCTGAATCATTATGATACATACTTACAACCAGTTTACAATGGGTTTACCTCATTCTCTTTATAAGTTATTCTTAAGTTCAGAACATATTAAAATGTGTTGGTTGGAGAGATCTCTATGGGAACTGTTTGCTATACCTTTTTTTTTTTTGATTCAAGCAGATTTGGTCATATTTGTAGCACAGCACTTTTCTAAATGTACTTCTAAATATGAGATTCTCTTCCAAGATGATGATTTTGAAAATGATCTTGAAGGCAGTATCAAACAATTTTTCATTTGCTTGTTTGATTGTTCTTTTTATTGTTTTGCTCCTAGTCAAGACTTTTCTCCTTTTAGCTCCAAAACTTCTGATGATTTTCCTTCAAAATTTGCATGATTGGCTTGTAAATGTTGCTGAAAAAGAGAGTTCTATGCAGTAATTGTTTGGTTTCCTTTTTTTACTCAACAGACACTGAAATTTAGATGAGACTGCATCTCCCCAATAATAAAGCCCATACTTTAAATAAACATCTAAGTACATCTATGTTTTTTATATTGATGACTGCTGCTTAGTACTGAGTCACTAATTGTGGCTGAGAAGTGCTATCATCTTTGCTTTCAAGTTTTTGTGTGCAAAGCCTCAGGCGCTAGATGAAAGTGCCAAGCTTTCTAATCTCTTGCTACAAATAAAATGTTTCTACTTTCTGGGCCTTCTTGATAAAAACACGAGATTGGCTGCCTGGGAAAAACAGGATTCTGCTGGCTTTGTTTGCACAGGTGTGTGGTGAAATCTTTTAATACAGAACACAAAACTTGTTTTATTTCAAATTGTAAGTAAAATGTGCACCTCTAGAAAATGCACTGTGCCTATCTTATACCTTCTCTTATGTGCCAGGATGTGGTCCCCCCAGGTGGTGCGTGTCACCTGCTGAGAAGCCTGGCTTACTCTCTTGCTCCATCTGGTCCTCCCCATGATGAATTTTTCCAATTGCAATTAAGGTGATGGTGATTTTTTTCTTAAATATAACACTTATAATGTCACTCCATTGTCTGAAAGTTTAAAGGGCTTCTGTTGTCTCTCTTTACCTTTAGAACACAAGGCAAAACTCTTGAGGCCCAGTTGACAAAGTTTATGAAGGTCTCGCCCACATTGGTCCCTGTCCACCTCTTCAGTCTCAGCAGTTACCACTTATTTCCTCATATCCTTCTACAGTTTTCTCAGATGCCTGAACCTCTCATATTCCTGTCCTGTGGATCATTGCCTATGCTGTTTCCTCTGGTTAAATTATTATCCCAGGTCTTCTCTCTTTTGAACAACTCCTTTTGATTTCCCCAATTTACCAAGTTCAGATCAGTTCCCAACCTCCCCCTCAAACCCAAGCATTTAGAGATCATTTTTTACTTCTTTATCACAGCACTTGACATATCATTTAAATAACCTGGTTGTTTTTTGTTCTGTGACTTCAGAAGGCAGAGATGCATTCTACCTTTTTTGTTTTTTTCCCCCGTCTTACTTTTGGTCTTTAAGGTACTGCCTTGCATATGGTTGGGATTTAGTACAAAACTGAATTAAGGAATGCCTACCATAATAGACAAGTGCCATTCAAAAAGCAACCAGGAGTCAACAGTATGAGAGGAATATCAGGTCTTATAAAAGGCTTTAATTCCTGCAGTGTGCTTTCCAGTCTATAAATTGCCCCACTTCCTCCCTTGCACCCAGGTGGGAACAAGTAGTATGTATCTCTTCAGAGTTTCACAGTAGGACCATGATGTCAGGTGGATTGGTCAGGAGCTTTTCATCTTTCCTGATACACAAGCACTCTCCCCAGGGTCCTTGGGTACTACTTCTAACTCTGTATTGTTATTACCCGCTGCCCACATGTATACATTTAAAAAAATTTTTTTAAATTATTATTTTTTAAAAATTTTTACAGACTGCATTTTGATTCCAATCCCAAGAAACCAAAGGCTGAATGTTTTCCCTGATAAGTGAATGTATACATTTTAAAGGCAGTGAATTTGTCTTATTTCCAGTGCCATATCCCTAATCTAGCATATAGTACATTTAATGAATGAAAACTCTATTTTGTTTTATGGGAACCTAGTTCTCAAAAATAAGGAATAACATTTTAAGCTCAGAATCTGATAAAAGTCAGAATTTTTTATTCTTTTTTTTTATTAGTAGTGGTATTCTTTTTTTAAAATTGTAAACAAATGGGGTACAACTTGTTTCTCTGGTTGTATATGAAATAGAGGCATACCATATGTGTAATCAAACATTTACATAGGGTAATGGTGTTTGATTCATTCTGTTATTTTTTTCCTCCCCCACCACCCCTCCCACCCCTCTTTTCCCTCTATACAGTTCCTCCTTCCTCCATTCTTGCTCCCCTCCCACCCCTCCATTATGTATCATCATCCGCTTATCAGCGAGATCATTTGCCCTTTGGTTTTTTGAGATTGGCTTATCTCACGTAGCATGATATTCTCTAATTTCATCCATTTGCCTGCAAATGCCATAATTTTATTATTCTTTATGGCTGAGTAACATTCCATTGTATATATATACCACAGTTTCTTTATCCATTCATCAATTGAGGGGCATCTAGGTTGGTTCCACAATCTGGCTATTGTGAATTGAGCAGCCATGAACATTGATATGTGTGCATCACTATAGTATGCTGATTTTAAGTCCTTTGGGTACAGGCCTAGGAGTGGGATAGCTGGGTCAAATGGTGGTTTCATTCCAAGTTTTCTAAGGAACCTCCACACTGTTTTCCAGAGTGGCTGCACCAATTTGTAACCCCACCAGCAATGTATGAGTGTACCTTTCCCCCCACATTTTCTCCAACACCTATTGTTGCTAGTATTCTTGATAATCACCATTCTAATTGGGGTGAGATGGAATCTTAGGGTAGTTTTTATTTGCATTTCTCTTCTTACTAGAGATGTTGAACATTTTTTCATATATCTGTTGAATGCTTGTAGATCTTCTTCATTGAAGTGTCTGTTCATTTCCTTAGCCCATTTGTTGATTGGGTTATTTGTATTCTTGGTGTAAAGTTTTTTGAGTTCTTTATATATTGTGGAAATTACTGCTCTATCTGAAGTATGAGTGGCAAAGATATTCTCCCACTCTCTAAGCTCTCTCTTCACATTGCTAATAATTTCCTTTACTGAGAGAAAGCTTTCTAGTTTGAATCTATCCCAGTTATTGATTCTTGCTTTTATTTCTAGTGCTATGGGAGTCCTGTTAAGGAAGTCTGATCCTAAGCCAACATGTTGAAGATTTGGACCTACTTTTTCTTCTGTAAGATGCAGGGTCTCTGGTCTGATTCCAAGGTCCTTGATCCATTTCGAGTTGAGTTTTGTGCAGGGTGAGAGACAGAGGTTTAGTTTCATTCTGTTACATATGGTTTTCCAGTTTTCCCAGCACCATTTGTTGAACAGATTGTCTTTTCTCCATTGCATGTTTTTGGCACCTTTGTCTAGTATGAGAAAATTGTATTTATTTCGTTTTGTGTCTGTGTCCTCTATTCTGTACCATTGATCTACCTGTCTATTTTGGTACCAATACCATGCCATTTTTGTTACTATAGCTTTGTAGTATAGTTGAAGTTCTGGTATTGTGAAACCCCCTGCTTCACTCTTCCTGCTAAGAATTGTTTTAGCTATTCTGGGTTTCTTATTCTTCCAGATGAGTTTCATGATTGCTTGTTCTATTTCTGTGAGGTACGTCATTGGGATTTTAATTGGAATTGCATTGAATCTGTATAGCACTTTTGGTAGTATGGCCATTTTGACAATATTAATTCTGCCTATCTAAGAACATGGGAGATAGTTCCATCTTCTAAGGTTTTCTTGAATTTCTTTCTTTAGTGTTCTGTAGTTCTCATTGTAGAGGTCTTTCACCTCTTTAGTTAGATTGATTCCCAAGTATTTTATTTTTTTTCGAGGCTATTGTGAATGGGGTAGTTTTCCTAACTTCTCTTTCTGAGGATTCATCACTTATGTATAAAAATGCATTAGATTTATGAGCATTTATCTTATATCCTGCTACTTTACTGAATTCACTTATGAGTTCTAAAAATTTTCTAGTGGAATTTCCTGGTTCCTCTAAATATATAATCATGGCATCAGCAAATAGGGATAGTTTGAGTTCTTCTTTTCCTATTCATATCCCTTTAATTTCTTTGGTTTGTCTAATTGTTCTGGCTACAGTTTCAAGGACAATGTTGAATAGAAGTGGTGAAAGAGGGCATCTCTACCTTGTTCCAGTTTTTAGGGGGAATGCTTTCAGTTTTTCACCATTTAGAATGATATTAGCCATGGGCTTAGCGTAGATGGCCTTTACAATGTTAAGGAATGTTCCCACTTTTTTCTAGTGTTTTGAGCATGAAGGGGTGCTGTATTTTATCAAATTCTTTTTCTGCATCTATCAAATTAATCATGTGATTTGACTTTAAGTCTGTTGATATGGTGAATTACATTTATTGACTTCCATATGTTGAACCAACCTTGCATCCCTGGCATAAAACCCACTTGATCATGGTGCACTATCTTTTTAATATATTTTTGTATGCGATTTGCTAAGATTTCGTTGAGAATTTTTGCATCAATGTTCATTAAGGATATTCATGTGAAATTTTCTTTCCTCAATGTGTCTCTGTCTGGTTTAGATATCAGGATGATATTGGCTTCATAGAATGAGTTTGGAAGGGTTCCCTCTTTTTCTATTTCATGGAAAAATTTGAGGAGTATTGGAATGAGTTCTTTAAAGGTTTTGTAGAACTCAGCTAAGAACCCATCTGGCCTGGACTTTTCTTTGTTGGTAGGTTTTTGATGACTTCTTCTATTTCATTACTTGAAATTGATCTATTTAAATTGTGTATGTCCTCCTGGTTCAGTTTAGGTAATTTATATGTCTATAGTTCTCAAACATATGGAATAACATTTCAAGCTCAGAATTTGATAAAAGTCAGAATTTTTTATTCTTTCTGATCATTTAATAGCAATCTAACTCCCTATTTTAAAGACAGAAAGACAGTAGACCATCAATAAATATTTAATAAAGTACCTACTTCTGTTGAATAGGTAGACATCCAGCAGGACATAAGAAAATCAGTAGGTCATTTTTTCTGTCTAAATGCCAGAGAAAATCTAGATCTCACTTTCTCTAAAGGAGATGGCTCAGGGCAAATTAATATTGTAGAAGAGGGGCAAATAGACAGGTGGTCTTTTTTCTGAGTTTGGATTTGGGATGTATCTCTACTATGGTAGATAGTTTCATTCTCTCTTCTTTTTTCTGTTTTAAATTTTTTTATTAAGTTAAATGAAAATGCACACAATTTATAAATATAGAGCTTAATGGATCATCATAAAAAAATGCATCTCTGTAGTCACCATGTGGGTCAAAAAATAGGAGAATATTACCAGCATCCCAAATACCCCCTCACTGTGCCCCTCTCAATGCCTCCCTTACTTCCATTCTACCTCCCACCCCCTCTCTAAATGCTTTGGTATTGTATAAGGTATTTAAAGGGAAAAATACCACAATCTCTGGAAAGAAGCTTCTTTGTAGTCTAAAAGAAGAGGTGAACTATTTTAAGCAGGCATAAGACAATGCATTAAGAGGCTAACAAGGTAAACTGACTTTAAAATAATTTTTTTTTATTAAAATATTTTTTATTTTTACAAACAAATTTTGATTCATTGTACACAAATGGGTACAACTTTTCATTTCTATGGTTGTACACCATGTATATTCACGCCATTCATGTAATGATACATATATATAGTCAATCCTCATACCTGTGGGGCTGATGTGCAGGATACAAATCCTCACAAAGGAAATGACATCTACACATAGCATGAAAAAATATTCCTGAGTGAGGAAAAGGAGCAAAGCAGTGTGTTCCAGGCAGAAGAAAAAGGCACTAACAACATGATAGAGGGAAAAAAGTGGGCTGGAGGAATGACTGGTATCTACCATAATGTGACTGGAGCAACAGATTTCGACTCTGCTGCACATCAGCATTACTACTCACCTGTTTATAGGACACAACCAGACCCACAGATTCTTGCTCTCCAGGGACCCAGGAACAAGGTCAACACTTGTGGGTAGTTTACAAAGCCTTACAGTTGTTTTTGGTTTACAACAAGATTGCACGTGGCAGAAGAGGAGGGTGGAAGGTAGAGTAATTTAAAGAATGCAGAGATTAACTATAATTAACTATAAATTTCCAAAAGCTACCGAAAGGGGTTTTGAAAGTCTTCACCATCAAGAAATGATAGATGTTTGAGGAGATAAATGTGTTTAAACTGATTTAAACATTGTGCAATATAAACGTGTATTGAACCATTACATGGTACTCCATTAATATGTGAAAATTTTTATTAGTTAAAAAGAATGTTAAGTACTCTGTATGCAGTGCGGTCAGGGCAGACTAGGGAGGATTTCAGATGTCAAGTTATATATTTTTGACTGTACTCTTTAGCTGGGTGCTGACCAAACTTGTCTGGTCCTAGGAACCACCCAGGGTACCTGGTAAATAGTCAATTTTCTTGGCCCCACTACAAACCTATAAAATAAGTATTAATATGGGAAGGGGCTAGAGATGCATCTTCCTTCATTTTCCTTCCAGTCTGCCTGTCTGCCTACTTTCTTCCCTCCCTTCTTTCTTTCTCCTCTGTTCATTTCTTCCTTCACTACCTCTTTCCTTCCTTCCCCGCCTAATTCTGTCTCTTCTATTGTTTTTTGAAATAATTCTGATGATTTCACAATTACTCCTTTTGGGGAAATATTATTGTAGCCTATTCTGAGTCATTTAGACTATATTAGAGTCAGATCTACTGTAAAGATCATCTTGGTAGAGACTGAGAAAAGGGAAAATATTTAAATGAGGCAGAGGAGATGAATGGTTATTCTGGAATTTGGGGGCTAGCTGAGGAGCAGAAACTTTGGTTCACTTTTTAATTCACATGTGAGATAATGTCTAACAGAAAATTTTTGTTTATAAATGTTAAATGAATGGATAGATTATTAACTCATTAGGTTGCTCTACTACTTGAAGAATATTTTCACAGAAGACTGGTGAAAATTGGGAATGGGGATTTGGGGAAAGAAACACTAAACATGACTTGGAGGTTTCTGGGATGAACTGTTGGTGGGTAGGGAAGTCACTTGTGTTAGCTTTTTGTCCCTATGACAAAATACCTGAGAAAATCAACTTAGAGGAGGAAAAATTTATTTTGACTCACAATTTCAGAACTTTCAGTCTGTGGTAAGTTGTCTACTTTGTTTCTGGTCCTGTGGTGAGGCAGAATATCATTGTGATAGGGCCTGGTGCTGCAAAGTTGCTTACCTTATGGTGTCCAGGAAGGAGGGAGTGGAAGGGTGTGGGGACAAGAGAGAGGGAAAGGAAAGAGGGGTCCAGGGACAGGATATATTTCCAAAAGCATGCATCCAAGGACACATTCCCTTCAAGTAGATTCTACATTCTACAACTTCAACCACCTCCCCGTCGTCCATTCATCTATGAATCTATCAGTGGATTAATTCATTTGATAAGATCAGAGCCCTTATGATCAGTCACTTCCCCCAAAGTCCCAAATTTGAACATTACTGACTTGGCGCAGCGTATGTTGCCTTCAACACATGAGACTTTGGGGACCATTCCTGATCCAAACCACACACCACTCATTGACACAGGTTCAAGCGTAGCTTCTTTGGTTCAAACTTGAGGAAAAGACTATTTCTTAAAAAAAAAAAAAAAAAAAAAAAAAAAAAAAATCAAAACAAAACAAACAACTTCCCCCAAAGAAATAGTTACCAGCAAAGGACTGAATTTGAACATCACAGAACCTCATATGTTTCTTCTCTACTCTTTACAGTGCTCTCCTGTCAGACCAACATCCCCAACACAAATCTACTCAATGTATGATGCTTTTCAGGTCCAAGCACTAGGCTGGCAAAACCAATTTTCACACCTGTCACTTCCTCTCTGCCTTATTCCATTCTCCCTCCTTCCTCAGAGCAACTATTTCCTCCTTCATAACAACTTTTAACATATGTAAAGAGAGAGAGAGAGCATAGATGAATGAAATGATGGCTGTCTGATTTTGTTGCACTATCTGCTGAAAAATCCTGAGTGAGTAGTGGGACTTAGTCCTAGAGTTTGAAACAGAAGGGTAAAACTCTAATTGAATCTCATCTTCAAACAACCACAGTAATAAAAGAGAAATGAGAATGGAATTTCAGAGTGGTTCAATTTGAGAACTCTTGTAGCTGCTCAATTTGAGAACTCCACATAACAATTACCTGTGTATTAACAGATCATAGGTGAGTCTTGATTTTTCACCTCAGTGAACACTTTTCTGGCAATAAAACAAGCAGTACTTTCTTTCTTTATTACGGTAAACCTGCCACTGGGCTTCATTTAATAAGAATTAACTGTGAATAAATTACAGCATCAAATTATACACCATGACATGACTTGGTGTGAAAAATCTAGGCAGCTGCAGGACTCCTTGAAGCTAATTCAAGCTGAGCTCAGTAGAAAAACCCTTAATTACTTCCTGGAACCCGTGGACCTATTTTCAGTTCTTGGTGCCATTGGGATTACAGTTTACTTGAATTACTGGCAAATGCTCAGGAAAGACAGCAGTGGGAATGAGTCACAGAAATTGGGGTCAAAGTTTTTATTCTTGAATTTGCCTCTGGCTTTTATTAGTAAGTGTGTCTCTATAAATTGGCTTGAGAAATCACAGCTGGATTTAGAAGAATGCACATCTTATATTTGGAAGGAAGCAGAATCATTTGGTTCTCTTTCCCACCGAGAACAAACTTCCCTTCTTTGTCAATTCTGACAGATTGTCAGATTTTACTGGAGTGCATTACCTTCCAAACCAGTTCATTCTCCCAGTAGGACAAAATTTTAGAAACTGTAGTCAAAATCTAGCTGATTTTAATAGTCTATCTAGATTTAGAGTGTGAATTGGAGCATAGCTTCTCAAACTTGCCTGATTAGGGTACTTACTTGCTAAACTCGCAGATTACCTGGCCCTTTTCCCTGGCAAATTCTGAACTAGAAGGTCTGAGTTGGGACCTGGGGATCATAAAGCCAGCAATTATTGGCTTTTGATATCTTTGGGGAATACTTCTTTAGCTACTTTTCAAACATGAATGTGCATGTAAAAAGTACCAGTAGGTTTTTTTAAAATGCGAATTCTAAGTGAGTGGCTTTGAGATAGGACTTGAGATTCTGCATTTTTAGTGAGCTGCTAGGTATTGCAAATGCTGCTGGACTATGGACCATATTTTAAGCAGCAAGACTCTTGAATAATGTCAAACCTCTGTGTTAAGGTGATAACTTTTAAAACAGTGTTGAGGATGACAATTGCTCCTTGGCTACTATTCCTCTTCATTTCCGAGCTCAATACCTTGGTTACTTTAGTAATTTCTCATACAGTGTGATAGGCTATTGTCTTCACACCATTCATCAACTTGGTTATTTTCTCCTGAATTCATCTTGATTTGCTAATGTTTCTCATACGATATAATGTGCATAGTCTCCTAAATTTATCCTAATGCACTTAAAAACTTATATTTAAGTACTAAGATAATTCAATCCAATTTTGACCAGTTATTAGATTGTGTGCATTTGTGATCTGCTACATAATCTAAATTGGACTACTTTTCATTCACCTGGACACACATCTTGTTTATCAGAGGAAAAATTTGATTATCAAGATCCTTGACTGGCTCATGAAACAACATTAAACTATATGTCTTAAATTTTTCCAATCCCCAATTAGTTCCTCGTCTTGAAAGACCTAATTTCAATAGCTTTGTTCCAAATTCCAAAGTCTTAAACATTCCTTCACTTCTACCATTTGAAACACTGTTGAGACTATCAAGGTGGTGGTCTTCCTTGCCCTTTTAAGGTTTGTTTTCTTATAAGGTCAGTGAATACAATTTTATTGGGTTAGCAGTTTTCTCTGGTGGCCTTTACAAGGGAGCTGACAGTATTCAATTGATAAAGGTTCAAAATATTCCTGATGATGAACTATTTATATTTGAATGTATGAGTTTTTTAAAGATCTCAAATATCTGCTTCAAACTTGTTATGCTTCAGCAGTCACTCAGGCAAAGAAAAAAATTAAATGGAAAAAGAGAAAAAAGAAGAGGTATTGATTAAGATAATAGAAAAAAGATCAAGGAAAAGAGGAGGATGCAGATGGAGGTAAAATCAGAGAAGACCAAAGGAGAAAAGAAAAAATAAGAAAACATATGGGGAGTATGTAATAAAGAGGGATGAGGCAAAAGAGAAAATGTGTACATTTTCCTTCTTCATTCTTCCCACCATGGGAATAGGTTGTGACTCCTTGTTGATCGTTGTCATCATGATTTTAGTTACAAATACAGACAAGGATAAGGAAAACAATGAGGATTATCAGATATAGAAGATGAATGCAAGGATAGGTTTTCACCTCTAACTCAGCAATGCTTCATCTTTGCAGAGATGACTCCTTTACCCCCAAATCTCTTGAGCAACACTTGAGACTTGATCAGGCTGGTACTTCTAGAATCTGACACATAATGGCTTGTAATTAGTATTGATTAGTGCATTCAACAATTAATTAGTGGTCATTTTTTATGAATTTTTATTAGGGGACTTAAGTTTTTTTAGTTTTGCTTCAATATTATTAAACGTCTATTTAAGTTTATGCTGCTAGCTCTATAAATTACCATTCAGAACAGTCACAATTTTCTTTTTAGAAAATTCAGAAAAATCTTCTCAGTTCTTTTTTCCTTTTCTAACAAAGGAGTGACCTAAAAAATTATTGCCACTTATTTTACAATAATATTTCTCAGATGTCTTAAACTCCAAAAGTGTAACCTGCCTAATCAGGTATAATTCTAATATTTCTGTCAAATACATTTATGCAGGTGAGGGGTATGTAGGCCCAGAATATTTCATTTAGAAGTCTAAAAGATATACATATATATATATATATATGTATGTGTATATATATAGAGAGATACAATTTTGAAAATAAACTTTGTCTAAAGAAGTTTAACCTTTTATATAATATTCTCTCTATATATACATGAACATAGAGTCATATAAATTTATAAACATGTTTCTTTATAAAATGTTCTATAATGCAGTACAATATCTATGTCTAATCTTCTGAACACAGGATTATCTAGTGTGTTTCTTCATTAATTCAGAATGTGTTCTCTCATGCCACCCAAGTTATTGTATAAGAGAGTACATTCTCCTCTTACAGAATCCAGGGTTATTTTCTTGTGCCATCTATAGAGAAAGCTGTGGTTCTTTCCATTTAAAATGTTTTATTTGTTGTATATGGAGCATATGATAGAAATGATGTAGTTAATCTCAGTAGAAAGCCAGTTTATTAATCTAATGAAACTTTGTCTAACCACTTCATAATAAGCAAAGGCCACAGATTAACTTCCCATTATAGGAGTCTTATGCTAAATGGGTCCTCATAAAGCAACCCAAAGTGTCTTAAACTGTAGGCCTGGGCTGCACTGTTGGTAGTAGGAGTTTGTTCAAGGATGGGAAGTCAATAATTAGGTGGATATGTACAGGAACCAGTTTACGTGGGTTTGAGCAGGCAACCAGGACAGAGGATGTGACCACTTGGTGGGGAAGGAGGGAATGGTGGTGTAAATCAATATCATAAGCTCTCCGGACTTCAGTCAAACCCCGACTCAAGCTGGGGAGGCTTCTATTTAAAGACAAAATTATATTCTAAATGGGAAAGATATTTCGTGTGGCACTATGAATTTGAGACTAAGAGAGGGAACATTAGTGAGGAGTATGAGCAATGACCGGAAGCTGAGACCAGAAATAGTATTCCCAGTCAACCGAGTGGGTGATTAGTCAGTAGCCATTCCAGCAGAGATGCTGCACAGCACTCCAATAGTTCAAGAAGTTTCAGCAGGATTATCTCATGGGCCTCTGGAGTGTTGAACACCTCTAGAAACTCATTCATCAGACATGACAGGCATGAACTTTTTCTAAATTCCACTTGCTAGGAAGAGAACCATTAATACATGTTTGGCTAGTTCTGATATTGGTTGGAGCTTAGCCTCCAGGTGTGCGTAGATCATGTCTAGAATTGGGTTAAATAAGCCATAACTAATATTGAAGAAGTGGGAGAACTGGAGTGGAAGATAGTGATCAAGAGTGGCTGGTTTCCCTCCAAGGTGTTCTGGTGAAGGACCATCAGTCCCTCCTCTTAGTTAATAATTCCAGGTCTTAAGAAACCTAGCAGCAACAGCCAAATATTCTTTGTAACAGTTGTCTCCTTGTTGTGAATTAGACTATGATCAGAACATACATTCATGGTGTCTCATTAAATTATCTCCTAAACTATGAACTAGGTATTAGCAGTTTTCAAAGGTGAAAGAAATAATGAGGAATGGAGAAATAAACTCCTTTTTATTTCTGGCTCCAAGTTCTGTGCTCCTCTTATTTTGGAGTCATTCTTTCTGTATATCTTGTATTACACAAAACATCTGCATAAATTGACTTCTGAAATAACTGTTGGTAACACTGAGTAACCCAATGGTAGTTAGGCAAGTTAAGCTCAAACAAGGGTCCTTATTCTTACATTTTGACATCCCAAGGAAAGATCCTTTCTGAGACTATTCCCATTAACCTAGCCAATGATGGTATATATCACGGCACAACTTGATAGCATGATTCCATGTAGATCATAAATAAGTTACATGAAGTAATTTGTATATTTATCAGTTAGCTCCATCCTCCTAGATGATAGAAGAGTAGCAGTTGTGTTCTCTTAAATCATGATAGCTGCTCGTACTTTGTGTTTTTCATAACTCTAACAATAGGTCTTTATCCAGCAGTAACACTTAGTAGACCATAGCGATATCTCTTCTGTGTTCTGTTTAATGTCCAAACATTAAAATTTTATGAATGACTGCAAATAGATAACAAGTGCCAAGGCAGACTCCAGTTGCTATTGTTCAGTTATGTTTACTCCGCAGCAGTTTTCTGAACTCTGCAAACACATCTTCCATCTGGCAGCTGGCTATGTTTTCAATTTGTTCCCTATATAAAGAAAGCCCATAGGCAATGCCATTTTTATACATTTTGCTATTCAGGCTAAGTTCATAGCCTATCAAAATCTTTCAAGAAGTTCTAGTGATCAGTATTATTGATGAACAATGAAAAAATGATATGTGGTATATATGAATATTTCTCAACTTATTAATATAATCCATGAACAAAATATTTAAATGAAAAATGGGGGTTTGGTCAACAAATTATTTTTTAGTTTTCAATCTCATTGATGATGCATAGTTATTTTTTCCTAGTCTTGAAGTTTAGGCATCACCTGTGAGCCCCCACCTCCAAACTCAACTATAACCTAAGGTTAAGTTGCAGGCACCATTCATCGTTTACCCAGATCTGAGTTCTATGTTGCTTATTACAGACTCAGTATGCAGTGTGCTATAGATGGAATTTCAGTCCACGTCTGCTGTCGAAACTGCAATAACTCATAACCTTGCTTACACTCCACATTGATTCACTTCACGGATGGGCTTCTGCTTTAGATTCCCATTTTCATGAAAACTGGTCTATCTGTTTGTGGTATTTGCAACAGGCTATCTTGTTATAGATGACTTCCCCAGTAAAAAAGCTCTATATGCATATGTATTATAATGAATTGAAATAGTTCTTTTGACAATGGTTTAAAAAGAATTGGCTTAATTTACTAAGAATAACATTGACATGTATGTTAAAATCTTGCTCCTTTGTCTAGTTCTATCTTTAATTAATGATATCATCAGAAGCAATCATCTAGTTACCCTGGATCTCAACTCCCATCTGTAAAAAAGGAAGGCAGGCCTCAGAGTCTATTTGGCAGAAGTAGAAAAATTAAGCTACTTAGTTATTCCTCCATTGACAAATGAAAGAGTAGTTCTCTTACATCTGATAATTCCTGCACCTAGATTCACAAAGGAAATATATCATACAATGAAAGAGAAAAAATTATGCTGCCTAATCAGATCAGCTGGATTTAATTGCAAAATGATCAAATGGACCTAAATTCTGCATTAGCTAGAATGATTCCTAAAATGTCCTTCAGTTCCCAGTAAATCAATAATTCACTTGTTTTTGTCAGGAAAACACAAAGTCATTCCAATAATCAATTGGTGTAGTCTATGAATTTAACAGGCTGGCTTTATAATCAAGCTGATTTTCATGCAATCAACACAATAGTTGATATGGAGTCACTGGTTTTCTATCTAAGTCTGGCTTCACAATTCTATCATAACATTTAAAATTCCTGCTAGAGGGTAAAGAGAATCCAGAAATAAACATCTTCCTCTATTGAGCAAATTAAAACACTCCCTCTGGCATGTAGGAGACTTTAATTTGGAACTGATATGTTGGAAATATCATAAATAGAGGAAATAAATAAGACTCTGGTTTTGAAGACAAAAAAAATTTAAAAAGCAGAAGCACTGAAATAAGATGATGTAAATATTTTTGACCTTAGGTTCTTCCTATAATTAGAAAGAACTAGAATAAAAAATTTTGAGTGGGAGTTGAATCAATCTGGGTACATCAGGTTCATGTACTGTTACAAATGAAATTGACAGAAGATTACCAAAAAACAATACCTTCCTGTGAAGTGTTAACATTTCCCATGACATAAGTGTTATACAGCTAATTTGTTTTTTAAAAAATATAAATTATTAGTGCAGAAAATATAGAAAGTTTTAAAATGTATAATGAAGAAAGAATATTCTTAAACTCAATGAATAAAACTATTTGGAGATTTTTCTTTAAATGTTTTATTTGTGTTTCTGTGCACGCATGGGTGTTTATTTTGCAAACTCAGTATAATATGGAAATGTACTTTTGAGCTTACCTACATTTACTTACCATATATTATGAGCATTTTTCTATTGCTTTAAATATTTCTCAAAAACAAAAGAGAGGATCAGATTGTATATTATCATTTGGATATATCAGAGTTTTTAAATATTTCCCTTAAAGACACTTCATAGGTACATCAGAACATTGTTAACTAATAAGGATTTTACAATACGCAAGACACTGTTTTAAGTGCTTTATATCCACATGAATTGGCTCATTTATTCCTTATAATAAACATGTGAGGTGGGTGTTCTTAATTTTTCTCATTTTATAGGTAGGAGAAGTGAGATACCAAGAAATTAAATAAATTGAAAATAATAGAAGGAGCTACCTCATTTATCTCCTAGTAAGTATAACATACCCAATGGCAAATCCATTGATGGCATGTGCTATCAGTGAATGTTTAATATGGAATGCTTTTAACGGGGAATCCCCAATGTATATAGAATTGTTTTTGGACAACAAACATTTATGGGGAATAATCCGTCCCTGGAGTATGTCACCTGTGTCATGTAAATATCTGAGTATGAAATTGAGATTTTTTTGGGGGGGAGGCAAATGTCCATGACATTTATTCAGACTGACATTTATGTGCACCTTATGAGCAAAGTCACTTAATGCCTTTGTTCCAGATAATTTTTTACAGATTATATAGCACACAATTTTGCAAAATAGAGATAACCTCTCCCTCTAGAGCAAGGGGTAGGAATACTTACTGATAAAATAATCATGTTCAGGTTCCTCTCTTATAATACAGTCTATTCCATATACATGTATTGCCAGACTCTCTTTGCTTTACTTCCTGGATGTTAAGATTTGGATAACTGGCATAAGAAAATACAGTGTGACTGCAGGAGTCTCATATTTTCTGCTAATCTCCCTGAAAAGGTTCTAGGCTAATAGTTTGGCTTGCAAGGAGAGTAAGATTTCAGATACTCTGCAGTTCTTGACTGACCAAATTTCCCTTTAGAAGGGTGATATCAATTTACGATGTCACCAATAGTGGATGAGTGTCTATATACTCACTTTTGATATTAGCTATTGTAAAATTAAAGTCAACATTGTCAACTTTGTTAAGTTATGGTTTACAGAAGGTCCTCTCTTTGCATATTTTTCTTTGATTACTAAGGAAGTATCACATAGTGTTATAATTGCCTTTATTTGTTTACTCTCAGCATAGACTCCGTGATACTGACTAATGTATTCTTTATTTCTTAGTGCCTGAAATCTATTTGGTAATCAGATATTCAGTGAATTCAATGAATAAAAATGTGTGTTGCTTCATGAGATGTCACAACCTTCCATGGTTGGTACTCTTTCTTCTCTAGATTAACCTTTGTTATTTAGTTTTCTTAAAGACAAGATTTTCCTAAAAAAATTATTGTTTCTTTAAAAGTCATTTCTCATTACCAATCTGCTCTCCTTTTCAGTAAACTTTCTTTTTTCTTGGTCTGTCAGTTGAAGTAATCCTTTGTTCTTAGCTTTACAAATGTGAAGATGAGTCATTTATAAGTCCTTTCACCCCGACAGCCCTGGAAAAATGATTTTATGTTTTCTAGTCATGTGTCTTAAAACCTAATAAACATTAGTCTTCAATTCAACACACTCATCTTGTTATCTAGCATCTGTCTCTTCCATTAGCTTTGATGCTTTTTGTTTATTCTTTTGGACCAATTTACTTTCCTAATCTGTGCATGGAGAAATTTTACTTGCTTCAATGATTTTTATCCCAAAAGAGAGTTGAAAGCTTTTTTATTTTTCTGTAGGGCAATGTTGGCAGTGATTTCTGAAATTCTCTTTTGCATATTTAATATAGATTATCTTGTATTCAAATCTCACTTCAAAAAATAAATATGAATATATTGGACTGATTTAAAATTATACACATCCACATATTCACATACACGTATCAAATAATAACTTTCAGGGTAATAAATTGCCCTTTATAAATTAAGTCTTAGGAAGCAAAACTATGTATGTCTTGTCATAAACTATTCTGAGGGCATCTTTTGAAATATAGTGAATAATAAAACTATTTGTTCAGAGGTGATCATTTCAACATTATTCCTAGAGATTAAAATTTCCAGAAATCTTAAAACATCACCATATAGGAAATTGAATAATTTTAAATTTATGTTTAGAGAAATCTTAGCTAAAATTGAAAATAGATATGTGATAATATTTAGTGAAAAAACAGAAATGTTATAGAAACCACTTTGAAAGGCTATCAGTGATTTTATTAGAGAGATGAAACCATTGTGATTTTCAAAAATTTAAAAATGCATTTCTTATCAATTATTTCCCTGTGAAGTGGAAACAATAAAAGTAGCCTGTCTGATGAAGTATTTTTTTTCTGAGATTTAGTGAATCTAATATCTAGCATCGACCAAAACCCAATATTTTGTTTGGTGCTATGCCAATTCTCTCTACTCTCAGCATATTTTCCAGATAAATGAAACTGAGACTGAGATAAATCAACGAGACCAAAGTTATTGTAGCATGGACAGCAGAGTCAAGATTAAAATGTAAGTCTCACTAATTGTAAAGTCCATGTTTTTTACTCGAGATTATCTCCAATAGACACCTCACACATTGGAGAAAAGTATAAGCTTTGTTTTAATGTAAAGAAAAGAATAAAAGATTATCACTCTTTGCATACTACTTCCCTCCAGTCTCATGACACAAGTAAGTATCTTTATATCTTTGAAAGTACAAATCTTTATATAATCATTACATATAATATTATAATCCTTGATTATGGAAAACATTAGGATTCGATTCTGTACTTCGTTGCTATCTGTTTGAGCCGATTTTTTTCCGCCTAGTTTTTCTTGAAGAGTTTCCCTAGTAGGTTTTAACAAAAGCAGTGTAGGAAATTGGCAAAAGAAAGAGGGAGACAGGACAGTGATGGGCAAGGAAGAAACTGGTACAGTCACCTAGAGGACAGCTTCAGTGTGAACCCACAGGAGAAACTATGTTGCAACTTGTTCTTCAGAGTTTTCTGGACTCAGGACAAGGAACAGGTTGCATTATGACTTCCCTGGACCCCAGGCACTTTTAACTTGGAGGGCTTGTTTCTTCATTAAAAATATTTAAATTTATATTTTATGACTACTTTGATAGAAAGAGGACAATGATCCATTATGGATTAACTATTACATATTCATCATTATTAATGCTTTTCTTGTGATTTTTTAAATATATTCTAATTAAAGCATTTTTGTGGCTCTAGAGGTAAGGGGAGCTTGATGTACTGTGCCAACGGGTCTAGTGGCCACTCTGCACAGGGGAGCAAGCTGGCCTGCTGACATTGCTTAGTGACAGCTCTGACTTTTGCTCTGTGAGCATTGGGACATGGGCAGTTATGCAGGTAAAGAATTGAAGGTGTTGACTTTTGAGAGTGAAAGTGAATTTGAAGGATCCAAGAATCCACAGAAAGGGGAAAATGAGGTCCTATTGGATTCTAACATTATTCAATAAATAGTCTTGACTCTTTTTGACTGTTGACATGAATCAACATCATAATCAACTTGTAATGTTTTACAAGTGCCTAGTATTTCACTTGGAAATGGCTTAGTTCTATAGAATCATTTGTGAGTCTATAGAAATTTGTAAAATACTGAATCTCTTAATTCATAAAAATATTATATATCTCTATTTATGCCTCACAATAAAGTTTTATAATTTTCCCCAAAGATATTTTGCAACTCCTTATTAGGTATATACCAAAGTATTTGATATTATTATAAAGAAACCATACTTAAACTTTCTACCTTCATTGCTGATAGATAGAAGAGTTTTAGTCAGGCTCGGTCTCGGTGGCAAATGCCTAGTCTCAGTGACTCAGGAGGCGGAGGCAGGAGGATCACAAGTTCAAAGCCAGCCTCAGCAAAAGTGAGGCACTAAGCAATTCAGTGAGACCCTGTTTCTAAATAAAATACAAAATGGGGAGAAGGGGAAGTGGCTCAGTGGTTGAGTGCCCCTGAGTTCAATCCCCAGTATTGAGAGGTTTTTTATGTGTGTGTGTGCTGAGGATCAAACTCAGGGCCTCACACAGGCTAGGAAAGCACTCTACCACTGACCCACATCCCCAGTGCCAAGAGTTGCACTTCTAACATTGATATTGATTCAACAAACTTACTATATAATCTTATTAATTTAAATAATTTTAATAGGTTATTCTAGATTTTCTTTTTGCACAATCCTATTCTTGGGTAATGATAGTTTTGTCTATTCCTTTCTAGGTTTTATATCTTTATTTCTTTTTATTGACTGATTTCACTTGTTGGAACCTCCACAACAATATTGTATAGAATGAGCCATAGAAGATGGTTTTATCTCTAAAAAAAAAACCTTTTATCATATTCTACTAACTAGTCTGTTTACTCTAGGCATATCTAAGCCCCTGTTATCAGATCAATATAATTCATCTTCTTTAAATTTAGTTTCAGATTTTCAAGTTTACTTTTTCTTATGGATAATGTTAAATTTTATGCTTGTCATATGCTTTTGCAGTTTGGTGATACTAATAATCTAGTATTATTTTTTAATTATAAAATTGGATGTGCTAATAATTTGAACAATTTTTAATCACTATTATAAGTGTGATAGGCTTATGATTTTACTTTCTCTTATTGTTTTTGTCAGGTTTTGGTATTGAAGGTCGTGTTCTGCATTAAATGTTAGAATAAGTTATTTTCAATGTATGTATGATATGTCAAAATATACTGTCATGTATATTTAAAAATAACAAATAAAAGAGTAAAGATTAAGAAACAGAAAAAAAATAAAATCATCAATAAAAATCAGTAAAGCAGTATGTAAATTAAAAAACCAACTAAGGAGTTTTAATACCATGCTAAAACATTGTATTATAGTCCATTATGATAAATCACTATCACAGATTTCTAAAGCTAGTTTAAATTTTCATATAATGTGTATTATGACTTTCACTGTTTTTCAAATATGTATGTATCTCCATATGGCATTTTCTGTCGTTTATCTTTTGATTTTTTTCAATATAAGCATATTATAAAGCAAACAAAAAAATGATTCGGGGAAGAGTACTCTTTAACTTTTCTATCATCAGAAATATATCATGTATGGTTGACATTTCTTTTTAAATTATTTTTTAGATGTTGACAGAGCTTTATTTTATTTATTTGTATGTGGTGCTGAGACTCAAACCCAGTGCCTCACACATGCTAGGCAAGTGCTCTATCACTGAGCCAAACCCCAGACATGATTTCTTTCTTGAGTCTTTGATAGATATCTTTAGTGAAGCCCTCTAGGTAGGCTTGAAGTTTTCTTTGTGGAGAAGTGTTTGGTTACTGCTGCATTACCTGTAGTGGCAATAGAACTATTCTGATTTTTAGTTTCTTCTTGATTCATTTTAGTAGCTTATTTCTTAGGGAAATTTCCCAAATTTGATTTTGATTTTTTTAATCAACTTATGGGTTATGCAGATGCATATTTTAAATTTTCAAATGTATAGGAATTTCTACTTATATTTTTGTTATACACTTCTACCTTATTTACTCTGCATTCAGAAAATGTTCTCTGCATCATTTAATTCTTTGTTACTTATTGAGACTCGTTTTGTGACTTAAAAAAATAAATTTTAAGTGTTTCCTTAATTAAGGAAAATCCTTAAATCAAATTCCTTAAATTGCATGTGTAATTGAAAAAAAAAAAAGAGAATGGTGCTTTCAGTTATTAACTTTCATGTCGTATACATGTTCAGTAAGAAGAATTTTTGTTAATTGTGTGGATCAAATCTCCACAATTTGGGGGCAATTTTTGTTTTGCTGATGCATTATTGATTCTTGAAATTACTGTAATTTCAAGAATACTGTAATGTAATCTCTCATTATTGTTGCAATTTATTTATTTCTCTTTATAGTCCTATGTTTTCCCCTCTTTTGCTTGAAGCACAAATTTTGAATGGTTGGGTGTTCCTGGTAAATGAAACTTTTCTCATTATTAATGATCCCTTTTATCTCTACTCATGCCTTTGCCTTGAAGTATATCTTGATGGATATTTATATGGCTATACCTTCTTCCTTTCGGTTATTTGCTTGCTTAATTCTTTCTCTATGTTTGCTTTCAATCTGTTTCCTTGTGTATAAATCTACCTCTTCTAATCATACCATAGCTGATCTTTCTAACTGGGCATCACAATGCCATCTTTCAGCTGGAGTAGTTATTCCACTTAATGCTAATCCAATTATTGATATATTTGGTTTTGAATCTACTATCTAATCACATACTTTCTGTGTCTCACATGTTCCTACTGTTCTTCTTTCTTACATTATTTCTAAGTAATGTTGGACATCTTTTACTCTTTCATTTGTTTTTGTTTTAAGATTGGCACAGTAATTTGTTCTTAAGCACATTAAGGGATTCCTTTAAACATCACACACTAATCTTTATCCCTGGTTTATGAATGAATAATATAATTTAGTACTTTTACTATCTATTTATACAAGAAATTTAGGAAACTTTAAGATTTACTCTCATATCAAATTTCAAGTAATTAGTCTCCCTGGGATTGTTTTCCATCTTCCTAAATCCCTCCTTTTAGTAATTTATTTATTTATTTAAGTGCTAGGTATGGAACCCAGGACCTTGTTCAGCGTGTGCTCTACCTCTCAGCTACACCCCCAGCCTCCTTTTAGTAACTTTAGGTTTTTATTTGTAGCGAGATTATTATGATGTTGTTTTTCAGAAATTGTTTTATCTTCTTTCTTGAATATTTCATGTAGTATAGAATTCTGCATTGAGTGTTTCTTTTTTTTATACCATCCTTGATAGATTTTCAGTGTCTACTTATGATGTGGGTTCTGAATCTCTCTTTCCTGTATCTTTTGCTTTGTGTGTGTGCCTGTGTGTGTGTGTGTGTGTGTGTGTTAGTTAATACAGTGTGCAGTGTAGAAGTATTTGATCTGTTATCTTTAGAAGTTAGCACAGCAGTTAACAAAGCAAATGGATCTCAGTGAAGTTTTTTGAATGAAAGTGTTTTTAAAAGTTTTGATTTAATATTAATGCAAAAGATACAGTTTTATTCAAACTCCTTATTTTTAAATAATAAATCTTTTCTAAGTGATTTATTAGGTTCTACCCAATCTGCTTCTATCAATCCTTCTTAGTCCTGTGAAATCAGTGATTAGTGATTGACTTGTCCTCTGGTTAGCACTCATTGAAAAACAACTGTACTTAAGTGATGATTATTTACTACTTATCATTATTGTGTAACCTATGTAGTAATACAGTGTTAGTAGTTTCTTAAGAAATCATACTCAATAGCTCAATAATAGAAAACTGATGTGAAATACACATTTTCTTTTTTGTTTCAAAAACTGGAAATGATGAAATGATTGTGCTAAGAATTCAGTTTTGTGGCTAGGAACATAAGAAACTTTTCCCCCCTCTTTGTGTTTCTTTCTTCTTTCCTTCCTTCCTTTCTTCCTTCATTTTTTTCTTTTTCTTCTTTTTTTTTTCTTGTGATGCTGAGGATTGATCCATGGATGCTCTACCTATGAGCTACATCTCCAACCTTTTTATTTTTAGTCTTTGAGTCAAGTTCTCACTAAATTGCTAAGAGTGGTCTTGAACTTGTGATCCTCCTGCCTCAGCCTCCCAAGTTGCTGGATATTACAGGTGTGTGCCACTGCGTCCAGCAGAAACATAAGAACTTTTTAAACCAAGTATTTATCAAGATCTGTTGGAGTTTCATCCTTGGGAGAGGTCCAACTGTGGCCACCCTCTTAGCATGGCATGTGAAAAACTGGGAAAGACTTGGAAAGCACTGTTCATGTGTTATTTGTTAACAATGGAATTCCAAACTTTTCTTAGTACAGTTGTAACTTGAATGAAACTTAGAAGGTTGAATGTTCATTGATCATTGAATTCATATATGTATGGGATTAACTCAAGAATTAAATGACTTAGGAAAATTTGCCAACTCAGGGAACTGGAGCCAGCATTGTAATCATGTCTTCTAATTGCCTGCTTTCTGCAATCAATTTACCAGATAAGCACAGCAAATATACTCTTTGGGAGGTAATCTACAGAATGTTGTTTCAGCAAAGGTATAAGCTCCCATGTGTCTCAAAATCTTTAAAACTAAATGTTATCCAAAACATACAAAGAACTCTTTAAACTCAATAAAACATTTGAAAGCAGCAAGAACAGTATTTTTGGTGATTAGTTTGGTTTGACTTTGGTCTTGTGTTGTCCTATGCTTCTCTCCCATTTGGCTGTTCCTGATTGTATCCTTTGTGGTATACTAGTAAAGATAAAATATCAATAATTGCCAGGGCTTAGGGAAGAGGGTGGAAGGGATAAATAGGCAGAACACAGATGATGTAAAGAACCATGAAACTGTTCTGTGATACTATGATGTGGAATCATGTCATTATGGGCTTGTCAAAACTCAAAATGCAGAACCCAAGTGATGCCTAATGTAAACTACAGATTTTGGATACTGGTAATGTATCACTACAGGTTCTTTGATTTTAACAAATGTATCATGTATCTCTAGTGGGAGAGGCTCTACCGGTGTGGCAGAGGGCATATAGGAACACTGTACTATTTGCTTAGTTTTGTTGTGAAAGTAAAAGTGCTTTAAAAATAACCTGTCTAAACATTTGTAAAAATTGAGTTTTTCTGACTGTGCTGTGTCTTTTTACTTTGCATATCTGACTGCTGTTTTTTTTTATTGTCATGTCTACCATTTTTACTACTAATAAAATACAAGGAAAAAATGAAAAGCAATTATCTATCACTGTTGCTATACTAATGTAGTAGGTATTTTAGTTCCTGTTTATCATTTTCATGTAGTTATGTACAAATAGATTATTTTAAAAATGTTATGTCCAGAATAAACTACAATCTGTGGTTTCTTTTTTGCAACTAGAAATGGTATTGCAAATAGCTGTCTCCACTTAGTCTTCATAATCATCATTTTTCATAGCTATGTAATATCTCTTTGTATTGATGCATTACAATTAAACAAGCCTTTCACTATCATTCAATATGTGTTCTATTATAGGTAATGCTACCATGAATAATTCGGGGGAACATATACTCGATTTGTTGAATTACTTTCTTAGAAGAAATTTCCAAAAGTGAAATTTTCATTGCAAGGGCATGAAAATTTTTGCTTCTACCATATAATACCAAGTCTTTTCAGAAGTATTATAGTAGTCTATAGTAATATAAGCAGAGTGAAAATGCATTTTATTTAACTAAGACATTTCTTTGGTGTTGGTACCTCTAATGATTACTTATTAGCCAACTTGGAAATGTTTTAAACTGACTTAATTAATTTGAGGGGAGTATGACTTTGACAATAATGTCTACATAGGAATGTCAATATTACAATATTTTCTAGTGATAATTCTGTACTTTGTGTGAACAACTGTCACACAAGGAAGAAGAAATAATTACAGAAGAATAACTGATTAATGACTGATAATTTAACACCTCATGGGCAAAAGTTTATAGTTTTGAAAGTTTGAAAATAGATTTATCCTTAAAATAATTTAAATACTTATTTCTGTAACTGTTAAAATTATTGATCTGATCTGTCTAGCAGAACATTTTATGAATATTGCAAACTTTAGGACAATATATTTAATAAGGTTAAATGATGAATTCCAAAGTGTGAATTTAACATTACCAAGTGTGACAGAGGAGGGCAGTAACAGACCTTCAAATTTCTTAATCCCAGATTTTGCTTTTCACTGTTCCAATGTAGACATGGCTTTGAGAATACAGATTGAATATACTGGCTCAGGAATGCAGGATAGATTTAGTATTTAAAGTTCAGTCAAATATCAAAAGGCCCAGAGGTTTTCTTCTGCACTAAAATAGCAAATCCTATTACTTTGAAAATCAGAGGAAAATAGAGTACCTCACCATCTTACCCACATAATTCCTTGATGTTTTTGCAAGCATCATGTTGGAAATATTGCCTTTCATAGTGACTTTACAGATTAGATGAATCTACAGTCAACTTTTGACTATGCTTGGTAATACTGAGTTAATAAAATTCAGTTGGTCAAAGTTAATATGTTTCTACTTATCTGGGTGGTTTCCAAATGCATTCTCCAAATGAACATTCATAAAACTTGGTTTTAGCCTACAACTTTCTACCAAATATAAAGATTTCTTAATAAATTAAACTGGAAATTTCTTTTACTTTCCAATATTAGGTTGTTAGGTGCCTTAAGGAAAGAGCAATTTGTAAGTTATATTAGAAAGTTTCGTTTGCAGTGTTAAATTTTTGCCTGGATGTTGCTTGAGATTGGTAGATAAAACTGAACTTCTTGTGGCACACATAGATGGGGAAATTCAACTGCCTTTTTTTTTTTTTTTAGGTTTACCAATGTCTATAGCAGACATCTGTGTAGGCAAGAATAAATATCTGAAATTGATGAACATATTTTCCCAGAGAAAATAGCCCTTTGCATGAATAATTAATTCTTATGAATGCAGAAATACTTACTAAGATAAATCATCAGATTGATAGACTGACTACTTTGTCTCTTGCATAAGTATATTTTGTTCACATATATTTAACCAACAGGAAGTCTAGAATTAAAGATAAAAACACTTAAAATGAGTTTTTAATTTTAATTTTATGCACTAAATCACATAAGCACACAGTATCATCTGGTATTGCAATTCGGAAATAGCACTTTGGAGATCAAATGATTTGCCAAAACATAATGGATATTCCTCTTCAGAAGAAATTCTCTTATTAAGTCTTTGCTTGTATTATTGGACAATAATATGTTCATTTGGTCAAAATGCAAGAGAAAAGTTGTTTAATTGTTTAATTGTTCATTAAATGTTTTGACATTGCTTATAGATTTAAGAAAAATCTGTTTTATTCATTTTTTCATCTCAAATCACTGTAAGACCTCAAAAGTGTTGTTGCCTTTTAATCAATGGATGTACTGAATGGAATGTTGTGGTCAAACTCAGTCTTTCTCTCTCTCTCTCTCTCTCTCTCTCTCTCTCTCTCTCTCTCTCTCTCTCTTCACACATTTTAAATACTTAAGAATGGTAATTATTTTGTGATATAAAAGATATTTAGTAAAGAAGTTGTGCTTTTTTATTCTTCCTTTAAATTAATAGAAGTAACAATTTCATTTAGAAATCTTCTTGTTAAGTTAGAATTTGTAGTAAGTAGACTGAGTTACTGGCTTTAATGAATTAAGGGCTCCTATCTCTATCATTTGCCATGTGAACTACATACCCATGTTCATGTTCTTTCTGAACTTGTCAACTATCCCTGCATTTGGGTATGCAGATAACTTTTGCATTTGGGGAAGGACTTGAATATTATTACATTGTACACAGATTGGAGCTTAATAGATGAGATTTAAGGTTCAGAAATAAAAAGTTTTGATGATGCAATAAAGTACCTAGTGTGCATACTAGAAATGTACACATGTTTGCTAAGGATGGACATTATTTTGGCACTAACTCAGTGCCTAAATTGAATTACTAATATTACTTCACTATGGTGTTGATAAAATAAAAATTCTCCTCATTTTTTGGGAT
This sequence comes from Sciurus carolinensis, assembly GCF_902686445.1. NCBI lineage: Eukaryota > Metazoa > Chordata > Mammalia > Rodentia > Sciuridae > Sciurus > Sciurus carolinensis. The sequence continues at coordinate 28,690,421 of NC_062226.1, forward strand.
GAATCTATTTTTGGAAAAGAAATCAGAGATAAATTTCTTTTAAGGATCTTCATAGAGGGCATACTGGGAAATAAGGTGGAAGTATTCTCAATAATAACTGATCAGCACATGTTGTTATAGATAAAATAGACTATTTTATAAAGTTACTTCAGTATAAACTATTACCATAATATAAGAAAGATTTTGTACAGGTGATGAGAGAAGTCCATACCTCAATTTGACAGAGGTAGAAATGGAAATCACATAGTAATTTCTCTCAAAAGGAAGGAACTAAGCCGAGACTTTAATAATGATAAATATTCAATTGCTATATTATATATGACCTGAATAAATTCTCTCCAAGTTATTTATTATAATTCATGTTTTTTATCTGATAAAAATTGTAATAGCAAGGTGGCACCACTTGCTCATAAACATGTATCTAACTGTTATGAGATCCAAGACTTAAAGGTCTAGCTGCATCCATAACACAATTCTTTTTGCATCGCACCTGTATATTATATAGATAAGTAAGTAGATGTAATTAACCAGATGTAGACTTTTTGAACTATTTTATTTAAAAATACAATCATGATTTGAATTCCTAAGAGTAAGATGTTAATGATCATGTACTATTTCACCGTAAAAACCTCTCTGTTTAAAAGTATTGCAAATAATAATTCTAAAGTTGTTTATTTTCTCTTTTAGCAAACACTTTCAGAGAGTTTACATGTCTACAAATTGGATGCTGTTATAAATCTTATGTTCAATAACCACTTTTGGTCAGAAGAAAGACACTGAAGTTAATAGCTATATCCCCATTACAGACATTAATAACATTGCAGCCAAATGGCATTAAATGCAAAGAGTTTTGAGATCTAATAGGCCCAAGGTGTTAGAAGTGATATATATAGGACATTCGAAGATTGTAAAGCTATTTAAAATTTTTTGGTGTTAAAAATATTCAAAAAGCAAAGAATTTTCTGGCATTTGAAAGCAACCAGGTCCTTATCCATTATTAATTCACTTAAGAAAAAATAACTATGATGGCAAAGGCCAGATACTTATATACAGGCTATAAATATAGATGAATAATTCATTTTTCTATTAATTTTGAATTTATAGCCTCACCAACTGGTTGAACTCTATTTTTCCTTTCTGAGAAAGGTATGCACCAAAATACTGCCCTGCCAACAGTGAAGACATAAAGTACTCAGTAAGAAAAATAAAATTTACTATACACATATTTATCTTATTTGAATGGTCCCTTATTTGTAGATCCCATATCATGGCTCACTGGAAAGTTCTGGAAAATTGTGCCTGCTCTCTTTCTCCCAGTGCCCTCCTCCATATATATTTTTTCAGTGCTGAATGTTAAACATAGATCCTCAAGCATGCTAGGCAAGTGCTGTAGCACTGAGCGACATTCCTAGCTTCAAACTGTGCCTTTTCTAGAGGTAACCTTAAATATGAGTATTTGTCTCTGCACAAAGCAGCATGTGATTTGAAAGCTACCTAAAGACCCATGTGCCCCCAAATATTGTCCTCAACATGTAACCAAGTACCTAATTTAGCATACTGTCTTCTGAAACTCCTAATAGAATTCAAGTATATGTTCCTGCAACTTTCAATTTAATCTAAGACAACAAAACTGATGGACAAAACTTGGTATTTATTCAAGGATATTCTTGATCATGTCTTCAAAGATAACTAAATTTGAAACTCTTGGAGGAACTCATTTTCAGAAGAGATTACTCATATAACATATTTACTGAAAAGCTGCTTTAATCCTGAATGATGAGTACAAGCGATTTGGTTCTATCTCTGTGGTCAACTGGTCAAATGTACGTACCAATCTTAGAAATGAGAACATCATACACATTCAGTTTGACTGAGGCAGAATATATATCACCTATGAAGAATAGCCTAATACTGAAGAAAATGAACAAATAAAAGACAGTTTATCTCCCAACAGCCCAAATGAATGTTAAGTCCAATATGCTTTCCTTTAGGAGTTAGCTCTGCCCCAAATTGGCATACATTTTCACTGCAGCTAAGTGTCCTAGTTAATCATTTCAGTAGAGCACTGATGTGGTAGAAAGAACTGGAGTTGGACAAAGTTTAATCATGTTGTGTTACTGAAAATAAGAATCTTGGACTGATGTTTCTGGCCACGTAGAAAAGAGTTTTTTCTCAGCCATACAATCTATTAATGCAATAGCTCACATCCAAAGACAGATGTTTGGATATGCTAGACTTTTTATCCTCTGTTCCAGAGTGCAATGGGCTCTCTTGAAAACAAATGGTTCTTACAATCATGGATCTGTCTTTTATCCCTATTGAACCCTTATTTGCTGGACACTTTTAGAAGCTACTATCCAAGGGCAACTTTATTATGATATAATTAATAGTTTAATAAATAGTAATCAAAACCATTTTTGAAAGAATGGTCATTATATATAAACATGATTTTATCAAATCTAATTAATTCATGTGAACATATCCTTCTAGCAAGAATTATTCCTTCATAATTTTAAAGAAGTTTTCTTCCTGTCTGCGGAAAGTGAATACTTTTCCAAAAGAAATTCAAGAAGTTCATGCAGTTGAAGTATAAGAACAAAAGATTGATTCATTATCTAGATGGAAGTATGGAAGTTTTGAAAAAGTTCTTAGTAAAAGTTAATTTTATCCAATTTTATCCATTTAAAAAAATTCTCACTACCTGTGACTCTGCAGGAAAATAGTGAAGGAACCATTACATGCACACACACACACACACACACACACATATACACACAAAGTCCATTATCATTGAGGTGGGTGTTATTTCATCAGATGAAAGTAAAGAAGTAAAAAATCTCCAAGTAAAAGTATAGGTTCCAAGTTAAAATGGCACTGGGATGCCTATTCCTGAGGTTATTATCCTAAATTATTAAACTCCACAAATATTAACGAAAATTTATAGGACTGACATTTATAATAATTTCACAAGTGTTCTAAATCTATTTTTAAAATCCCACTGAATATTTAATAGAAAAATAGAAAAGCAGCATAAACTAGCCATCCATCTAAGAAGAAATATAAAAGGGCAAGGCACATTATAAAAATGATCAGCCTCAGACATACACAATGCAATAAGCAGAACAAGAATAAGGTACAATGCCTCTATCAGATTGGTAAATTGGTAAAAAAAAAAATACCAATTGTGAGAAAGGAAATACTGACAGGAACATTGTTATAGTTTAGATATTAGGTGTCCCACAAAATCTCATGTGTGAGACAATGCAAGAAGTTTTAGAGGTGAAATGATTGTGTTATGAGATCCTTATCCCAATCAGTGAATTAATCCTCTGATAGGGATCAACAATGGGAAACCGAAGGCCAGTAGGGTATGACTTAGGAGGTGGGAATTGGGAATGTGGCCTTGGGGTATATATTTTGTATCTGGCGCATGGTGTGTCTCTGCTTTCTGATCATCATGTGAACTGCTTCCCTCTGTCACACACTTCTGCTATGATGTTCAGCCTCCCTGAGGAAAGGAGCCAGCTGTCTATGAACTGAGACCTCTGAAACCCCCAAACAAACTTTTCCTCCCCTAAAATTGTTCTTGTCAGGCCTTTTAGTCACAGCCAAGAAAACACTGACTTAAACAGACATCCATCCACAATTGCTGACACTCTAAATTACAGCAGCCTTATGAATACTAATAATATACATTCCTCAATCTAGATGCTCCTCGACTGATGATGGGGTTATAACCCAATAATCTCTTGGTAAATTGAAAATATCACAAGTTGAAAATGCTCTCAATACACCTAACCTACTGAACATCATAACTTAGCACTGCTATACATTATTCATTGCTTGCCCCCATGATTGTATAGCTGATTGGAGGGTGTGGCTTGTTTTGCTGTCACTTACAAGCATTGTGAGACACTATTCTACTGCATATCACTATCCTGAGTAAAGATCAAAATTCAAAGTTCAACTGAATGCACATTACTTTTGCATCATTGAAAAATTCTAAATTAAATCATTCAAAATCAGGGACTGTATGCATTTAAAATGGATGAACTTAAAGAATTTGACTAAGTAATTAACCTTAAAAAATTATTTCTCTGGCAGGTGGAGTTATAGAAATTAGGTAAGAGACTATAGGGCCTGACTTTAGTATAACAAAATAGAAGGACTAGCTGAAGAAGGGGCAGGGAAGAGTTGGCCAAATAGCTCCCCTCAACTCCAAGCAGCCCGGGATGGAGAGATGCTTTTAGCTTGGTGGAGGAAGAAAGAATTAAGTCCTGACCTTAGACCTTAAGTCCAATACCAGACCCACCAAAATTTAACCCAATACTGGGCATGTACCTTATACTGGACAAATATCTATAAACTGAGTCACTGGGTGTCAGGACAGATGACTAACTGCAACCTCCTCCAAACTTGGGCAGTAGAGCAGGGAGAAAGAGACTCCACCCATGGGGGCATGGAAGTTATTTGCCTTGAAGCCCCATACCAGGCCTGCTGCTATGAAACGCAGCACCCAATAGAACTGAAGGACCCAAATGAAGACCAGAGTTCAGATGGTCCCTCTGGTCTGGCCCAGAATCAGGTGGGGACTTGTGCACCCTGTGATACACTCGTTTTGGTCCCAGTCAGTTGTAGCCTTAGAGTGGTCCTAGGACATGTCCAACATCCTCCTGAAACTATGCAGTTCTCTGAAGCTGGGAGATTGTTGTCCACCTTGGTGGCCATACTGGCAAACAGGTTCTATAACTGCCTGGGTACCAGGCAGAGACCTGTTCCCCAGTGGGATGGGCTCGTGTTGGGTCTGCATCACAGTTAATGGTGGTGTGGGCCTCAGTGCAGCCCTAAGACAGTACAGGTCCTGTGGCTGTGAGACTCAGGTATAACCAAGTTTATTGCCAGCCCAAGGGGCATCCTTAACCAACACTGCCTCAACCATGAGTAGTATGTTATGATACTCCATTTGTTGGGGGTAGGACAGGCTAGTAAATGTAAAACTGCCCTGGAACTTAGTGTAGTACTGGTGAAATCTAACACAGGAGAGATCCTAAGGTCCCCGGTTCCAGGCCTGCCTGTGGAGGTACTTCTGCAGCAGTTCCAGTGCTAGGGGAAGACCTGTGGCCCCCGTCTATTGGAGTTCTATCCCAGCCTGCATCACCTATGGTCATAGCAGTCTTGGGTCATGAATTTATCTCAGCCATAGGCAGCTCATATCAGTGTGGTCCTACTGAATATTGTACTGGGTCTGGCAGGCTGTCAGATTAGGATATGACACAGTATGGCAGCACAGGTGGCTGCCAAATGCTGCCACTAGATGACATGATTTGTCACAGGAGACTTGATATAGGAGATTGGGGTGATCCATCCATGGTGACTCCACCCAGAGCTGAGAAGAATACTGTGCTATTTAGAAATGTCTATTTTTCTCTAGATCTTTTATTTGTTTCTGCTCTTATCTTTGCAATCATTTTAAGTGCTATCATTTCAAAATAGCTCGTTATAATCAAAAGATTTATTTCTAAGTCTTATGGAACTACAAAGCAAGAATGTATAATAGATCATCAAAAAATCATAAGCAAAATATCAAGACATTCTACTAAAGTGAATCTCTTATCCACAAAGGAAGAGTGTAAAAAAGGGAAAAAGAAAGAAAGAACTACATCAAAACTAGAAAATAACTTACAAGATTGTTGTAATAAGACTAACTATCCATAATTATCTTTAATATAAATAGATAAATTCTACAATTAAAAGACTGAGTGCCTGAACAGACAGGTCACAAACCAATTCTCAACAAATTTTCTTTTTCTTTTTCTTTTTCTTTTTTTGGTATCAGGGATTGAACCCAGGGGTGCTTTACCACTAAGCCACATCCCTAGTCCTGTTTTATATATTTTTAATTTGGAGACAGGATCTTGTTGAGTTTCTTAGGGCTTTGCTAAGTTGCTGAGCCTGACTTTGAACTCTTAATCCTCCTGCCTCAACCTCTCCAGTCACTGGGATTACAGGTGTGTGCCATGACACCCAGCTCAACAAATTCTAAAAGATCAAAATAATATCGAGTCATTTTATATCATAATGCAGTAAAACTAGAAATCAATAACGTGAAAAAGTTTGGAGACTATGTAAATACCTGGAAAGTAAGCAACTTACTTTTTAATCAACCAATGAATCAAGGAAGAAATCAAGAAGAAAATTTTAAAATGTCTTGAAACAAATGAAAGAAGACACAACATACCAAAACTTATGGGATATAGCAAAAGCAGTACTAAGAGAGAAGCTAGTAGCAATTCATTTCATCATCAAAAAAAGTAAAAATATCTTAGTTAAACAATCTATTACTCATCTAAAGGAACTAGAAAAATAAGAGCAAACCAAACCCAGTATTAGCAGAAGGAAAGAAATAAATCAGAGCAGAAATAAATAAAATGGAGTCTCAAAAATACAAAAGGTCAAGGAAACAAAGAGTTAGTTATTCAAAATAATAAATGAAATTAATAAACCTTTAGCCAGACTAAGACAAAGAGCAAAAAGACTCAAATAAATAAAACCGGAGATGAAAAGGGAGACATTATAGCTACCGCCATTATAAATACAAAAGATCTTTAGAGATTATAATAAATAACCATATACCAAGAGTTTTAGTAAATAATGTAGAAAAATGGATAAATTCTAGACCTATATACTTTATTGAGTCATGAAGAAATAGAAAATATGGAGACAAAAAACAAGCAATGTGACTATATAAGTAATAAAAAGTCTCCTATTAAAGAAAATCCCAGGACCAAATGACTTCATTGTTGAACACTACCAAAATTTATTTATTTATTTATTTATTCATTCATTCATTTATTCATTTAATTTTGCGGTACCAGGGATCAATGCCAGGGTGTCACACACCCTAGGCAAGAGCTCTACCATTGAGCTGCAACCTTGGCCCATTTACCAAACATCTAAAGAAGAACTAATAAAAAATTTCCTTAAGTTGTTCCAGAAAATAAGAGGAAGGCAATCTTCTAAACACCTCCAACAAGGCCAGCATTACCCTGATCCTCAAACCAGATAAAAACAAATACAAAAGGAAAACTACAGGCCAATATCCTTGATGAATATAAGTGCAAAACTTTTAACAAAATACTGGCAAACCAACAGCACAAGTCCAACAGCACATTTAAAAGTCTATTCACCATGATCAAGTGGGTGTTATACTAGGAATGCAACTTTGGCTCAATATATGTGACCTCAGTCAATAAACGTGATACACTACATCAAAAAAATAAAGGACAAAACTACAATCACTTTAATAGATGCAGAAAAGACATTCAATAAAATTCAATGTTCATTCATGAGAAAAATGCTGAAAAATAGGTACAGAAGGAATGCACCTCCACAAAACAAATAAGCTAACAACTAATAGTGTATGCTATAGGTAAAGGCTGAAGATTCTCTAAGATCTGAAATAAAAGAAGGATGACCACTCTTGCCTCTTTATTCAACATAGTTCTGGAAGTCCTAACCACAGCAATTAAGCAAGAGAAAGAAATAAATAATATCCAAATTGAAAAAGAAGTCAAATTGCTCTCATTTGAAGATTACATGATCTTGTTTATAGAAAATCCAAAAACTCCACCAAAAATTATAAGAACTAATAAATGAATGCAGAAAATTTGAGTATACAAAATCCACATATGAAAACCATTAGTATTGGTATTTGCCTTTAGCAAAGTATTTGAAACAGAAATCATTAAAATAATCTCATATACAAATAGCAACCTTAGAAATAAATTTAACCAAAGACTTATACAATGAAAATTATAAAGCACTAATGAAAGAAACTAAAGTGGAAACAAAGAAGTTAAAATACATCTATGTTCATGAATTGGAAGAATCAACATTGTTATTATGCCCATACTACCCCAAAGTGATTGGCATATTTAATGCAACCTCTCTCAGAATACAAGTGTTAGTCAACTTTTTACTGTTGTGCTCCAAATACCTGACAAGAACAACTTAGAGGAGGAAAACTTTTTTGGGGGGGATCAGTTCAAAGACTCAATCCATGGTTGTTGACTCCATTGCTCTGGGCCTGTGACCAGGCAGACTATTATGGAAGAAGAGGAAGATAAAGGAAAGCTACCCAACTCTTGTCAGCCAGGAAGCAGAGAGAGAAAGGGAGAGCTATAGGAACCAAGAAAAAGATATAATTCCCAAGGGCATGCCCCCAGTGATCTACTACTTCCAACTACACCCCACTGGCCTACAGTTACCACCCAGTACTGTACTCTTTTCAAATTATTAATCCATCAAATGGATTAATTTGCTGATAAGATTACAGGTCCCACAGTCCATCATTTCATCTGAATGTTCCTGCATTATCTCACCTGAACTTTTGGAGGACACTGCATACTCAAACTACAGCATATCAGTAACATTTTTCAAAGAACTAGAAAAAAAATACTAAAATTTACATGGAGCCACAAAAAAACCGAAGAGCCAAAATTATCTTGAACAAAAAGAATAAATCTGGAGGCATTATGTAATTTGTCTTTGAAACACACTACAAAACTGTATTAACCAAAACAACATGGTATTGACATATGAACAGACACATAGACTAATGGAACAGAGTAGAGGGCTTATAAGCAACCCATGCATCTACAGTCAAGTGATTATTTTACAAAGGTGCTAAGAACACATATAGGGAACAGCAGAGTTTTTAAAGAAATAATTCTGGGAAAATTGGATATATATAAGCAGAAGAATGAAAATAGATCCATATCTCACGCCAGTTAGAAAAATCAATTCAAAATGGGCTAAAGACTTGGATGTCGGTAAGACCTGAAACTTAAACTAATAGAAAAAACAGGGGGAACACTTCAGTATGGGTTTTTTTTTTTTTTGACAAAACATCAATAGCAGAGGAAACAAAATAAAATATAGACAAATGAGATAACATTAAAGTAAAAGAGCTTCTGCACTACAAAGTAAATAATTGATTTCCATTCTGAAGTGCAGAGACAATCTACAGAATGAGAAAAAACATTTTCATTCTACACATCTGATAATGGGGTGATATCCAGAATATGTAAGAGCTCCTCAAAAAATCTCAGGGTAAGACATACAAAGATGCACAGGTATATGAAAAAATATTCAACATTACTAATCATCAGTGAAATGTAAATCAAAAACCGTGATGAGATATCACCTCACTCCAGTAAGGACTCTTAATGAAAAAGACTCAAGATAACAAAGGCTGGTGAGGATGTAGAAAAAAGGGAACCCGTGCACACTGTCCATAGGAATATCAATTTAAACAACCATTATGAAAAACAGTATGACACTTCCTCAAAAAATTAAAAATGGAACTATCATATGACCTAGTCATCCCAGTACTGGGTATATTTCCAAAGGAAATAAAATTGGTATGTTGAAGAGACATCTACACTACACTTCAGTGTTTATTGCTAGCTCTATTCACAAGAAAGGGCAACAACCTAATAATACATCAACTGATGAGTGGATAAAGAAAGTTTTGGACATGAACACAAGGGAATACTATTCAGTCCTACAAAGAATGAAACCCTGTCATTTGTGACTATGTGGAAAAAAAATGGAAATCATCATGTTATTTGAATCAAATCATACACACATAGAAAAATCCTCATGATCTCATACACAGGTGAAATCTCAAGAAGTTGATTATAGAGGTTGAGAGTAGATTGGTGCTTACCAGAGGCTAGGAGAGTAGCAGGAGAGAGATGGAGAAAAGTTGACAAATGGGTACTAATGTATAGATAGAGAGGAATATGTCCTGGTATACTGTATTGCATGATAGGATAACTATAAATAACAACTATGTACTGTATATTTTAAAAAGCTAGAAGAGTCTTAAAAGAGTTCACCATGTTATGGTTTAGATGTGGTATCCTCCAAAATCTCATGTATGAGATAATGCAAGAAGGTTTGGAGAAAGGATTGGGTTATAGACTTAACCTAATTAGTGAATTAATCCCCAATGGGATTAATTGAGTGGTAACAGGTGGGGTGTGGCTGGAGACAGTGGTTCATTGGCAACATGGCTATGGGTTATGTATTTTGTATCTGGTCAGCAGAGTCTCTCTCTGCTTCCTGAATATCAAGGTGAGCCACATCCCTTTGCCACATTTCTTCTGCCTAAACCCGGAGGAAAGGACCCTACTGTCCGTGAGCCCTTAAATGAACTTTTCCTCCTGTACAATTGTTCTGGTTGGGTCCGTTAGTTACAACAGCTAAAATGCTGACTGAAACACACCATAAAGAAATAGTAAATGTTTGAGGAGATAGCTAGGCTTATCTCGATATAAATATTATGTATATGTATTGAAACATTACATGATACTCCATTGTATGTAAAATTTTTATATATATTAGTTAATGTAAGAGTCAGAAAGAAGATGAAAACTGTAAAAAGATCTGTGTTCAATGGGGGGATTATATCTGTATTCTATACCTTTTTTCATATTTTAAATGTTATATAAAATAAATATACATATTAGGTTCATAATAAAAAATAAAAAATGAACATAAGCATTTAATCTAAGTGAAAACTGCTATCGGATGCAATGGCTTCTTTGGCCCTTTTTTGGTCTGTTTTCAGACAGGGAAAAAATGAAATCTCTATTTAGGAAAGAAATATGAGGCCATAAACCTAGAAAAAAAGAAAGAATAGTTGTTCCCTAATCTGGTTTAGGACTAATGGAAGAGATAAATATTGAGTTTTAGTTTGCAGCTAGTATGGGAGGTTGCTATACAGATGAGGTCTAAGTGAGTTTAAGAACTATGTGATTTTTAAAAATCTCTTCCTTACATCCTATTTTTACTTTTCCCTCTAGATTTTCTATGATTTTCACCCTTAAAATGAGGAAAGAACAGACTCATACTTTCAGGTATTTTAAGTGACAAGAATGTTAGGAGGGCAAAAAGCTGAAGCTTTGAGGTGAGATGGACAGATTCAGAATTTTACTTCCTTTCTTTAAGGGCTTATGAAGTTTTGTGCAGCATAGAGTAACTGCCCACATCTGCTCCTGCCTAAAGTCTTGGAGTTCTTTCAGGTTTTTTTTTTTTCTTTCTTTCTTTCATACCTATGGCAGAGAAGCATCTTAGAGAAATGTGTTACTTTACTGGCGTGGCTACATGCCTGAGGATTTCATTGCCAAATAAAACTTTGGAACAAAGGGTTGAATGTCTAAGTCCTATTGGGTTTTCAGTTTCTAAGGATAGGATTCCAAAAGAACAGGGGCAGAAATGGTGATAGCTTTTTCAAGTTTCAAAAGAAGAGAGACCTAACTGTAGGAAGACCTAATCTGAATATGGGAAGAGGACTAGAATTTAGCAAAGAGAAAGTACTTCTAGTTTCTTAGGCTGTTCTCTTAACAGATCAAGGTTTTATGGACCCTAAAACGTACAAAAGTTGGAATCTCTCTTTATGTAAAAGAATATAAATTATGAATACAATATTAGATAAGAAATTTGATATTTATTTTGAATGATAAAGAAATCACTACAATTGACAAATTTGAAAGGATGACATAACAAATACATCAAAAACACAAATATTTTTATTATGTAACTGCCCCTATACTTTTACAGTATTGTTTTCTTAACATTTTTGTCTGCATTCCTCTTGATCCCAATCATTTTAATTTTTTTTCTCTAGGGAAACGAAACAGATAAGACTTTAATCTCAAAAATTTATTACTGACAAAATTTAGTAAAATATCAATTTTGGAACACAATTGTTAATGCTGTAAAGCTTTTAGGATTGTTGAAAAAGTTTGGAAAACCTATATTGAGTTTATTTTAAATATAAACTGTTATGATTTACTCATCATTCATTTAATTACTGCAGAGTTGTGCTTTACAAATGTGGGGAGTCTAATAAATAGCACTTTGCATAGTTCCTGTTAATGAAGGGAGAGACATAAGACATGTCCATAATTGTATAAGCTAAATTAACAAGGTTATCAATAAGAGGGATCTTCTATTTGAACTAGGCTTTGATGAGAGCTGGATCTTCTGTTTATAATTTTGTATAAATAATGATTAGAAAAGTTTTCTATAGACTCATTTCAGGCTCCATAAATTTCAATCTATTTTTTCTCCTTCACTAGGATGTACTTCTGGTGTTGGATATTACATTTTATATTCACATTACAATATCATTCTGGTCCTGGATCTTCATGATGCAGCTTGGGTAAGTTGGCACAGTGGAAATTAGGAATATTCCTAGAATCCATTTCTCTACCAGACAGCGAGCAATACCTTAACTATAAACAGATGTGACTCTGAATCACATATGTTTTATGCCACTAAACTGGGAATAAATTCTTATCTCTAATTTAACTTTCTTTTTGCTAGATTTCAAAGTCGTTCTGGTTATTTTAGAGGCAGAAATGTTGTAATGGAAAGAAATCTCACTTGAAATAGAACTCTAACCTGCTGCTAGAAGATCCTACTATTGAAAAATTTTAAAAAATATATATGACTGGGTGAATCTTATGCTAGGGTCCCCCCAACAGCCTTGGAAGGGATCCATCAATTGAAGGGAACTGACTCAGTTAGCTTTTTCATAATGCGCACTTGTGTCCTGTAATCACTTTTCAGGTAAAGGAGAGCTAAGAAAACTTGATGCCATTTCTCTTGAATGAACAGTATAGCTTGGGCAAAGGCATGCCTGCAGTTTTAAAATAAGATTCCCAAATTACTGTGAAAAGTGTAAGATACTAAAAAGTCAATTAGTATGATGACAGTGATAATGAAGACTCTTAATGAAATATACAGAATGGAGATCTACATGCCTTTTCTCAAAAATATAGTTATACTGGATCATTAAATATTTCTTAAATCAATTTAATTCATTTAAGACTTCATTCATTTTCAGTACTGTCCTTCTAAAAAACATAAAGCCTTTCAAGGAATGATTTACACTATTATTAAATAATATAAGTATCAATTTAGGCATTATAGGACCATCTTTCATGCTCTATTTTTTAATAAGTTTAATCAATGCTCCTTAATCCATTGGGAGAAAATAAATTTTAAAATGATTTCAGTTAATTGTTTAATAAGATGACTAAAATGCTTCTTCAAGGATACTTTTTTTTGTAGTTTCATTGCAGTGATGAGTAACATGCCACCAAAGGTATTTTGAATTTCAAATCTACTGTATATTCATGAATAATGTTTTATTCACTTTTATATTCCAGAACCCAGCACAGAGTCTGATAATCAGATCCTCTTCTTATATGTGTGGTTGGAGTCAAGAAGCCAGTTCATGGTAGAAGCTGGTTTCCGGGTTATATTTGGAAGAGAGATTCTCTTTGTTAGTAAAATACCATGTTGATAATTTCAACATTAAGTTAGATACAGGAGGGGGCCAAAGAACAGCACAGAACACTATGCTCTGTGTAAAAAGTGAACAAAGGTCATTTGATATATCTCTCTGATATGTGATATGATAGTTCTTTCCTGATATGTGAATGCTAACACACAGGAAGGGGGAATAGGGGAAGAATAGAAGTTCATTGGATTAGACAAAGGGGAATGAAGGGAAGGGAGGAGGGACAGGCATGGGAAAGACAATGGAATGAATCTGACATAACTTTTCTATGTACATATATGAATACACCACAGTGAGTCTCACCATTGTGTATATGCACAAGACTGGGATCCTAATTAGAATAAGATGTACTCCATGTTTGTATAAATATGTCAAAATTGACTCTAAATTAAAAGATAATCTTTAAAACGTGAACAAGTATTTGGGGGTTGGAGGGTACTTACATTAAGGAGGAGAAATAATGAAATAAAGAAGAAGGAGATCTAACAATGAAGCAGGATGCTGGATTATTTGGAAGAGATAATGAGTGGGAGTTAGTGGGAATGGTCCAGGGATTCTGAAGAATTATTTACATAAAACATTCATATGTTGATATTTGAAGTACTGGCATATAAAATTCCCCTCCTTCAATTGTTTAGTGAAGTGGATACACAGGTGACTTCAAATTGTGATTTGAAGAATGCAGGTGTAAGAACACTCTCTAGGTGAGTATCCTGAGTATCCTGTATCTGAAATGTTTGGGACCAGAAATGTTTAGGATTGCATATTTTTTTCAGATTTTGGAAAAAATGTGCATACCTAACAACATATCTTAGGAATGAGACCTAACTCTAAATACAAACTTCATTTGCTTCATATACTTCTTATACATGGAACCTGAAAGTCATTTTATATAGTATTTTTAGTGTGCCTGTGTTTTGACTATGATCCATCATGAGAGGTTGCTTGTAGAATTTTCCATTTGTGGCATTATGTTGGTGCTCAAAAGTTTCCAGATTTTGGAGTATTTTGGATTTCAGATTTTTGGATAAGGGCTGCCCAACCTGTAGTGTTGAAAATGGGCAGCATGCATAGGAGGAAAAATCAAGAAACGAGATACAGAATTCAATGAGAAGAGAAAAACAGAACAGGAGGGACCACCAGGACAAACAAGCTCCTCTTTCACCCCAAAAATTCTTGGTGGGAGAAGTCGATCTTCCATTTCCTTTGTAGGGTAGAATCAATTTTATTTAAGTTAACAGGGACAACTTGGTTCCAACAAAGTGGTGGATAGGAGGATGTGTTGAAAGAGGAGTTAGAATTTTTTTTTTTTTTTTTTTGGTACTAGGGAACTCAGGGACACTCAAGCACTGAGCCACATCCCCAGCCCTCTTTTGTGTTTTATTTAGTGACAGGGTCTCACTGAGTTGCTTAGCACCTCTCTTTCGCTGAGGTTGGCTTAGAACTTGCAATGCTCCCTCCTCAGACTTCCAAGTTGCTGCAATTACAGGTGTGTGTCACTGTGCCAGGCGGGAGTTAGAAATCTTTAGAATTAGTGAAACTAAGGACATTGTCTGTGCCCTGAAGGAGCTGAAGACCTAATTATTGAGAGATGTTCACAGGCAGATTTGTTTTCAACCTGCAGGTGGATTCAATGTGAACACAACAGAAAGGGTGTTGTTACATTTTATCTGTTGCAGGGAATGTTGGGAAGACTATGCAGACATAACACATGCCTAGGGTTAGGAGGTTAATCCAGGATTTTGCAGGAGGGAAATGATGAAAGGCCTTCTAGCAGAAAGAAATGTGGATTGCAAAATTAGGAACATATAAAAGAGAAAACTGGGGTTGGGATTGTAGCTCAGTGGTAGAGTGCTTACCTAGCAGATGTGAGGCACTGGGTTCGATCCTTAGCACTACATAAAAAAGTAAATAAATAAAATGAAAGTATTGTGTCCATCCCCAACTTAAAAAAAAAATTAAAAAGGGAAAGGTACAATGGGGAACTGAAAGCAGAAAAAATAAACGGAAGAGAAACAGGGCTCAGGTTGGGAAAACCTACATATGCCATTCTACAGGAGCAGGAATTTGATCTTATAACAAGGAAATTCCATTAAAGTATTTTTAAAATCATAAAAGTGACATATATATCAATATTTATCTGTTTTGTTTTACTAGACTGTTTCTAAGACTTCCCTTGAGGGATAACACTCAGAATATGTGATGATATTAAGTAAGAAGATGAAGAATTTGGAGAAATGACTAACTACAATTGTCTGAATACCATAGAAGGTGAAATTCCTATTATTCTCATTTCTTGATTCAAAGGCCTTGGCAATACACTTGTAATTTGACCTAATTTGCACATTTTTTTAGGGCTCTGCCTGTTTTATATTAATGTTTCATTCATAAAATGACATAGTGACAGATTGCTTTCACTTGTCTATCCATCCATTCCTGGAGCTATGGGCAGATCTATATTCCACTTTCTGCTCCAGCAAATGAAATAAGATGCAGTGAAAGAGTATATATGAAGAATGTTACAGGAAATCTATAATGCTGATAAAACCTCTAGGTTTAGCAGAAATCGGCCAATTCAGAGTTTTTATTTTGTTATTATTTTTTTTGACTGGGAAAATGTGACTTATTTATTGCAAAACTAGGGAAAACTTCAAATAAAATGAATGAAACAATGTATGAAATTTTAGTGGATTTTATCTAGGCAGACAGACAAACTTTTTTGTTGTTCTAGATGATTCTGGGACATGTTGATGGATTGATTGTACCCGTTTAAACTTGAAAATCTCTGATTTTTTGTGTGGGTGTGTGAGTTCAGTGTCAAATTCATTGTTCATGACTCATCTCTACTGCCACCTCTTCTGTAAATCCCTTCCTGGTTCTATTCTGCTTCATATAGTTCTACATGGATGGTTAGGTAACCCTGCTGTTATGGACAAGTTAGATATTCTAGAAATTTTTATTATACACTCAAAAGCCTTAGGGGACACAATTCATCCTAAGGTAAGAGAGAATGAAGGCACAGAAATTTGAACTGGGTCACTGGGCCCATTTTAGATGGGAGAAAACAGACTATATGATTCAGACTATATCACAGCTTGGATGGATTCTCATGAGGTGAGGTGGAATAAAATACCTAAGTGAGGACATGTAAGAAAAAATGTAGCTGGAATGACCAGTGTTTAACAGTACTGATGCTGAAGCTCTAATAATGAAAAGAAAAACAGAAGCAGCCCATAGTTCAGATGTTGGTGTCTTCCACATCTAACTACAAGGGGCTCAGAGCCAGTACTGATAGGCAGTAAAGTTTCTTCCTGCAGTCAGCAGAAACAAACAAACAAACAAAAACTCTTTCCTATCTCTCTCTCTCTCCAGCCTCTCTCTCAGGGTGAAAGCAATGGAAACATTATTTGAATTAGTTTAAGCAAAGGGGGGGGGGTTATAGAAAATAATCACAAGTTACCTCAGTGAAGGACTGAGTAACTGAAGAGAAGGCAGAAGTCAAACTGTACAGACATTGGGAGCCAGTGCTCACCAAGGAAGTTAAAGAAGCTAAGGATCTCTCTAGGTCTTCTGTCTTCCTCTTTCTTTATTCTGACTTCATTTCCTCATGTACTGAATTGAGTCTTCCACAGACAGAATGGCTGTTGAAAACTCCGGAGCCTCACTGCTTATTTTACAGGAAAAACTCACCCTTGCTTAATCTAGTGTCAAGTCACAAAATCCAAGTAGAAGGCTAGTTTGAAATAGGTGCAGGAATACTTTTATTTTTGTAGAAGAGAAACAGTTTTTCCACAAGAAAAAGAGAGGACCCATGAGCAGAAATAAGAACTGACATCCACTAATGTAATCACATAGCAAAAAACCATTTTTAGCATCATTGAAGATATTCTTAACCTCTGTCATTGGCTGCCTTAACATGAATGGCTGGGACTTTTGTTGGCATTGACATCTGTGGGTGCCAGGCAGACATCAATAGTAGGATTTGTGTTTTATAAGCATTATTGATGGGGCACAGCCCCATAGTGAGCTATAGTAGAAGAGAAGGAAAATAGGACATGCTATTGTAGTAAACAAGAAGATTACTGGGAACTCACTGAAACACAGACAAAGTATTTGAGTTTGAATTAAATTGGTACAGAGCAGATGTTGATGAATCTAAATAGTCCTGCTAAGATAACCTTATTTATGGTTTAGGTTGCTATGGCCTTGGAGATATGGACTTTGTATATTTATGAGCTATATGGCTATCTTCTATATCAGATGTGAATCTTAGCATTGCATGGATGCTCAATAAAAGGAATATATTGCTGAATCATATTATGGTGTGCATCTTCCTCAAGCTGTATATTTCTTATGTATTCATTTTCTGTACATATCTTTTAAAAGGAAGTTAGTTATTCTGCTGTAAAGTGACAAGGAGAGTGACTGAAGGGATTGCTTAGGTGATTACAGGTATAAAAAGTGTCATAAAATTCTCATGCACGAATCTCATACCTATGATGCTAGAGGGAGAAAGCACTACAGCAGAGAATAAAAGTGGAATCAATACCTGAAATTTAAGAGGCTTATGTCCATGAATCTAACTCACCATGACCACTTTGGAGCCTGGACCATTGCATTGGGCAGTACCTTGGGAAGGGATATGTCTGGACAAGACAGAGTCTTCAAGAAGGAATTAGAGTTTTAAGCTAGATGTAGATGAGGCTTTGAAGGAAGGATCAGTGCATAAATATGCCTATGAATTAAAGCAACCAAAGGGATGGGGGAGAGATTACTAGATAGCAAACAGGATCTCAGGTGTTATCTGTAAGGATTTTAAACCTGAATTTTTTTTGTTAGTGAAGATATCCCAAATAGCAATGTGGTAAGCCAGCAACTATGACTGATAACAATAGATTCTGACTCTTAGTGGGTGTTAGATCTAAGCTCCACAAGATCAGACTAGGAAAGGGCAGTAAGAGCTTGAGGATACTGCTTCACATCTTGCATATGTCAGGGTTAGCAGAGAAACTTCAACAGGAAGAATTTTCAGGCAGGTATGGGCACCAATAAATTGAGCTATAAGGATGTAATATAGTTGTAGAGAAAAAGAAGATAAGATTGACAGATAACCTTTTGAATTGAAAGAAATTTGTCATTTAATGCTGTAGTTTCCTTCTTCAATTTTTAAGTGCTTAACTGGTGTGAATTAAAACATTGCTCAGCATCCATTTGGTATAATTAGATTTCAGAGGGTGCATATTATCTAATTCTATAAGGATATATGAGCATGCCATTTGAAGAAATGTGTTTTGATCAATGATGTTTTCATACAGTGTAATTCTAAAAGATAAGACTTGACTTTCCCCTTAGAGTAACAGGTTGCTGGTTTGAATACTGCACTGCTGTCCTGGAAGCATGCGACCAAAAGCAGACAGAAATATGTGGTGCCCTTTGTGGGCAGCTCCCATTGGTATGGTGCAAGAGTTGTATTCAATCACTCTGTCAGAACAATGACAGCTGGTAGAAGGAGCCCATAAAGCTATTCATCAAGCTCTGAAACAGCTAGCACTTTACTTGTCTGGAGTTATTTACTGGTGGTTGATGATGACACAGTTGAGTGAGGCAGAAGCTTATGAGGCTTCTTGACTTTCTGTTTTTGTGAGAAGGTCATTTTGAAAGAGAAACTTGTAAGGTCTTAAGTACACTCAAATCTAGCTTTTGATTAATATGGTAAAACACCACTAAAAGGAAGGGAATGTGTTTTTCAGAAGAAATGTGGGTTGTGGTATCATAGAAACTTGGATTCTGTATCAGGCAGAGTTCAAGCAGAAACACAGAATCACTAGAATATATTAATCACTATGACATTAGAAGAAGAACTAATAGAAGCACATCTTAAACTTCTTCAAATTAGATTTAACCCTTTGAGGAAAGAAATTTATATCTTCATCCTCAGTCATCAGTTAAAAATATGGAGACCTGGCATGGTATCTTTTGTTTCATTTTGTGTTAGCTTTCTGAAATAATCAGGTTGTAAAGAGAAAAGCTGAATTTTGAATCACAGTTTTAGAAGTTTCATTCCATGGTGAGTTGACTTTGTTGCTCTCAAACCTGTGGTGAGGCAGCACTTCCTGGTGAGAGCAGATGGTGAAGCAGAACTGGTCATCTCATGACCAGGAAGTAGAAAGGAGTAAGGAAGGGACCCTTCAAGGAATTCCCCAAATGACCTAAAGACCTCACTCTAGGTTCCTCCTCTTAAAGGTTCAACCCCTGCCAACAGCACTACCTTGAGATTCATATCTTTAATTCACAGATATTAGGGAGACACTTAAGATCCAAGATAGCCAGGTGCTGTGGCATATGCCTGTAATCCCAGCGGCCCAGGAAGCTAAGGCAGGATAATCACAAGTTCAAAGTCAGCCTCAGGAAAAGCAAGGTGCTAAGCAACTCAGTGAGACCCTGGCTCTAAATAAAATACAAAATAGAGCTGGGGATGTGGCTCAGTGGTCAAGAGTCCCTGAGTTCAATCCCCAGTACCAAAAAAAAAAAAAAAAAAGAAAGAAATTCAAGCTATAGGATTAAATGTTTTTCTTTTCTGTTACATATGTAATTAGCTGGGTATATTAACTTATTTTGACCAACTCTTCTAAATCTCCTTCAGAATATAGAAGACTTTGGATAGACCTGCTATCTACTAAAAAAAAAGAAAAGAAAATTCTAGAATAAAGCTTTCTAGAAAAATAATTAATGGGTAAAACAACTTTCAGATAGTTTACCATGCTATAATTATATGGATAATTAACAAATAGTATTTAATTAATTACAATGATCCTTAAATGCATTGTAAATGACTATTGAATAGGTAAGTTGCAGAAGCTTGAATTTTGTGTCAGTCTTGAAAGTCATGAAAACATTACATCTGGAAACTTGAGTTTAAGTTCAGGTTAGTTTGAATTTTCTTTTCTTTTTAAAATATGTAAAATGTATGACCCAAGCTCCTTAGAGTTTTAATTTTAAAAAATCTATAATAACTTCCAAATTTGATTTCAGCTAGTAAGAATAAAATATTGTGTACTTCTTTTAGCTGATAGCCATCTGCTACAGAAACATTCAAATGTCAGCTCATCAGAATTTAAAAGGACTTCCTGAACAGAAGTTCACTGAATTTTAAGAAACTTTAATGGAACTTCTGTTGTAAAATGATGCTGTCTTGGCTTTAGGCTAATCCTCAAAACACACCTACAAATCCATCTCCCCAAATGTCTGCTACAGAGAAGGAGCTGGGTTGGTTTTACAATTTTTATGGCAAAGGTTAAAATAAGTAATTTCCACAACAGCTGTCGACATACAGTCTATCTTTGGAGGCTGCTTTCCCTGGAGAATTTTATTTCTTCAAATGTCATAATTAGAATTTCATCTCCAGTGACTACTCAAGGAAATCTGGCAGCAGGAGACAGTATGGGTCACATTTTAATTATGAATGTATCCTTCCTGTCTGAAGGACCAGAAGCTTGTTGCTAGTCATGTCACAGGAATCCCTATGCACCGTGAATAATTAAGTACACTTTGCAGTGGAAAGCAGTTGTTTTCTAAAAATTCAGCAAGATTTATCAGAGCATTAACAGTCTTCTCTGTCCCACTGAAAACCGATGGGGTGCAAAGAAGTAGATTTCCAGGCAATTAGAGCAGTGAGTTGTGTTCACATACTTGCATTATCTATGACAGATGTGTATCAACAGGAGGGCACTTTCTTCCATTCATTTGTTTATTTTCTTTCTTTTGCTAAACAAACATTCATTGAATATCTACTTTGGTGCTCAGAGCTGAACCTAAAGTTGGAGAAACAAAATGGAATAGCGCTGTGTGTTCCATGAGACAGACATACCCAGAATTTGGTCATAAATTATCATTCAATGAATAATTTAGTGGAGTTATGTACATGGTGGTTTGGGGATATCAAAAAGAAGTAATTAATTTTACTTGAGGAGACAGAAAAGACCCAGCAAGGGAGGTGGTATCTCTACTGAGCTGTAAAGGCTAATAAATAGGAAAGAATTTGATGGATGGGTAAGAAGGGGAGGGAGTCTTGACAAAGAGAACTGCATCTGCAGAAGCAAGGGGGATAGAGGTGCTTGTTACTGCAGTGAGTATAAAAGGCAATGCTTTTGGCCTACTAGCAGAAGATGGGCATACAGTGCAGAATTGGGATTTCTTTTAATGATTTAAGAAATGTTAATGCTATAGGCAAGAAGTTTGTCTTTATAAAAGGGCTATATGTATAACAAGACATTGATCTCTGACCTTAGAACAGCCTAGACAGGATTTTTTAGTTGTTTTTGCCTTTATTGCAGTTGACTGAGAAATATCTATCATTTTCCTTCCCTACCCCCCATAAAGGAAAAAAGATCAGTTCATCCAGACAATGAAATATTACTTAGTATCATATGAAATAAATTATTGAGACCTTCAAGAAAAACAATGAATTTCAAAATGGTTTTGTTAAGCAAAAGCAGCCTTAAAGAATAATATTTGATTCCATTTATATGAAATTCCAAAAAAAATGCAAAACTGTAGTGTTAGTAAATAGTTCAGCAGTTGCAAGGATCCAGGGTTGACCAGAGGATATTGGCTAAAGTGGGCCATGAAGGAACTTTTGGGGGAGATGAACTGTTTTATATTGTGATTACGATAGTGGTTGTAAGACTATAAACAGTTCTTGGAACTTATCTAATTAGGTACTTGGTGAAAATTGATAAATTTTATTGATTGTAAATTATAGTTCAACCAAACTGATGACCAGATTGAGGCTGGGATGAGTTAACTTCTGAAGTGCTAAAGAAACAATAATCTTTCCAATTAAAACATCTAGGATGTGGTCACTGAACTCTCCTCCTTGAGCATCTAGAGGTAGAGAACCACGTTAGCAGACCCTGAGAAGATTAACAAATCTGGGACAAGCAGGAGTTATATTTTCCTCTTACATATAATTTCTGGACTTAAATGAATGTTTGAATTTGAATTACAAATATAATAATAAAAATAATATTTTTAATAAATCACTTATCTGCCACCATGTCTTTAAAATCTTTACCTATATTAATTTATTTAGTTCCCACAACAACTCTGCAAGTTTCATTGTTATTGTTATTCTCATTTGTCAAATAGGGAAATTGAGGCTCAGGGAGGCTAGTTCAGTTGCTCAGGACCACAAATCCCGTAAGTATAAGAACTGAGATTTGAGATCAGGTAGAGTGGTTCTCTGTGCACTTAACCACAAAAACATTATATTTGAATTTAAATTTTCTCAGAAATGTAATAATGGGAGAAGTTAATATTCAACCTTGGGGCATCTTGATGTTGATATATTTTATTACTGGATTATATTAATATTGTCATTTTATATCATTGTAAAGTCCTGATAACCTATACAAGACAATGTGACTGGATATAATTAGAAAGAAAAGAATGAATTTTCAAGAATGAATTTTCAGCTTCTAATACAGTGTGACACCTGAGTTAATTAATTAGATACACTGTTCTTACCATTTCTATGCCTTCTGGTGGGCGACATCTGTATAGAGGGATACAAAGAATATACACAGAACAATAATTATTGAAATTGGAGGAGTGACTACACGAAAATGGAAATGAGATTCCCTGTGTCCATACTAAGGAGGACAGCCATGGTCATATGTAATTACAGGTTTAATAACTAGGCTCAATGGACTAGGTGAATGAAAATCACTGGAGAGTATTAGGAATTTCTACTAAAATATTATGCTTGCATACACAGGGACTGCCATTTAAGAGTCCTCTCTGGAATAAGTTATTAGATCATTTGGCGGCATTGTTGGTCTACATTTCTGAACTGAATGGAGATAATCTATTAAAACATTTGTAAGCCCTGGGAAACTAGTCTCTATTTCAGCATTTTTGCATGAATACAAAGAATAAATTTCAAGTAGTTATATCTGCTCCGAAAATAAAACTTCTCTAAGTTCAGTACTTAGAAGACAAAGAGAAAGGGTCATTATGAAATTTATTAAGAGCTACAATGCTGATGTCATTCATTCTGTTTTTATTCACAGTGAAATTGGAAGGTAGGTGGTAATGTCACAAATAAGGGCAATAAGAGAACTGGATAACATAGGGAGGCAAAGTAGAGTAAAACCAAAATCTCTCAACTCTTATGTCATGGCACCTAAATCTCTTCTTTTCCTACATTATTGCCAACACACATGTGCAAGTTAGCCCCCACTATGTCCCACTATACATGCCACCACCAACAAACGCTACCATAAGCAACACCACCACCACCTGGCCAGGAGCTGGGATCACAGTTTCTGGGTCACACCATTTGACTTTCTCTGTTGTCTCAGGTCTCCAGATCTTACAAGGTTCTAGTCTTTCCTTTGCTAATCCCAGAATTCTCTTACAATTACTCACTTCAAAATACAACTATCCACCTGCTAATTTGGTTCTTCTCTGTTGAGGAGGAGGGGAGTGTGGGGAACCTCTATTCAACCATCTTGGAATCTCTTGTTTTCGTCTTTTTCCTTCAAGTCACTGATTAATCTTAATCTTATCTGATGTTGGTATTTCATAAAAGTTTTTATGTTCAGGATGGAGCACACCCTAGCTGTTGGCTGCCAGGCCAGTTAACAGTTGTCCGTTGTCAGGGCTTACTGTTATTTTTTCCCATCCTTTGGTCAGTTTCTTACATCCATCATTTCATGTCTCCACAGCCAGGCAGGTTGTTTTCAGGGATGGAAAAAGTCATCCTGTTTTAGCTATCATCATATAAGTGACACTGAATTTTAGAGTTGAAATCCTGACAGAAAGAAAGAGAAAAAATATTACCTTTAAAGAAACCACTTATATGTAAAAATGGAAGTGTATTGGCTGTGTTTGTGCATTTGACTATAATTCATCAGAAGTGCAAATCTATTCGTACAAGTGTTTATAATGGCATTAGTGTTACAGTCACTAATGAGTAACTCATTACTGGAGACATGCAAATATGTTATCAAAGTTTCAGAGATAGTTTGGTTTGTGTTAACCTGACTGTAATTATGCTTTTAAAGGCATAAAAAATAATTCAAGAAAAAGACTATGTAAAAGACATCAGAAGACTGAAGTATTTTAATTTCCTTCTTCATGGGTAGAATATTAACACTTGAGGAAAGTATTATATTTCAAGTATAATATGGCTAAACTGCAAATGAAAATTTCATTAGGTTTATCTTTAATAGATTGGTAGCATCACAGATTGCTTTCTACACATGACATGAGCCTAATGTAGAATTTTCAGTACTTCACCAATTCCCTCTCAAGATAATTAAATTTCTTAAAACATAAGCTTCTTGTTGGCTTTCTGGTTTGGACTTTTTATGTATTTATTTGTAAAAGCATATCATGTTATTTCCTTTACTTAGGTGATTCCTACAGGAATAGTTATGGATGTGAACTACTTCTTGAAAGTACATTTGGTCATTTTCAAGCTTTCTTATACACTAATTTATCTATAAATTAACATCCATCTATCCATGAATAGATGTTCTAAGAAGGAGCCAATGGTGAAGAAACTGCTCAATTTTTGCTATGTTTGATAGGAATAAGTGCTTCCCTTCTCTATGCATTTTTCACCCAGAAATTCTAATGCCTTTCTTTGAATAATTCTATCCTTATTTCTCCTTTTATCTCATATAGAGAAATGAGTCAGGAGACTACAATGGAAGAATTGGTAAAAAAATTGTGAAGAAAATGTAAGGGGATGAGAAGGCTAATATCAGAGTCCTTTTCCAGTACAAATGCAGCTAGGAAATAATCTATTGGGGATAGACAAAATAAAGTCTCAGTATTTTTTTCTATGTAACCCAAATTGGTGCACTGCTGTTAACTGAAATGCAGGCATCATTTAGATTTCACCAGATGTTCCACTAATGTCAAATGTGTGTCCTGGGATAGAATCCAGGGTACCATATTGCATGTTCTTCCTTACTGTCTTCTCCAGTCTGAAAAATTCCAATCTTTGCTTATTTTCATGACCTTTATAATCTTGAGGATTAATGGCATCTAGTTAAATGTGCTCTGATACGAATTCATCTGATATTTTTCTCATGATTAGTCTTGGGTTTTAGATACATGGAAAATTTTCAGTGATACAAAGTATAGTTTTTGTTACATAATATCAAAGAATAGGTAATGTCTACATGACATCAGTGATGTTTACTTTAATCATATGGTAAGGTAGTGTTTGACCAGTTTCTTCACTGCAAAGTTGTTATTTTCCTCTGGTCCTATTCTATTCTGTGGAAGAGGGTCTGTTAAGCCTACCTTTGAGTGTAAGGTAGGATTAAGCTCTGCTCCTACAGATGGGCATATCTGCATATATTTTTTGGAATTCTTCTGTAAGAAGACTAGATCCCTATTTATTATTTTTCTAATTATAGGTTTATATCAAGGTAGACACATGGATATTTATTTGGTATTTCAGATTGCATATTTCATTATATATTTTATTGCTCATTGTTCTAGTTTCAACCATTAGGAGGTTTTCCAGTTGGATCCATGTCCCTTTGACATGGTTCTATGCTTCTATTTTTTGAGTACTTCTGGTATCATATGATCATCTGCCCTCATATTTTTCTTGGATTAATTTTAGAATCAACTGTTTCTACAAACAGTATTTCTTTTATTGAAATCAATCCAGACATACTCTCTGGATTCATTCTTTACTACTGGGGTATTATCACTTTTAGTCTCAATATAGAGTTGGGTGACATATTATTTTTTTTGGTTAAAGTTCAAAATATCTATTTTTATAACTAAATTTTATTTACTTGTTTTAAAATACACTCATGTACTTTAAAGCTCAAGTATCTTTTCTTAGTCATACCTATCATCTCCTTTAGAAATAACCAACACTATGAATGTCTCATATTTACTCCTAGTGAATAGTTTATGATGTACAAACACACATCATCTCTCATCTCCCCTTAATTCACTTGTAAAAGTTATTATATTTTAATGGTTAAATTGAATTGTCGATTTGATTGGATTAAGATATGCTGATGATTAAGAGGCTTCTGGGTGTGTCAGTGAGGGCATGTCTAGGAGTGATTGGAATGTGGGATAGCCAACTGAAGTGGAGACTTTCCCTATGTGTGCACAGCACAGTCCAATAGGAAGGTGGTTTGGATGAAATGAAAGTTGGAAGAACAAGGAAGCAGCAGCAGATGCAAGCTTGACTCTTCTTGAACGGGTTCTTGATTGCTGTTTTGATTGTCTGAGGATATCATACTCTTGCTTCTTCACTCTTCCAGAGCCAACTCTGCCAGTGATTCCCCAGGGAGTTTCCAGAAGTCTTTGGTCTTGGACTAGAGTAGCATTGTTGATCCCTCTTGTTCTAGGGTGTCTGCCTTTTGGACTGCGCAGTTACTAGTTCTTCCAGCTCTCCAGCCTGCAGACGAACTATCCAACTTCCAGTCGTGTAAACCAATCTAATAAATCCCCTTTTTATAATCATACTTCCTGTTGATTTTACTCCTCTAGAGAACCCTGACTAATACATATATTATGATAGTTTCCCTGATCCATGGTTTTGCTTTCTATGATTTCAGTTAATTAATGGTTAACCATGACTTGAAAATACTGAATGGAAAATCCCACAGGAGACAATTTGTGAGTTTTAAATTGTGTATTTTTCTCAACATTGTTATAGTTTAATATGAGATTTCCCCCAAAAGTTCATATGTGAGATAATGTAAGGAAGTTTAGTGGTGAAATAATTGGATTATGAGATTTTTAACCTGATCAGGTCATAATCTTTTTCCCTGATTAACTGGGTGGTAACTGTAGGGAAGAGGAGGTGAGTCAACGGGAGCATGCCTTTGGTGGTCTATATTTTGTCCCTGGAGAGTGGAGCTGTTTCTCTGATTCCTGGTGGCCATGTCCTGAGCCGCTTTCCTCCACCACAGTCTTCCACTATGATGTTCTGTCTCACCTTGGGTCCAAAACAATTGAATCAGCCATCTGAAGACTGAGACTTCTGAAACTGTGAGCCCCAAAATAAACTTTTTCTTCTCTAAAATTGTTCTTTTCAGGTCTTTTAGTCACAGCAGTGAAAAAGCTGAGTAAAATAGAGAAGCATGATTTGTGTCATCCTGCTCCATCCCATCTGGACCATGAATCATTCTTCTGCTATTAGTCAGTAAGTAACTGTCTGGTTATTAGGTCTATTGCTATCTGCCATAGTGCTGTGTTAAAGTTACCCTTATTCTACTTAAGTTAGCCCTCAAACATAAGAGTGCTGGTGATGGTAATTTGAATATTCAAAGAGATGCCATTAAGTTTTCCTTTAAGTGAAAAAGTAAAAGTTCTCTATTTAAAAAGGAAAGAAATAAAAATGTATGCTGAGGTTGCTAAGATATAGAGTTATGAACAAATGTCTGCCTATGAAATTGTGAAGAAGGAAGAGAAATTCATGCTAGTTTTGCTGTCACACCAAAAACTGCAAAATTTATGGTCATATTCTAAGATAAGTGCTTAATTAAGATAGGAAAGGTATTACATTTGTGGGTGGAAGTCACGAACTAAAAAATGTTCCTATTGACAGTAATGTGTTCCACCTAAAAGCATTAAGCCTACATAAAGATTTCAGGAAGAAATTTCCCTGAAACAAATGACAGCAAACCATTTACTCCAAGTAAGGGATGGTTACACAGATTCAGGCATAGACATGAACTGAAAAATATAAAAAATAACGGAAGAGACTGTGTCTACTGAAGAAACTGCTGCCACATTTCTGATCAAGTTCAAGAAGTTCATTAAGCAGAAAGTACACCATTCAAGGATCATCTTCAATGGTCATATGTCACATTGTCTGTTTTTTTTATCTTACTTGATCACATCACATAAGCATTATATCATCTCACATAATCAAAGAAGAAGGGTGAGTACAGGATAATAAGGGAGAGAGGGACATCATCCAAGTAAATTTTATTATGGTAAATGTTATAATTGTCCCATTTCATTATTAGTTATTGTTATTAATCTTACTGTGCCTAACTTGCAGATTACACTTTATCATTGCTATTTATACATAGGAACAACATAGTATATATTTGAGTTTGATACCATCAGCAGTTTTAGGCATCTTTGGGGATCTTGAAATGCATTCCCTAATGATAAGTTAAGACACCTCTGTATGTATTGTCCTGTGCCTCAACTGTGTTTTACACTCAACAATATATCTTGGACATTTTTTACAAACCTGTTCACAAAAGAAGGTCTTTAATTTTTAATGACTGCATTGACTTCATTGTGCAGTATTTGTACCATAATTTATTTAAGTAGTCCTCTATTAATATTTATGTTGTTTCTTTTCCTTAATTATAATTAATTCTGCAATATTGAAACTTACATATATGTAATTTTTACATGGCTAATAGTGTGTGTAGAATACATTCCTTAGAAACAAAATGTCATATGTACTTATCATCTTGATAGATACTGTTTTCCATAATTTATATGCTTTTGGTTCTCTTTGGGGAATTCTTGTATTTCTATATTCTCACTACTATAATTGGTTTTCAAACTTTTAATTTTTGTCAATTAGATAGGTAAACAATTATATCTCAGTGCAGTATTTATTTACATTTCTCTTAATATGAATAAGAATAGATATTTTTAAATATTTAAATAAATACTTACAGTATATGCATATATTTTCTTCCTTGAACTTAACATATCCTTTATTAATTTTTCTAATAATATGTTGTTTGTATATTGTTGGTATAAATTGGTACTTTATGTAATAAATTATCCCTGTTTTAAAGAAATTTGCACATTTCTCCCAGTTTGTTAGTGAAGTTTTTGACATTTTTATTTTAGACTTTTCCATAAAGTAATTCTATATTTTATATAGACTATTGAAATTTTGTCTAAATATAAGGATTTCAAGTTCTAGGTAATATTTAGAATTGCCTTGTTAAGAATTGTATTGAGAATATGTAAAGCACATTCACATTTCAACAATAAAAAGACAACCCTATTAAAAAGCAGGCAAAAGATTTCAATAGTAATTTTCAGATAAGACATGCAGTGACCAATAAATACATGAAAAGGTGCTGGACATCATTAGCCACTGGGAACATGCAAATCAAAACCATAAGGAAATGTCACTTCACACCAACTAAGATTGCTTATTTAAAAACATTTTCAAAGAGGTGTTGATGAAAATGTGGCAAAAGTGAAACCTCATATACTGATGGTGGCTTTGTAAAATGTTTTGACTACTTTGTAGAACTGTTTGGCAGTTCCTCAGAATGTTAAAAGTTATCATATGACTCAACAATTTCACTCTTCAGTACATATCCCAAAGAATTGAAAATATATGTCCACACAAAAAACTTGTGCAAAATATTCATGGAAACATTATTCATAACTGTCAAAGAGTGGAAGCAACCCAAACAAATGATAAATGTGTAAACAAATCCCTAGGGATAGAAATTCCCTAGTGACTAGTACCAAATGTTGAGGGCAGGGAAGTATGGAGAGTTACCATGGAGTGTGATCTTCATCTTTGGTCATGAAGATTTACTCCTTTATTTCCAACTGAGTTTAAGACTTTTAGTTCTTACAAGCTTCTATTTCAGCTGGGCATGCTACCTAACTCTCTTTGTCATCTCTTTATCTCATTCTGCACTACAGCAGCAAAGAACAACCTTGATTTTTATATATTGATCTATTTCTTTGGAGAACTGTGACTCTATATTATGATTTTAGAGTAAATGCAAAGAGTTTAAATTATTTTGAAATTACTTATACCTAACCTAGTTAAGTGCAATTGTCTTTCTTTAGTGAACTTTGATACAGCACTAAAATTATTACCACACATAGTGGTTGTTGCCAGATATCAACTCATTGTCTTCAGTTTCTCCACAAGAAAGCATTGACTTTTAGAATCTGCCCTGATTCAAGTGGTCATTCACAATTTTACTTGCCCATAAAAATCAGATTGGAGTTGGATGAAGACTGCCCTCAAACTGGAACTTACACCATTGACTTTCCTCATTCTCAGGTCTTGAGATTTGGACTGGAACTCATACCATCAGATCTGCTGGGTTTCATCTTGTCTACTGCAGATCTTGGGATTTCTTTGTCTCCATAGTTATCTAAGTCAATTCCTTATAATAATAAATTTCTTTCTCCCTCTTTCTATCTCTTTCTCTCTGCCCTATTATTTCCTCTCTGAATTAAGAAATCTTGAGATGACCCAACCATAATCCACGATTAGTGAGGAAGAGGTGTGAGTTATGTTACTTAAAATAATATGAATGAGTTATATTTAGACAATCATAGGTGGATAAGTGTTCTATACCTAAATCAATCAGTCTATCTATCTCCCCATCCACCTGCACATCATTCCTCTTCTTTTCTACCACAAACGTGTAATGATTGCTTCTATACGAGCAATATTTTAACATGGCACAGTATTAAAAAACACAAGTATATACTTTACTGTAAATGGTAGATAATAAACATGAGAAAGCACATAATGAAAAATGATGCTTAGATATAGAATGATATGATTCAGAGACTAGAAGCATCATTTTATGGCCATTTTTATTTTGGAGTTCTATGTCTGGTACAGATCCAACATAGATATACTAGCACTGAAAATATCAGTGTGCTTTTAAGGAATTATAGGCTTACTCTTGGCTTAATAACAAAGTAAAATTAGGAATATTGCACTGTCAAGTGACATCTAGTCTTAACAATTTTATACAAAAAGAGGTAATTATATTAAAAACTAATGCTTTTGTGGAAGAGTTGGTAGATGATGCAGAAAAATGTTTTCTTCTACAAGTCAATTTTAAGTATTTCTTCTTCCCCTTCTCTACCATTCAAGTTGACATCAGCACTTTCATGATTATGTAGCAGAGAAAACAGTAAAAGTGCTAAAACTTTAAGTAAATAAACCATTCTTTAATTCTTTCAATAACTATTCCTCTGTTCTGAGGACTTAGCTTCTCATCCAGAGAAGTAGTACTATCTCTGGATGGTAGACTAGCTTCAGATAAAGGGATTCACTATTGTTAAGGTCAACTAATTTCTGAATAACTGCTTGGTTCTTGTGAAGCTCTCCGTTTTATCTACGCAGCAAATCTGGCACAATTCCAAGGCCCCCTAAATACTCTTTGCTCAAAGGACAGGTAATACATTCAGTAAAACTCAAGATGCTGAGGATGTCCATGGGATTCCTGCAAAATGTGCTTATAGGGAGGATCAGATTACACCTTTTTCTTGTAACTTCTCTATTCAGAGAAAATACAGATCAAAGTCTGGGTCTTTATCGCCCTTCTTTATTTGTTTTTAATTACAATGATTTTTTTTGTTTGTTTGTTTCTTTTGCGATATAAGCTTTCCCAATTCTGGCCATTTGTGTGCTTGATCTTGTAAATGAAGTAAATTATCAGCCATGCTGAAAAAATAATCAAAACAAGTATGTTCATATAAAGACTGGTGAACTATGACTTAAAGACTTCAGCAGCATAGAAGTTTGAACAGCTGTTGTTATTTGTATAAGGATCATTTTCTTCAGATAACTCCAAATACCCTCTACCCTTCAAGTCTAATATAGCTACAATAATATCTCCAATATATGAATTTATTACAGAGGCTGGCTTTACACAAGATTTGTTATGATAAATGAATACTGCAATTGCCTTGTGGAGTGCTGCCCATGATGTTTTAATTTTAAATGTTCTATTTCCTTTCCTCAGCAAGAGTCTATTTCTTGAAATTGAGTATGACAAATAATAAGTGATAATATTTGAGGTTAATAGCTAGAACATAAACTACTGTGTGAATAGCTTAGTGGGTCTGAAATCTACCTTTTGAATTCCAGTTTGAATGATGAAGACTGGGTCACAGCATAAAGCTACAATCAATCAGGATATTATTGGGACTCTCATGTGTTGGGATGTCAAATACTTCAACATCTGGGCATGCTCTTGATTCTACTCTTGAAAGATACAGCAGTTCAGTGGGAAAAATGAGATGAGATGAATCATATTCTTGTATTTTCTTGATATATTCTTTCTATATGTGAGTATGAGTATTTACTCAACACAATATAAACATCTCTCAGCAGAATGAAGTTTGGCAGAGGAAACACTGCTGCTTTAGTTGCCTGTTTGTGTCTCTCCTAATAGCAAGAATTTGTTACATAGAATATTTACTTTAATAATCAAAATAAGCTTGTGTTTCCTTTGTCTACAAAGTATAGTCCGTTGTAGAGATTTAAAATACCCTTTTATGAATTTATTGAAGAAGACAGAAAAATCCAGGGGCAGGTGCAAAGAGGGGTGACTGGTAGGGAGTTACAGAGACTGAGGCACAGCATTATGGTCTTTGTTTGCCTGTTGTTAGCTTTATAATGTCATGAAAGTGAAATCCCCGGGCTGGGGTTGTGGCTCAGTGATACAGTGCTTGCCTGGCACATGTGACACTCTGGGTTCGATTCTCCTACCACATAAAAAATAAATAAAATAAAGGTGTTGTGTCCATATACAACTAAAAAATAAATAAATAAAAATTAAAAAAAGAAAATAAAATCCCCATTCTAAGAAGAAGAGGACTATATGCTTAGAAGAAGACTTTTCTGGATTACAAGCACTTCTTCAATACAATGGTTAAATGTTACTTAAGTGATGAGTTTTTTAAATTATGGTTTTAAAGCACTGAAAGTGATTAAGCATGCCACTTTAAGTAAATAGAAATTAATTGATCATAGATGAAGTCAATTTTTCGGTTCTTTCCCAATGATATATTTTTTAATTCTAGTGCCAATATCAAACTCCTAGATTTCTGAACCCTTATACTAGCCATGGAAACATTCATTTTGATTTCCCATGTACATTTAGAATGAAAATTGCCAATTTCTTTAAAAAGCTTATTGATGTTTTGTTTAGAAGGGCATTCACTGCATTTTTCATTTTGGAAGAGTTTGTAGCTTAGCAATGTCATGTCATTCATTCCATGATCTTGGTTTATCTCTACATCTAGTTTTCTTAAGTTCTCTCAGAAATTATGTGGTTTTAGTAGAAGACACTGTGCATCTTTTATTAGGATTATAATGTAACATGATTTTGGATGCTTCTGTAAGTGATGTTGACTTTTAAAATTTCAATTTTTAATCATTCTAAATATAGAAATATATTTAATTTTCATATATTGCTATTTTATTCTTAACCTTTCAAAATCAACTTGTTCTAATAGATTTTTATTTGAAGATTCCTTAGGATTTGTTAGGTAAATATCAAGCCATTTTCTAAAAACATAATTATACTTTTTTCCCAATTGTTGTGACTTTCATTTTTTCAAAGATTTTTAAGATTTAGAGTACAGTCATCCTCAGATAATTGTGTTCTTTCTCCCCTTCATAACATTATTTTTCAATAAATTTTCAAGTTAGTTTCTTTTGAAGTTACCACAGTATCTTAAATATCTAAATACCTCTATAAAATTCCTCACATGGAGTTTAGATAGACATTAAAAACATAGTACAATGTAGGAAAAAGTGTACAACATCAAAAATGCAGTACTTATGCAATTGGTTTACCAAATATCAGCCAGACACTCAGTTCAGGTAAAAAAAAAAAAAAAAACTCTGAATCTTTTAATGAATTCCATTATTAAGAGAAGACAATAACACAATGTTGCTCCCTCTATGGTTTAAAATTCCAAAATAAACTAAACTTCCTTACCATGGACCAGTTCAACCTTGAAAGTAGGCATGGATCTTGAGTACCATCACATCTAAAACCTCATTTCCACTTTCAGAGAAAATAGAGCATCCCAGGGTGATACTCGGTCCTATCAAACATTCACCACCACCCAGTGTGACATACAGCTCTCCAAAGTGGGGCTATTTTCCTCATATTAACACATCTGTCACACACCACCCGATCAATTGGCAGGCCTGTTGGGTGCTGCCTTGAGCTTCTGCTTTAATGCTAGAGCAGGTCTTTTATATGATACAGAAAACAAAGTTACTCTTTCCAGTTCACACATGGATTACTGCTGTGTTATTAGAGTGATAAAAAAATCTCTGTGGTATGCATTTATTACTTCATTGGAACTTCCATGGAAATTCTTGTTCAAGGTGACATCCTGGAGATGGTACATCTAGAGTGAGAGCCACACCTCAAGGAACCATTGAGGAAACACAGCAGATAACTGGTGCTAGAGTTCTCTGACAAAGTGCTTTGCCAATGTCAGGGCACCAAATGCAGCAGAGATGCTGGTTAATTAAATTATAATGCCTCATGTCCTGTGAGAAAGTGCATGAAACTGCACAGAGTGAAGTAATTATGTAAAGCAGCCAAGAACAGAAAGTCCAGATCCTAAGTCCTAGGATATATGCATGCTGTGTTGGCTGAATAATTTCTTTCAGGTCATGTAGGCAAACTGTTACTACACATTAACTTTTTAAACTTCTTTTGAGACTTCATTTTTCACTCATGCATTTCTTAGAAGTGTGATTCTAATTTTCAAGCATTTGAAGTTGTTCCTGTTATATTTCTCTCTCTCTCTCTCTCTTTCTCTCTTTTTCTTTCCTTTTTGCTACTGGGGATTGAACCAGGGGCACTTACCCACTAT
The DNA here is from genome assembly GCF_902686445.1 of Sciurus carolinensis. Lineage (NCBI taxonomy): Eukaryota > Metazoa > Chordata > Mammalia > Rodentia > Sciuridae > Sciurus > Sciurus carolinensis. The sequence goes on from NC_062226.1 coordinate 28,725,450, forward strand.
GCCACATCTTCAGTCCTTTTAATTTTTAATTTTAAGACAGGGTCTCATGAAGTTGTTCAGGGCCTCACTAATGTCCTTTTTCAAATGGATTTCTAGTGGGTTTTCTTTATGGTCAGACAACATGCTCTGTGATTTCAATTCTTTTTAATTTACCAAGATTTGCATTGTAGTCCAGTTTTATCTTGATATATGTTCCAGGGATGCATGCAAAGGAAAATTTGTGTTCTGTTTATTGTATTTCTGTTATATACCCAAAGGAAATGAAAACAGTATCTGAAGTGCTACATTCATCATGGTATTATTGATAGTAGCTAAATATGGAATCAAACTTTTTCCAAAGACTGATGAATGGTGTAAGAAAATTTAGTGTGTGTACACACACACATGCACACAAATATTATTCAGTTATCAAAAAGAAAGAAATTCTGTCTTTTGTAACAATGTGGATGAACCTGGAGGACATTATACTAAATTAAATAAGGCAAACACAAAAGATAAATAACTATATAATTTCACTTATGTATGGAATTTAAATATGTTATGCTCCTAGAAACAGAGAATAAAAATATGATTACCAGGACTGGGACCTAGGGAAAATGAGGAGATATTCATCAAAGGATACAAACTTTCAATTATAAGAAAAATAAGATCTGGGTATCAAAGGTACAATCTGGTGACTGTAGTTCATAACACTCTATTGCTTACTTGAAATTCAAACAAAAAAATCAGTATTTGAAAATTAATCTATGGCTTTAGAACAAGAGGAAATTAACCACTGAGGTTCTATGAACAGAGCTCACAATTGGGTTAAAATAGAAAATAAACAATAAATTATAAAAATTATAAAATAAAATGTTTTTCTTTAATAAAATTAATAATCTTCTAGCAGGGGGGATTGTAGAGAGGGAAGGGACACAAAGAGGGCATAAAGCTCTACAAGTGGTTAAGTACTGTTTGGGGTTCTTATGGGAAGTAAAGGAAAGAAAGGGAAAAGAAAAACACAGAGAGGAAATCAGAGGAAGGAGAGGAGAAAAAAAAATGGTTTTAAGGCATCTATTTAACTATGATTTTCTTCCTTCACTAACATACTTTATTCTTATCCATATTGTCCCTAAAATTCAGTTACTTGTTATTTCTCATTATTGCTTAGATTTTTTGCCTAGCCCATTAATCTTAGTTTTGTAAATGAATTCTATTTGTTCTATTTACCTGCCACATTTACTACATTTTGCAAAGTGGTGCTTCAAAAGTCCCCTTTCCCAGGAGAACTGGTGACATATGAAAAGTGTCCCAAGGGATTCGGATTACTAGTTTATTTTATAGTGACATTTAGCCATTCTGACAAGTACTTAATTATTATATGTTCCTCCATAAAGGTTGTCTCTGACAATATGTGTAAATCAAATAAATGAAAGCACTATAAGCTATTAGGTTTTCATTCTGCTTGGCATCTGTGATATTTGTTAATAATTTAGCACATTTGTAGACAATGATGAAGACAAGGCCATTATTGTTGGGATTGTTTTCTCCCAAAGGGTACACTAGGCAGATGCTTGTCTCTAATAAAGCTAAATCTAATGCCAGAATTCTCTGCTTTGTCCTGTTATTAAAACAGCATTCATATCTCGTGGGAGTTTACATTATAAACATGCAATATATACTATTGTGCATGGTGGTATGAAGGAAAGGCCATTTTAACCATTGGAAGTCACATTTTAAAGTTCCAGCTCTGTCAGCACCAAGTCCTCTGATGTATTGAAAATTATTTCTTCTCTCTGGATCTTAGTTTCCTCATCTATAAGCCTCAATTTATGAGACAGATCAAGTCTAAAGGTCTTTCTAGGACTAAAATTATGATATTTTGTGTTTTGCCAAGTCCCTACTGGAAATCAAACGGACAAGTTGCCTCGACCAGTGTGACCAAACTCTCAGGTTCGGTGAGGGGCGAAGGGGGATTGGAAAATAAAGATTCACAAACACGGATTTTGAAGATTAATTTGGGATCAGGTGGAGCTCTGCTCTCTGATGGAGATGCAGATCTAAATAGTTACGCCAGCAATCTTTATTTATATATGTCTCTTTATCAGGTTAAAGACCATGCAACCATTATTCTTTGTATTCAGGAAAGTTACAGAAATTAGGACATCTATGTTGCTTTTCCACAGTTGCAATCCACACCTGCAAAGTGCAATGTAGGTATTTTTTCTCCTCTCACTAACACTATGTCTTGCTTAATTCTCTCTTCTCTCTGTACTCTGTTCTGGGTATGCAGGTGACTCAATGACATTAATCGTGATATTACAATAGGGATCCTTAAATACATATGATTTTTAGTGTAGAAAATAAATCAGTGTCAGGTTGATTCTTACAACATCTAAAAATGAATGAAACCTCAGTTTGTTACTGGAGTATACCAATTTTCCTAAGATCCTCAGATATGATGAGGTGCAAGGTTGGGTGTGAAAGGAAAAGTTAAGAAGATGGGTGAGGGGAAAAAAACATCAAACATCTCATTCATCTAATTAACATTTGCTGAAGTATCTACAATGTGCTGAGCACCATGCTAGTTGCTGTGCTATCAAATGAGGATATAAAGATAAACAAGATAATCCTTGCCCTCAAAAAGCTCATAGCCTAGTCATAGAAGTAGAAAATTAAAACAAGCATAATATTATAATGTAATATGATTAGCATTTAACTTTTATGAGTACTTAGAAAATGCCAGATCTTTACTAAGAGTTTTATAAGTATTACCTCATTTTTAAAATAAACCCATAAAGTAGCCTTTATTTTTAATCACACTCACCCCTCCCTTTTTTTTCAAAATGGAAAAATAGGTACAAAGGGATTAGTCAAAACAAAGCTTTACTCCAGGGGTTTGATGTCTCATTGCCTGTCTGCATCTTTTTCATCTTTTCTTTAGCTCATGCATCTCTGGTTCAATTTCTATTTCACGTTCACATTATGGAAAGAGAGAATCTAACTGGATCATTTTAGCATTATCATTTTGGGGAAATGATTTTGTTTTAGGCAATGCTTTTGGATTTTGTTAAAGGTATAGATTGGTGGCTCTTGAGACAGGTGCTTTCTTCCAGGTGGAATCACGTATGCCAAGCAAGCAGGGAACATGGAATAAGAAGCCGGTTCCCTTGAGGAGGCAAAATTCCATGGGAGGCTGTCGGGTGATTTAGACTGCATGCTTGATTACTTAGTTCCAAGGATAAGAATGTGTTTTAAGTAGTAGAATATACCAGCTGTGGAGGATTCTTGAGAATCAATCACAGTTAAATGCCTTGTAGTATAATTTTAAACAGAAAGTTAAAAAACAAAAAACAAAAAACAGTTAACACTTTATGCAAGCTAAATGAAATTATTTACCAAGGATAGTAGATGCAATAATGATTATCTGAGAAATGTTTCTGATATCAGGCGAATGGATCTTTTGGGTTTAAGTTATGATGAGCATGAGTTCTTTTACAAATGCTCATATATTTATGTTTGCATATTTTTGTTCATGTTTCTAGCAGTTCTTCCTTCAAGTAAAAACTGAGAGGTGGGATGGAATTGTATGTTAAAATTTGTCATTTGGGATGGAGGCCCCAGGTTCCAAGATAGTGAGAATCTTTAGAACAACTGGATATAATTTATGTGAGAGTCTAACCTCGGAAGTAGAGTGATGTCTCAGGCTTCTGAGAACCACCCTCCAAGTGAGGATTCTCAGGGATCATGTAATACTTTCTTTCTTCCTGTCAGTGACTGAGATATTATGAGTTAATGTTTCAGGAAATGGGTTTATGGAGAGAGCAATACTGTGGTTTCTTTGGCTGTCAAGTATGCCCCACTGGTGATATCAAGTTGAGGCATTATGAATATATAGGCAAGTTTTGGGGGCTAGGAATGAGAAAGCTTTCATTGCCTAAAGAATCAAATGTACATACTGTGGAAAACCTGTTGTGACTTATGGATCCATTGCTGCAGTGAGCAAGGCAGTGGTCCTGCCTTTGAGTTTCCCAGCCGGATACATTGCAATGTGCACAGGAGTGTAATATGCAGTAAAAGACGACAAGGCCCATAAGAAGTGGGAGCAACTAGAAAAGATAAGAAGTTTCTTGTCTTTAAATCTTAACTAATCACATTTTTTTCATAAACAGTAATATCCTATATCGGTAGGGGTACATTCCAAGAAGTTCCAAGGGTGTCTGAAACCATAGTATGGTACCCTATGTACACTATGTATGCTTTATTTTTTTCTCTACATAAATATCTATGATAAACCTTAATTTGTAAATAGGGTACAGTCAGAAATCAATAATGAATAATTTAAAAGTAGAACAATTATAACAATATAATGTCATAAAAGTTATTTAAGACCGATGAATTATTTCTGAAATTTTCCATTTCATAGTCTGTACTGTAGTTGATCACTGGTAGCTGAAACTATGGAAAGATAAATTGCACATAAGGAGGAACAACTGTGGTTGGAGAGTAAAATGTATACCCAATTATATATTTATCTTTTCCCAAGAAGTAATAATTTCAAAGAAGGATGAGACAGTTGAATGGATGCTACGACTTAAAGAGTAAAACACTCTTTTCCTGTTCTTTTCTGTTGTCAATAATAGAAAACACACCACATCCTCTTCTTGCTCAATTAATTGCTTTTCTATGTTATTTTGGATTCCTTTCCTAATATTCTACAATTTTATTGCTCTCTTTTCTAGCATGTAAGATTTATTTAATTTATTATTTTTGATACGCAGATGTTTACATTTGGGAATATTTGGTTAATTGTGAGAAGTCTGAGGGATACCATTGTCAGGGTGCCCCTGATCACTGCATACCAGAGCAGGAGGTGAGCTGCCAACTCTTCAACTTCAGAGGACACAGAAGTGGGAAAGCAGATCTGAGAGAAGATGATACATGTGTGTTTAACAGGGGAATCCTGTAGTGCGACTTGTGCCTCTCTTTGTGGGTGGTTCAATAGCTGAATATAATTGCCATAAAACTCAATCTGTATTCTCATTTCTGCATGGTTAAAAGACAAAGGGCAGTACCTATAAAATAGGTACTAATAATTACTAGGAGGCTCAAGAATCTCAATTATTGAGTACACTTTATACCTCAGTCTTGAAACTTCTATGGCTGTGCTATGGATGGGACGTTTGAACCTCCCTCAATTCCACGTGTTAAGCCCTAACCTCCAAAGAGATAGCATTAGGATGTGGGCCCTGTGGGAGATGATTAGGTTTAGCTGAGGTCCTGAGAGTGAATGGAGCCCCTTTGATGGGACAAAGGGATACCAGAGCTTCCTTTCTCTGCCAGGAGAGCATACGTGGAGAAGGCAGCTGTCTGAAGCCAGAAAGAGAGCCCTGACAAAGAACTGAATCTTTTGGCACCTTTACCCTGGACTTTTCAGTCTCCAGAACTGTAAGATATAACTGTCTCTGTTTAAGTCACCCAGCTTTAGCTTTTTTGTTATATTTTGTTGTATCTGCTTAAGTTGAGTAAGACAGACTGTGTAAACAGAAGAGAATGTGGCATTGATGATTGGCAGCCCTTTTTCAGAATATTATGATCCTATTTCTTTCTCTATTTAGTCATATTTTCCCAAAAAATTGAAACAATTCTTAATAAAGCAAATCTCCATTATCAATTCTTTTTTAAATATGTTGTATCTCCTTCTCATTTCCAATCCCCCAAAATAAAAAAAAATGTATTTTTCCTCTTGTCCTTTTTTACCAGATATTCCATTTCTAGAATAATAATTTTAATACTTTCACACTCTGTGGAAAAACTGACTATACAATCTTGACATATGCATTTTCTTTATTATTATTTCTTTGTTAAACACATTAATTACAATGATAACCCATTATACACAAAGTAGTTTATATCGCTATTTTATTATTTTTGAATTATACATATTTATGGGTACAGTGTGATAATTTGATACATATATTCAATGTGTAATGATCAAATCAGGGCCATCAACATTTTTATCTCTTCAAACATTTTTCATTTCTTTGCATTTGGGAACTCTGCACACCTCTTTTAGATTTTTGTAAAATATATAATGAATTATTTTAAACACCTTTTTGTGTTGTGTAACACTAGTATTTTTTCTACTTTCTAAATGTATTTTGGTAACTGTTATCCAACTACCTCCCTTCCTCCCTTTGCTTCCTAGCATTTAGTAACCACAATTTTACTTTCTTCTTCTATGAAGTCAAGTCAAATTTTTGAGCTTCCACCTATCACCCACAGTATTTGTCTTTTTACGCCTGACTTATTTCATTTAACATGATGAACTCCAGTTCTATAGCTGTTGATACAAGTGACAGGATTTCATTCTTTTTATGATTGAATAATATTCCACTGTATGTAAACTACATAAATCAAATATAATATATTTTTCAAGTCAAGTCAGGCTACCTATTTCAGAAATTTAATCTAATTACAATAAAACTTGACATCCAGTTTGATCCATTTAATAATTGTAACAACTTTAAATTGGATGAGGAGATTATAACAATGTCAAATTTTCTCTCCACAATCCTTCCTAAATTATACTGTAAATATATACTTCTACCCACCTTTTATCACAAACTCTTAAGCCAGATTGCTACCAAATTTAACTGGCTTTAGTGCTGTTCTCTTTTGAGGTATACTTTGCATAGTTGTATTTTCATTATCTTAATTTTATATTTTATTCCATGGGACATCTTTACTTCCATGTCCTTTTTTTAAAAATATTTTTTTAAGTTGTAGATGGACACAATACCTTCATTTTATTTATTTGATTTTTATGTGGTGCTGAGGATTGAACCCAGTGCCTCACATGCAAGACAAGTATTTCACACTGAGCTATAATCCCAGCCCTACTTCCATGTTCTTTGAGGATAAAGTGGAGGAACCTCATTAATCAACTGCAAGTGCAAATGGTTTGCAAAAATCATCCACCCCAAATTAATTGTGTGATTAAAAAGGGTTTTCAAATTTTATACACTGAGAGAGAGTCCATCTATGAACTTTTATAATGATTCTTTAATTGGGCTAATTAAAGAGGATATTATTGCTAATTTGTTTTTCAAAAATGTATTGGTTAATACCAACATAAGTTCACGGTCCAGACTTCCCACATTTACTGTGCAACGAAGACCTCCAATGATCTCAATAAAAGATAAGGCCTTGATTTTTCTATCTATATGCACCAGCATAGAAAAAATAAACAAACGAAAAACTAGAATTCTCTGGTCATGTTTTAGGATTTTCTCCAAATTATTCCTAATCACAGTAAGGCATATTAATTATGAAGAAAATGAAGTGTTGTGCTTTGTTTTTATTTTTGAAGGCCTTCATAGTTTGGAGACATCCCTAGAGGCAATGTAGGTTATATTCTCATCCATATGCATCATGGAATTTTGCCCTTCCTATCTCCTAGTCCCAAATTATTAAGTAAATTAGATAAATTCATCCTCAGTTGAATTATGATAGAGTTGGTTCCAATCTTGGTGTTTGATTTATTCATGAGTTCTAAGCCCTCCAGCAGGTATCCCAAGATCCCAACATTTTCTACCCTTGGCACTCATTTGCTATATTCAATTAGAAAAGATACCAAGCTCCCAGTCTAAACTTATTACCTATGACTTGGCTTCATATGTTCTTGTTTCTCAAAATAATTATCTTTAATGTTTCCATAATCTTCTCTGGAAAATTTGGTTTATATTTGCCTTGGGAAATCAAGACTCATGATCTGATATTTAATATTCCAGTGTGCAATAACCCATTTCTGTGTCTCTAAGGGACAATACCTTCTCCCATTCCACACTACACTGAATCCATCTATGCTATAACTAAGTATGTGCATGTGTTAGATGGTAAAAAGTGAACTTTATAGAGTACTGAATTTCCCTCATAGAAGACAGTGAAATATTACATAATTCTTATTAAGCTTACTTTACCTTCATTCAAAATTATTTATTTCATGTACTAATTGCAATTTGATGGACAAAAATGAATAAGATTTTTTTTCTCACCTCTAGGTGGTTTATTATCTAGTGGATAAGATATTTACATTCAGGAGAAACTATAATACAGAATAGTCAATGCCTGAGATAAGTATGACCAAAACACTATGGCACATACAGCAATTAATCCTGATTGGAATACTGGAGGGACTGGGAAAAATGCAATGATTTACCGTGAAAGAAATTTTCATATTAACATGAAAAATATGTTTTCAAAGATGCATTTTCCTGTATGAGCACTGGAAATCATGTTTTTGAAAAAATAAGAAAACTGACATTATTAGACATGGAAAAGTGTCCTCCACCAATGTTGCCATTAACAATAATGGATGATTCAAAATCCAATTCTTTCACATTGACTCATTACTATTAATGAGACAAAATGAAGGAAAATGCCACATAGTCCTTCTGGAAATACAGAAAGGTGAAAATGAGAAATATGAGTTGAGATTTTAATTTGTAAGTATGAATATAATAAAATAGTACAGCCTCTGTAATTTATCAGAAAAGTTAGCTCTTAGTTTCCTTATTACTACTCCCCCCCCCCCCCTTATACTGTTTAGGCTTCATTTTCCCCAATTTACTGTTAAAGTCTTTGTGTCAAGAGATTGTAATTAGGTAGTTTTAAGACTGAAGGACATGAAAAGTTTTAAAAAATAACTTTAACTTCCTTTATTTTATGCTTGTTATTTGTGCTTTCGGAAGGCTTTCTTCAAAACTAGTAGAGCCATAAGAATTCTTGAAGAGAGTTAAATGTTGGGAACATTTATGTTAGAAAAGAGTTTGTTTTCGGTAGATCCGAATTCTACTAAAATTGATACCAGTGTTGTGAGTCAGGTTCAAAACCTGTTCTCTTGGTGTTGAAAATTGAACACCCAGAAACACAGAGGCAAGAGCAAAAAGTTTTACTTAAAGGTTACAAGAGAGAGAGAGAGATTGAGGCTACTCTATAGAGGAGGGGGTTCAAGTTGGTCCCCTGAGGGAGTGCGGGTATCCTGCTCCCTTTATAGATTTCAGATTTCCTCTGTTCTCATGCCCCACTCCCTTCTTCTTATCTTGCCTGTGTGACCAAAAGGTGGGAAGGAAGCCCTGGGGTACAGGCAGGAAGGGAGTGGACCCAGGGCATTCATTAACAACTCCTTACAGGGAGGGAGGATTCCCTGGAGGCAGGTAACCTTGGCAACAGGTTGGAGGAGGGGAAGTATTCTGGAAGGATTAGCATGTTATTTCCTCTTGAATCAACTCCCATCTTCCTGACCCAATCATTCATTACCTACACTGACTGTCACTAACCCCCCACCTCCCCAACACCACCCTACCTCAAAATTACTTTCTGCCATACCTGGGTCTAGGTGACATATATATATATATATATATATATTTTTTTTTTTCATTATTACTTTCCTCTCTTAGCTCCTAGTCTGAATATGATCTATGGTTCACTACTAGCAGGGTGAGTAGAAGAAAAAAGACAGACTAACATGGAACCACACATGACTGTGGCCACCAAGTATATTTGGTCTTAAGTTGAGCTGTATTTTGTCAGTGGTTGATGATGGAGGAAAGCTTCATCTCCTAACCTAAAGGGACAAGGCCACCTAGAATATCCCTTTTCTACCAGAGCATCTGAGAAATATATGTTCTAAAAGATGATGTCCTCTTTTAAAAAAGATTGGTGCATTATAATTTTACATGATAGGATTCATTGTGATATTTTCATATATGCACATAATATAATTTGGTCAATTTAACTCCCCAGTAACTTCCCTTCCCTCTCCTCTCCCTCCTCCAATCCATGATATTCTCTTTAAACACATTAAACATTTTTAATAGGAGCTAATGAAAAAAGTTAAATTATATCGATAGATAGCTAAGATTCTTTCATGCTTACTCTTACTGGCTGTGTTGTGTACTTTTTCTTTTCCTTCTTTTTTTTTTTTTTCTATTGGGCTTTGAGATTAGTTACCTCTTATCCTTTTCCTCATTCTCACATTAGACTTGCTACAAATTTCTACCATGCCAAACTCAGAGAGTGTTTTGCAAGTCTCATTTAGCAGTATCAGGGCATTGTGTGCTCAGTCATCTTTGCTGTCCTTGAATTCAAGACTGCTGCCATCTATAGGAAAACCTTACTATATTACTTTTATGGTTAAGGTTAGAAATGTATAAACTCAGGCACAGGAGCATGGGGTTTGTTCCTTGGGGGATTCAGAAGTGAAAGACCAACATGTAGCCACCAAAAGATAATAAGGTTATTTGGAGGTAATAAAGACACTAGGTTATTCATTTTGTAAAAATAAATTTAGTAGGATGATTAGATATCCATTGACTGATTTTTAAATTTTACTTCAGTTCTATCATGGTTATTTTTCTTTGTAAGTATTTCATGGATGAAGACTCCTTTTAAATAAACAGAAATCTATCAAAACTAGTTCTAGCCACAAAGTAGAATTTATTATTATTATTTCACAGAACCGTAGGATGGAGATGATATCCAAGAAGTTATTAGAGGGAAACCCTCAAACACTGATACTTCTTTAATCTCTTAAAAAAGAAGAGTCCTATTTTCCTAGGTAAGATGTTATAAACCTTACATGAACTATGTGAAGAGCTTTGCAACTGAAATTTTCCTTGTCTTTTGATGGTACAGTTTACTGTCATCATGCCTGGCATTAGAAACTTTATCTAGATGATTACCCAAGAATAAAATAAAATTTTATTCCCATCTACATTAAGGTTAAGAAATCCATGGGGCTAAGGTTGCAACTCAGTGGTAGAGTACTTGCCCAGCAGGTGTGAGGCACTGAGTTGTATTCTCAGCATCACATATAAATAAATGAATAAAATAAAGGTTCATGAACAACTAAAAAAAAATTAAAAAAAAAAGAAATCCAGAGAATTTTTTAACATGTATAATTAGTTTTAGAAAATAAAATGTTCAGCTGACCTAAATTTTTTATTGGGAATTGGTGTAATAGCATATTTGAATACAGCCAACAATATTTACTCCTTTTCTCATTAAAATGATGAGTCAGAGATAGAGAGAAACAGCAGCCAGTGTCAGTCAAATGCCTTTATGCCCTGAAAACTCTGCAAGGGCCAGTGTCTGCAGAAAGCCTCCCCCATTGTGGCCTTGTCAGCCTGTCTGTCTTTACCCACCTAGCCTATCTGTCCCCACCTAGACTAATCACCCACCACAGATACCTCATGGCTGACTCCTGTAGGTGGTCCCAGAGCACGACTCACCTTGTCAGAGACAGGACTGGTAAATAAATAAGTGAAAGAATGAGTGACCCTTCTCAGTCTTCAAGATATTCTCCCTTTAATTTTCAACAAGCTTTATTTACTTACTTTACACAGAATATTGTCTTCTTTGTTCTTAAATATTGTGGTAGTGCTTTTTGGCTTTTCATTTTTTCATATGTATTTTAGAATTAACTTGCCAATTTCCCTGAGTAGAATTATGATTACATTGAATTTATAGATCATTTTGGTGGGAATTGCCAAGTTTACAATATTTAGCTCTTTAAATTTCAGAACATCACAGAGCACCCTATGTATTCTTTCTAACATTGTTCCTTTACTTGCTCTCAACAATTTCCATATTTTCTGCGTAGGGTGGAGGATAAACACTGCTTTCTTATATTAATCTTTGGAAATTGTTTTTTCATGCTACTATACATGACACTCTGAAAAATGCTATTTTAATTGTTCGTTGCTTTTTTTTTTTAAAAATAGATTCTGTATATTGCTATAAGTAATCTTATTAAGCTCATGTATCAATTTTAATGGTTTATTTGTGGATTGTTTTAGATTTTCTACATAAAAACCATGTAATCTTCATATTCTGACAGTTTTATTTCTTCCTGTTCAGCCTTTATTTAATTGATTTCTTTTCATTGACTTACTGCACTGCCTTGAACTGCTAGGACTTAGGCATTCCTGACTTACTCCTTATCTCATGAGAAAATGTCTGTTCAGTTTACATTACTAAGCATGGGGTTTGTTGTTGATATTTTTAGACACTGTGTATTCAATTATGGAATATTTATTCTTTTTATTTTTCACTGAGAATTTTTATTATATTTTTAATTGTATAAAATATTTTTCAGCATCTGAATAATAAAATATGATTTTTTTTACTCTGATAATATGGTGAACTTTACATATCATATTTAGAAATATTAAATAAGTGCTGCATTTCAGGAATAAGGCCAAGCTATTCATGATGTATTATACTTTCTTTTTTTCTTTTTTGTTACCAGTGATTGAACCCAGTGGCATTTAACCACTGAAACATATCCTCAACCCCCTTTATTTTATTTTAAGACAGGGTTTCTCTAAGTTCCTGAGGGCCTCTCTGAGTTGCTGAGGCTGACTTTGAACTAGTGATCCTCTTGCTTCAGCCTCCCTAGCCACTGGGATTACAGGCAGGTGCCACCACACCCAGCTATGTTATACTTTTACACACAATTCAATTCAATTTGTTTCTACATTAATGACAAGAGTCATTTTCTTTTCTTGAAATAATTTTTTAAAAATTGTTATAAAATACTTTTTTATAAAATAATTTAGAACATGTTTTCTTGATTTTTAAATTCTATCTAAGATTCTATTTAAGATTGATTTAATTTATTTCTTAAAAGTTTGATAGAATTTACTTTGGAAATTATATGATCCTGGGGATTTTAAATTATAGAATCAATTTCTTCGATAAATATAGGTAATGTTTTTTGAAAATTTTCTTGTGTCAATTTTGATTAGTGTTTTTGTTAGTGAATTTTATTTATTTTATTTCAATCTTGAAATCTAATGATAGTTTTCGCAAAATATACTCTAATTTTACTTATTTTTATTTATGCATTTTAATTATACAGAGTAATGGGTTTCATCATGGCATATTTGTACATGCATATGACATGTCAGGGACCAAGAAGTTCTTATTCTGAGAACATTCTGATCTTTACAATAAGCAGCAGCGCCCCTCCCTTCCCGCCGGCGCAAACTTCACCTTCCCGGCGGCGCGAACCTCACCTCCCGGCCGGCGCGAATTTGCACCCTATCAGGAACCCAGCAGAAGAACACAGCCAACCAGCCTGCACCTTGTCACACCCCTCCTTCCCTCAGTATAAATACCCCTGTGTGAACAATAAAAATTTGCAGCTTGATCAGAATTCCTGTCTTGCTGCCTCTCCCTGCGTCTCTTGTCCCTTCATTCCTTCTCTCTCAGGTTTGCGGTCCCGTGTTGATGTCCCGCGGGTCGGGACAGTTGGCGCCCAACGTGGTCGATTGGAAACTTTGAGAAGCGGAACGCTGCCCTCCGGGGAAGACTTGGCCAAGCAGGATTCGGGATCGCCCTGGTAGACGCAACCGGGAGTCAGATCCAGGAGGAGAGTGAGGTCAGCGCAAGGTAAGTGACGTACCATGGGACAAGCAGTCTCGTCACATGATTTGTTTCTGACGGGTCTCGAGGAGGCCCTCAAGACTCGGGGAGCGCGTGTTAAGAAAAAGGATTTAAGATTATTCTTTTCATACATAGAGGATTTGTGTCCTTGGTTTCCCCTCGAGGGATCGATTGATGGTAAAAGGTGGCTCAGAGTAGGAGACTGCCTCAAAGATTATTATGAGACTTTTGGTCCTCAAAAGGTGCCCGTCACTGTCTTTTCTTATTGGAATTTAATTAATGAGATTCTTAAAAGTTCACCCTTTGACAGTGGTACTTTAAAACTTGTAAAGATTGGGGAGCAGGCAATGCAAACCACCTCCGCTCACCCTTTGCCCTAAATGTGGTAAAGGTCGCCACTGGGCCAAGGAGTGTAGATCCAAGACCAATGCCCTTGGACAGCCTATTCCCTCTAACTTCTCGGGAAACTCCTCTCGGGGCCAGCCCCTGGCCCCGACCACCCCCAGAGCAAACCCAGGGGCAATAAGGTTTGTTCCCTCTCAGATTCCCAGCCCAATCCAGGCTCCCTGTCCTTCTCCACAATCACCTCCCTCCAACGTGCTACCCCAGGCAGCGCAGGATTGGACCTCTGTGCCTCCACCGATACAATATTAGACTCTATGCAAGGACCTCAAATAATACCCACTGGGGTTGTAGGCCCCCCTCCACCTCATATGTGTGCTCTTATTCTTGGGAGAGCTCCTACCACCTTACAAGGTGTTCAGGTCTTCCCTGGCATCATTGATGATGATTACACTGGAGAAATTAAAATACTGGCCACAGCTGTTAACGGAGTAGCTGCCATCCCTGCAGGAACAAAAATTGCACAATTAATACTCCTTCCCCTCAATTCAGGAAATTCACCAGGAAACACAGCCTCCTTAGGTTCCTCTGATGTGTATTGGGTCCAACCTATCTCCCACAAAAGACCCACTCTTACCTTATTTATTGAAGGAAAGAAATTCCGAGGGATCCTAGATACTGGTGCGGATGCCACAGTTATTTCTCAAAAATATTGGCCATCAGAATGGCCCCTCACCTCATCACTAACTGACCTTAAAGGAATAGGGCAATCAAGAAACCCCTTAGTTAGCTCCAGGGTGCTTAATTGGACTGACACAAAAGATAACACAGGGAATAAAGGAACCGTTACCCCCTTTGTTGTTCCTGATCTCCCTGTCAACCTTTGGGGACGAGACATTCTAAGCCAAATGAAAGTTATTCTTGCTAGTCCCGACTCTTTAGTCACTCATCAAATGCTTCGTATGGGCTTTATCCCTGGTACAGGCCTTGGGAGGCTAGGACAAGGACAGGTTGAGCCTGTACAGCCCATACAAAAAACAGACAAATTTGGACTTGGGTATGTGGATTTTTAGTGTCGGTCCCTGACCCTCCTGTACCCCATGCAGACAAAATTATTTGGGAAACTCAAACTCCTGTGTGGGTGGATCAGTGGCCCCTTACCCAAGAAAAATTAGAGGCTGCCTCTATGTTAGTACAGGAACAGTTGACAGCCGGCCATGTGGAACCCTCAACCTCACCCTGGAATACTCCTATTTTTGTTATTAAGAAGAAATCAGGCAAATGGCGCCTTTTACAGGATTTGCGCGCTATCAATAAGGTTATGCGCCCGATGGGGGCACTACAGCCAGGCATCCCTACACCGGTAGCTATTCCTAGGGACTATTATAAAATGGTCATCGACTTAAAAGATTGCTTTTTTACTATTCCTTTACATCCTGATGACAGACCCTATTTTGCTTTCAGCCTCCCCCGCATCAATTTTCAGGGCCCTATGCAAAGATTTCAATGGAAGGTCCTTCCCCAGGGTATGGCTAACAGCCCTAGTCTTTGCCAAAAATATGTTGCTCAAGCAGTAGACCCTGTGAGAGAGCGGTGGCCACAAGTTTATATATTACATTATATGGATGATTTGTTAATTGCTGCACCTAATACCTATGATCTTAATAATTGTTATTTGGATCTCTATAAAGCCCTTACTGCCTTGGGGCTTCAGATAGCCCCTGATAAGGTTCAGACACAGGACCCCTACACCTACTTGGGCCTCAAACTTCAAACTAATCAAATTCAAATCCCTAATATACAATTGCGTGTGGACCATCTCCACACTCTTAACGATTTCCAAAAACTACTAGGGGATATCCAATGGCTAAGACCATATTTAAAACTGCCCACCTATGTGCTTTTGCCTCTTAATGATATTTTAAGGGGAGATTCTGACCCTTCTTCTCCTCGAGAGCTTACTCCCGAGGCACAGCAAGCATTAATTCAAGTCACAGAAGCCATTGCTCAACAATTTGTTACACAAATATCTTATAACCTTCCTTTGGTTTTGGTTATATTACACACCCCTCATACACCCACGGGACTATTCTGGCAGCGGGATCCACATTTTAAAAATAAAGGTTGCCCCTTGCTCTGGGTTCATTTGCCCGCCACATCCTCTAAAGTTATTGCTGTCTATCCTGCTCAGGTAGCTTCTATCATTATTAAAGGTCGCTTGCTTTCTCGACAACATTTTGGCAAAGACCCTGATAGCATTCTGATTCCATACACTAAGGATCAAACCCAAATTTTGCTACAGACGAGGGATGAATGGGGTATTGCTCTATCAGGCTTTTTGGGAATAATCGATAACCACCTTCCCAATGACCCCCTTTTGCATTTTGCTCAGTTACATCCATTTATTTTTCCTCGGGTTACTCGGAAGGCTCCTATTCCACAAGCCCTTACCGTTTTTACAGATGGCTCCAGCAATGGCCGTGCAGCCTTTGTTGTTGATAATCAGCCCACCACCTTTGACACTGCCTATCCATCAGCACAGCTTGTAGAATTGTTTGCTATAACACAAGTCTTTATGACATTTTTTGATAAACCTATTAATATTTATACAGACAGTGCTTACATTGCCCATTCTGTGCCCCTATTGGAGATTTCACCCGCCATTAAGGCTTCCTCCAACGCAGCCTTTTTGTTTAACCAGCTTCAACGACTAATTCAGGCTAGAAAACATCCATTTTTCTTAGGACACATTAGAGCACATTCTGATCTTCCCGGTCCCCTATCACGGGGTAATGCTCAGGCTGATGCAGCCACTCGGTCCCTTTTCCCAGTTCTTATTGGATCCATCCGAGAGGCCACAGATTTACACAAACTTCACCACTTAAATTCTCAGAGCCTTCGGCTACTTTGTAAAATTACCAGGCAACAAGCAAGGGAAATTGTAAAAGCGTGTCCTGCTTGCGTTGTCTCCCTTCCTATTCAACATCTGGGTGTTAACCCTCGAGGATTACTGCCCAATCAGATTTGGCAGATGGATGTTACTCACTTTCCTGAATTTGGGAAAACAAAGTACATACATGTTTCCATAGATACCTTTAGTGGCTTTATTTTTGCATCACCGCATTGCGGAGAAGCTACCAAGGATGTCATTTCTCATCTTGTCTCAGCCTTTTCCATAATGGGAAAGCCAGCACATATTAAGACAGATAATGGCCCTGCATATACCAGTACCAAGTTCAAACAGTTTTGTGCCACTCTTCAAATCTCTCATACTACTGGAATTCCATATAACCCTCAAGGTCAAGGCATTGTGGAACGTGCACACCTCACCTTAAAAACCTGGCTTACCCGCCTTAAGGCCTCTTCCCTTGCATTTACCACTCCCAGGGATCGCCTTAATCATGCATTATTTGCTCTTAACTTTCTTACCCTAGACAATGAAGGACATTCGACCGCAGACAGACATTGGCATCCCTCTTCTAATTCTGCTCGCCCATCTGTTATGTGGCGCGATCCTTTAACAAATAAATGGAAAGGCCCAGATCCCGTCCTCATTTGGGGACGAGGCTCAGCTTGTATTTTAGATCAAGAACAAGCAGCCCCAAGATGGTTACCAGAACGCCTGGTCAAACAGGTCAATGATTTACCACAACCCAGGGACGGAAACCTTCCCCCTGAGGATGAATCTTCCTCTCTTATAGATGCAGCTAACAATCTATGCGAAAAATCCCCTGAATGACAGACCCTGTTCTTGCACAACCTCTACAGCAGTGGCCTCAGGTACTGCTGGTTTGGGGGTCTCTCTTACTCAATATACAAAATTATCCAGACAATTGATTTCTGATGTACAGATACTCTCAAGCACCATAACAAGATCTTCAAGATCAGGTGGATTCCTTAGCAGAAGTGGTCCTACAAAATAGGAGAGGTTTAGACCTTCTAACTGCCGAACAGGGAGGCATTTGTCTGTCTTTGCAGGAAAAATGCTGTTTCTATGCCAACAAGTCAGGAATTGTTAAGGACAAGATCAAACAGCTGCAGGAAGACTCAGAAAAACGCCGACAAGCACTGGCTGATAATCCACTATGGACTGGATTCAGTGGACTCCTTCCCTATCTTCTTCCCTTCTTAGGTCCCCTCCTTTGCTTGCTGCTTATTGTATCTATAGGTCCTTTGATATTCAACAAGATCATGGCTTTTCTTAAAGCTCAAATTGAGGCTATACAGGCGAAACCTATTCAGGTTCATTACCATCGACTGGAGATGATGGATCGTGATGATGATCTTAAAAGACCATCACCCCTGTGAGCTGAACTGGACAGCCAATGACGGGTAAGATTCGTGAGAGCTCATACCAACCTAAGACAGGAAATGAGGGCTAGAGCCTCATTATCCAATGACGGGTAAGGATGTTGCTCTGCCATGGACAACCTAAGACAGGCGCAGTTCCCGAGGGATTGTCACTCCAGCTCTGTACCTGTTTGGGCAAGCCGCGCCCCCGCCTCAGCGCATAGCCTCTATCACCCCCTTAAAATATGGCTATCGAAAAATGGTCAATAATTTTATATAAGAAAGGGGGAAATGTCAGGGACCAAGAAGTTCTTATTCTGAGAACATTCTGATCTTTACAATAAGCAGCAGCGCCCCTCCCTTCCCGCCGGCGCAAACTTCACCTTCCCGGCGGCGCGAACCTCACCTCCCGGCCGGCGCGAATTTGCACCCTATCAGGAACCCAGCAGAAGAACACAGCCAACCAGCCTGCACCTTGTCACACCCCTCCTTCCCTCAGTATAAATACCCCTGTGTGAACAATAAAAATTTGCAGCTTGATCAGAATTCCTGTCTTGCTGCCTCTCCCTGCGTCTCTTGTCCCTTCATTCCTTCTCTCTCAGGTTTGCGGTCCCGTGTTGATGTCCCGCGGGTCGGGACAATGACATACTTTGATCATGATCTGTAGTTATGTCCCCTTATTTGTTTCTGATATTGATTATGTATTCCTTCTTTTTACTGATTTTTTTCCCTACAATTTCTACCTTTTTTGACTTTTATCCTTCTTTAATTTGGTGTTCATTTTCTAACTCCTGCTGATACTTAGCTGAGTGATTTTCAGGTTTTGTTTTTCTGTGATATATGAATTGAAGGTTATAATTTCTCCATTTAAACACAACTTTACATTCCACAAGATTTACTTGCACTATTTTCAATATCATGTATTTAAAAATTACTTTTCAACTTCCATTGGAATCTTTTATTTGATATATGGATGTATCTTAACTTATTGCTCATATTTGTCCTATCATAAGATAGTTATACATTCTTCAAAATTCAAAGGCATAGGAAGAGGTGTAGGAAAGTAGATACATATTCAAGGGAGAATGGGATCAGTCTCAAGAGAGCAATGCATTAGAGCAAAGAATTATGAATGCAAGAGGGAATGTGGGCTATCTCCAGAGGGAGAAACAGCCAATTACACACTTTTTAACTACTCTTTTTTTTTAAGATTATTCTATAGATTACAAAATGCAGCTTTGATTTAACATAATATAATATGTATTATTATTTATATTTCTCACAAGTATTAACTTTATTTTACTCCAAACTTGTATACCATCATACTTCATCATATATCATTAAATATTTAACCATGAACATATATGCATATCTAAACAATAGTTTTATTGCTCGAAGTCATCAACATTTATCTATATTTGTCACATATTTACTTTGCTTTATTTTCCTTATTGCATCTCCAAACTTTCCTCTGGGATGATTGTTCTTTTGGCTTTAGATTACATACTTTATCTTGAATGTATGTCTTCTTGTGACAAATAAGTCTTTTTTTTTGCCTGAAAACAAGAATGTCTTATTTTGCTTTTCTTTTAAAAGGATATATTGCTAAGCAGGCAGGAATTTTTTATCACATTAAAGATATCATTCCAATGACTTCTGGCTTCTACAGCCACTCTGGCTGCTTTTAACATTTTCTCTTTTATTTCATAGTGCTCCTTGGAATTGTGGCTTTATATAGTTAATCAGTTCTGGAAAGTGCTTGGTAATTACATCTTTAAATTTTGATTCCCTCACGTTTTATCTCGCTCAGTTTTTTGGTCTTCAATTCCACAGTCCCAGGAGAGTGTATCCCTCTGATATCTAAATCCTAAAATCCAGTATTTGTCAACTTGGCTTGTCAAAACTCTGGTCAGTATCTCACAATTTCTGCTGTCTCTGTCAGAATTTATGTAGCACATATTAACCTGAATAGGCAGCTAAATCTCAGGGGAAAGCAGTCCCAATTGATAGGATCACATAAATTGGTTTTCCTTTGTGTTTTGGTCTTTTTTGGTTTTGTTTTCTTTTCTTGTTTTTGTTTTTGTATCTTGGTCTCTGAACTCTTTAGCAGATCATTAACTTTTCTCTACATTTAATAGGTTCAGTTTTCACATTTTCCAACTTTTGTGGTTGTGATAAAGGGGAGGGTTGGACAGAGTTGTTTACTTGTCCTTAACGGAATCAGAACTTTCTGTTTTCAGTGGATACATAATGCAATCGTTATTCTTGAATATTAATAATGATTTTTTTACATATATTTGTGCCTGTGTGACCATTCTCCACAGCATATATGGACTATTTTTAGTACTTTATTATATATCCTTGTGTTTCTACCCACACTATATTCCCATTTCTTTTATATCATTGACAAATTTTGCCTGTTTTGAATTTTATGTAAATGGGATTATATTGAATCATGGCTTTTTCCACAGAATGTATTATCTGTATGATTTACCCATGCTTTCACATATATTAGTAAGTCACTTTCTTTTTAGTTTTGTGTGACATTTCATTGCATGAGTGTGACATAATTTATTAATTCTCTTTTTGATGGGCACCCAGTCTTAACTACTTTGGATAAATGCTATTATGAGCAACCTTGGACACATTGGTCAGTGGCCAAATGCACTTGCTTTTCTTATGTATATGCCGACATTGAAATTTCTGGCTCAAAGAGAAGGCAAATATTCAACTTTAGCTGACTTTTCCAGTTTTTCAAAATGATTTTATAATTTTATATTCCCTGCAGTAATACATGGTATTTCTTTCTCTCATATGTCCTATACTTTATTTCGTTTTTACAAAAATAATTCTTTGCTTTTTCTCTCATTTCTTTGAATGAAATGCCTTGTTCATATTCTAACAAAGTTGCAAGTGTAGAGTTTACTCGATGTTTTTGCTGCTCAGTTTAGTTTCCTCCCTTAATAGTAATTTCCTATCTTTTAGTTCACAGTTCCTAAAGCCAAGGACCTGCTTGGCTCAGCATAATTGTTCTCTCACCTTGCCAGAGGGCTCTGAATTTTGCCAAGTGAATTGGTTTTCTCCTCTGGGACTGCAATTCTGACAAATGAACTAGAGTTAAGGAGAACCAATTTACACATACAGTTACCACAAGGACTTTGGAGGGGTGTTGGCACTATGTTTCTTATGACCTACCCACAGCCAGATTCATTTTTTGAGACAAGATAGAATCTAAGATCTCAATGTAAGTTTCTATGGTCAGTTTATCTCTATTTTCTATTCCAAATTTCATCTATCTTTGACCATTACTGATGCAAATTTTACTACAATTGTATAAATTACCAATATATATGTAATCTGGTTTTTTAAAAACAATTTTTAAAAAAAATCTCTAAGGCAGACTTTCCATATCTGAAAGCATGTCAGGGAAGCTAAGGGGCTTGCCCAAATATCCTCAATTATGTAGTGCTGCAATTTAGAAAAAGGAATAAAATCTTCTCTAGCCTGTATTCTGCATTTTCAACTATTATTTCTATACATCAAACCTAATCTTTTATATTATGGAAAGATTGACCTTAGCTTACTTTAGGCATATGGAGAACATTGGTTACTTGGTGAATATTAAATTTCTGATGATGGAGAGAATGGAGTATTTGTGTGTATTATGGGCTTCCATATGAGTTGTTTAACAAAGTTCTTTCTACATTTGTGCAATCCTCCTACTAATTTTCTTATATTTTCTATAAATCTTTAAGAGACATTGATCTGTATCTTTTTTAGTGAAGCAGATATTTCCAGGACTTACAAAGAAGAAAAACCTCACCTCCATGAATCACTGAGTTTTACTTTGGCCCATTCACTCTAAACACATCCACCAGGTACAATGTCAGTATATATTTTTCAATATTTAATAGGTTTGGAAGTCTCTAGTGTGTACATACATTCTATTAAAACTCTGTAGACTATTTATTTTCTCCAATCATTCATTTGGGCTATTATTTGCCAAATGTTAATGTGACATCTGCTCCTCCTAATTCCAGTAAATATCAGGAACTTTTATGCACACAAACAGTTTATCATGCACATGCCATCAATTTGTTCTGAGACATGTCATTTGTGCAAAGAGCCTTCGGTTCTAATTTACTAAGATTTACATCAAGCGAAACTAAGCACTTTTGATTCAAAGGTCTTGGATTTCCAATCCAGATGTTTATAATCTCTCATGCTATTTACTGACCACACCAATTTAAGGTTATGGATTAAGTAGTTGTGTTCATAAATTCAGTAAAAAGATGGAATTACTATCAAGGCTATAATATATGATTTCAGAATTTCATAAAATAAGGAAGTAATATTAGTTCAATGTGGAAGGAGCAAAATATAATTAGAAAGTAAGATGTTGAAAATGGCAATGGATTTATCAGATCAATCAGGTTTTCAATCAATTTCATAATGAAATTACCTACTGTACTCATACAAACCAAACATCAATATCCACAAAACATGTTACATGATAATTAAATTTGTTTATAGATTTTTAAAAAAATTCCTTCCTTTTTTTTTTCCTCTTGAGGAATGTGTTTGTTTCTTATGTTCATTCAAGTATCGATTCAAATGGTGGTTTATCTAGCAAATATTTTCTAATTTCTTTAAACTTCTAATGTCCAAATTTAGTCTCTTCTTATCCATAGAAAGTGTGTTTGCTTTTATTTGTGCAGCGCTCTGGTTGATTCTGAAATCTCTCCTGAGACTGTTCAGTTTCATATGGTCAGGGACTTTGTTCATTTTTGCTCATGATTTTCTCTACAGAGCCTAAGAGAGTGCTTTCACAGAGTAGGGGATCAATGTTGTAAGAAGTACTGTCCTATGAGTGAGGGTCTCAGGAAAACAAAGAGATTGTGTTTGCCTAAGCAGACAGTTGAAACCAGGAATAGGAGAGGAAAGAATATGCCTGTGGTGCAGATTAGAAGGAAAGTGCTGGTCTTTTGAGAAAGAAAGTCATTTCGAAAGGAGCCAAAGCAGATGATATTATTAAGGAGATGAAATTATAAGAACTAGTTTAATATTAGCTAAATACTTTTTCTTTTACTACGTAAGATGAATAAAGACCAGGTTTTAAAAAATGTATGGAACTCAAGTTCAGACCATAGTGCATCCCAAAGGCAGCTCTTTTACTGCTTAGTCAGGGTTCCAAGTTGGATACAAAGGTGTATCCCACATTCTCTCCACTGATTTTGTCACAAGTGAAGGGATATATCATCATGTTGTTCAGTAGCTACTTGTGGCCAGTCATTAAATATTTTCTTGATATTTTAAATTTGTTATGTGAAAGTTTTGAATTGTTATTAAAAAAGACCATAGTAGCAGAGGAGTCTTAGAAAGTTCATTTCAACTTCCCTGTACCTGGTTTCATAAAATAATTCTTACTAAAAGTACTATCCTATTAATACTATATCCACACATATGTAAATATATATATGTAAATGTACATATAGTCCTGTTAATATGTCTTATATTTAATATACTGTATATGTCACTGTATATATGAATATATTTCTACACATACACTGAGTACACCAGAAGGATGACTAAATATGTACAGAAATTTCTCTCTCCTGAGACTCCACTGCAATAAAACAACAAATGATTGAAATAATATAAATTGATAATGTGATAATGGCAAAGGTGGTAGATTAAAAACTTCAATGGGTATCCATTATTTAAGGGTCCCCAACTTATAAAGCACCTTCCTTAGAGTTTTATTATTATCCATATTTGGAAATCTGTCTTCTCAAGGTACAAGCAGAACTCTTACAATCTCCTGAGTCACTTCCTGCTGCATCGCACATGCCTCTAATCAGAAGCTATTATCTTTATCCTTTTCTCTCAAATTGTCCTTCCCTGTCTCTTACTCTCTTCTATATCTCCATCTGTATTTCCATCACTGAAATTTATGCTTTCCAGGATATTTCTTTAATCTATCCTTTGGTCAGTAGGGTAACTTGGTGGAGGGAAAACGTGTGTGTGTGTATGTGTGTGTGTGTGTGTGTGTGGTGTGTACACACATGTGTGTGCACATGTTTGTGTGTTTCCCTGGACCATTTCAGAACAAATTAGAAATTTCATGCTGTATTATCTTTACATACTTTAGTGTGCATGTCTAAAGAATACCCACCTTGTCCTTCATGACTTTAGTACATTTATCATTTTCAAAATCAGAAAACTTAACCGTTGTTATCTGCAATCCTTATTCAAATATTGTCTCCAAAATGTATATTATAGCTTTTCTTTGTCTAGTCCAGAATTCAATTCAGGATCACTCATTGCATTCTGTTGTCATGTCTTTTTCATCTTATGAAAGACCATCCATCTTTTTAGTATCTGACTTGATAGAGAAAATGTGGGTATTTTTTTTTGCGGGGGGAGGTTTCCAGGGATTGAACCCAAGAGTGCTTAATCAATGAGCCACATCCCCAGACCTTTTTTATATCTTATTTAGAGATGGGTCTTGCTAAGTTGCTTAAGACCTTGCTGCTCTGCTGAGGCTGGCTTTGAACTCATAATCCTCCTGTGCTGTTGTGCTTGGCAGGTGGGTATTTGTGTTTGTTTTCAGCATGCAGCTTTCTGCAAGATCATATGTTGTGAAACCTCTAGAAACTTCTACTGTACCTTTCTGAGAAGGAGAAAGGAAAAAAGAAAGTACTATAATACTAGGGCCATAATGAAAATAGTGTTGATTTTGCAGGCTTTCTGGGAGAGAATCACTGTTCTAAAGTAAAAAATCACTGTTTCAGAAGCTACAAGAGTTCAGTGAAAGACAATTCGAAAAAAAAAATTTTTTTTGACCTTGGTTCAGAATATCTGAATACCCATAAAACACGTTAATTTTTTCTGCAATATATTTGCTGAATTTTGATGGACTGTTTTCCTTGATATACTAACTGATGACTAGACATGTAATGTGGGTGGTTATGTTTTTATTTTGTGTCATCTGCCTAGATGAGAGATTTTGTTTCTTATCAGGATACTTCTCTGCCATTGCTACTGTGTCCTTGATGGCTAAGAAAGAAGAAACACAAAGGCCTAAGTTCTTCATTTATGAAAGAGTTAAAATACTTTACCATGTGCTATTTTTATGTTTATTTTTAAATGTTTTGTTGTCAACTTGATTTAACAGGTAACCAACGAGTTTCTCAGTCACCTATAATTCTAGAGTAAGCAAGAGAACTAATCTGTGAAAGTGCTTCTGCTTTTTGTCTCCCCAAATAAAAACTCTAAATATAGGGGAAAATATTTTAGGATATCTATTGCATGCAAAATTATCTTTGCAATTTCCCTGAAAGCTTCTGGAAAATCATTATGTTTTCCACATTATCAAAAGAGAGATGTTAGGAATAAATAGGTTTGTCAGTTTTGTTATTACATTAAGAGTTGTATTGGGAGAGTTATTATTTTGGAGGAAATTCTTACCCTTTTCCAGGATAAATAAATGTAGAGAAAATATTAATATTAATATTTCAGAAATGAAAATGGTAGGAATAAGTTTTAGAGATCCCACCGTTTATAATATATTTTTACTTTCAGGTAAATACTTATCAGAGCGCTCATGAAATAGTTTTTTTACTGCATCTCAGTGGAGGATTTTACTGTATACCAATTAAGATATTATAGTTACAGTAATAAATTAATGTCAGTCATTAATATTCTGTCATCTACAGATATTTTTGTTTTGTTCTAATATTTACCTTAAGAAGACTAAACCACAGGACAGTTATTCTTCCACAAACCAGGAGCATCTTCTTAGCTTTGTGGCAAAGTTCTATCAGGTATTTTAAACTACTGAAACTAGTGAATGTTTCCATTCAGGCTTCTGATCTCTCGCTGCTTGGACAACTTTCAGTCTGCAATAGTAGAACTTGTTCTAGGCCAGCAGCAGACAACTTTCTGAAAGCTGCTAGCAGAGATCTGGGGGAGCAGTAATTAATTACATGGGCTGCTGTGGGAGACTTCATTGTAGCTATTTGGTTGAAATATTGAGGTTGTTCAATATTCAATTTTTCTAGATATTTGAGGAAGTCCTTTCTTTGTAAGTGATATATAACTTAGTACAACTTAGTAGAATTTGTTTGGTAAACAGTCACCACCTTGTTCTCCCTATACCTCTCTACCTAAAATCAGACTTTCATATTTTATTTTCAGATAACCATTAAAACTTTGCCTTCCTATAATTGGTCAAATCCATTTTGAAACTAAGGCATTTTCTGAAATATCACATTTGAGAATAATGCTCATTTAATCAGGTATGACAACCCAATTATAGGGAGCAAGGTTAATTTATATATGGGCTCAAATGCCTAGAAAGCCTTCCCAGGGAAACTAATGAGATTGGCTTTTTTTTTTTTTTTCGTGTGATCAAGAGTAATCTTTGAATTTATTATATTCACAAGGTAGAATGGAAACTGTCAGGGGAAAAAAAAAGTGAAAGGCTATGAGAGATTCACCTCCCGCCCCCCAAAAAATAATTACTGGTGTCTTCAAAGAAAAGCTACACATGATCTATTGCATTCTTCCAGGTTATCAGATTCTGTGGGTCAGGATCTTGTCCTCAAGCTATTTTACAAAATTTCCTGTTGCAAGTCACTAAATGAATGTCATAATTTACCATTTGGTGTGTGAATTCTTAACTTGAAAATCACATCACTCAAAGATGGGAAATTTTCCTTGATAATCTTATCTCTAACATGCACATTTTCATTTTCTTTGTTGTTTGAGCAACCAGTAGATGAGCAAGTAGTCCATGATATCACATCTCACCTAAGACCTTTCTTTTTTCTTACTGAACAGTGATAGAAAGGACCACATGATAAACCATGTGAAAGGGTTTTTAATATTAGGATCTAATCAGGATCAGCTTGTCCAAACTGTTGTTTAGTCTTTCTTTCCCAGGAGAACTCAGTGTAAAAAGATGGTTATATGCTAAGTTGATTTCAGACACTGAACTTTTGCAAATGAATCCATTAAAATCTAAGGAGCACCTGCTGACCTGTGCACATTGCTATTCAATGCTGACTCAATATTTTCAGGAATAGTGAGATAAAACTAGTATTTTAATAATATCCACTGATAATTTGTTCTACCAGCTGCTTTATTTCTGCTAACATAATATAGAAAACTGCACTTCATCCTTGGAAAGTACAATGTTGGGGAATCACACAGTTCCAAGTGTTCCTGAACTTGAGGCATTTCTCAGAGCAAGCCAAAAGTAGCACAAAGTTCTATCTTTCTCTTTCCTACTACATGTCCCAGAAGCTAAATCTATCTTACTTTCTTCTTTATTTGTACCACCATCCATTTTTTAATGTAATAGCTCAAACTGCCAATATATTTTTTAACCAAAAATTTTCCTGAGAAGATAGACTGGGCTTAACAAATGAAACACAGCCATAGCAAAAATCTAAGGATCTTTGCAGTTCTTATAGAGATTATTCTAGGTTGTGGCACAGGAAGGTTTCAAATACCCTTTGGTCTTCCTGTCTGTGTTGAAGGGTAGAATACACCAATTCTTCCCTTCCCTTAGCTCCTGGTTCTTCTAGATTGCTCATTCAATGTTAATTGTAATGGATTAACACATTTGCACTTGTATCCTTTCAAGTGCCCAGTTACTTCAAGTAAATAGTTGGTAAACTTCTGGAGATCAATAAAGCATTTTCCATATAACTGAACTCTATTTTATATATCCTCAAAGAATACTCCATTACTACTTTAATTCACAATAACTTTTATGTTATTTTTGTTCTTTTGGTTAATGAAAAGGTTAAAACTAGTAATTTTTCTCAAATTACTTTTTCTTTCTTGAAATACAAAAGTAAGAGAAAAACCAGTATATAAACACAATAAAAGCAAAACACTTCTATGTGTGTAGGGAAGGCTATTGAAGCTCAGATAACTTATCACTACAATCACCACACCCCTTTTAAGTCTCCCAGATGGAATTCCTTGGACTCCACAGCTGACAAAGGAATCTATACAGGTGAGCATATATGTGTCTATATATTGCTCTTACTTAATATTGAGAAGATTTGGAAGCTGTAAGACAATAGACACATTGATTTCTGTTTTAATAGAGTAGTTTCAAAATATTGATTATTAAAATGTTGACAGTATCTGACTACTAATTAACACACAAGTACAATGAAAACAGCAGAGAGAACAATGGCAGACAAAATATCTGTTAATTTTTGAAAGACAAAAAGTAGATGCAAGAGATCCAAGATGGCAGGATGGAGGTGGTCCACGTTCCTGGCTGCTCCCTGGTGTAAAACTCAGAAGGCAAACAGGCAGCTTCACCACAACGTGGGCGAACAAGATAGGGAGGGGGACTTTACTGGAACCTAAAACTGGATACTGAAAGCAGATCAGGGACACAGGAGGTTGGATATAATAAAATGAGGGAGAAATTCTCAGCAGACAGCTGCTGCGACGACCAGGCTGGAAGCTCCAGTCAGAGAGGTCCTACAAAGAGCATAGAGGAGGGATAAGAGAATTAAAGGAACCCACATTTTTGGGAGGCCCAAGTCTATCTGGTTATGGAGATTTAGAGACCAAGGTCTTTGCCTAACAAACCTGAAGCACTCATTGCATGATATCTGAGTTTGGGGAAAGAAACTGCCATCTCTCCAGGCAGCATGTGGAGGACAAAGGAAGGAACCATTTTGCAGGTGTGGCATGGGGTCAGCAAATAAGGAAGTGATTCCTGGCAAACTCAAGTGTGGCCCAAAATACAGGCCCAGGAAACACACACACTGCAGGACACAGAGTGTGCTTATGTGACCAGAAGAAAATCAAACATGGAGAGAGGTATACACAAGAGACAACTGGTTGAGGAAACCCACCCACTATCCCTCCAATCCAAATGCTTGCAGGACCAGCTGGGAGAGACACATCTGACCGGGAAATTGGAAGGGTTGGGGTGGGAGAAATTGTTTGGAGACTGAAATTGAGACTAGGAAACATGGGATCTGCAGGTGACGTAAAGGACTAAGAACAGGCTCCCTCACCACATGAGTTGAACCCAGGAAAGCCCGGGGGTAAAGTCCTTCAGCATGGACCAGCAAGTACTGAGTACTGGAGGTGCACTAATGTAAAATCTCGAGACCAACTGGTGATCATGGAAGAGCTTGGAGCCGGTCTAGGCCTAAGCCCTGCCTCCAGGAATTCTGCCTATGGGATTACCTCTCTCCAGCAATCCAGAGGGTAGAGCATTCCCCTCCAGAAAACCCCACCTACAACTATTGAGAAGAAAAGTTGGGAATATTTTGAACCCCAATGGAAAGAATTTTTAGCTTTTCATCAAGATTTTTAAAAATTCATTTTCACTGTTTAATTGTGATCTTAATGGTACGTGGACATTTATACAGTTTCCTACTTTTTTATTCTCATCTCTAGCATTTTTGAAGCCATTATTTCACATGAATTAGTCTTTTTTGAATGTTTAATATATTTTAGTTTTGTTTTGTATTCTTTTATTTTAATTTTTTATTTAAATGTTTGCTTTATGTATATGTTTTCTCCTACCTGTTTCCCTTCTCTGCTAACAGTCAATCACTATTGTTCTCTCTTTCACTCTTCCTTTAATTTTTTACTTCTGTCTTCTCTCTTCCTCCCTCATAATCATCATATCCTATTTCACTTCTATTCTCTCTCTCTCCACCTTTTGAAAATATAAACTCTTTTTTTGTTTTTATTATTGGCAAAAACTGATCATATAATTTGTTCATTATAATAATTAACATTGTAGACATCTTAGTACGAGTTCTTTAGTTTAATGGTGTGAATTATTTGCCTTGGTTGTTGTTGTTATTGGTTTTCCCCTAGTCAGAGAGGTATTGGAAAACTTCAGGGACACGATACATTCACAGGGTAGGAACTCTACTGCCTCAGATCCATACTGTTATATGGGTAGACATACAAACATCATGAAAAAGCAAGGGAACAAATAGCCCCAAGCAAATCAAGGTACTCCAATAACAGAATGCATAGAAACTACAGTGGAAGAAATGACAGAGAAGGAGTTTAGAATGTACATAGTTAAACTGATCTGCAAATTAAAGGATGATGTAAGAGCAAATACAGGTAGCAAAGAATCACTTCAATAAAGAAATAGAGATTGCAAAAAAAAAATAAAAATAAAAAAACAGAAATCCTTGAAATGAAGGAAATAATAAACCAAATTAAAAATTCAATAGAAAGCATCATCATTAGTCTAGACCACTTGGGAGACAGAACCTCAGGCAATGAAAACAAAATATATAATCTTGAAAATAGAGTTGCCCATGGAGAGAAGAAGTTAGGAAACCATTAACAGACAGCTTCCAAGAACTGTGGGATAACATGAAAAGACCAAATTTAAAATTTATCAGTATAGATGAAGGTATGGAGATACAAACCAAAGGAATTCACAATCTTTTCAAAGAAATAATATCAGAAAATTTCCCAAACCTAAAGAATGAAATGGAAAATGAAATACAAGAGGCTTACAGGAATGCAAATGAGCAAAATTACAACAGACCCACATTAAGTCACATTATGATGAAAATGCCTAGCATACGGAATAAGGACAAAATTTTAAAAACTGTGAGAGAAAAATGTCAGATTACATATAGGGGGAAACCAATTTGGAACTCAGTCTCAAACCCAGACCCTCAAAGCTAGGAGGTCCAGGAATAACATATATTAAGCTCTGAAAGAAAATGGATGCCAACCAAGAATCCTATATCCAGAAATATTAAGCTTCAGATTTGAAGATGAAATAAAAACCTTCCAGGATAAGCAAAAATTAAAAGAATTCACACTCAGAAAGGTTGCACTTCAGAATATTTTCAACAAAATATTCCATGAAGAGGAAATGAAAAAAAAAAAGAAAAAGTGAAACCAACCAAAGGGAGGAACTACACTAAAGGAATAGTCAATTGAAGGAGAAACTAATTCAAATTAAAAACTAGGAATAAACCCCGAATGAATGGGAAAACGAATCGTCTCAATAATAATCTTGAGCCTTAATGACCTAAACTCATCAATCAAAAGACAGAGACTGGCAGATTGGATTAAAAAAACAAGACCCAACAATATGCTGTCTCCAAGAGACTCACCTCATCTGCAAAGACATCCACAGACTGAAGGTGAAAGGATGCGGAAAAACATAATCACCCACATAGATCACAAGAATAAGCAGGGGTTTCTATCCTCTAAAATAGATCCAGTTATGTAAGCTATATAAATGTAATTATATAATTTTAATATTATCCTTATATATTTTTAGCATCTTTAGGGTTGTTTTGATAGCTCCCTTTCCACTGATATTTTTTCTTGACTAATTTGTTAGATTTTTATCAACTTTTAGCTGTATTTCTCTTCTATTTCACATATTTCTGCTCCTACTCTCATTTTCCCTTCCCACTACCTAATTTGAAAATAATTTGATTGTTAATCCAGCTTCTTTCTGAGTGTCCATCTGAGTACTATTTCATCTCAGAGATTCTGATATTTTAAGCTTTTGTCATCACTTAGTTCAAAACATTTTTATTTACTTTTCTTGTGCTTTCTTCTTTGATCTGTGAGATATTTATAAGTGTACTATTTAATTTTGAAGTAGTTGAGATGTGGGGGTGGGGTTTTATATATCTTAAGGTGATTAATTTCTAATGTAATAAATCATGCAGGAAACAGTCTGCATGAATTCTAATTTTTAAAATTTTTCAAAGCTTATTTTATGACAGAATATACTCTATACCTATTAATTTTCTATGTGTCATTTTTTGTGTATAGTTCTCTCTATATAATAAATAGGTCAAGGTGGTTGATAATGTTGTTAAGCCTTCTATGTTATTACTCCTTCCAGCAAAATGAAGGGACTTAAAATCTCCAAATATGATTGTGGATTTTCTTTCTAATTTTTATTTCAAGTATTTTGAAATTTTGTTATTGGGTACATACACATTTAGGATTGTTCTACTTTCTTGAAGAAGTTACCCTATGATGTTTATGAAATGTTCCCCTTTATCTCTGAAAATACTTTTCCTTAAAATGTATTTTATATTAATAACTCTACTTCAAATTGCTCATGCGTATTTTCCAATTCTGCTTTTAACCTATTGGTGTATTGATATTTAAAATGTGACATACGTATAGAGTGTACAGTTATTGTTTGCTTTTTATACAAGTTGAACATTTATACCTTTTAATTACAATATCTAGATCACTTATATTCAACTTAATTATTGAGATTGTTGAAAAAAAGAAAACACCTGACATGAAGGTCAGTGGAAAGTTGAATAAATGATAGGTTTGATGATGTAATATTTTGGAAAAATGGATTGATCGGCTCTGCTGTCAGGCTTGAAGAGAAGATTGTTGGAATGCTTTTGTTGTAATTGTTCATTCTTTCATTTATTATATGTTACACACAACAGATTTATTTTATTAACACCTTATTTTTCAAATAGAAATAAATTATCCATATATATCCATCAATGTATCTTGCTATATCTTTATCTATCTATCTATTGTACTGTAGGCAATCTCTTAGGTATTCCATTATGGTTTTAATGTGAAATTCCCTAACAAAAAATAACGCTGGGTATTTTTCATATGCTTAGCAATGGCAATTTGATTATCCTCTTCAGTGGAGTATCTGTTTATGTGTTTTGTTAATTTTTAATTGCATTATTTGCTGATTTCTGAGTTTTTCGATCTCTGTATGTTTCATAAACAAGTATGTGTATTACAAATATTAAGCATAGTAGGGTGAAAGAGGCATTATTATCTCATGTACATATATGACTGCATGACTGATGTGATCCTACAACATGTATAATCAGAAAAATGAGAGATTGCACTCCATTTATGTATGATATATCAAAATGTATAAATGCACTGTCATGTACACAAGTTAGAAAAAATTTTTAAATAATAAAAAGGGGAAAAAAGTAGATGCAGAAGTGAACCTAGAAATCTAAAAACAACTAAAAAACAAAACAAAATAAAAAAGGAAAGAAATCTATAAACGTAACCAGAAGAGAAACTTACATAGGAAATAAACAAGTACTAAAGAAAAATTTGACTCAAATGGATGTCAGAAAAGGATGGAAAGGTGTGAAAAAAAGTGTTAAGTTGACTTTATCAATAATTTCAACGTTGTGTGCTTTGATAAACCCCAGGAGGGAGAGAAGACTGCGCTGAGAGGAGAGCAGCGCCTCAGCGGCTCCTCAGCAGGGACCCGCGAAGCCTGCAGACTGCTCTGTGAGGTGAGTGACTAAGGGAACTCACTGAAGCTAGATACTGCCCCGTTAAAAACTTGAAAGTATAGAGACGCACAAAGTCAGGCGCTTGAACGTAAGAAGTGTAAGTTAGAGAGGCGCCAGCGAGGGGAGGGCAGCGTAAAGGAGCTGGCAGGGCCGCAGGTAAAACAGATCAAATCAGTTCACACAATGAGTAAAGAACATAATCGGCTTGGGAGAACCTGAGTATGCTGAGAGGAGGGCTGACTGTAGCGGACCCAGAGTCCGTCGGGGAAGCAGCTTCGTGTAAGCAAGTACAAAGTTAATTCCCCCAGATCAGGAAACTCCTGGAGCAAAAGCATGCCTGGTGGGACTGAGGGCAGGGAGCCCGAACTCGGCTTACCGCACCTGGGGGGCAGCCACGCGGGAAAGACCGCCTCTAGCACTGGCTCCGCCCAAGCGGGGAAGGCTGCTGCTGGCACTGGCACCTGTGCTACTGCGCCCTCTATGTTCACTCCCCATGGGAGAAGCCATTGCATCACAGCAAGGCCCTGTGGACCTGTGGATGCGTCCAATGGCAAAAGGCTGTGCATGCACCTAGTGGGAAAAGCTGCAGCCATTGCCACCATTGCCATCTTATTGCAAACACCAATTGGGATAAACTGTTTCTGGTGAAAAATGCACTGGAAGTGGGCCACTACATGCACACCCAGTGCCACTGCTAGCAGTGAAAGGAAATTGGGAACTCTTGATGATTAAAAAAAAAAAAAGGTTCCCAGAAGACACCTAAACCAGAGAGACTGAAAGAGGCAAATTACACCTAGACCAATCAGGCTCTGGATCCCAAGGGAGAAAGCTACCTTCATTGCTGGCTGTCACTGTAGAGGACACACAGGAGCATCTGCACTCCAGAGCAGAAACCTGGTATTATGTGTGTGTAGCAGTGAAGATGAGAACTGTAGAGTTTTGTCCCTGTGCCCTAAAATTGAATTTCACCAGAGATCCTGGAAATTCAGACATCCTGCAGCAATTAGCATCCTGTCATTAATAGAGAATTCGGACCAATTCTCAAACTCCCACTTACAGAATTCCAAAGTTCAGAAGATACTAAACTTCAATGACTAGAATTTCTAATTTAGAACACTACACCATCCCTATTGCAGAAGCACACAATTTGGCAGCACCCGAGTTCTGATACCCAGATTGCTTTTTTCTCTTATGTATGATTTTGAGTACATGTACGTGTGTGTAGGTGTGTGGGTGTATGTATGTACTTGCTGCATAGCTAAGTTTGAAAAAATATTCTTATAATTTTACTTTCACATTAATTGCTTCCTGCTGCCCTTTGTTTAATCTTGATTTGTCTTAGATGGGGTTCAAGTATATGCAGGTTTGAGTTTATTTGTTCTTACAATTACTGGTTTGCTCATACCTTGGTTCGGGCCCCTCTTATTTCCCCTTCTTCACTCCCTTCCCCTACTAACAGCCAAATTTTCCTGTTTCCACTTCCTCTCCTTCTTTATTACTTTCAGTTACTCTTTTATTCTTTCTTCTTTCTAGCCGACATCTGCTGCCTACTGCTTGCTTCTCCTGTGACTGCTATTTCAAACTTGCTCCCACCTTCCCACCCTACTTTCTCTTTAATTGAGAAACCGTAATGCTACTGAATAACAGAATTATATGGTTTATGCAATTTATACTCAAGTCATGTTGAGGTGATAATTAATACGTTGGACAACATAGTAGACACTTAATGTTGAATTCCAGATCTAGTTCACAATTTTGTATTGCTGGCAGTAATGCAAATTGTGGATCCCACAGTTTCTATATAGGTGGCAATTAATGTTATAGATGTCAGAGTTGACACTGGACATTTTTCTTTATGTATCCGTTACTGACAGTGCCATTCCTAGCACCTCTTTCCATCTAAGAGGGTCTGGAAAGTGATTAGTAAACGTAGGAGATTACAGAATAGAGAACTTGCTGCTGAGAAATTCTTACAACCTAGACAAACAACAATAAATCTTGATGCCATCTGACAGGCTGCAACTGCCCTCCGCTTCCTGGACTCGGCGCCCAAGCTGCAGCTCCCAGGGTGTTTGGAAGCTGGTGCAGACAACTTGAATTATCCCTGAGGGCGTGGCCACTGTCTTTGGGAGGGGCAGCTCCCTTCCTGAGAGACCTGCAGGAGAATGGAGGCTCTTTGACAGGTACCTCGCTCTCATCAGGATACTGAGGACTGGAAGGGCTGAATAGTGGATGATTATTGTATCACAGATTTTTTTTTTTTAAATTTTAAAATTTTTATTACTTTATTTTTCTCACTTTCTCTATTTACCTTTTGTTTACCTGTTTCCTCAGTCTCTTTCTCCCTTTTCTCATGCTAACTTCTTTTGATCTCGCTCTCACTCATCCCTTGATCTAGTACCTCTATGTATACTCTTTCTTATCCAATTAACAGTTACATCTTACATCCCTCCCCATCCTCTCTGTCCACCATTAGAAATTGTAGAGCTCATTGCAAGCCTATTGGTTGTACTGTAGATAATAATCAAACTCATCCTATCTATTTATTACAGTACTATTAACATCTTCATGGGGGCTAGCTGGTTTAGGGTTCCATATTGTTTGTATTGGGTGCTGCTAATATTGATCTCCTCCTCAAAAGAGAGGTATTGGAATCCTACAGGGTCACAATAAGCCTACAGGGGGAAACTGTAATACCTCAGATCTTCACTGCTAGAGGGGAAGATACAGGAACAACATGAAAAAACAGGGGAAAAAGTGACCTTAATAAACCAAGATGCTATTTTGATAGAATCCAATGATGGCATGGCAATAGAAATGACAGAAAATGAGTTTAGAATGTACATAATTAAAATGATTCTTGAAGCAAAGGATGAGATAAGAGAGCAAATGCAGTCAATGTATGATCAGTCCAATAAGCAGTTAAAAGAGCAAGTGAAGGAAGCAAAAGAGCATTTCAGTAAAGAGATAGAGATTCTGAAAAAAAAAAACAAATACTTGAAATGAAAGAAACAATAAATCAAATGAAAACTCAATAGAAAGCATCACCAACAGACTAGATCTCATGAAAGACAGAACCTCAGACAATGAAGACAAAATGTTTAATCTTGAAAATAAAGTTGACCAAACTGAGAAGATGTTAATAAATCATGAACAGAACCTCCAAGAATTATGGGATATCATAAAAAGATGAAATTTATGGATTATTGGAATTGAGGAAGGCACAGAGATACAAACCAAAGGATTGAACAAACTGTTCAATGAATATCAGAAAATTTCCCAAACCTGAAGAATGAAATAGAAAATCAAATACAAGAGGCTTACAGAACACCAGGTACACAAAATTACAACAAATCCACACCAAGGCACATTATAATGAAAATGCCTAATATACAAAATAAAGATAGGATTTTAAAGGTTGTGAGAGAAAAGCATCAGATTATATATAGGGGGAAACAATACAGATATCACCAGATTTCTCATCTAAGAGCCTAAAAGCTAGAAAGACCTGGAATGATATATTTCCAGCTCTGATGGAACTTGGATGTCAAACAAGAATCTTATATCTAGCAAAATTAACCTTCAGATTTGATGATGAAATAAAATCTTTTCATGACAAACAAAAGTTAAAAGAATTTACAAATAGAAAACCTGCACTACAGGACATTCTCAGCAAAATATTTCATGAGGAGGAAGTGAAAAACAACAATACAAGTCAGCAAAGGGAGGAACTACCCTAAAGGAAAAGCCAATCAAAGGGGAAACCAAGTCAAGTTAAAAACCAAAAATAAGCCAAAATGACCAGGAATACAAATCATATCTCAATAATAACCCTGAATGTCAGTGGCCTAAACTCAATAATCAAAAGACATAGACTGGCAGATTTGATTAAAAAGAAAGACCCAACAATATGCTGCCTTCAAGAGACTCATCTCATAGAAAAAGACATCCATAGACTAAAGGTGAAAGGGAAAAACATACCACGCACACGGACTCAATAAAAAAGCAGGGGTCTCCATCCTCATATCAGATAAAATGGACTTCAAACCTAAGTTATTCAGAACGGATAAAGAAGGACATTTTATACTGCTTCAGGGAACCATAAGCCAGCAAGACATAACGATTTTAAATATTTATGCCCTAAACAATGGAGCATCTATGTACATCAAACAAACCCTTCCCAATTTCAAGATTCAAATAGACCACAACACAATAATATTGGGTGATTTTAACACAAAGCTCTCACCACTGTATAGATCCTCCAAACAAAAGTTGAATAAAGAAACTATAGAATTAAATTAAAAAACCAATGATATAGACTTAATGGACGTATATAGAGTATTTCATTAATCAGTGAGTGAATACACTTTCTTCTCAGCAGCTCATGGATCCTTCTCCAAAATAGACCATATGCAATGCCACAAAGCAGCCATTAGGAAATACAAAAAAACAGAGATACAACCTTGTATTCTGTCAGGCCATAATGGAATACAATTAGAAATCAATGATAAAATAAAAAACAAAAACTACTCCAACACCTGAAGACTAAATAATACACTATTGAATTATGCAATGATAACAGAAGACATCAGGGAGGAAGTAAAAAAATTCTAAGAGACAAATGAGAACAATGATACAACATATCAAAATATCTGGGACACTATGAAAGCAGTACTAAGTGGAAAATTCATTGCATTGAGCTCATACATTAAGAGAATAAAAAGTCAACAACTAAATGACCTAATATTACATTTCAAAGCCCTAGAGAAAGAATAACAGATCAAAACCAAAATTAATAGAAGACAGAAATAATTGAAATCAGAGATGAAATTAATGAAATTGAAACAAGAGAAACAATTAAAAAATTGACATAACAAAAAAGTTGGTTCTTTGAAAAAGTAAAAATTGATAAACATGTAACCACACTAATGAAGAGGAGAGAGAAAACTCAAATTACTAGACTTAATGATTCAAAAGGAAAGATCATGACAGACATCATTAAAATATATAACATAATTAGAAGCTACTTTGAATGTCTGTACTCCAACAAAATAGAAAATATTGAAGACATTGACAAACTTTTAGAGGCATATGATCCTCCCAAACTGAATCAGGAAGACATATAAATCAATTTCAAGCACTGAAATAGAAGAAGCCATCAAAGTCTATCAACTAAGAAAAGCCCAGGACCGGATAGACTCTCAGTCAAATTCTACAAGACCTTTAAAAAAGAACTAATAACAATACTCCTCAAAGTATTCCAGGAAATAAAAAAAGAGGGAACCTACCAAACTCACTCTATGAAGCTAGTATCACTCTGATACCAAAACCAGACAAAGACATATCAAGGGAAGAAAACTTTAGATCAATATCCCTGATGAGCATAGTTGCAAAAATCCTTAACAAAATTCTGACAAATCACATACAAAAACATATTAAAAAGATAGTGCACCATGATCAAGTGGGGTTTATCCCAGGGATGCATGGTTGGTTCAACATCCGTAAATCAATAAACATAATTTATCACATCAATAGACTTAAAGTTGAGAATCATACAGTTATTTCAATAGATGCTGAGAAAGTGTTTGATAAAATACAGCACTGCTTCATGCTCAAAATACTAGAAAAAATAGAGATAGTAGGAACATACCTTAATATTGTAAAGGCTATCCATGCTAAGCTCAAGGCCAACATCAGTCTAAATGGAGAAAAACTGAAAGCATTCCCTCTAAAATCTGGAACAAGAAAGGGATGCCCTCTTTCACCACTTCTATTTAACATCATCCTTGAAACACAAGCCAGAGCAATTAGACAGACCAAAGAAATTAAAGGGATATGAAGGGAAAAGGAAGAACTCAAGCTATCACTATTTGCTGATGACATGATTCTATATTTAGAGGATCCAAAGAACTCCACCAGAAAACTTCTAGAGCTCATAAATGATTTCAGTAAAGTCGTAGGATATAAAATCAATATGAATAATCTAATGCATTTCTATTCATGAGTGATGAATCCTCTGAAAGAGAAATTAGGAAAAACACTCAATTCACAATAGCCTCAAAAAAAAAAAAAAAAAAAAAAAAAAAAAAAGAAAGAAAGAAAAAGAAAAAAGAAAAGAAAAAACGTGGGAATTAATATAAAAAAAGAGGTGAAAGACCTCTACAATGAAAACTACAGAACACTAAAGAAAGAAATTGAAGAAAACCTTAGAAGATGGAAAGATCTCCCATGTTCTTGGATAGGCAGAATTAATATTGTCAAAATGGCCATTCTACCAAAGGTACTTTACAATCCAATTTAATTCCAAGTAAAATCCCAATGATGTTCCTCATAGAGATAGAGGAAGCAATTATAAAATTCATCTGGAAGAATAAGAGACGCAGAATTGCCAAAGCAATCCTGAACAGGACGAGTGAAGTAGGAGGTATCACAATACCAGACCTTAAACTATACTACAGAGCAATAGTAACAAAAATGGCATGGTATTGGCACCAAAATAGACAAGTGTACCAGTGGTACAGAATAGAAGACGCAGAGACAAACCCACATAAATACAGTCACCTCATACTAGACAAAGGACCCAAAAGCATACAATGGAAAATAAATAGCCTGTTCAACAAATGGTGCGGGTAGAACTGGAAATCCATATGTAGTAAAATGAAATTAAACCTCTATCTCTCACCCTGCACAAAACTAAACTCAAAATGAATCAAGGACCTAGGAATTAGACCAGAGATGCTGCACTAAAAAAAAAGAAAAGATAGGCCTGAATCTTCATCATATTGGCTTAGGACCAGACTTCCTTAACAAGACCCCCAAAACACAGGAAATCAAAGCAAGAATCAATAAATGGGATGGATTCAAATTAAAAAGCTTTTTATCAGCAAAGGATATAATCAATAATGTGAAAAGCGAGCCTACAGAGTGGGAGAAAATCTTTTCCACATGCATGTCAGATAGAGCACTAATCTCTGAAATTTATGAAAAAAACTTTCAAAACTTTACACCAAGAGGTTCTTTCCATGGGGCGGTCCAAGATGGCGGCCTAGAGGGTGACTGCACCCCCAGTCGCTCCAGAACCCAGGAGTTAAGAAGGTGAGGCATTGAGAGACTCGGACGGAAATAGAGCCACGGGTGAGTCTGCCCACTGGGTAAAGCTCGACCCGGGTGGCAGGCCCAGATAGAGGTGGCTTATCAGAGCAGGGCAGGGCAGCTAGAGTCTTCCCCAAGTAGCCTTCCACACTCCGGCAGTGGGCTCCTCCCACACGGCCAGCTGACCGGTGCAGGCCCCCAGTGAGAGCCTTTCCGCACAGAGCCAGCTCCAAACCCTGGAACCAGTAGGGGGCTAGGGGCAGCTGTCTTCAGATGCACTGCATTATCAAATTCCTCCAAGACATCAGGCTACTGAAGGCTTGGAGGTGATACACTGGAAATCTACCGGGACACTATAAGTCCCGGTAATCTGCAATATCTCAGGGTCCCACTGACAGCTGACCAATATGAGAAAACAAGGGAAGAAAATGTCCCAAACAAACCTAGATACTACATCAATAAAACCCAATGACAGCACAGCAGAAGAAATGTCAGAAAGGGAGTTCAGAATGTACATAATTAAAATG
Source organism: Sciurus carolinensis (assembly GCF_902686445.1). Lineage (NCBI taxonomy): Eukaryota > Metazoa > Chordata > Mammalia > Rodentia > Sciuridae > Sciurus > Sciurus carolinensis. The sequence continues at coordinate 28,766,434 of NC_062226.1, forward strand.
ATCAGAGAAGCAAATGAGGAGATGAAAGAGCAAATGCAGGCATTGAAGGAGGAGATGAAAGAGCAAATGCAGGCATTAAATGATCACACCAATCAACAGTTAAAAGACCAAATACGGGAAGCAAGAGATCATTTCAATAAAGAGTTAGAGATACTGAAAAAAAAAAAAAAGCAAACTGAAATACTTGAAATGAAGGAAACAATAAACCAAGTTAAAAACTCCATAGAAAGCATAACCAATAGGATAGAACACCTGGAAGACAGAACCTCAGACATTGAAGACAAATTATTTAATCTTGAAAACAAAGTTGGCCAAACAGAGAAGATGGTAAGAAATCATGAACAGAATCTACAAGAATTATGGGATATCATGAAAAGGCCAAATTTAAGAATTATTGGGATTGAGGAAGGCATAGAGAAACAAACCAAAGGAATGTACAATCTATTCAATGAAATAATATCAGAAAATTTCCCAAATCTGAAGAAGGAAATGGAAAACCAAATACAAGAGGCTTATAGAACTCCAAACATACAAAATTACAACAGACCCACACCAAGGCACATTATTATGAAAATACCTAACATACAAAATAAAGACAAAATTTTAAAGGTCGCGAGAGAAAAGAATCAAATTACATTCAGAGGGAAACCAATAAGAATATCAGCAGATTTTTCAATCCAGACCCTAAAAGCTAGAAGGGCCTGGAACAACATATACCAAGCCCTGAGAGAAAACAGATGCCAACCAAGAATCTTATACCCAGTAAAACTTACCTTCAAATTTGATGATGAAATAAGATCCTTCCATGATAAACAAAAGCTAAAAGAATTTACAAAAAGAAAGCCAGCATTACAGAACATTCTCAGCAAAATATTCCATGAGGAAGAGATGAAAAACAATGATGCAAATCAGCAACAGGAGGCGCTAGCCTAAAGGAATAGCCAAATAAAGGAGAAACCAAATCATGTCAAAAACAAATATGAGTCAATTGACTGGGAATACAAATCATATCACAATAATAACCCTGAATGTTAATGGCCTGAACTCATCAATCAAAAGACATAGACTGGCAGAATGGATTAAAAAGAAAAATCCAACAATATGCTGCCTGCAAGAGACTCATCTCATAGAAAGAGACACCCATTGACTAAAGGTGAAAGGATGGGGAAAAACATACCATGCACACGGACACAGCAAAAAAGCTGGAGTATCCATCCTCATTTCAGATAATGTGGACTTCAAACCAAAACTAGTCAGAAGGGATAAAGAAGGACATTACATGCTGCTTAAGGGAAGCATAAATCAGCAAGACATAACAATCATAAATATCTATGCCCCGAACATTGGCTCATCCATGTACGTCAAACAAATCCTTCTCAATTCCAGAAATCAAATACACCACAACACAATAATACTAGGTGATTTTAACACACCTCTCTCACCACTGCATAGATCGTCCAAACAAAAATTGAATAAAGAAACTATAGATCTCAACAACACAATCAACAATTTAGACTTAACGGACATATATAGAATATACCATCCAACAAAGAACGAATACACTTTCTTCTCAGCAGCACATGGATCCTTCTCTAAAATAGACCATATTTCATGCCACAAAGCTACTGTTAGCAAATACAAGAAGATAGAGATACTACCTTGTACTCTATCAGATCATAATGGATTGAAATTAGAAATAAATGACAGAATAAAAACAGAAACTTCTCCAATACCTGGAGACTAAATACTACACTATTATATGATGAATGGATAACAGAAGACATCAGGAGGGAAATAAAAAAATTCTTAGAAGTAAACGAGAACAAAGACACATCATATCGAAATCTCTGGGACACTATGAAAGCAGTACTTAGAAGAAGATTTATTTCATGGGGCGCATTCAAAAAAAGAAGTAGAAATCAACAAATAAACGACTTAACACTACAGCTCAAAGCGCTAGAGAAAGAAGAGCAGACCAATACCAAAAGTAGTAGAAGACAGGAAATAGTTAAAATCAGAGCCGAAATCAACGAAATTGAAACAAAAGAAACAATTGGAAAAATTAACAAAATAAATAGTTGGTTCTTGGGGGTTTTCAAGATGGTGGACTAGAGGGCAGCTGCATTTCACGTTGCTCCAGGATGCAGGATTCAAAAGAGGAGATAGTGAGAGACTTGGGACCAACTCAAAGCCACTGGGTGAGTCTCTCCCATTGGGGAGGCCTCCCGGATGGGGCGGTAGCCCGGGAACGCAGGGAACTTTGTGAGGTAGAGTTGCTCAGCGAGACGCCCCTCCCCCCACAGAAACGGTAAACACAGACAACTGGGATCATCGTAGAGGAGGCGGCTCAGCACAGCGCTTGGACTCAAGCAACCACTGGGGCTCCTGGCGGCTGCCTGAGGAGGAGCTGCGTGGCGAGCTGTTTAGACCCAGAACGACCACTTCTGAACACCGGGGGGTTGCCCGGAGGAAGAGGAGAAGCACGGCGGGTCGCTTAGTCTAGGAGTGACTGCATCAGAGCCACAGGCGGTTGCCAGAGGAGGAGCTGCTTGGCGAGCTGTTTGAACTCAGAACGACCGCTCCAGGACACCGGTGGCCTGCCTGGAGGAGGAGCGTGGCGGGTCGCTTGGTCTAGGAGTGACTGCATCAGAGCCACAGGCAGTTGCCAGAGGAGGAGGCAAGTGGTGAGTTGATTGGACTCAAAGCAACCGCTCCTGAACACCGGTGTCCTGCCTGGAGGAGGAGCGTGGTGGGTCGCTTGGTCTAGGAGTGACTGCATCAGAGCCACAGGCGGTTGCCAGAGGAGGAGGCAAGTGGTGAGTTGATTGGACTCAAAACAACCGCTCCTGAACACCGGTGTCCTGCCTGGAGGAGGAGCATGGTGGGTCGCTTGGTCTAGGAGCGACTGCATCAGAGCCACAGGCGGTTGCCAGAGGAGGAGGCGAGTGATGAGTTGATTGGACTCAAAGCAACTGCTCCTGAACACTGGTGGCCTGCCTGGAGGAGGAGCACGGTGGGTCACTTGGTCTCGGAGTCACTGCTCCTGAATACCTGGGGGGCTACCCAAGGAGGAGGAGGAGGAACAGGGCGGGTCACTTGGACTTGGAGTGACTGCCTAGGGCTACGGGCAATTGGCGGGAGGAAGAGACAAGAAGTGAGTTGCTTGGACTCCTAGTGACTGCGTCAGAAACCAGGCCGCTGTCCGGAGGAGGAGGTGTGTGGCGGGTCTCTGGGTATCGGAGCTATTGTACAGGGCTCCATGTGGCGGCTCAGAGGAGGGGCCGCATAGCCAGGCGATTAGTTGCAGAGCAGAGTCCCAGGAGCTACGTGGCTTCTTGCTGGAAGAGCCGCACAGAGACACACCTAGGAACCGAGCGAAGTTTCCAGGACTGCGGGCAGATTCTCAGGGAGAGGCTGCCTAAGGAGACTCGCCTGCGAAGGGTGAGGCTCCCAGGCCCAGGAGGTAAGTCCGGGCCCCTGGGAACGTTGCAGAGGAAGACAGCCCAGCCCAGGCGGTAGTTGTAGATTGAGGGGAACCTCTAGGAGGGCAACTTACCAGCGAGACCTCCCCACCAAGTGAGTCTTCCTTGCTGGGGTAGGTTTTCCCACAGGGACTGGAAAACCAGAGACACAGGCACAAACAGGACTTGCCTCAGCCCGCAGCCTAGTTCCCCATTGGATGACCATTGGTCAACAAGTGGAGGCACCTCTGCCCAATAGCAGGGAATATACGCCACCTGAGGGTCACCACCCCTAGAGAGGCAGCTTCTTCGTGGAGCTCTGCATTACCAACCTCCTCCAAGACTTCAGGCTACTGAAGGATAAGAGGGGATATACTAGCAATCTTCAGGGACATTATAAGTCGATAGAGGAAATCTGCAATATCTTAATGACCCACTGATTCCTGAACAATATGAGAAAACAAGGGAAGAAAATGCCCCAAACAAATCTAGATGTTACATCAATAAAATCCAATGACAGCATGACAGAAGAAATGACAGAAAGGGAGTTCAGAATGTACATAATTAAAATGATTAGGGAAGCAAACGATGAGATGAAAGAGCAAATGCAGGCATTGAATGATAGCACCAATTGACAGTTAACAGAGCAAATTCAGGAAGCAAAAGATTATTTCAATATAGAGTTAGAGATATTGAAAAACAACCAAACAGAAATCCTTGAAATGAAGGAAACAATAAACCAAATTAAGAACTCCATAGAAAGCATAACCAATAGGATAGAACACCTGGAAGACAGAACCTCAGACATTGAGGACAAAATATTTAACCTCGAAAACAAAGTTGAACAAACATAGAAGATGGTAAGAAATCATGAACAGAATCTCCAAGAACTATGGGATATCATGAAAAGGCCAAATTTGAGAATTATTGGGATTGAGGAAGGCTTAGAGAAACAAACCAAAGGAATGAACAATCTATTCAATGAAATAATATCAGAAAATTTCCCAAATCTGAAGAATGAAATGGAAAATCAAGTTCAAGAGGCTTATAGGACTCCAAATACACAAAATTACAACAGACCCACACCAAGGCACATTATAATGAAAATACCTAACATACAAAATAAAGACAAAATTTTAAAGGTCGCGAGAGAAAAGAACCAAATTACATTCAGGGGGAAACCAATACGGATATCAGCAGATTTTTCAATCCAGACCCTAAAAGCTAGAAGGGCCTGGAACAACATTTTTCAAGCTCTGAAAGAAAATGGATGCCAACCAAGAATCTTATACCCAGCAAAACTTACCTTCAAATTTGATGATGAAATAAAATCATTCCATGATAAACAAAAGCTAAAAGAATTTACAAAAAGAGAGCCAGCATTACAGAACATTCTCAGCAAAATATTCCATGAGGAAGAGATAAAAAACAAAGAAGCAAATCAGCAAAGGGAGGAATTATCCTAAAGGAACTGTCAAATAAAGGAGGAACCAAGATGTGTCAAAAATTTTAAATATGAACCAAATGACCAGGAATACAAATCATATCTCAATAATAACCCTGAATGTTATGGCCTGAATTCATCAATCAAAAGACATAGACTGGCAGATTGGATTAAAAAGAAAGATCCAACAATATGCTGCCTGCAAGAGACTCACCCCATAGAAAGAGATACCCATAGACTAAAGGTGAAAGGATGGGGAAAAACATACCATGCACATGGACTCAGCAAAAAAGCTGGAGTATCCATCCTCATTTCAGATAATGTGGACTTCAAGTCAAAGTTAGTCAAAAGGGATAAAGAAGGACATTTCATACTGCTTAAGGGAAGAATAAATCAGCAAGATATAACAATCATAAACATTTATGCCCCAAACAGTGGCTCATCCATGTATGTCAAACAAATCCTTCTCAATTTTAGAAACCAAATAGACCATAACACAATAATACTAGGTGATTTTAACACGCCTCTTTCACCACTGGACAGATCTTCCAAACAAAAATTGAACAAAGAAACCATAGATCTCAATAACACAATCAATAATTTAGACTTAACAGACATTTATAGAATATACCATCCCACCAAGAGCGAATACACTTTCTTCTCAGCAGCACATGGATCCTTCTCTAAAATAGACCATATATTATGCCACAAAGCTAATGTCAGCAAATACAAGAAGATAGAGACACTACCTTGTATTCTATCAGATCATAATGGATTGAAGTTAGAAATAAATGAAAGAGTAAAAAACAGAAACTACTCCAACACCTGGAGATTAAACAATATGCTACTATATGACGAATGGATAACAGAAGATATTAGGAAGGAAATTAAAAAATTCTTAGAGGTAAACGAGAACAAAGAAACATCATATCAAAATCTCTGGGACACTATGAAAGCAGTACTTAGAGGAAGATTTATTTCATGGAGCGCATTTAATAAAAGAAGTAAAACTCAAAAAATAAATGACCTAACACTACAGCTCAAAGCCCTAGAAAAAGAAGAACAGACCAACACCAAAAGTAGTAGAAGACAGGAAATAGTTAAACTGAGAGCTGAAATCAACGAAATTGAAACGAAAGAAACAGTACAAAAAATTGACAAAATAAATAGTTGGTTCTTCGAAAAAATAAACAAAATTGATAAACCTTTAGCCACACTAACAAAGAGAAGACGAGAGAAAACCCAAACCACTAAAATTCGGAATGAACAAGGAAATATCACAACAGACACGACCGAAATACAAAACATAATTAGAAGCTATTTTGAAAACCTATACTCCAACAAAACAGAAAATTTCGAAGACATCAACAGGTTTCTAGAGACATGTGAATTGCCTAAACTAAACGAGGAGGAAATACACAATTTAAATAGACCAATTTCAAGTAATGAAATAGAAGAAGTCATCAAAAGCCTACCAACAAAGAAAAGTCCAGGACCAGATGGGTTCTCAGCCAAGTTCTACAAAACCTTTAAAGAAGAGCTCATTCCAATACTTCTCAAAGTATTCCATAAAATAGAAGAGGAGGGAACCCTCCCAAACTCATTCTATGAAGCCAATATTACCCTGATACCTAAACCAGACAGAGACACATCGAGGAAAGAAAATTTCAGACCAATATCCTTAATGAACATCGACGCAAAAATTCTCAACAAAATTTTAGCAAATCGCATACAAAAACATATTAAAAAGATAGTGCACCATGATCAAGTGGGTTTCATCCCAGGGATGCAAGGTTGGTTCAACATCAGGAAATCAATAAATGTCATTCACCATATCAATAGACTTAAAGTCAAGAGTCACATGATTATTTCAATAGATGCAGAAAAAGCATTCGATAAAATACAGCACCCCTTCATGCTCAAAACACTAGAAAAAATAGGGATAGTGGGAACATTCCTTAACATTATAAAGGCCATCTACCCTAAGCCCATGGCTAATATCATTCTAAATCATGAAAAACTGAAAGCATTCCCTCTAAAAACTGGAACAAGGCAGGGATGCCCTCTTTCACCACTTCTATTCAATATCGTCCTAGAAACTCTAGCCAGAGCAATTAGAGAAACCAAAGGAATTAAAGGGATACGAATAGGAAACGAAGAACTCAAACTATCCCTATTTGCTGATGACATGATTATATATTTAGAGGAACCTGGAAATTCCACCAGAAAACTTTTAGATCTCATAAGTGAATTCAGTAAAGTAGCGGGATATAAGATCAATGCCCATAAATCTAAGGCATTTTTATACATAAGCGATGAATCTTCAGAAAGAGAAATTAGGAAAACTACCCCATTCACAATAGCTTTGAAAAAAATAAAATACCTGGGAATCAATCTCACAAAAGAGGTGAAAGACCTCTACAATGAGAACTACAGAACACTAAAGAAAGAAATTAAAGAAAACCTTAGAAGATGGAAAGATCTCCCATGTTCTTGGATAGGAAGAATTAATATTGTCAAAATGGCCATACTACCAAAAGTGCTATACAGATTCACTGCAATTCCAATGAAAATCCCAATGATGTACCTTCCAGAAATAGAGCAAGCAATTATGAAATTCATCTGGAAGAACAAAAAACCCAGAATAGCTAAAGCAATCCTTGGCAGAAAGAGTGAAGCAGGGGGTATCGCAATACCAGATCTTCAACTCTACTACAAAGCAATAGTAACAAAAACGGCATGGTATTGGTACCAAAATAGAAAGGTGAATCAATGGTACAGAATAGAGGACACGGACACAAACCCAAATAAATACAATTTTCTCATACTAGACAATGAGGCCAAAAATATGCAATGGAGAAAAGATAGCCTCTTCAACAAATGGTGCTGGGAGAATTGGAAATCCATATGCAACAGAATGAAACTAAACCCATATCTCTCACCATGCACGAAACTAAACTCAAAATGGATTAAGGATCTCGGAATCAGACCAGATACCTTGCATCTTATAGAAGAAAAAGTAGGTCCAGAGCTTCAACGTGTCGGCTTAGGACCAGACTTCCTCAACAGGACTCCCATAGCACAAGAAATAAAAGCAAGAATTAATAACTGGGATAGATTCAAACTAAAAAGCTTTCTCTCAGCAAAGGAAACTATCAGCAATGCAAAGAAAGAGCCTACAGAGTGGGAGAAAATCTTTGCCAATCATACTTCAGATAGAGCATTAATCTCCAGAATCTATAAAGAACTCAAAAAACTCTACACCAAGAATGCAAATTATCCAATCGATAAATGGGCTAAGGAAATGAATAGACACTTCACAGAAGAAGATCTACAAGCAATCAATAAACATATTGAAAAATGTTCAACATCTCTAGTAATAAGAGAAATGCAAATCAAAACCACCCTAAGATTCCATCTCACCCCAATTAGAATGGCGATTATCAAGAATACAAGCAACAACAGGTGTTGGCGAGGATGTGTGGAGAAAGGTACACTCATACATTGCTGGTGGGGATGCAAATTAGTGCAGCCACTCTGGAAAGCAGTATGGAAACTCCTTAGAAAACTTGGAATGGAACCACCATTTGACCCAGCTATGCCACTCCTTGGCCTATACCCAAAGGACTTAAAATCAGCATATTACAGAGATACAGCCACATCAATGTTCATAGCTGCTCAGTTCACAATAGCCAGATTGTGGAACCAACCTAGATGTCCTTCAATTGATGAATGGATAAAGAAACTGTGGTATATATATACAATGGAATATTACTCAGCCATAAAGAATGATAAAATATGGCATTTGCAGACAAATGGATGAAACTGGAGAATATCATGCTAAGTGAGATAAGCCAATCTCAAAAAACCAAAGGAAGAATGATATCGCTAATAAGTGGATGATGACATATAATGGGGGGTGGGAGGGGTTAATGTTGGGGTTGGAGTTGGATTTAGGGAGGGTTGCAGGAATGGAGGAAGGAAGGACTGTATAGAGGGAGGGGAGGGGTGGGAGGGGTGGGGGAGAAGGGAAAAAATGGCAGAATGAATCAAACAACATTACCCTATGTAAATTTATGATTACACAAATGGTATGCCTTTACGCCATGTACAGACAGAGAAACAACATGTATCCCATTTGTTTACAATAAAAAAAAATAGTTGGTTCTTTGAAAAAATAAATAAAATTGACAAACTCTTAGCCACACTAACAAAGAGAAAGAGGGAGAAAACTCAAATTACTAAAATTCGGAATGAACAAGGAAATATCACAACAGAAATGACTGAAATACAAAACATAATTAGAAGCTATTTCGAAAATCTATACTCCAACAAAACAGAAAACCTCGAAGACATCAACAAATTTCTAGAGACATATGAATTACCTAAACTGAACGAGGAGGACATACACAACTTAAATAAACCAATCTCAAGCAATGAAATAGAAGAGGTCATCAAAAGCCTACCAACAAAGAAAAGTCCAGGACTTTTCTAGTGTTTTGAAACCTTTAAAGAAGAGCTCATTCCAATACTCCTCAAAGTATTCCATGAAATAGAAGATGAGGGAACCCTCCCAAACTCATTCTATGAAGCCACTATCACCCTGATACCTAAACCAGACAGAGACACATCGAGGAAAGAAAATTTCAGACCAATATCCTTAATGAACATCAACGCAAAAATTCTCAACAAAATTTTAGGAAATCGCATACAAATATATATTAAAAAGATAGTGCACCATGATCAAGTGGGTTTTATCCCAGGGATGCAAAGGTGGTTCAACATTCGGAAATCAATAAATGTCATTCACCATATCAACAGACTTAAAGTTTAGAATCACATGATTATTTCAATAGATGCAGAAAAAGCATTCGATAAAATACAGCATCCCTTCATGCTCAAAACACTAGAAAAAATTGGGATAGTGGGAACATTCCTTAACATTATAAAGGCCATCTACACTAAGCCCATGGCCAATATCATTCTAAATCATGAAAAACTGAAAGCGTTCCCCCTAAAAACTGGAACAAGGCAGGGATGCCCTCTTTCACCACTTCTATTCAACATCGTCCTTGAGACTTTAGCCAGAGCAATTAGAGAAACCAAAGAAATTAAAGGGATACGAATGGGAAAAGAAGAACTCAAACTATCCCTGTTCGCTGATGACATGATTATATATTTAGAGGAACCTGGAAATTCCACCAGAAAACTTTTAGAACTCATAAGTGAATTCAGTAAAAGTAGCAGGTTACAAGATCAATGCTCATAAATCCAATGCATTTTTATACATAAGTGATGAATCTTCAGAAAGAGAAATTAGGAAAACTACCCCATTCACAATAGCTTTGAAAAAAATAAAATACCTGGGAATCAATCTCACAAAAGAGGTGAAAGACCTCTACAATGAGAACTACAGAACACTAAAGAAAGAAATTAAAGAAAACCTTAGAAGATGGAAAGATCTCCCATGTTCCTGGATAGGCAGAATTAATATCGTCAAAATGGCTATACTACCTAAAGTGCTATACAGATTCAATGCAATTCCAATTAAAATCCCAATGATGTACCTTGCAGAAATAGAGCAAGCAATTATGAAATTCATCTGGAAGAATAAAAAACCTAGAATAGCTAAAGCAATCCTCAGTAGCAAGAGCGAAGCAGGGGGTATTGCAATACCAGATCTTCAACTCTACTACAAAGCAATAGTAACAAAAACGGCATGGTATTGGTACCAAAATAGACAGGTAGATCAATGGTACAGAATAGAGGACATGGACACAAACCCAAATAAATACAATTTTCTCATACTAGACAAAGGTTCCAACAATATGCAATGGAGAAAAGATAGCCTCTTCAACAAATGGTGCTGGGAAAACTGGAAAACCATATGCAATAGAATGAAATTAAACCCCTATCTCTCACCCTACACAAAACTCAACTCAAAATGGATCAAGGACCTCGGAATCATACCAGAGACCCTCCATCTTATAGAAGAAAAAGTAGGTCCAAATCTTCAACTTGTTGGCTTAGGATCAGATTTCCTTAACAGGACTCCCATAGCATAAGAAATAAAAGCAAGAATCAACAACTGGGATAGATTCAAACTAAAAAGCTTTCTCTCAGCAAAGGAAACTATCAGAAATGTGAAGAGAGAGCCTACAGAGTGGGAGAATATCTTTGCCAACCATACCTCAGATAGAGCGCTAATTTCCAGAATCTATAAAGAACTCAAAAAACTCTACACGAAGAATACAAATAATTCAATCAACAAATGGGCTAAGGAAATGAACAGACACTTCACAGAAGAAGATGTACAAGTAATCAACAGATATATGAAAAAATGTTCAACATCCCTAGTAATAAGGGAAATGCAAATCAAAACTACCCTAAGATTTCATCTCACCCCAATTAGAATGGCGATTATCAAGAACACAAGCAACAATATGTGTTGGCGAGGATGTGGTGAAAAAGGAACACTCATACATTGCTGGTGGGGTTGCAAATTAGTGCAGCCACTCTGGAAAGCAGTGTGGAGATTCCTCAGAAAACTTGGAATGGAAACACCATTTGACCCAGCTATCCCACTCCTTGGACTATACCCAAAGGACTGAAAATCAGCATACTACAGAGATACAGCTACATCAATGTTCACTGCTGCTCAATTCACCATAGCCAGATTGTGGAACCAACCTAGATGCCCTTCAGTTGATGAATGGATAAAGAAACTGTGGCATATATATACAATGGAATATTACTCCTCAATGAAGAATGATAAAATTATGGCATTTGTAGGCAAATGGATGAAATTGGAGAATATCATGCTAAGTGAGATAAGCCAATCTCAAAAAACTAAAGGACGAATGATCTTGCTGATAAGTGGATGAGGACATACAATGGGGGGTCGGAGGGGTTAGCATTAGGTTAGGGTTAGGTTTAGGGTTAGGGATAAGGAGTGTGGTAAGAATGAAGGAAAGAAGGACTGTATAGAGGGAAAAGAGGGGTGGGAAGGGTGGGAGGGGTGAGGGGAAGGGAAAAAAATAATCAAACATCATTGCCCTATGTAAACGTATGGTTACACAAATGGTATGCCTTGACTCTATGTACAAATAGAGAAACAACATGTATTCCATTTGTATACAATAATAAAAAAAAAATTTTTCACCAAGAAGACAGAGAACCCAATTGATAAATGGGCCAAGGAAGTGGACAGATACTTTATAGAAGACGATATACAGGTGATTAATAAATATATGAAAAAATGTTCAACATCTCTAGTAATTAACAAAATGCAAATTAAAACAACTCTAAGATTCCATCTTACTCCAATTAAAATGGCTACTATTAAGAACACAAACAATAATAGATGTTGGCGTAGATGTGGGGGAAAAGGCACACTTGTACATTGCTGGTGGAGTTCCAAATTGGTGCAGCCACTCTGGAAAGCAGTATGAAGTTTCCTCAGAAAACTTGGAATGGACCCACCATTTGACCCAGTTATCCCACTTCTCGGTTTATATCCAAAGGACTTAAAATTAGCGTACTACAGTAACACAGTCACATCAATGCTTACAGCAGCTCAATTCACAATAGCTAGATTTTGGAACCAACCTAGATTCACTTTCAACAGATGAATAGATAAAGAAACTGTGGCATATATACACAATGGAATATTATTTAACCATATAGAAGAATAATATTATGACATTTGCAGATAAATGAATGGAATTGGAGAATATCATGCTAAGTGAAATAAGCCAATCCCAAAAAACCAAAGGCTGAATGTTTTCACTGATAAGTGGATGATGATACATAATGGGGATGGTGGAGTAAGAGAAGAATGGAGGAACTCTAGATTATGTAGAGTGAAATGAGAGGGAGAGGGGGTGGGATATGAAAGATAGTGGAATGAGACAGACATCATCACCCTATGTACATGTATGATTACATGAATGTTATGAATCTACACATGCACAACCATAGAAAAGAAAAGTTGTACCCCATTTGTATACAGTGAATCAAAATATGTATGATGAATCATAAATAAAAAACAATGAATAAATAAATAAAAGAAAAAATTAAAAGAAAAGAATGAATCTCACCCCATACACTATCTAATCTCACCTGAACCTAAGCATAACTTCAATTTATAGAATTGGGGAGACAAAATCCCCGAAATGAAAACCAGGCTCCAAGGAGGAACAACCAGAGGGAAACTTCAGTTCCCTCAACTTTACACCTACTCATTTATCAAAAACAGAGAGAATTCCTAGAAACAAACAAACAAACAAACTACACATGTAAGGACATGCATATAAAAGAAGGGAAATTCATCTTCATGCACAAGTCCAGAACCTCTGAAAACATGAGGAAACAGGTATATAAATCTCCCCCGAAAGACAAAACCCCACAAATCCCACAGATATGGAAGGGGATGAAATTCCAGAGAAAGATTATAAAAAACATTAAAATGTCCAGTGGAGAACACATATCTAAGGAATGAATTAAGAGAGCAAATTCAGAAGATGAAAGATCATTTCAATAAAGAAATAGAAATATTTAAGAGAAACCAATCAGAACTCCTGGAAATGAGACACAACAAACCAAATTAAAAACTCATTTCAAAGCATCATCAACAGATTAGACTGTGTAGAAAATATAACTTAGCCATTGAAGAGAGAACCTCAAGTCTTGAAGACAGGACACATGCATTTGAGTACATAGAATGCAATATTGGGAAAAAAATAATAGAACATGATCAGAATATACCAGAAATCTGAAACAATATCAAGAGACCAAACCTGAGAATCATTGGAATTTGAGAAAGCATGGAGACACAAGCTAAAGTCATTAAGAGCTTTTTCAATCAGATAGTCACAGAAAACTTTCCCCATATCGGAAAAGAGATAAACATCCACATGCAGGAAGCATATAGGATCCCAAATAGACCTGATTAGTTCAGTCTGGGAAGAATGTACCTGGCCAATGCCTGAATTTTTGCCTTGTGGAGGCTTAAGCAGAGACCCAAATAGACCCTGAACTCTGACCACATAAATCATGAGATAATAGATGTGTGCTTCTTAACACCATTCAATGACGATTTGTTACACAAGACAGGAAACTAGTACATTAGCCATTAATAAAATGTAGATTAAAATTACAGGATTGAGATGATGCACAAATGACTGATAATCACATGAAAAGATGTTTTTTACATTCACTCACATACTATAATCAAAATACCAGACAATGGAAAGTATTGACAAGTCTGCATTTCTCAGGGCAAGCCAAGACCAGCATGAATTTCTCTCTTTTTCTTTCTTACTAATGGGAATCCTTAAAAATTTCTTATGCAGATGTAGTAATGGTGCCATTTTGGAAAACATTTTGATAGTTTCTTAAAAAGTTAAACAGAGTTTATCATACAAGCTAGCAATTCCACAAATAGAATCTACACCCCCAAATGAAAATGTGTATTCACACAAACAGTACAAGTAACATTATCAGTAATAATAGCCAAGAAGTAATAAGAATTCAAATGTCTAAGTGGACAACCAAATGTGGTAGATTTTTCCAAAAAATATACTATACAACACTGAAAAGGAACAACATGGATAAATCTCATAAACCTTTGCTGTCCAGGCTCTTGTTTATTACATCTGTGAATGTTTAAAGCTCTAATGGTTGCATTTCATGTGTGGTTACTCTTGATATATATAGCTCCTGGTTTTACAAATATGTTTTTAGGCATAGTCATTTCAGATAGGTCTATCATTTATGTTTATCAGAAGTGAAATTTATTTTCCATCCTTTTCTTAACATTAGCTTTACTCAAGTACTCTGATATGCTTTTGCAACTTATTTGTGTAAGAGGAATATTGTTCCTCACTTTCTACCCCATGGTTGGGGTTTTAATTTCCTTTTAAAAATCTAGTATCTAAATGTGGAAGCTAGATGATTCTGACATGACTTTAGACACATCTTTATTTAATGTCATCACTTTTCATTTAAGTCCGGCCTTACTTGCATCCTGCCAACATTGATAACAAGTATTTTCATTTCCATTCAATTCAAATTGTAATTTCCTGTGACTTCTTTTACTCATGGATTATTTATAAGTATGCTCTTTAATTTCTAAGTGTATGAAGATTTTCCAGATATCTTTCCATTATTGGTTTTTAGTTTAATTATGTTTTGGTCAAAGGGCATACTTGGTATAGTTCAAATGTTTTTAAATTTGATAAGGGTTCTTTTCCATCCTGAAATATGGTCTAACTTGGTGATGTTTCATATACAATTGAAATGTATATTCTTTATCACTATATAAATATATATCTTATATATATACATACATACACACATACACACACATGTACACACACACGCACACACACACACACACATGACTTTGGTTCAGTGGAGGGTTGTATAAATGTCCCTTTAGTTAAATTGGTTGAGAGTGTTTTTCAGATATTCTCTGTCCTTTTAGACTTTGCCCTGTTTATCCTATCCATAACTGAGAGGAGTTCTGAGATCTCTAATTATAATTGTGGCTTTGTCTACATTCAGTTCTACTAATTTTGTTCTTGTATTTTGAAGATCTGTTGTTTGGTACATTTTTAAGATTTTTAAGTCAGTTAAGGATTTTACAACGATTATTTACCTGTGTGTAACTTTGTCCTTTATGCCTAGTGATGTTTCTTCTTCTGAAGATGAACTTGATATTAAGACAGTCACTTCATTTCAAAGATAAGGCTTTGAAGACAAGATAATTAAGTGACAACCCCTAAGAAACAAGTCTCTCTGACTATACCTCCATGTATTCTTTCCATTATGCCATGATAGCTCTTTTTAAAAAAATTCCAGTTCATTATTGTATAGAATGTAGCTTCAGTGTGGTAACTCCATGAAAAGAAAACCAGAAACCCCTTTAATTCTCTAAAATAATTCAGTGCTTTCTGCCATAATGCAAAAGAGATTTTCTACCCTGAATGTTTACTTCGGCACTTGCCGAGTTGACAGAGGAATGATAGTAAAGTAGCCGGTACGAATGCTTTTAAAAATAGATGGGAGTAAAGACAAGTGAAAGAGTGGGTTGTCTATAGCAGCATAACAGAACCCAGGAGTGCAGATACGAGATCAATTATCTCAGCAGGATGATTGAAGCTGAGCATAGAGTGCAAGTTGGTAATGAAAGTCTGAGGTCTTGGTACCTTAGTGTTGTCTGGGTAACACAGACATCTGAGGGTTTATGGTTATCCATATGCAGTGCTGAATCCTATATTCTGTCACAAAAATTATGTCTGACATGTCTCATTGCCATATTTTTAGGTAGCAGTACTTGGGGGTCATTGACAAATGGATTTGTTTTCCAGCAACTTTAATTTCACTCCTAACTTCTTATAAAGTATAAATCTCTGCAGGTTGCCACTGCCCCCACCTTGTTCCTATCATCTCTTGCTCACTGGAGTTCCTCTGTTTTCCTGACCTTTCTCACATTCACTCAGAAAGGCCCTAAGCACTTTTCAGGCAATGGGTAGGCAAAAGATTTGTTTTCCTTGGAAAAGTTCATTCTTGCCCTTTAAGAAAAACTGTTTATGCTATATTGTAGTTGTCAGAAATACACATTTCAATGGTACTTTTTAGTTTGCTGGTCTTCTTTCTAAATAATGCATTATATATTATAAAACATTCTGATAGATTGTATATCACTGTATATTGGCCTATGATAACTATAGGGAAAAAATAAAAGAAAAACATTGACGTTAAAATGCTAAGAGTTGAGGAATTTGAAAACAACTTGTACTTAGAGTTTTAAAATAGTTTCACACTGTGTCTTATGTTTATATATATATATATATATATATACATATATATATATATATGTATATATATATATATATATATATATAAAATACATGATAGGAATGTGAAGTTCCATTTCAGCAAACTGTTTTCTCTAGATTTTTAGCCTTTCTTTATTATCTGGATTCATTTATATCTTATTTCTAATTCATTGACCTAATTTCACGCTTATAAAAGAGAAACATTTCTTCACTTTAAATTTAAGACTGGAATTACACATAAGCAAATCAAGTCAGAGGGACCAAGAAAAATCGTTATGCAACGCCAAAGATACATAGGCAATTTGGATTAGATGATTCCCTTTCCTAGTCACATATAAGCCTATGTGATTTTATCTCACAAAGCTACAGGCTCCATAAAGTCCACTACATCTTTCACATATGTCCTGTTCAAGTGCAAAATACTATTTATAATTTTTTGAAGTTACTTATAAGACATCCCGGCTCAGCAGTCTAGGTTTTGACTGACCTGAAAGGCTGCAAAAGGAAGTTAAATTGGTTTTTCTGTGGGTATGCTTTACCCCCTGCCTCTCTCCTCAGGTTAGAAATAAATAATGGCCTTATATAACTCTCAGAACTCAGGTCAGACTTTTCTGACACTGTGTCTAGATGTGCCCACAGGCACATTATCCTACATGTGAGGCCAGCTCTAATACATTATGATAATAGGAAAAGTTGTATCTACAAGTTCATTTTATTAGTAGGAAGCATTCATATTTGTGCATAATATTTCTCAAGATGTTTGACAGGGAACATGATGAAAATAACTTCCTACAGTTTTATTAATGACTTCACACTTCAGAATATCTGAAATCCAAAAGTTCAAGCTTTCTGACCTAAAGCAACAGTGTAGCACAGCAGCTAAGCTAACTGCTTTCAGTAAGGGATCAAAACCTTAGAGACATTTTTGATGTCAGCTTGCATTCACTGAAGTACATATATTATTGCTCACAGCAATTTTATTTTTATCTCTGGATGTTATTGAGGTCCACAGTTCATATTGCAAAAATAATTTGCTAAATACCTTTGATCATTTTTACATATTTCCATCTTTGGAGAACTACCATGCTTCTACCATTCTCCAGATTAAATAAAGATCTTATCACTCAACTTTGTAAATGATCCTTGATTTCTCAAGTTACTTTTAACTATTTGGGAAACTTGAAATGTTCAAGAAAGCTTTGAGATTTTTAGTTTCTGAAACAATAACAAAATTCTCCATTTTGTAATTGCAGATTTTTATTTTAATTTTTTAATTCTGTATTATTCATGAAAAGTTGATCCCCAAATTTATACATGAAATTGCAGTTATTCTTGCATCTCATGCCTAAATTCACATTCTGTGATTTATATGTTTGAATTCTAAATTATCATATAAGTTAGCTGAGATCTGAATGCTAAAATAAGCATGATGGGAAGCAAAAAATAGTGTGAAAAAATATTAGTACACAGGGAGATTTATTTGAACTTGGTTTTAGTAATTAGGAATTAAAAATATCTTGGGTAGCCCTTGAGTTTTAAAAAAGGGAATGTTTAAGACCTTTTAATGCTAATTCATCTATACAGATAAGTACAAGGTTAATATATGTAGATTATTATATGATAAAATCTTGTTTGACATAATGTATTTCTTATCTTTTAAATTAAATGATTTGCTCAAAGTAATGAACACTCTAATTTTGCTTACTGAATTTATTTAAATAATTGATATGTAATTTGAAATGGATAAATGGATAAATACTCCACGGAACATTTGTCAACTTATATGGTGGAAATAAAATTCTCACAGAAGTTGGGTCAAGTATCAGTAACCCAAAATCAAACTGCCATGCTGTTTTAGATGACTTTTGGAGCACTTATTTATACTTAGGTAATCTGATCCTCACACCAGTCCCTTAATAAAGAATATGAATGCAATAATATGTTGCCTTTCCCAAATGAACGTTAAGATTACCCTCTAACATATAAATTGGGGAGAATGCAAATAAAATAGATGAGATCATCTTGCTGCAGAAAAGACACAATCCACAAGACTGCCTATAAGTGTATTATGAAAGACTAGAAAATATTGAAAACTTAATTTAGGGTCTTCTGTCTACATAATCTAGAATGCATGACTTTAATGTCATCTTAAGTATGCAAGTCTTTGGGACAATAGGATGAAGGACCATAAGAAATTTTGAAAGCAGAGTCCAAAGACCAGAAAATCATAGTATGTTTGTACTAGTCTGCCTACAAAAGTTTTCACTAATGATCCAGCACAAATATTTGTTTATGTCTCTGACCTTGAGGAAGACTAGATGTATGGGCTAATATTATTTGATGCCATGGGCAATTGAAATCATCCAACTTTTATATCTCTGTTTCCATGCTAAAAGAATGACTTCTTACCTTTTTAATACATTTGCTTAAATGTGCATTTCCAATGGGAGGAGAAGGCATTTATCAAGTGTGTGATTACTTAAGTCTACTTAGAAATGGTAATATTCTGAGGCATTTTGGTAAAAGGACTATGTAAACTCTGTTTGGTGAGAAGACAGTGAAAAATATGTTTTAAGAAAACTGATGGGAAGATCGATGGAACAGTCTGGGAGGATTGATACTGCTTCTATGTGGAGCTCATGAGAAAGTATTTTTTAGCATCTAGAAATTGCTCACTTCATAGTTGACTTGTCTGTCACTGTAACAGACTTTCACCTTAAAGTCATCTTCCTCTTAAGAAAGTTGCCCCTGAAGAATGTTCTGGTCCCTTTTGTTAGGCCTATATTGGTCTTAAGGTCCAGTCTCTTAAATTATTTATAGGAAGAATTTATAGCTCCATATGAAGTCTTGGGAACTTCCATTAACTTTCCTAACAGTGTTGAGTTGCACATCAGCAGTGTGGTGCTGATATGTAGTGGGGTTGGTATCTGGACCTCAGATGACTTCTGTGCCTTTGTAATAAAGGTGAATAACTTTTCAGAGTAAGTTCTCTGTTGTGAAGTAGGATACTTATTATGGAGACTTTATGGGCTTTTATTCAGCTTTTATTTCTAAATAGGGTTGGGGTCTGTTTTATTTTAAATGAGGTTGGGAATCCTTAGGATGTTTAAATAAAGAGCTATTAATAATTATGCAAAAAAAAAGAATATCTAATTTTCCCACTTCCGAGTGCTATTGAAATGAGTGTTCACTGCAAAATATTAACATGAAACATTATCACTAGAAATTGGGAAAGGTGCGGTGCCATGAATGTGTTATAAACTTCATGAATTTATTCTGGTGCCATGAATGTGTTATAAACTTCATGAATTTATTCCACTGTAATTTATTATGTATCCACTATAAGCCTGATGTATCTGTAAGTGCTTGGGATATAACAGTGATTAAGACAGAGATCCTTATCATCACCCGTCTTACATTTTAGAAGAAAGAGTCACAAAATAAGAACAAACGTAAATTAAGTAAATATTATAGTTTGTTAGAAAGTGATTAGGTCCTTTGGCAAAAGCAAAACTCAATTGGAATAAGAGGCATTGTGAGCCTTGGGAATGAGAAGGCAACTTAGAGTATTAAATAGGGAGGTCAAGGTAAGTTTCATTGAAAAACTGGAAAAAGAGCAAGAATGTAATGAAAAGAGGGAGTTGGGCAAGCAGATAACTAGGAGAAATGCATCCTGCCTGGCAAAGGGAACAGCATGATTGAAGCCCCTAGGTGAGTATAAACTGAAGGCTTTCTCAAACGTTAGTATAATGGCTCATATTGGATATAATGCAAACAAAAGAACAGACTGCAGATGCCACCTCACTTGCTCACCCCAAAGCAGTGAGAGTAATTGGAGAAAAAGCCAATGGAAGCCTGCTATCTCCATCTTTCAGGGTTTCAACAGTGACACAACAAGAGTATTTAGCATCATTAGTTCAAAAACTTATTTAAAATAGATTTACTCAAAAAAAGAAGGAAATGGAGTGTTTCTTTCTTTTATTCAATAAAATTTCAATAGCAGTTTATTAATTCTTTGACCTATTAAATTAAGCCTTTATTAAATAGGAAAGTATTAAATTTAATAAAACTGTATTAAGATGACTTCTGCTACCAACATGGCAACTTTAGACAGGGGTTTCAACTTGCCCCACAATCCACAATGTGAAAAACTGGTCAAGGAAATATGAAGATATCTGCGTCTACTTGGAAAACAAGGTAGGGTTTTAAGGACACTAGAAGACGTAGAATAGGCAAGATTGGTTTGAAGCCTGTACCATTCACCTCATAAGATTCACCAAATTTAAAATTAATAAAAGGACAATAAGCTAAAGAAGCATTTTCCATTTTCAATCCTAAGTTTGGAGGAGCAAGAACTGAGCCAGACCAAGGGAAGATGGTGGACAGCACTTGGACTCAATGGAAGTCTTTACTTCCACCTGGTATGGATATATATGTTTACTAATACCAGTGTAACCTCTGAAATATTTCAGTAACTTTTATTAGTTAAAACTTACTATAGTTGATGATTTATATACCACAGTGAGGTCTTCCTTCCCTTTTTCTAAATATGGCTCTCTGGTGAAGAAAAATAATCATAGTCCTTGGCTATGACATAGCAACATAATTAGACTGTGCAAAGGTTTTCTTATTTATCTGATCATTTATCTGGTTAGTTTTAGTACTAAGGATATTCTCCAACTCACTACCCAAGTCAGAAACTTACACGATAGTATTAATTTACTTCTACCTGTGTGATTGTACTCTATTTGGCCTCTTTGCCTGTCCCTTAGAGGTGATTGCTACATTAAATTTTATGTTTGTCATTGTTTTGCTTTTCCAAAAAAAAAAAAAAAAAGAGTTGGCACACACATATGTGTGGCAAATCCACATGTTGTTTAGTTTTGCTTGATTTTGAACTTCGTTAAAGGGACTCCCATGACTATAGTCTTTTGAGTTCTGCTTTTTTGTTTATTGTGTTACTAAGACTCAACCATTGTTTTGCATTGAGCACAGATGTGCACCTTCTTTGCAATTCTGCAATTGCCTCATAGTTCTTTGACTTAGATAAAGCAATCACTGACTAATATTTTGTGAGCTCCCTACAGCCCTTGCACCAGCTTCTCTTGATGGCTCATCCATGGCTTCTGGTATTGTCTTATCAGTAAAACTTACTCCGGGGTAGATGCTTTAAAGATGGCTGAAAACAGGCTACCTTTGTCAAAGGCCATTAAGACCCATGTTAATTCTAAAATGTTGGGGGTTTAGCTGATTCTGCTGTGGTCCTGCCATGATGTGGCTGCTTCAGTCAGGCTTTCCCTGTAGAATTTCCCATGACAGAGAGACACATCTTCCTGATGCTCAGATATTGAATGCCTTCACATTCCAGGAGACACATGTTTTATTCATTCAGGGACTTTCACTGAGCTCCCTCTGATATAATAGAAAGGGTCTCAATGTTTCTGCAGTCTGTGAGGAATTTGTGCAAAGATCCCTTTTTTCCAGGAATCCCATCTGTCTTGGACCCTTCTGCACTTTTGGCTCATGCGATAGGGAAGAAACAAGTCTCTACCCTTTTCCCAAGAAGTAGAAGGGTGAAGAATGATTACGCTTTCCACCAAGGGCAACTCATTGCTCAGAACACCATCTTCTAAAACCTCTTCTCTCTGTTATTATGAGATGAAAGAGCAAATTAACAAGCTCAGATGCCCTTTGCATATTTAATTTTTTCTCTACCCTCTTCCTCCTTTTTTCCTTTTCCATTATCTTCATAAGGAGGTATTGTCCATCTATTCCATTTACTGTTTTCAGCATTGGCACTTTAGCTTATGTTACTGAAAAAAATCGAACAACTGTATCAAATGCTGGGTAGATATTAACTATGTATATTGATTATTACAGGGGTAGATTTAAAGGCAGGTAAGATGATATCATTATTTTTAGTGTAATGTAAACTGGTTTCCCTTGCATTGATAATTATATAAATTGAGAAACTATTTTGGGAAAATATGAAAATTAAATGGAAGTAGTGGAAAATTATGAACAGAGGGGGAAGTCAACTTGCCATTTAACTATTTCTAAAGGGGTTGTTTTCAGGAGGTCCATCTGATGAATTCTTCTTTATCTAAGGGACCACTGGTATTTTGAACAATCAATGTAAAAGTAGGAAACCCTCCCATTTTGATCCCAAGAAGCAAATGTTTTCTCCAACTCCCCAAATGCTTAGTAAAACACTTAGTTATAAATGACAGCTCTAAAGCATTCTAATAGAAATAGGAATTGACAATTACTAATATCAAGATGGTGAAATCTTCTAAAACACTATTGATGTATATGTTTCAGATTTGTCTCTGGGTATAGAATAATTAATCACAGAACCATTTAATTAAACATAAAGAAGAGGCATTTTTTAATTTAGAAAGCTAAATGAATATTTAAATAAATATCACTTTACTGATAAAAAGTTTTAATATGTGTTTAAAGGTTGAAAATAGAAATTATGAATTTTCCTCTCTATTTAATCCACCTTCCACTGTCCTTCACATTGTTATAAACTTAAAATCCGCTCATTCCAATCTTTAGCTAAAAAGTATTTAATTTTTGCCATTTGTCTGTCAGAAAAAAAAAACACTGTAGCATGATGCACACTTCATATTAGGCATAAGCTTTCTTTTTGTTTTAATTACATAGCACTTTTCCTCATGTACTGTATATTTCAGTATCATTGAAAAATTCACTGTTTCTTGAACTCAGTACAGACTTTTCAATATCTATTCCTTTGCACATTTTATTCTTTCTGTTTATAATCCTGAAATGCCTTTCTACTCATGAACTTCCACTTCTATACCCAGCTACTATAATTAGGGTCTTTAGAATGGAAAGCATTCCTCTAATGACTAGGAGAGAACACAATAGAAGTAAATATTCTTTATAGACTCTGTGGGTACACGGCATGCTTGAAGGAGGCCACATGGAGTTCTCTTGGCATCAGGAGAGAGAATGGGAGGATTTGTTGGTCAACACCTCTATTGGAGTCCAGAGTATTATTCAAACAGGTCTCATGAGGGGAATTTTAATTGGTGGGTTTAAAGGAAGCAGGCACAAGTTCCAAGTCATCTGAGAGGTGGACACTATGGCATAGATGCAGAGTATAAGCATGGGTAGGGAATCAACAGGGCCAGTCAAGCAGGTTGTATCTAGTTGTCCCATTGTAGGGTGCCCACCAGGAGGAAGTGTAGACGGCTCTGATGTGGACTGACCACACTAAGGATCAGGGAGGAGGTATAGAGTTTGTGAAGGTTGACTGAGCCCTGCTTCTGGTATGAGAAATATAAATTGATATTTAAAATGGAAACCAAGGCAACATAAAACTATAGGAATTTACTTTGCCCAGCTAGCTGTCATCTCTTCAAGATCTCCCTTAAAGGCTGGAAGCAGTTAGTCTCCATTTTCTTATAATTATTGACTAAAGGCATTTTCCTCCACCTACTGTGACAGTTTATTATTTGACTCTGTATCCAAAACTCCTAAGAGAGTTCTTGGAGTAAGTAGATCTCTAATAAATATTTATCAACTTCAATGAATAAATTAAGAAAAGTATGTGCTGGGTTCAACTGAATAAACTAAAATGATTCAACAATCATAATTTAATTTTTCAGTTTACTTTGCACAGGAAAACCAAGATCATTTTTTACTTTCTCTCTACATGGTGAAGTCTATAACTGTACCTAATTTCATGATAAAAACCATTCAGTAGTTTATATACATGCACTGGAATTTTACAAAATGCAGCAAAAAAATTAAAAAAAAATTGACGTTCATCAAAAACTGAAATGTAATGTATTTACTTTGGAGATTTTGGTCACTCTTTTCAGGGTTGAAATAATATTATATTACATTCAACAAGTAAATTTAAAGATTGAATATATTCTTCTTTTTTAGTAATATCAATTATTTGCTCCACTCTGAGACTTGCATTAGCTCCCTTAGTTCTTGAATGCCCACCTATTTTTAAGTGTGGAAGGAAAGTTGTTTCCATCCTGTGAATGAGTGTACCTACTTGGGAAGCTCTGGTGTTAATCTTGTCTTACCCCAGGAGTGGTTGCCTCAGCCAGCTTTGCTGATTTATTATCGCAGATCCCTGCAAAGGTGATTATAGCAGGAAGGTAAGTGATTGGGGAACTCAGTGTATTGCTCTTGGATGGGCCTGCAGCTTTACAGTTCCTTCATTTAACTACACTTCGCCAAGCTTGCTTTTCTCTGAGCAGAGGCGTATCTCCTGCTCCTGCAGTTTTTCTCTGTGGTGAAGTGATAAGTACAACAGTTCAGGTCAAATAGCACATTCCACCATATAGCATCAGGACACTAAAGTAGCTTGGGGATTCAGACAAACTGCCATAGGTCCAGGCTGAGCAAGCCACTGGGCTCTTAGCTTTGTGAAGTTGGCATTGATGTGCTCTCTACCAGAACCTTGTAAGCCTCAGCTGACTGCAACTGCCAGATGCTATTGCTAAGGCAGTTTGCCAATCTTTTTTCTCTAAGCCTGCTTGTTTTCCCAGAGTTGTCTTGTAGGATATATAAATATTTTAGGAACAAGAAAAAAGCACACAGAAGGGAATTCTAAGATAATGACATAGTGGATGACACAGAAAAAAAAAAAAAAAAACTTGTAAAATTATAAAACCCAAACAATAAGAAAACTAAAAAGAATTGGGAAGGATGAATTTAAAAAAAAACTTTTGCTAGTTTGGTAATTAGGGAATGGTGCCATCTGCAAGTTCTGGATGATTCAGACCAAGCCAAATAGAAGGAAGGCCCCAGGAGACAATGCACAATTTCTCTTTCTGAGGGAGTAGTTCAGTGTTGCAGGAAATTGTGGGATAGCTTTCCAGAAAAACCCTAAAATATATGTTAATTTGGAGAAATGAGGGTTCTAGTACCAAAGGCTATGGGATGAAATGTGTGGTTATACATTTGACCCTGATTTTTTAATGAAAGGTAAGAGACACATGAGTAATAGGAACTTAAGGTTAAGGGAATAATTCTATAAATTGGGACCACTATGCTCATAACGAAAAGCAATTCACCTGCATCCATGCATTTTTTAAGTCAATATTTTATTTTACATTACTCTGCAAAAAAAAAAAAAAAAAAAAAAAAAAAAAAAAAAAACCTGTTATCTGCAGAAATGTAGTCCCAAAATGCCAGTAAGAACAGAAGTTACCACAACCGGGGAGCAGTTCATGACACTTTAACACAAGCCAAATTCCAGCACGAAGGGAGCTGAGGATAACTCCCCCTAACCACAAAATATCTAAAAACAGGTTCTAATTAGAACTGGTTAGCAAGGACCAAAGTGACCTAGAGTTGTCATGTATAGTGGAGACTTGAAAGTCTGATGTCATCAAAAGTCTGCTGTCAATCAAATATCAAGAGGTGGTACTGGGTGGAACTTTCTGGAAACTTCCCTGGGACACCCTCCCCCCGCCCCAATAAAACTAGAAGGCAAAAGGGGAACACTATCCTTCTCCCCCCAGAAAGGACCCACTCTCTCCCTTTAGCATGTTCTTTCCCCTCTTATCTCTCTCTTCTGATAAACTCATCCCTCCTATCGAGTGGCACATCTGAGATCTTTCTGGTGTGATCACAGGAATCAGTGAGGAAGGGCTGCCATAACTGCCTCAGCTTTATAGCAAGGTCCTTACCCTACACCATTAATAGTGATAGCAGATTATTCTAATGTGAGATGACCCCTCTCTAGAGGCAGCAGAGATATAGAGGCAGAGTTGGACACAGAAGAGATGGGAACACCCTACAAGAAACCATTGTCATAGTAAAGTCTAGCAAAAGCAGTTAAAATGTTAAAGGTAAATGCAGACTCACTAAATTTTTTTCTAATCTGATTCCTCCACAGTTATCATTTAATTCTAATGCAAATGGGAAATTCAGAAATAGAGCTTCCATTAAAGGAAGTTTCCTAATTCCTCCAACCCCCATGAAATCAAAATAGTCACAATAAACCAGATTAAAATGAAACAAATATAAGTGAAACATGATTTTTCAGGGACTCAAACTATATACCCTACCTCAAACTGTTTTATAATGTTATAAAACCTGTCTTAAATAAACTCTTACATAAATCATGGGGGGCAGGCTTCAAGAAGAATTTACCTACTCTATTTTTGGAGCTAGAGGGAAATACTGAGATTATTTAGGTTTTTCTTGTTTTAGTTAGCTTTTCATCACTGTGACCAAAAGACCTGACAAGAACAATTTAGAGAAGTAAAAGTTTATTTGGACCTCATGACTTCAGAGGTATCAGCCATAACTGACTCCATTGCTCTGGGCCGAAGTTGAGGCAGCACATCATAGGGGAAGGTCCCAGTGGAGTAAAACTTGCTTAGCTCATGATGTGATCAGGAAGTGGAGGGTGAGGGAACTGCAGGCAATATGCACTTTCCAGGGCATACCCCAAGTGACCCACTTCCTCCAGTCATGCCCTATCTACTTTTGATTACTACCCAGTCAGTCCATTCAAACTAGGATGAAATGATTAGGTTAAAGCTGCATAATTCAATCATTTTACTTCTGAACATTCTTGCATTAACACACGAGCTTTAGCAAGGCACCTTATATCTAAACCTTAACATTCTACCCCTGCACCCCCAAAACACATGTCCATCTCACAATGTAAAATGCATTTAGTCCATCTCCAAGAGTCCCATAATCTTCACAGTTTGAGTATTACCCAAAAGACCAAGTTCAATGTCACCTCTGAGACTTCAGGAAAACTCTTATCATGAGCCCCTATAAAATCAAAAGTGATTTACATATATCCAATATACTGTGGCACAAAGTAAACATTCTCATTCCAAAGCAAAGTCATCGGGGCATAGAAAAAAGGAATGCATCACAGCTGAGCAACAGGTCCCCTAACTCCACATAGAGCATCTAGGACACTTGATATCAAGAAGTCATTTCTAAAGGACTTGGAGAGCCCCACCTTTTTGACTTTGCTGGGTATGGTGCACCTGGCCTCTCTTTTAGCCTGGCTTTTCTTAGCAGACAGTTCACATTGCTGGCATCTCTTAATAACTGGGGTTTCCATTCAACCTTTGTCTTCATCTTTACAGTTTCATGCATCAAGGGCAACCTTAGGGACTCCAACCCTGCTACACTTTGCTTGACCTTCCAGGCCACCCTTTGAAATCTTGGTAGAAGCCTCTATGACTCCTTAACTCAAGCATCTTGCATTCCTGTGAAAACAGCACCATGTAGATGACATCAGGTTATGCTGACAGCTTGTGAATTAACTGGGCCCCATGGAATCAGGGCTACAGTGAACTCTGAGTACCTCCATGACTCAACATGGTGAAACAACTTCCTAGATCCCCATGTTGTGACAAGGTGCCCACATGATCTCATCTCAGTGGAATTTTCTCTTCTGTATCCTGGACTCTATAGTGGGCGTGGTCTTACAAATAGCCTCAGGAGTTCTCAAAATGTCTTTCCTACTGTCTCTGTGCAATGTACTTAGCATTTCTTTAGCAGCTGTAATCTCTTCTACAAGCACACCTTCTCTGGTCCCAGCTGTACATGATTTTTTTTTGACCAAACTGCAGGTTTTAAAAACCCTTTAGCTCTTTCTTCAACTCTTGAATTTCACAGTAAACCTGGTTTAAAACTGCCAGCAATATCTATGCCTTTGACTGAATGTTGTGGTGCCTTGAAATTTTCTCCATCAGAATTGGTAGTACATCATGTTTAAATTTAGCCTCACTCAAAAGGCTCAGGACATGGGCACAATGTAGCCAAGCTATTTGCTAGAACACAGCACAAGTGACCACTAGAGCAATTCCTAATAGAGTCCTCATTTCCCTCTGAAACCTAATGAGCACGGCCTGCATTCTTTCTTACTGGCATACTGGTTTTCTGAGCTCTCACCAGAATCACCTGTTACATTCCTCTTACAACATTCTAAAGTTTTTCCAGCTTGTATTTCTAAACTTTACTAAATTTCTCACACCAACCAGTTCCAAATGCTTCTGAACCACAAGGTCAGGTTACTCATAGGAACAGCCCCATTCTTGGTACCAATTTCTGTTTTAGTTAGCCTCTTATTGTGGTGACCAAAATGTCCAATGAAAGCAACTTAGAGAAAAAGTTTATTTGGGGCTTATGGTTTCAGAGGTCTCTGTGCTTAGACAGCTGACTCCATATCTCCAAGTCATTTGGGGGTAGCATATCTTGGGGGAAGGGCCAGTGGAAAAAAGCCACCTGACTTATAGTGGAGTCAGGAAGCAGAAAGAAAGAAAAAGAGGTGGGTAAGGGCTATAGCAAGACCAGCCCTTCCAAAGCACATTCCCAATGATCTGTCCACCTCCTCAGTCAGCCCAACCTGCTTTCAGTTACCACCTAGTCCATTCAAACTATGATGGGCTGATTAGGTTATAGCTGTCATAATCCATTTTACTTCCAAACTTTCCCACATTAACACAGGAGCTTTGGGGGATACCTCATATCCAAACCATAACAGTTCTCATTTAAACATGAGTAACCATAAAAGAAAAACACAAGTTACACAAAATATTTGAATCAAAATGAATGAAATAGAATACACCTCAGTAATATTTCAGGGTCCTAGAATTGAAGTGCAAATAAGTTGATTGTATTTCTAGAACCGACTAAAATTTGAATCTGAATCCCCAGACTCACTTATCACTTCCTGTTTGACACTGGCAGGAAGAATTTAAGGGGAGAATTTCAGTCTGGGAATTCCCCCAGTTCCCATCAACACACTTCTCCACTACAAAAAGTTTCAGTTACTATTTACTGTCATTTCTTTTTCTTAACATACTGCAACTTTCTTATTTCTATGCCTGTATCTTATTTTGAGAGGGAGGAAAAATCAGTTTTTAAGACCTGTTTATTTTTATTTGACTTCCTTTTGGGTGAATCGTTTGGACTTGGTAATTGGAAACTGGAATTTTGTTTTTCAGTGAAATGTGGGGTACTAACTGATGAAAGAATATAAAACATTTCACTTGTTGACTCAAGTTTACTGCCCTGCCACAAATTAACAATCTAATATGATTTTGAAAAACATTTCAAAGGGAGCTTTAAAAGCTTAAGTTGGACATTTTACTTCAGGAAATAGATTACCACCAGGAAATTTGAGTAAGCATCAAAACAACTTTTATTATTCAGGAAATTGAAGAATAAATTCTATAAAACAGGAGATGAAAATGAGTTGATGATAAAGTAGATTGAGATGAGAAATGTGTTTGGTATGTTAAATTAACTTAAAAAGACAAAATATCAATATAGATGCTAAAACTGAAACAGAAGTAGTATAATACAATAAAAAAATTGAAACTCCTGAAAACAGAATAATCGATGGGGAGTATAGTTTAAAGCAAACATTTCAAAATATAGAGAAAATCAACAAAGGGATGAATCAATCAGATAAAATATATTATTTATATATAACTCACATTCATAATTAGTATAGTTAAAAGCAAACAGATCAGAAAAATTACTTAAAATTGAAGTAAGAAAACAATTTTAAAGGAAAAGAATTGCCAACACATAAAGTAACTTCTGGCAAGCACTCATAGTGAAAAACAAGTGGATATTTATTTTGGAAAAATTATATTTTAAAGTCAAATAATCATACAAGCATCTGAGTAAAAGAAATGTTTTGTATATAATACAAAAATTAGGTTTTAGATATGTCCTTTTCATCATCTTCTTCAAAAGAAGTCAGAATATATGATTTTTACCAAATGTTGGTGATAAAAACTATAAGAATTTCCAATCTGTCACAGAGGCACACCCATGGAGGTAACAGAAATACATTTTCCAATGCACTTGAGTAGAGTGTATCAGTATATCACCCAGTTATCCTACTTATGTTTTTTAAAAGAAATGTGTACAAAAAATGACAATATTGAGACTCACTGAACACTTGAGGATGTATTCTAGTTTACTTATTAGTCACTGTCGTGTTTATAAACTTATTTGAAGAAGAAAATCTGAAAAAAAATGTAAAAGAAATGAAGACATCTGCTAAAGAAGACTCTTGAATCTGGTTTAGAGAAGAATTTCCATAATGCATGTCACTTATCAGAGATCCACTGAAGGACTACCTAGAAATAGTGGGTGTCAAAGGCTGACTAATATTCCTCCATCTTGAAGACGTCCACACTCAAATCCTCAGAAAATGTGAATATACAAACTTACATGGCAAAATGGAATTTTTCAGATGGTTAAGGATAAGGACCTCAAGATAGGCAGAATGTTTTAGATTATCCTGGTGGGCCAATGTAATCTTTGAGCCCTTAAATTTGAAAGAAATTCCAGGGCCGTAAAGAGAGAGAGAGAGAGAGAGAGAGAGAGAGGACTATTGAATAAGGATCAGAGAGACACCACATTTCTGGCTGTGAAAATGGAAAAAAAGTTTAAGTCATAAACCAATATGGATGACCCATATTGGACACAGAAAGAGAAATGGATTCTCCTGAAGAGCTCATTTTCCTTTTTGTACTTATACCCAAGTTGCTGACAAAAATTAAAAAATAAAATAAAAATCAATATATATTCATGATTCCAATTATAGCTGTGCCCTTACTGCAATCCATAAATCCTTATCTGTCTACCTACTGTCTTAGTTCATTTGGACTGCTGACAAAAATATCATATACTAGATGGTTTATAAACAAAGGAAATTCACTTCTTAGAGTTGTAAAGGCTAGAAAGTCCAAGATTAAGGCATCAGCAGATTTGATGTCTATTAAGACCCATTCCTTACGGAAGGTGCATCCTTGGTAAATTCATACATGGTGAAATGACAAGCTCATTCAGGGTGTCTTTTATAATAGAGGCGCTAATCACACCTTCATCTAATGAAGGCTCTGTGCTCATGACCTCACCTCATGACCTTCCAAAGGCTCTACCTCTTATCACAATCACTTGGGGATTAGATTTCAATATGTGAACTTCTAAGAAACACACATATTCAGATCATAGCACCTACTAAATTCTCTCTCTATGTTCTACATTAACATGTCAAATCTTTTGTTTTTCCCTTAGTACATAGTAGTATCTTTGCTTACCTGGGATCTATTCTCCCTTTTTTTTTTTTTTTTTTAAGAACATCATCTCTGTTTTTTCAGTAGAAATCATTTTTTCTTCCACATTTGCTTTATACTGTTGGTTTTGACTTGCCCACCTCAAAAGTTTCAAGGATGGGCATATGACCCAAACTTGCCCACTCTGCATTCTAGGACGCTGGCAGTTATTGGTTTGGGGGATAAGTCATGCCTCAAGCAGTCTCAATGAAAGTTGACCCCAATAACCTTGATGAAATTCTTGGAAAAGAGATATTTCTCTTTTCTTAAACTTCACCATTTTACATGTGGTCATATTATATTAACAGAGCCCCTGAGTCTTATAGAGCACAAAGAGAAAAAAAGTACTTTTTAATTTTCTTAAAAATAAATAGTTGAAGGAATAAAGTTAGTCATGAGATTTTTTTAAACTTACATAAAAAAGAAATTACATATATGAGGAATTCTTGCTGAATTCTCCTGGGAGGCATATTTTATACTTCACTAAATTAGATACAGTTTAGAATTAATAGGACGTGATCCATTCATGCACAATTTTGTTTTAATTAAACTGTCTTTAACTGCTTAGAGATAGCCAGATTTTTTTCTAACTTTGGTTGAAAACAATAAAAGAATCAAATCAATATTTTTACTAAATAGCTATGAAGCTGATTTCTCAAAAACGAATATTTATTTACATATTCTTAATAGTATCTCAGTATTACCTATTGAAAATGAGGCTGCACAATAATTTCATATAGAAATATCATATTTTCCTTAAAGATCAGTATCATTTCCAAATGAAAAATATTATGAGCACATGAATATATTTTATCGAATACATAAATATTTATATAGAATTTATTTGAAAAATAAATTTTGCATTCTTGAAAATAATTCTTTCATTGTATAGATCAAAATACATCTTTTATTTATTAACCATTAAGCCCCATATTTTAGCATACAACTGAAATGGAAAATGAAATCAGTTTGATTCATTATGTGCATAAAAGTTATTGATCAAAGATTTGAATTTGTTGTTTATATTGATTTTACTTTCCCTGAGTACATTCATGACAAATGAAAACACAAAGCAAATAAATTAACAACAGTGAACATAAAAGGTGTACTCTGGAGAAATCTTTTTTCCTTTAGATTGCATCCATTCAATGAGGTTTATGGTGATTGCATCAACTCGTAATGTTATGTTAATTTGTTTTCTGTGGGGGCTTATAAGATTGTTAACCAAGCTAACATCTTGCTTATGAAAAGTACAGTGGACTAGGAAATCTTTTGTATTTGTTTTCATGGAAGATATTTCTGTGGAATCAAATATTTGGGAATTTTGAGAGGTCATAAGAAAAATGAATATTATTCTTATAACTTATTTTGAATCAATGTGTTCAGTTACTACTTTTTTTTCCTCCCACATGGATAATGGTCTTCTTCCTTAATTATTAAAGAGCTTTCAAACACTTTTGGAATACGCATGACTGACTTGAAATAAGAGGAGTGCACGTTTTAGTAAATCCTTTCTTATTAAGACTTCTAGTTAAAAGCTGAACCTTCTACACATTACCCTCTAAAAGGAAAACAATCCATTCATTTAATGCAACTGATTTCTTGGAAAGTACCAGGCAGTTGGTGTGATAGATCCTTATGACTCTTTAGGTTGCTTTTGGTGCAGGTACTGGATCCTCTGCACTTGGGTTTCCTCTTTCTTTAAATGTTCTGTCAGTCAGTGTAAGGCCAGCTTTGTTGTGACCTGTATTTTCCAGGCAAGATATTTACCTAACAGAATTCTATAGAGCTTTAGATGAGAGGGATTGTATCATCAACCTTGAATCTTTGAACTTTGGCTCCTTTCACAGCTTAACTCTACTAGTGTTACTACCTTTTACACATGGTGAGGGGTTACGTACGCCAGAGGAGTGTTTCCTCACTATGTGTTTTAGGAAAAGAAATT
The DNA here is from genome assembly GCF_902686445.1 of Sciurus carolinensis. Taxonomy (NCBI): domain Eukaryota; kingdom Metazoa; phylum Chordata; class Mammalia; order Rodentia; family Sciuridae; genus Sciurus; species Sciurus carolinensis. The sequence goes on from NC_062226.1 coordinate 28,800,234, forward strand.
TGGAGAGATCCAAGTTCCATTCACCTTCCTTTTTTTTCTCTGACTAGGTCTGCTTCCCTTCCAACCTGAAGAAAATGATACCAGCCAAAAATTAATAAGAGTAGATTCCATGAGGGCTGATGGTATGATTGTTGACCCTACCAGGGTAGAGCTTACCAGTCTCCCAGAAAGATATCTATATTGCCTGGTACCTGGTTCATGTATATAATTTCAGAGGGAGTTCTTGAAAAGTTGGTCAACATGTCAAAGCCTTAAATTTCTCATACATTACTAAATAATGGGGGTCAACTGCCTAACAAACTAGAAGATTGTAAAGTTTGAATTAAATAACAATGTGAAATTATTTGGGTGAATTTTATGGGCATACTGTGGCCAGTGTTAATATCAGATGATTTTGGGATTAACATACTATTAAATAATAAATAACATGTTTGCCTGTTTTCCTGTTGAAAGAATTTGAATTAACATCCCCTGATGCAGGCTTTAAAGCTGAATTATCATTATGATATAGAACCAAAGATACACTTTCTAAACAGTAAGCTTACAGTTTATGAAGATTATTTCTACACAATCAGAATTTCTATTGTCAGATCATATGCTATTTAATGTTTCATATAATGGCAAATGCTCAGTTTTATTTCATATTTGCCATAAAACACACTAAGGATATAAAAAGACAATAATGTATAAGATTGAATTTCACAATGACCCCAAGAAAGAATTTTAATCACTCCTTTAATATGTGGAAATCTCAGTTTAATAAAATTTTCATAAGGTAATTTTGTTCATTGGCAGCAAGTATTTGTAACACCTACAATATGAACTATAGCATTTACAGAGTTCTTTGAGCTTTATGTGATATCTTGAAATAAAAAATGTTAAAGTTATTGTTTCATATTTTCCTTTTATGACAAGGAAGCAATAAACAAGCTCTGTATTCCTCAAAATGTAATAGCTGTATGCATGGAAAGAAATCTGATGCCTTCTGAAGTCTTATTTTTCAAAATACATGTATTTATTTGAATAAATAATTAGATTCCTATACAGGCAAATTCTCACAATTGTTGTTTTGCATATATGTGGGAAAGAAGAAGAAATTTAATTTGGTATCTCTGCTTCACCAGAACAAATTTTATTTTATTGATTTGATTTGCAAGCAACTACTATCAGGTACTGCTATTTAAATCAGATTTGGTCATTAGTAACACAGGATTGCTTTCTTTGTGCTTTTTCTACATAACACATTTTCAGTAAAGACCTACCTTATTTTATTTTAGTTTTGGATGAAACGGTATGAACATGGTTAAAATAAATGACTTTGAATTATGCAATCACAGAATGTGTAAACATTGCCTAATTTTGGTCATTTTAGTATTACTTATCTCCATACCTATGCTGTGTGTTCAAAAATAAGTCAGTCAAAGTGGAAAGTCTATATGGTTTTCTTCCAGATCATGCATTCTCCAACTCCTTGCTCCTTTCGCAAGTAACATTAATTTAGAGATTTGATTTCTGGATTCATGACCATTTTCTCTCCCATCAACTGCATGCATGTTTGTTTTGGACCTTCTATGGCAAGTAAAGACATAACCTGTCACCACCAGTGTGACCAAACTCTTGGGTTCGGCAAGGGGTGAAGGGGGATTGGAAAGTAAAGATTCACAAAGAGGTTTTGAAGATTAAGCTGGGATCAGGTGAATCTCTGCTGTCTGATGGAGAGTTTCACCAGAAATCTTTATTTATATGTCTCATTATTAGGTTAAAGACTATGTAGCCATTATTCTTTGTATGCAGGAAAGTTACAGAAAGTAGGACATCTATGTAGCTTTTCCACAGTTACAAAGTGCAATGTTAGGAGCTTTGTGTAACTCTCCTGAAAGTGCATTGTTTAAAGTTACTGCAAAGCAGGAGGAACTGGAGAGGCAGAGCTGGTGAAACATTGTGGCTGTCTAGCATAAGACTTCCTTCCTTCCTGGGAGCTGTGTGTCTGAGATTAAGGTTAGAACTGATAAAGCTCTTGCACAGAGCCTCCTCAAGGAGGGTATGGTTACAGTAGGTAGGCATCCTGTGTCCTTGCACAGAAACATTCCCAGGCACCAGGCATGCCACAGCCATGAGGTCATCAGAGACCCCCAATCTCAGTCACTGCTCTCTCATACCACTCTGCACAATAACCCAAATAATCATAACTATAAAATTCTTAAGCTAGCTTCATTACTTTTAAAATTTAAAAGCTGTTTATTTTAGACAATAAATTGCTTTTTATTCTTGTTATTGAATTGTTGTTCATAATTTGAAATCTGTTAGTAGTTTGATCCTATTATTATTATTCTGATTTATTATCCTGTTTTGTTTTTTAAAAGTCAGATGGTGCTTGCTTGTTTGTCTTGCTTCAACATTGTTCTGTTATAGACCAGGGGAATCTTTCCTTTCAGGGAGAAGATAATGTAAAATAGCCAAATATCACAACACCCATGATGCACAGTCGTTACATTTAGCTTTATTGTTTTCTAACCAACTATACGGTATCATTATATACTATCATTGACCCTAATAGGATACCCCCCTGACTTCAAGATCTGATCAAATATACTATTTAAGTCTCCCCATTTATAAGACAAACTAAATGTAATATGCATTTTAATTTCTTGGAAGAGACTACTTTGAAGGAAAAATGGTGGGATCTTATATCACTTGACTCTGAGGGGCAGGGTGCTTTGCCTTTGCCTATTTAAGCAGATTATATTGTGTTTATAGGGTTACCAATCCCTGACAAAGAGTTGTCTTGCAGATTGGCATTTCTCCCTCTGTTAATGAATTCAATGATGGCCACTATTCCATGAAGGAACCAGACTGAATGTCAATAAATGATCACACAACATCACAATAACTGGAAATAATCGCACATTGGAATTTGGCAGAAATTAAAGGTCATCTTAAAGATTTCTGAATCATCAGTATCACATAGATACCACGTGAACCTGAGCCAATACAGTAATTTCCTTTTATCTTTGCCAATTTCAGTACATTAGAGACAATCAGGCAAATGTGTAACAAGTGAAATATCAGTTATCTTACCTGACACTCTTTCTTCAGTCATTCTCTTCTGACAAATTGGTGACATCTTTTTTCCTAACTGAAATCTTAAAAGAAAGCGTATTGAAATTCTGTTTTCCAAAGAACTTAAATTTGTCATTTTACTTTTTGATTGCTAAATTTATTAAGAACCATTTTGAGCTTCATGTTTTTTAAACATATTTCACTTAACCTCTTTGTTGGATCAGTAAGGTAATAACCAGTGTACAACTCTTTATAGCTTTCTGATTCCCCAAACTTGTGCTATCTAATATACCTGGTATATTCTTGTGTATTCTTCTAAAAGAGAAGAGGAATTTCTGTATTTATTGTTTCCACACAAGAATTTTATTTAAGAAGATTTTCTCAATCAAGCATAGGTATTTCCTCAATGTTCAGTGTAACTTTCTCATTGCATTAACTGCTGCCAATGTTGACCAGCCTGATAATGGTGGGAAGAAATTGTTATTCAGTAGTTAGCATTAAATATTTAATTTGATTGTTCTATATTTGGGAACAGAGGATGGAAGCTACAAGCTACTAAAACCTTTTACTGAGCTCAATTACAGATAGGTTAAGAGGTAAATTTCTGATTAAATATCATGATTCTATTAGTCTTTTTATTCTTAAGCGAGCAGTTGTCAATATAATACTATGAAAATAACTGAACCTCCCCACCCAAAAAAAAAAAAAAAAAAAAAAAAAGAATTTATTGAGCATGAGATATAACTGAATGATAGAGTGCTTGCCTAACATGCTCAAGCCCTCGCTGGAAAATCTCTAGGACTGAGAGAGGGGGGCGGGGGAAAGTGGAAGTGGGGGATTCACCCATGGAATTAATCTGAAAAAACCAAAGGCAGAATGTTTTCTCTGATATGCAGATGCTAATTCACAATAAGGAGTGGGGGAATAGGGGAGAATAGAATTACTTTATATTAGGTAGAGGGTAGTGAAGAAGGGGAAATGGATAGTGGGCTAGGAATGATAGTAGAGTGAAACAGACATTATTACCTCATGTACATATATGACTACATGATCAATGTGATCCTACAATATATATAATCAGAAAAATGAGAACTTATACTCCATTTATGTATGATCTATCAAAATGTATAAGTGCATTCTACTGTCATGCACAACAAATTAGAACAAAAAAAAATTTTAAAAAGGAATCAATTTCAAAGAGAAAGAGTGTTTTAGGGTATCTGTTTTCTTGAAGTCCAAATTTTTCATTAAGTTAAAAGATTGTTTGTAAACTCTCAGCACATTTAGTTAACATTTACCAGAGGAAATTTGCCTTTCCATCCCAAAGTCAAATTTGGTAAATTATAAAGGAAAAGGACCTACAGAATAAACTCATCACAATTTTGCTATATATAACCACAGGAGATCATAAATATTGTGAAGTATGATTAATCCTTGAGAATAACTGGTGAATACAAGTTCTACCTTTTAGATATGGAACGCTTAATTATGGCTAGTGAATACTTGTAAAAACATCCATTCCTGTGTTCATATATGAATACACCACAAGGAAAACTTCACATCATGTACAACCACAAGAGTGGGATCCTAATTATAATAAGTTATACTTCATATATGTATAATATATCAAAATATGCTCTACTGTCATGCATATCTAAAAAGAACAAATTTTTAAAAATCCAGAAGTTATTGTTGCAAACCTTCCATACAGTGTACAACATATACTAGCAAGAGCTACTTGAATAAATGTAACTTTTTCTTTTCTTGTCTTTAGAGAATTCAATTTGATTTTTAAATTGTTACATAATAATTTTTCTATTTTTCTATTTGCTCTTTGCAAATTAAGAAGAATGTGCTTAGGGCTGGGGAGATAGTGCAGTTGGTAGAGTGTTTGCCTCGCAAGCACAAGGCCCTGGGTTTGATTCCCCAGCACCGCAAAAAAAAAAAAAAAAGAAAAGAAAAAAAGAAGAATGTGTTTAAACAAATATTTATTTCAATCTAGTAATTCTAGTAATTAGCTAAAGATTTTGATGATGAATATATTGAGAAAATCAAAACAGTTTCCATATAGCAAATACTATTTGGGAAAAACTTTACATTAGATTGCATGTAGCTTATTACCATATTTAATATTGTATTTAGTCATCTTATATATATGTGTGTGTGTGTGTGTGTGTGTGTGTGTGTGTGTGTATAAATAATGTGTGTGCCTGTATATATATATATATATATATATATATATATATATATATATATATATATATTTCTTTGCAGAAGTAGGAGGCTTTAATATTTCACTTTTTAGTGTTCTCCCAAAGTATATTCTATGTTTCAATTTATTTTAAGAAATATGCTCATGCTCGCTGCAGGGGTCGGAGGTCAAGGCGAGCGTCTCGCGGGCCGAAGGAGGAAGATGGCGGTGGAATCGCGCGTTACCCAGGAGGAAATTAAGAAAGAGCCAGAGAAGTCAATTGACGGCGAAAAGACATGCCCGCTACTGCTGCGAGTCTTCACCACCAATAACGGCCGTCACCACCGAATGGATGAGTTCTCCCGCGGAAACGTACCCTCCAGCGAGCTGCAGATTTATACTTGGATGGATGCAACTTTGAAAGAACTGACTAGTTTACTAAAAGAAGTCTACCCAGAAGCTAGAAAGAAAGGAACACACTTCAATTTTGCAATTGTTTTTATGGATCTTAAAAGACCTGGCTATCGAGTTAAGGAGATTGGCAGCACCATGTCTGGCAGAAAGGGAACTGACGATTCCATGACCTTGCAGTCGCAGAAGTTCCAAATAGGCGATTATTTGGACATAGCGATTACTCCTCCAAATCGGGCACCACCTCCTTCAGGGCGTATGAGACCATATTAAATTTTATTTACTATCTCTCGAATTTTTTTTTCAGCCAGTTATGTAAAATAAACATACTCTTTCCTCCCCTGATTTTTGCCATTAAGCCTTTAAATTCTAAGCAAATTGTAATGCATCTATTTAGGAGTTAGATTTGGATGTACTATGAGTATGAATATTAATAGAAAGTCTGTATGTTTCACGCCTCTGTAAAATATGAAGAAAAGTGCTCTTAGCGTTCTGTGTAAAACTTGTTAAATATATGTGTACAATCAGTCTAAGTGTGAAAGTCAATGGAGGCATGGGAATAGGTTTTCATCTCTTATATGAAGTTTATACAAAGTAGTACAGGTGGATATTTTAAGTCCCAAAGGTGCAGAGCAAAAATACCATGAGATTGTATGAAATTTAGCATAAATTTGTGATGTAGCCTAGAGTATGCAGTTAGAAAAAGGGCCTGTGACAGTGAGGCAGCAGAGGTTTTTGGGAATGGTATGAGCTGAAGCAAGTTGAAGGAATTGTGTTGGAAGACATGGCCTGCCTTAGTTTGGTGCAAAAACAACAGGTTAGAGAACAGTGCCATGGTAAGAACTTTTATGCTTTAAAATGGGGGCTAGGACATTTTGAAGGCAGAAACTAATACCAAAGAAATAAGGGTTAGAACTTAGGGTAAGAGTAGGAAGATTAAAGATCTGAAGAATGGAAGAAGGGACAAAAAAGGAATCTTGCATATCCTGTTATGTGCTGGGGACTAGTGTGTGTGATTTGAGAGGCATTATAGCACAGTGATTAAGACTATATTAAATTTTAATTGCATTAAAAAAAAAAGAAATATGAATAGTCTGTCAAAATGTAAATTTTAGTTGTGTGTGTGTGTGTGTGTGTGGCTCCTGAATCCTTATATGGTACTCAAGTCCATCCAGATAAAAAGATATATCAGTAAAAATCACATTATTTGAGAAAAAAGTAGAATGACCTTGACAATTGAGTCAACTTAAAATTCTTAGGGCTAATAGTGGAACAGAAGCTGATACAGGCAGCAAATATGAACCATTCAGAGTCTTGATAGACAAGAGAGAGAAAGAAATAGGATGTAAATATGTAACTTTTGTTCTACAGAAGTATCTGTAGGTAATGTAGAGTATTGTTACTTTTGGGTAAAGATTCGTGACCTGACATGTCCCCCTCTTACAACAGAGTCATAGATATTTTGCATTTATGTACACCTAGACACACACACTCACACACACACACACACACACACACGCACACATTATATATGTAATATATTATTATGTACATATTTGCAATTAAGAGAGGAAAATAATCATGTAACTGAAACAGAGATCCCAGAGTAGTAATGGGAACTGAAAGAACAAAACACAGAAAGAAATAGGGAAAGATAGGTCAACTTTTTGACTTGAAGTCTTGAAATTTGTGCAATAGGGCATTAGACCAAAGACCCTACATGTATTGAAGGTGGAACTGGGCTCCCATGTAGAAACAGAATGAAATATTTCTCTGAAGCCAGTACTACAAGGAATACTGAAAAATATACACAGAAGAAGTCAAAAACCAATCCAAAGATCCCAAAAAGATTATGCTCACTAGAAGAGCAACAAACTAAAAAAAAAAAAAAAAAAAAAAAAAGCAAGACTAAATTAAATGTAGCAAGAAAACCAAAATGGCAGGTAATAACAAACATGTGTCCATATTAAACCTGAATGAATGGTCTGAATTCCCCAATTAAAAGACATATATGGGAAAGATGGATTTAAAAACAATACCCAACTATATGCTGTTTGCAAGAGCCTTATAGGCAAAACTGTTACATGCTAAAAGTAGAAAGATGGAAAAATATTCCATGCAAATGGACTCTGAAAACAAGCAGTAGTAGCTTCTCTCAGATTACATGAAGCAGAGTTCAAGCAAAAGTTAATCAGATGAAGAAAAAGGCCACTGCATACTAGTAAAGGGAACAATCCAACAAGAAGATGTAAAGACAGTAAATATGTTCTAAATTTCAGTGCCCCTAATTATATTTAAAAAATCTTTTGATTTTAGATACCAGCTATACCCCAATATAGTAATACTGAGTGATTTCAACAAACCCCTTTACTATATAGACATAAACTCAATAAAGATATTTCTAACCTAAATAGTACTATACATCAAATAAATCTAACAGACATCTACAGGATATTTAACCCCAAAACACTTTATTCTCAGCAGCACAGGAAGCTTTCTCTAAAATAGATCATATTTTAGGGTACAAAGCAAATCTCAGCAAATACAAAAGTAGATGTAATTTCTTACATCTTATAAAGTCTTAATGAAATGGAATTAGATATTAATGACAAGATAAAAACCAGAAACCATTTTAACACCTGGATATTAAATAATAAAAATTTGAAAGAGGAATGGAGAACAGAAGAAATCATGGGAGAAATAAAAATATTCTTAGAAACAAATGATAATTGAAATGCAACATATCACAATCTCTGGAACAGTATGAAGGCAGTTTTAGAGTAAAATTTAAAGCATTGAATTCCTACATTAGAAAATAGAAAATACCAAATAAATAAAGTTACAACCAAGACCCTCGAAAAAGAAGAAAAAATCAATTCAAGTATCAGAACAAGTTAGGAAATAATTAGGACCAGAGCTGAAATTAATAAAATTGAGAATTAAAAAAACAATCACTGAAAGAAAGAGCAGTTTCTTTGAAAAAAAAAAAAAATAACAAGATATATAGACCCTTAACTAAACAAACTAAAATAAAGACAGAGAATACCAAAATCAACAAAAATTAGAGATGAATAAAGGAAATATAACCATAGCAACCTCTGATATCTGAGGATCATTAGAAACTCTTCTGAAAATTTATGCTCCAAAAAAGTGGAAAAGGTAAAAGACATTGACAAATTCCTAGACACATATGACCTACACAAATTGAACTAGGAAGATACATAAAATATAAGCAGACTAATATCAAGCAATGACATTGAAATAGCTATTAAAAACCTTCCCAAGGGCTGGGGATATAGCTCAGTTGGTAGCGTGCTTGCCTTGTAAGCACAAGGCCCGGGGTTCAATCCCCAGCACTGCCAAAAAAACCAAAAAAAAAAAAAAACCTTCCAAGGAAGAAAAGCTCAGGGCTGAATGGATTCTCATCTGAGTTCTACCTCAACTTTAAAGAAAAACTAACCCCAGTCTTCCTTAAATTATTCCATAAAATTAAAGGAAAGGGAAAATTCCTAAATACATTCTATAAAGGCAGTATAAATCTGATACCAAAACCAGACAAAGACACATTGAGGAAAGAAAACTGTAAACCAATATACTAATGAACATAGGTGCAAAAATCCTTAATAAAATATTAGCAAAAAACATTCAAGAAAACCTAAGATAACTCATGATCAAGTGGGCTTCATCTCAGGGATACAAAGTTGATTCAGCATAAACAAAACAATAAATGTAATTTAGCCCATAAGCAGAACTAAGAATAAGAATCATATGATCATTTCAATATATGCAGAAAAGACCTTTGCTAAAAATACAGCAACTATTTCTGTTAAAAATACTGGGATAGAAAAGACTTGCTTCATCTTTAATAAGACTACATATTACAAACCCAAAGCTGGCATCATGCTGAATAGAGAAAAACTGAAAACATTTCCTCTGAAATCAGAAGCAAGACAAGGATGTCTACTTCCATCAATCCTTTTGAATATAATTCTTGAAACTCTAGGGAGAAGAATAAGACAAGAGAAGAAAGTTAAAGGGACAAAAATAGGAAAAGAAGCCAAATTACCTTTGTTTACTGCTGACATGATCCTATATCTAGAAGACACAAAAAATTCCACCAGATTTCTAGAGCTAATAATGCACTCATCAAAGTAGGAGATACAAGATCAACATTCATAAATCAATAACTTTTCTATACTCCAAGAACGATTCAACTATCCCATTCACAATAATACCAAAAATATACTTGAGAATTAATCTAATTAAGGAGGTGAAAGATCTCTCCAATGAAAATAATAGAAAACTAAAGAAACTGAAGACCTTAGAAGATGGAAAGACTTCCTGTGTTCTTGGATAGGCAGAGTTAATGTAGCTCAAAATGGCCATACAACCAAAATTATCATACAGATTCAATGCAATTCTATCAAAATACTAATGGATATTCTTCACAGAACTAGAAAAAATAGTCCTTAAATTAATTTGAAAGAATTGAAGACCCAGAATCACTGAAGAAATTTGTAGCAAGAGCGCAGAGGAGGCATCACAATATTTGATCCCATATTATATTACAGAGGTTTAGTAACAAATGCAGCATGATATTTGCATCAAAATAGACATGAAGACCACTGAAGAAAAATAGAAGACACAGAGACAAACCCAAATACTTAGAGTCAACTGATACTTGGCAAAGGTTCCAAAGTGTATGTTGGAGAAATGATAGCCTATTTAACAAATGGTACTGGGAAAAATGGGATATCCTTAAGTAGAGAAATAGACTATCTCCTTATCTCATTCTTTAATAATTCTTTAATAGCACTAGCATGTTATAAAGTTTGCATTTTTTTTCCTATTTTGCTTTTAGAAAGGTTTTGACTACTTTTTTTTTAACTATTGTCATTATTTTTGTCTTCTAGAATTCAGTCTTCCTACATCAATAAATAATTCATTAAGTCATTCCTACCTTTTTCTTGTTATTAGTAGAGTTTCTCTTATTGCTTAAGCATAAAACTTTGTGCTGGAGGACCCATTTTTTGTTATCAGTCAGTCAGATACTTTCAAATTCTATATCTACTGTTGAAAAGGGTCTTTAAGTAAAACATTCTTTGTATTTCTCTTACACTATCCTTATCTCTAATCTCACTCCTCCAAAATGACAGATGCCTTAGGGTATAAAATCACCATTTACATATTGCCAAGTAATTTGTTGCTTTCTTCAAAGGCAAATAACAAGATGCCTACAAGGTTATTTCTTCAAATGATCCAGCACACCTTATAAATGGCAAATATTCTTCACATTTCTAGAATTTAGGAGCTTTGCTACATTGTACTATTAATGCATAATTCCAGTTTTTCTTTTATTTCTATGCTCATTTAGATCACTATTAATGAGGATCAAATGGGAGGGGAGGTAGAAAGAATGCTGCACCTATAACTATTTGACATCTTTATCTTAAATAATTTCTGTTCTATAAGGCCACATGGAATTAATCAGAATATACAATTAATTTAAAGTATCAGTTTAAAAAATTAATTTAAAGTATCAGTTAATATGTTCACATCTTTTTTTGTGGGGGGGGTCTATTGGGCATTGAACTCAGGGGCACTCGAACACTGAGCCACATCCCCAGACCTATTTTGTATTTTATTTAGAGACAGGGTCTCACTGAGTTGCTTAGTGCCTTACTTTTGCTGAGGCTTTCTCTGGATTCTCAATTCTCCTGCTTTAGCCTCCTGAGCTGCTGGGATTATGGGCATGCACCACCATGCCTGGCTATGTTCACATCTTAATAAAATAAATTAAAAATTCTCACAATTGTATAAACTGTCCCAGTGTATAAATACATTGAAGTTACATTACTTCCCATAAGTCCCCTATTTGCATTATGAATATTCATTAGTGATGGTTTTATAGAAGTTTCAAACTATGTGAACATTTTAAAATGCTTTTTGACACACATTGAAAATTGCCTCTATGATGCACAGTATTATTTTTCATATTCTCTTTTCTACAGAAGAATTATGTATTAGTGTCCCACGAATGGTCCGTTTGACCATATAATCTGCTATATACTGTTTCTGGCTTGGAGACCATATGTTCTCTCATACAAACCCCCAACAGTCATGGGTATAATTCAGTGTGAGTATAAGTGGTATATAAGAAATTTAAAAGTTAGCCTGGAAATCATCATTTTTTTTCTCTTCTGACATGAAACTCTTAATGTTCCATATTGAGGTTGAAACATTATCCTAGATCCTAAAATGAATATGATAAGGAAGAGAGTTGAAGCCAACTCAGGAAAGATGGGTAGAGCACTTAAAGAATAGATATGACTTTGTCCTTCCCTGAGATTCCAGATCATTAGTTACTGCAGTGTCACCAACCTGGGTTCAGTTGCAGGTATGGTCCTCAAGAAGACTTGCCTCAATTTAACTCAAAATGTGCATCTAAGTGGTTAAAACTTTTGTGTCAACTTTATTTCAGCTACAGCACCCAGTTGTTTGGTCAACTTGTGGATGTTCCTAAGTTACTAACACTGTATTTCATAGATGTGTTTAACATCAAAAGGCAGTTGATTTTAAGTAAAGGAAAGTTCTCTTGGTAAGGTGAATGAGCCTCATCCAATCACTTGATGGTCTCCAGAGAAGAAGGAACTCTGATTCAAGACTATAGCACAAAAATTCTGCCTTAGTGCATACCGTTCTGCTCTACAAAATTTAGACTTTCGAGTCCTCACAATTGTGTGAGCCAATTTCTTAAAGTAAATCTTTTTAAACACACCCCACACATGCCCTATTGTTATTTTTCTTTGGAGGATACTGCTTAGTATAATAAGCATCTTAAATTAAATACTTTATTCAAAACTCTATTCTTAGTTGGCTAAAAGAATCGTAGAGGAAAAATACAGAAAAATGCACAAGAGGTATTGCAATGACTTCTGAAGAAGTGGCTTAGAAAATGCATTCATTTAGACTTTCACATTTAATATGATATTTTTTAGTAATGCAATTTCCTTTTGAGAACATGAAGAGATACACAAGACTGTAAATATTTTATAATGATAATGTAAGTCAGATGGCAGATTCCTAAAAAGAAAATACCTCAATATTAAGCTATAGATGTTTGTCAGTTATAATAGTAAATGGCAATAGATTAAATAAGACAATAATAAATCACATCCAAAAATGTTCCAAAATATTTTACATAGCAATGTCACTTTTTCCAAGAATCAAAAAAAAATTAGATATTAGTAAAATAAATTTTTTATAGTATCTTTTGTATTTCCAATGTTCTAGAAAGCTTTCAATGTTATATTGTCTGTATGTTGACCTTGGTTTCTTAACACGCTGATTGAGTGACATGCATCAAGCCTTGGGAGTTTGGAATTTTTCGGTGAGGATATGCCTGAGTGCCATAGAATCCTCTGCTACAGGCAACAGAACAAAAAACACATTTGGCAGATTGGTGTACTTACTTTTTCTGTACATGTATGTGTTGGATTACTGGATGAATTAACTTATCTTCATCATCTCTCAAACAATTTCAGTAGTTTTCACAGAAAACAAATTTAGCCCATCTGCTTCAATGACTCTCACAGGACTTCCATCACAGAATAGTATAAACTATAAGACAATCTAACTGCTCCTGTTTCATGATATAAACCAGGTCACGAGTGATTATAGTGTAGTTTAATCAGGTCAAGGCATTAAGGTACTTGATTATACAAACCCATGAAGAATTTCTTACCTTCAGGAATAAATGATAATTTATGTTAATGATGATGATGATAATGATGATGATAACATCATGAGAATAACACTTTGTATTTATTTGAGTTTACTATGTAACAACTTTAACATGTACTAAACATTTAATTTTCAAAATGACCTTATCTCTATCAGGAAATTACTATCTTTGTGCATATGTAAAGAAACTGAGGCAAAGAGATATCAGGCAATTTACCCATCATTACATAAATTTAATCATCCAAGTTCCCCGATTTTTATGTTGGATTTTTATTGTTATTCAAAGCAGGAAAAAAAAAGAATTTTACTATGTGATAAAAATTATAAGATAGTTAAATATTTGCAAGAGGTAACTATGTGTCTATATATGGGCATAATTAAATACTTTCTGTTTCATTTTATGTTTATAGTCATATTTATTTTTACTGTACTTACATTAATATTATACATTTATTCACTGTTAGTTTCTTATTTACAATCCTTACTTCCATGAAGCGTGGGGAAACTATATTTCATCAAAGAAAGATCTGAACAAAATAAGAACATAACATCTACTGCAGACTAGTATTTAGGGCGCTATTCTGCACTAACCCTTTTGAATATTTTATCTTTTTCTCTAAAGAAAAGTGAGTGAAGTATATATAATTTCCCATACTAGAAAAATGTCACAGTAACTTAGAGACTGTGACCCAGCTCTCTCCCATTAATCAGCTCTCTTTGAGATCCTTAGTTCTATGAATTCTCTTTCTTGAACAAATCCACAAGTAATACAAAATAGATTTAGAGACATAGGTTTATAAAAGTCAACATGAATGCCTGCTGAAGCTTATATAATTTTTATTTACTTTCACACAGACCCAATGCCACACACAGCTAGTTACAGAGACAGCATTCCCTCGTGCTGAAATTTTAACTAATCATCTGAAGAAAAGTATTTCAAACTTTGCACTCTAAAAAAGCATAAATTGCTTTATGTAACTTTTAAAAAACTCATGCTTACTAATACTTTACAGAAGTAATCTTCATTAAAATGTATACATTTTCATGAAACTGAGGCAACATGCAAAAATACAGGACATTAAAATGAAAGTCACTGACAAGCTCTAAATATTCCTTTCCCTTCCTGTCTTGAGTTACTCTATTTTGGATGATAGAGTTTTTATTATTTATATTACTCTTTAAGAGACTTCTTAATATTTTAGTGTTTAAAAATCCTTAGAAAGATTTAGAGAGTCTAGACCTTCATTTTAGAGATAATTGAAAAAATCCCAAAAAGAGTGAGTGACTTGTCTAAAGCCCTACAACAGAAAAATAAAAAAGAAAGTCTAGGATCCAAATGCTTGACTCTTGCTTTTTTTGAATAAGGCTACACACTTATAAGCACTTGACCACGGGCAAGCAAATTAGTACTTTGAATTCTTAGTTTTCTGATCTGTAAAAGAATGATCATCATGACGCCATAGTTTAAAACCTTGATGTTATCACTCCCTGAAGGCTCAAAAGTTCAACAAATATCATGAATGTGGGTAGGTAATTATGGAGAAAGCATCATAAATCTTTAATGCTGAAAGCAATAATTAGTCCTGATTGGAGCAACTGAGATGCCAATGAAGCAGTCTGAGGATGATACTTGGAGAGAGCTAAGATAAAGCACCCACATTTCTACTCCAGATTATTCTGAGCTCTAAAAGAAGTTTCCATTTCTCTACTTGGAGATTCTCATTTGTTTTTAAAATATTTCATCCACGATTCCACCTAAACACCAAAGCTCCATCTTGAAAGGCCAAATAATGCCAAACCATTGATTGTTTTCTATATATCAAAGATAATTTTAAAGATAGATTATTTTACTATATGATAATTTTACTAGCCTCTTTAAGGCTGGTTTAACAAAGAGACATTTCACCTCCTTGTTTTGCAACATCTGAGAAGTGAAGGTGAGTGGCTACAATGGGAAGTTTAGCAAACATAATGCTAGAATTTATATTGATTTTTTTAAAAATATGGTATATCATGGCAATTGAAAGTGCACAAATAAATCCCTCTATGGTAAGCCTTAGGTATAAATATTAATATAATGCTGAAGAATGTAAGTACTGTGTGCCAATGCACTTGCAAATGCATGTCCTGGAAGAGTTTGTAATTTTCCAAACCACACAGAGTAAATTATGAAAATATATGAGGACAAGCTTTATGGAATAGCTGAAGCTTTGCAGTAACAGATGATATTTATTTATTGCAATTTAGCAGCTTTGAAATATTGAAGAAAGTCAGAAGATATTTATCATTTTTTACATTTGAAAAAAAAGTAAAGAATTTCAGAAGGAAAAGAGAAGGCAAGTAAATGGTGCAAATATTATTTTCATCTATTTGTCTCATGGTTATTTCTATAAGGACATATAAGTCATATTCAAAGTTGACATAGGTATATTAATTAATATATAGGAGTTAATAAGATCAATTGAATATGAGTTATATATGGAGCTTAAACTTTTTATCCTTTCCTTTCACTTTAACTTACACATATCATGCTTATTTTTCATATTTCTTAGAAGTTCATTAGAGCACACAAAATTTAGTCTCGTATAAATAATGAAATAAGCAATTGTCTCAATGTAATCTCAATGAGCATTAAGATATTCATTAATTGGTCAGTGGATTACTCCTGGGTGATTTTCATTTTTTACCATTGCTAGTATTTCCACATAGCAGTAAATTTCATAGAAAAGTTGCATAGTCATTCTGAATGTTTTCTAGTGATACATTTTAAGAGCTCAATGTAATAGGTAAGATTTATGGGACATATGTAATAAGATTATCTGGACAGGCTCTCTTCTCTGAGAAACAGAAATTTGTCTATTTCATTTTTGTCTACTAGGTTTAGTTACTTTAATAATAGCAGAGCAATTGATTTTAACTTATAAATAAAAATTATGACAATATTGGGTTATGCTTATTGACAAATAGAAAGCATAACAACCAGCACAGAAACAAATTATAAATAATGTATTATACTTTAATATATGTTAATATTTACATAAATGTGTGAACATGTTAGTTTGTATAGTGATAAATTTCCAATGTGGTATTGACTTCCCATCCTGCTTTAATATAAAGTTAGGGGCATTTTGAAGTCAATACAGTTAAGAGTATTGCTTTTCTTCTTCTCCTGTGCTCACTTTGTGATTCATGATTCCACTTTATGTACTGAAACTCTTTTAAATAACATGGTGTTGATTTTACATGACTTCCTGTATCTGTACCAGAATAGCCTCTTTTTTGGTGAAGATTTGTTTATTAAGGCAGATTAGTCAATTCTAGTAACCGTTGTTCAAAAGTCTACCTTAGTCACAGGACACCTAATGCATCTCTGTAACTAAAGCTCTCTAGTAGCCTGCTATTAAATCCTTGGAATACAGAGCAAAATGTTCATGCTAAGTCATTGGTCTTTCATATAATTGTCTAATACATGAACCGGAGGGTCTTTCTTTCATGCCCTGCTTTAGGCAGTAGGTGGGATTAAGTTGTTCTGGAATTTTGACTATAATATTGCTATGATTTACATACATGTACCCCCGAGGTCCATATGTTCAAGGCTTGGCATCCAGGGTGACTCTGTTAGGAGGTGATGGGACTTTTAGGAGGTGGGACCTAGGGAGAACTCCTTGGGACATTGGGAATATGCCCTTGAAGGGTATTGTGGGACCCCAAATTCTTTTTCTGTCTTTCTCTCCTCTTGCTTCTTGGCCATGAGGTGAGCAGTTTGCTCTGCACATGCTCCTTGCCATTGCCATCTGGCACACACCAGAGGCCCAAAGGAATGTTTCTGCCTGATTATTGCCTGAAACCTCCAAAACTGGACATTTCCTTGACATTTCCTGGGCTTGTGGGTGGGCTGTTGATCTAGATATATTGCAAAATGAACTGATACGAAACAAATGCACAAGTAGATAAAGATGATAAGGATAAAGAACATCTAAAGTGGAATGCTTTATATTTAATGAAATTCAAAATTCAATAAAAAAATTTAAAAATCACATCAGACACAGCAATATGTAAGCTGGAAATGTCCTTGGATCTTTTTTTTTTTTTCCATCTAGATCTTAAAATATTTATTCCAGTTAATTTAAATATAGTTTTTCTAGAGGCACTATTTTTTTTCTATTGAGTGTGTCTGTAGAATATCCTTTAGGATGAATTTTCTCTTTGGTGAGTTCCTTATTCAGGAATCCTTATCTAGACAACAGTTTTACATTTTTCTTCTTTTTTTGATTTTTACAGACTGCATTTTGATTCACTGTACAGAAATGGGGTACGACTTTTCTTTTTTATGGTTGCACATGATGTAGATTCACACCATTCATGTAATCATATGTGTACATAGGTAATGATGTCTCTCTAATTCCACCATCTTTCATACCCCACCCCCTCCCCCCTCTCATTTCCCTCTACATAATCTAAAGTTCTTCCATTCTTCTCTTACTCCCCACCCTGCAAGTATTATCATCCACTTATCAGGGAAAACATTCAGCCTTTGGCTTTTTTGGGTTGGCTTATTTCACTTAGCATGATATTCTCCAATTCCATCCATTTACCTGCAAATACATTTTTCTTCTTGATGGACTCCTTAAGGCTTAAAGTGATTCAGGGATTGTATTTATGTCAATTTCTTAATTTGGAATTTCTGAACTATGAAGTTAATTTAAATAAGATGAGTGACCTGTTTGAAGGAGCATGCTATTTTCAAACTGAACCTAATACTTTCAAAGTAGAGATACATTTCCTTGGCTCATGTGTGGATTTTTACTTAATTCTGTCAGTAAATATGCAGATATTTTAAGGTTCTAGATTTATGCAAGGCTCTTGGCCACAGATGCTTCTAGGTAGATGGGTGTTAAAACCTCATATAATCATAGTACCTTCATCTAAAAATTTCCCTGAGTTTCAAGTTGCTACAGTATTGCCTGGGTTTCATTTTCTTTTTTGGGGGGGGCGGTGTAGGGGTACAAGGGATTGAGCTCAGGGGCACTTGACCACTGAGTCACGTTCCCAGTCTTATTTTGTATTTTATTTAGAGACAAGGTCTCACTGAGTTCTTTAGTGCCTCTCTTTTGCTGAGGCTGGTTTTGAACTTTCCGTCCTCCCGCCTCAGTGTCCCCAGTTGCTGGGGTTACAGGTGTGTGCTGCCACGCCTGGCTTCATTTTCATTTTTTGACCATAACAAATATATATATTTGATAAAGGAAAGCATTTCCTTGCAAATTAAAACTACACTGAGATTTTAACTTGCTCCAGTCAGAATGGCAATTATTACGACTATTAAGGAAAGGAACACACACATACATTGCTGGTGGGACTAAAATTGGTGCAACCATGATTGGAAAGCAGTATGGAGATTTCTCAGAAAACTTGGAATAGAAGCACCATTTATTTGACCCAGTTATCCCACTCCTTCGCATTTACCCAAAGGACTTAAAATCAGCATACTATAATGACATGGCCACATCAATGATCATAGCAGCTCAACTCACAATAGCTAAACTATGGAACCAATCTTGGTGACCTTCAACTGATGAATGGTTAAAGAAAATGTGGTATATATACACAAGGTAATATTACTCAGCCTTAAAGAAGAATGAAATAATTGTATTTGCTGGTAAATGGATGGAACTGGACAACATTATGCTAAGCAAAAGAAGCCAATCCCCCAAAACCAAAACTGAATGTTTTCTCTGATATGCTAATTCACAATTGGGGATTTGGATAGTGGTATTTTGGACTAAACAGAGGGGAGTGTAGGGAAGGGAGGGGGGCGTGGGGGTAGGATTGTGAATAGAATGAATTGGACATTATTACCCTATGTGCATGTGTGATTACATGACCTGTGTAACTCTATATCGTGTACAACCAGACAAATGACAATTTATACTCCATTTATGTATGTTGTGTCAAAATGCATTCTTCTGTCATGTGTAACCAGTGAGAACAAATAAAAAAGTTCATTCTACTCTCACATATAAATAAAAGTAACAAAAATTTTTAAAATAAAATAATGAATAAATTTTAAAACCCATTTCCTTTTTTAAAAAATTCAGTTATGTATTTCTCTGTATTTTTATTGTTGTATTCATATTCTACCAAACCTTTCTTTGGTTAGAGAGGGTAGTGAACCATGTTAATTTAATCTGCCATCCTACTTCATTTAAAAGTCAGTGGAAATATTTTTAATGAACAGAGTCTTCTAATGTAATTATCTAGGGATGTAATAAAGGTGGATTGGATTTCATAGAGAGAACATGAACATAGAATACCACATTACAGACACTGGTCTCATTGAAAATGAGATCTCTCTGCACATATTCCTTCCTAAATCAGTCAGGAAGGTACTAGTAGCCCTATACTCCCTAACCACAACCAGAATTTATAACAAAATTCACTCACATAAAATTCATAAACTTTCCTAACATACTTAGAAATGTGAAAGGAGTTCAAGATAACAATTACTCTTTCTACCTGTAATTGCTTACTACTGGATTTTTGAAATTCTTACTGTTACATTTAAATTTGGGAAAAGAAATACTAAGCTACACGTAGAAATGCTTTGCATCTTCATTCAAGGTCATTTTTTCCCTTTAATTTTTTTCAAACATTGTTTCTTTTTCTTGTATGATGCCACTGACTAGAATAATCAGTACATGATGAATGGAAATAGTGGTTGATTTGTTTAGAGTTCTTCAAATTTACTTCATTATCCAGGGCACATGATCTACAGCTTCTGGCACATTCATAAGAGTTTAACCATGGTGGCAATGATAGCAAAATCATTTAGAAGCCCCATGAAACTAGGCAATTGGATATAGTGGCTGAAATATTCCTGAACTAGAAGGATGATAAGAATAAGCATATATCTTTCCAGCAGCTGGGATGGAGATTACTTAGTAGATTCAAACAATAAGAATAGGGAGAATCTTTAGTTGTTCAAATGACTAGAAGAATTTGGGGGAGGTAAACTATTTATTTGCTCATATGAAACAAATCACCCCAAAATTTAAGTGCTTAAAAGAAAGAATAGTCACTATTATCACTATTACCTCATGGTTTCTCTGAAACAGTAATGCAGGCAGGAACCACTATGGATAACGTATTTCTGCTCCACAGTATCTGTAGCCCTAGCTGGAAGAGCTGAAGCCCTGGTAGGGAAAGTGTGGAGTTGTGTATTGTCAGGAAGCAGGTTAGAATCATCTGAAGGGTTGATTGATACTAGAAAATGTGCTTCCATGATGGTTCACATGGCAGCACAGTGGGTCATTTCTAGGTAGGTGTCTCCATGGGACTCACTGAGAATCTCCACAGCATGGTGACATGCTTCCTTCAGAGAAATGATCCAAGTGAAGAACAAAGCAGAAGTTGTCCTTTAAACTAGCTCTTTTTACACTCAGACACTTATTTGCTTTAACTTCAGAAGTCACATAGCACAATTTTTGCAATATTCTGGTCAGGAACCCTACTTCCAACCCCATATTCAAAAATAGGGAAATTAATTAAATTAATGTTTTGAAAAGGGAATGTATGAATGTATGGCTATATCTAAAACCTATTACAGATGAAAACATATCAAAGCAGAAGTTATTAAGCTGTATCCTCTATAGTCTGCAATAAAAATAACTCCTCTAAAATTAAGCAGAAAATATGAATTCCTTAATAACATTTTTTCAATATTTATATTCTGTAGAGAAATGCAAAGGTGTTCCAAATCCTGAATAATGGTGGATTTAAGCCTCAGATAGTCAGTCTGTTATAACTGAGATATGCAGCTATCCTTAATGATTCAGATTTTGCTACAATATACAGTCTCAACTTTCTTTGCTTCTTACCTGACACTCATGTTTAACCAAATCTTCATGGTCAAGCAAGCAAACAAAACTAAATAGGTTTTCCCTCTCTCTCTCTGTCCAGGCTGCCTTCAGGGAACAGCTTCTCACTGCCACACCCTTTCACCATTATGTTCTGCCTCACTTGGTCCCAGAGCAACGGATGCTGCCCACCATGGATTGAACCTCTGAAAATGTGAGTCCAAATAATTTTTCCCTTTCCAAGTTGTTCTTGTTGGGCCTTTTGGTCACAGTGGTGCAAAGCTGAGTAACACACTTTGTCTTCTGGAAACTTGCACATGATGTTTGGTCTCTGTAGGATTTTATCCCACTGTCTGTGCCTAGTTAACCGTGGTACATTTTTCAGCTGTTTTCTGAGATGTTAATTTTTTCCCCATATTCTTTCCCTTCTGTCTTTCCCAAAATAACATGGAAGGTTGCATGTGAGTTTTATTAAGGAACACTCTCAGGATCATTACCTAAAAGGTGAGAAGGAAGCAGAATTAGGCAGGAGTTGCACCATCCTCCCTGCAGATGTGTAAATAACTGTCTTAGTCCCAAAGGAACGATTTGAGTGGTGTGCCACAGTGCCCACTATACCTTTCTTGCCACCACCAGTTTGGATTTCTTGTGTTTTCTTATACTATTTACATTCCCTTAATAGAAATCTTCAGTTATTTATAATTGCTTGACTTAATGCATTTAATCATAAGATTTCAAGACCATTCCCAGTATCTATATTAGACTTGTGTACATGAAGGTGCTCAATCAATATTCTTGAATTAAAGGATGAATGATGATAGAATGGTGATTTTAGATCTTTTGAATAAATATCAAGGAGTGGGATAGCTGGGTCCTATGGTAGTTCCATTGCTAGGCTTTTCAGGAAACTCCATGCTGCTTTCCAAAGTGGTTATGCTAATTGCAGTCCCTCCAACAATGTATGAGTGTACATTTTTCTCCCACATCTTTAATGATTACACGAATGGTATGAATCTACATTGTGCACAACCATAGAAATGAAATGATGTACCCCATTTGTGTACAATGAATCAAAATTCAGTCTGTAAAAAATAAAAAATAAAAAGTATTTATCTTTATTTTATTATTGGTAGTTGCCATTCTAACTGGAGTGAGATGAAATCTCAGTGTAATTTTAAATTGCATTTCCATGATTGATAAGGATTTGGAACATTCCTTCTTCCATATTTGTTAGCAATTTTATTTCTTTTGAGAAATTTCAGTTTAGTTCTTTTGCCCACTTATTGATTGGGGTTATTATTATTATTATTATTTTTTGTTTGTTTTTGGTTTTTTTATTGTAAATGAATGTGATACATGTTGTTTCTCTGTACATGGAGTAAAGGCATACCATTTGTGCAATCATAAATTTACATAGGGTAATGTTGTTATTATTATTTTTTGGTGGTAAATTTTTTGAGTTCTTTATGTTCTCTGGATATTAATCCCCTGTCTGAGGAGTAGCTGTCAGAGATCGTATACCACTCTGTAGGCTCTCTCTTCATGCTCTTAATTTTTTACTTTGCTGTGCAGAAGCTTTTTAATATGATGGCATCCCATTTATTGATTCTTGGTTTTATTTCTTGATCTTTAGGGGGTCTTGTTAAGAAAATTGATGCTTACACCAAAAAAGTTGGAATGTTGAGCCTGTTTTCTTACAGCAATTGCAAAATTCTGGTCTACTAGATCTTTGAATTACTTTGATTTGACTAAAATTAGCATAATATATTGATCAATGTTTATAACAACACAATTCACAATAGTCAAGTTACGGAACCAGCCCAGGTGCCCTTCAACAGATAAATGGATTAAGAAAATGTATGATGTATTCATAATGATTTTTACTCAGCACACACACAAAAATGAAATGATGGCATTTTCTGGCAAATGGATGAAACTGGAGAACATCATTCTAAGTGAAATAAGCCAGACTTAGAAATGCAAGAGTCAAATGTCTTCTCTCATATGCAGAAGCTGAACCAAAATTAGAAAAAGTAAAAAAAATGGGAAGACTCCCGTGAAAATAGTAGGGAGTGGGGCAGAGTTGTACTTGCTTGTAATCCCAGTGGCTCAGGAGGCTGAGGCTGGAGGATCATGAGTTTAAAGCCAGCTTCAGCAAAAGCGAGGTGCTAAGCCACTCAGTGAGACTGTCTATAAATAAAATACAAAATAGAGCTGGGGATGTGGCTCAGTAGTGGAGTGCCCCTGAGTTCAATCCTTGGTACTCCCCCCACAAAATAAAAATTAAAAAAAAAGAAAATAGAAGAGATATCAGAGGAACTTTCCAGGTAAGGAAGAAAAGGGAGACCAGTAAGCAGGTCCAGAGGCACCACAGCAAGACATGATCAGAAAACTATGTGAAATAAATCAGTGTAGCTGAGATCAAATGAGAAATGAGGAAATAGCAGACAATAAAACTGAAGAGTCAGAGAGGGTCAGGACATAAATGGTCTTGTAAACAAGATAAAAAGATGTGTATTTATCTTGTAGTATCTTCATAGAAAACAGTTTTGAAAAAAAGTATCAGTAAACATACCTTCATGAATGTTAAAATTCAGCTTCTTTTCCTATGTTTTGGTTCTATGCTATGTTTTAAATATTCAGCACATGAGCATGCAGAGATCAGACATAGGGCAAGGGTTGTCAACATCATTCCATTTTAGTAGCAAGCACACACGACAATGAGCTTGTATTGTTCAAAGATTTCAGTGGAATTGTTTGGGTCCTTTTACACTGACATATGAACTTGCGATTCCAACCAAATGTCAGTGTTAGATTGAAATGCTAATTTATCTATGCAGATATGTGTCAATGTCACCCTAAAACAAAAGTACTTCTATTAACGTGCCAATAGAAATTGTCATAACAACAACTAAACTTGAAAACCTGCTTCTGAGTAATATTTTCTTGGCACATGCTTTTTTGAATCAGGTGTTAGAAATTTATCAATTGGCAGGATATCATTTAATCAGCAATAACTTTCAGTGTACTACATTCACATAGGCAAATCGAAAAAAAATCTATTTGATAAGTCATTAGATTCTTTTCCTCAGAGCCTATTTGTATTAAAGTAATTGCTATATTCACATAAAATGCACACAAAAATATCATCAAAATGACAAATCTTTGAGGAAATGTACTTCTATCAGAAATAAATCATGTTTCAATAATAGGACATATATAATATATCCTATTATTGAATTTAAAAATGCAAACCTAGTAATGATTGGAAGTCAAGACATTTCAGGATTATGGAGGACTCTAAAAGTAGTGAAGCTACTGGGCATGGGAACCCCTGTCTATAATCCTAGTGACCTGGAGAACTGAAGAATCTCAAGTTTGAGGCCAGCCTGGGAAAATTAGCAAGATCCTCTCTCAAAAATAAAAAAATTAAAAGGTCTGGGATGTAGCCCAGTGGTAGACAGAGCACCCATGGGTTCACTCCTCAATAGCAAGCACTCACACACACAAAGTTAGTTTAATTCAATCCTTATTTAAACATGTGGAAATTGAGACCTCGTAATGTAAAAAGCCCCATTCAAGACTGTGGGAGTCTGTAGCAAATTCATCAACAAGTTCTGAATTCTGAATATGAATCCAGTTGCCTTTACCTCTTTCCATGTTGTTTCCTAGCCTGCATTTGAAAATAGTTAAGTAGATAAAAAAGGCTCTTTCCAAAGGATGGGTTGCATTTTTATCTGGGTTAGTTTAGCTGCAACCTATTTTAAAATGAAATTATAGCAATTAGGCATTTCCCACTAGCGATGCAATCACTGAAGCAAAACTGCTAATCCACAGTTGACACGGGTCAATGTCAATTAGAATGATGCCAATTTTCAATATGACACATTTCATGGTGAGCCAAATAGAAAGTAAATTGATAATGCTAAGCATGCATGCCTGTTTTACAGGCATCTGATTTAATTTAATCAGGGTGCAGAAGTCATGCGGTGTTTACTTAAATAGAGATTTTAAATCCTCTGGCCTTCATTCCCTAAAACTTCAACAGTTCTCTACAGTTCTCTTGCCATACTTTGTAAAATTTATGCTTGCTTATTGTAGAAATGAACAACTTCTTTTACCACAGGTCGAATTTATCTGGTTCTTAAGTTCAGTATCTTTAATTATAACTGAAATATAAGAAAAATATTTAAATACAAATCAGTTAACTGCCCAGGAGACAACTGGATGTGGTTGCTCATAATCGTGAGGACTGGAAGGTAACTGAGGCTGGCACAACCAGTTATCTTAAATTAGCACAAACTGCAGATTTCTGCATAGTATTCACAGATCAGTGAGAGACTACAGATCTATGGATGGCATGCTAGTTTTTTTGAACACAAAGTAAAGGTTGAGATTCTTCCCTGGTGTGCAGAAGGTTTTGATGAAATTAAGTGTATAATATCTGGTATTACTTCACAAGTGTTATCTTCGTGATATGATATCAAATGTTATAAAAAGGCTAGTAACATAATATATTTCTAAAATGGAAAAAGTTTTAGGAAAAAATTAAGTTTTCAGAACTGTAGATTAGTAGTTTCCAAGTCCTTATGTGTGGAGTGCCTACCCATAAGCACAGAAAATGAATGAGAAACTTGGAGGTAAGTTAGCAATTTCAGACCAGGTAAAGTCTGAATAAGTGTGCGGCAGCACATTAAACGTGCTAAAAGTCAAAGTGAATGTGTGTGGCTCATCAGAGTTGAGCACTCATCTTATTGTGTGGAATAATTTCAGTAAACTGTAATGAGTGGCTTCCTAATTTTCTGTCTTTCCACTATTCCTGATGAAATTACTTGTATTGGGATCTTCTGTGTTAGAACTTCACTGATGAGGTTTGGAGACAAATCAAATGATCAGGGTAAGACCTGTGTAATGTGTGGTAGTATATTTAATAATGGTGAAATTATGCATTATTTTAATCTTTAGTTGATTTTCAGTTTTGAGTGATTGCTTTAATTATGAGAGATAGCATGTAGTAATATCTGGTTTGTTAAATACAAAGAAAATAAAGGAAAAGAATAAGGTTAACTGTTTGAATTTGTTCTTTTTAGTTATATGTGTCAGTAGAATGTATGTTGGCAAATTATACATATGTATTATGCATACATAGAGTATATCTTATTCTATTTAGAATCCCACTCTTGGGATTGTACATGATGCCTAGTTACCCTGGTGATGTATTCAAATACAGGTCTAGGAAAGTTATGTCTGATTAATTCTACTGTCTTCCCTATTTCCCTCCTCTCTCCCCCCCTACTTTGTTTTCCTTTGTCCATTCCAATGGATTTCTGTTATTCCTTGTCCCAACCTCCCTTGTTTTGGGTGAGCATCCACAAACCAGAGAGAACATTTGGCTTTTGGATTTTTTGGGATTGGCTTATTTCACTTAGTATGATATTCTCCAGTTCCATACATTTACCGGCAAATGCCATTATATCATTCTTCTTTAAGACTGAGTAATATTCCATTGTGTCTATATACCACATTTTCTTTATTCATTCATTCATTGAAGGTTACCTTGGTTGGTTCCATAGCTTGGCTATTGTGAGTTGAGCTGCTGTAAACATTGATGTAGTTGCATCACTGTAGCATGCTGTTTTTAAGTCCTTTGGGTATAAACTGAGGAGTGGGATTAATTGAGTAAAATGGTGGTTCCATTCCAGTTTTCTAAGGAATCTCCATACCACTTTCCATAGTGATCGCACCAATTTACAGGCCCACCAACAATGTATGAGAATACCTTCCTCCCCACATCCTGGACAACATTTATTGTTACCTGTACTCTTTACAACTGCCATTCTGACTAGAGTGAGATGGAATCTCAGTGTAGTTATGATTTTCACTTCTCTAATTGCTAGAGATGCTGAATATTTTTTCATATATTTTTGGACCATTCTTTTTCTGTGAAGTGTTTGTTCAGTTCCTTTGCCCATTTATTGATCTGGTGTTAAGTTTTTTGAGTTCAAAGTTAAATCTTACATAAGATTGTGTGTGTGTGTGTGTGTGTGTGTGTGTGTTGATGTGATTTCAACCCAGGGCCTTGTGCTTGTGAAGCAAGCACTTTACCAACTGAGCTATCTCCCCAGTCCTCTGTAAGATTTTTAATGAGAACTTTTGATAGTGTTTGTTCCTATTATCATCCAGTTCCTCCAGCTCTTTACGCTTAGATCTTCTACTTAATATTTAATATCTCATTCTCATTGTGATCAGATTTGACAATTCTTTCTGTATTCTGTGTAAACAAGTTAATTCACTCTTTTTTGCAGCAGGGATCTTCCAGTTTTTGGGATACGTGTACATGTTTAAAATGCCATCTAGGTTCTATGGCCATTATATTCTGAAATTCCTTCACATACTTGTAACTAATAATTGTTTTAATTGATTCCAAGCATTATACAGTCACTGGACACCTTAAGGACTTTCTGTGTCCCCACTCATTTATTCACTTAATTAAAAATATTTATCAAGTGCTACTATATGTCAAGTAATGATTAAAAAGTTGAAAAGTAAAAAGACCCTGCCTCCATTTTCTTGGAATTAAAGATCTAATGGGATACAAAGAGAATTGTAGAAACCCTTCCTTATGTACAGTTTCACTTTGTACAGTTTCAGTTACCTGTGGCCAACCAAAATTGACTTTCTGGTCCAAAAATATTAAATGGAAAATTCCTGAAAAAAACTTTCATGAGGTATACATAATTTTTACTACGATATATTTTATAATTGGCTTATTTTGTTGTTTTATTATAATATTGTGCCTAACTTATAAATTAAAATCTATCATAGATGTATGTGTATAGAGAAAAGGTATGCACTGTATACATAAAATTATGTATACATAAAGTTTGGTGCTATGTGAAGGAATCCATGGAATGTGTGGGAATGTATCCTCCATAGCTCATTGATGAGGTGGTGGCTACTGTACAACAAAAGCAGTAATTCCACCATGAGGACAGTAGAGGGCGCGATGAGGATGTAGGATGTGATATCTCAGTGAGCCCTGTAGAATAAGAGGAAGGTAGACAGAGTATCAACTGAAGAAGGACTCTATTCGTCAATTGAAGGGCACCTAGGTTGGTTCCATTATCTAGCTATTGTGAATTAATCAGCTATGAACATTGGTGTGGCTGCATCACTTAGTATACTGATTTTAAGTCCTTTGGGTATAGGCCAAGGAGTGGGTCAAATGGTTCCATTCCAAATTTTGTAAGGAATCTCCATACTGCTTTCCAGAGTGGCTGCACTAATTTGCAACCCCATCATCAATGAATGAGTGTACCCTTTCCCCACATCCTCGCTAACACATATTGTTGCCTGTATTCTTGATAATAGCCATTCTAATTGGGGTGAGATGGAATCTTAGGGTAGTTTTGATTTGCATTTCTCTTATTACTAGAGATGTTGAACATTTTTTCATATATCTGTTGATTGCTTGTAGCTCTTCTTCTGTGAAATGTCTGCTCATTTCCTTAGCCCATTTGTTGATCGGGTTATTTGTATTCTTGGTGTAAAGTTTTTTGAGTTCTTTATAGATTCTGGAGATTAGTGCTCTATCTGAAGTGTGGATGCAGTTGGAGAGTATCATGCTAAATGAGATAAGCCAATTCCAAAACCCAAAGGTCTAATGATCTCTCTGATAAGCAGATGATGATACATAATGGGGGTTGGGAAGGAGGAAAGAATGGAGGAAGGAGGGACTTTATAGAGGAAAAAGAGGGTTGGGGAAAGGGTGGGATGTTGGGAAAATAATGGAATGGGACAAACATCACTACCCTATGTACATGTATGATTGCACAAATGGCGTGACTCTACTTTGTGTACAACCAGAGAAACAACAGTTGTACCCCATTTGTGTACAATGAATCAAAATAAATAAAATTTTTAAAAAAGGACTCCAATTTATAAAGGGCCTAGAGACATGAGAGAGTATAGCTGGCTTCACGAAGTGAAAGATATCAACTGTGGCTGGAAGGTAGTGTGATGGAGTAGTGGCGAGATATCTCTAGAAAGATGCAGGGACCAGAGCCTGCTGTGAGTGTATTGAGGAATTAAACAATTACACAGTGGAAAGCAGGCAATGGCATAATCAGACTTAAATTTTAGAAAACAAAATCATTCTTATTGCATTTAGAGGATTGCTTAAGTGGGAGCAAGACTGAAGGCAGGGAGGATAATAGGAAGCTATTATAATGGTCCATGAGCAAAAGAGATAGTGGCAACTCTTTTGAACCTGGATGCTATAATTATAATGAATGCAAACTTGTCACTAGCAATAAAGGATGTCAGAAGAGAATGAAATGATGTTTTCATTACGCTATAAGAAAATAAGTGAAAACGGTATTTGCACATATTTTATACAAGTACTTTTCAAAAAGGAGGGCAGAATACAACATTTTTAGCAGAGAGAGAGAGAGAGAGATGGGGTGGGGGAGAGAGAGAAGAATAGAAGAGAGGAGAGAGGAGAGAGGGAGAGATCCTTAACAACAATCACCTTTGGGCAGGAAGAAAATGATCCCAGAAGGAAGATCTGAGATAGAAGGAAAAAATGAAGAACAAGAAATAAATTATTCACAAAAGAAAATAACTGGAAACAGCGCAATGTCCATCCATAAATGAATGGTTTTTTCTTTGCTTGTTTGTTGGCTACACAAGTAGAACTTCAAAAATGTTGATGCTTATTAATTATACACTTATTAATTATATACACTGAAAGGTAATTTGATCAATTTCTTTTCCCAGTACTCCCTCTACCCTCTTTTCTCCCTTCTCCTGAACCCCCTCTGTCCTAATGGTCTCCCTTCTACTTTCACGGCATCCCTTTTCCCCTGTTTTTTTTTTTTTTGTTGTTGTTGTTGTTGTTGGGTTTTTTTGTTTGTTTGTTTTTTAACTCCTAGCTTCCACATATGAGAGAAAACATGATACTTTTCTTTCTGAATATGAATAATTGCACTGAAAATTATTGTCTTCGGTTCCATCCACTTGCCTGGAAATCACATAATTTTATTCTTCCTTATGGCTAAATAAAACCCCATTGTGTATATGTACCACATTTTCTCTATCCATTCATTCATCCACTGATGGACACTTAGACTGATTCCATAACTTGGCTATTGTGAATTGTGTGGTGATAAACAGGAGTATCCATGTATCTGTAAGGTAAGCTGACTTTGATTCCCTTGGATAAATACCCAAGAGTAGTTTAGCAGGACTATCAAGTAGTTCTATTTTTATCTTTGTGAGGAAATCTTCATACTGATTCCCACAGTGGCTGTACTAACTAACATTCCCACCGATAGTGTATGATTCCTTTTCCTGGCACTGATATTCTTGATGACTCTCATTCTCACTGGAATAAAATGGGAATCTAAATGCAGTTTTGATTTGCATTTCCCTGAAAGGTAAAGGTGTTAAACATTTTTTTTCTCATAGGATTATTGTCCATTTCAGCCTCTTTTGAGAAGCATCTGTTCAGTTCATTTGCCCATTCATTGATTGGATTTTTTTAAGTTGTTTGTTGAGTTTTTTATATATTCTGAATATTATTCCTCTGTCAGAAAAGTAGTTGGCAAAGATTTTCTCTCATTCTGTAAGTTATATCTCCACTGTGATAATTCGTATGATGGAGTTATTTTTCAACTTTAGGAGAAATAAAATTCCATTTCATTCTACAACATGGATGACAGTCACCACTAATTTTTGTGTTCACCAGTGAATCTCATTGCCACAATTACCATTTTTTGCCCAGTGACTATTTTATATTTCTATTATTATTTTAATATTTATTAATTGGAATTCTTTGGTAAGGGAGATGCACCCTTGAGAAAATCCTGTCTTAGAACTATCCATCACAATATTTGATTGAGCCTTTAGTTTCATTCTTCATCTGCTTAAAACACCTTAGAATTCCTCAATGTGGCCCTGCCATATTTTGGGAACCACAATGTTGTCAGGATCTCAGCCTCTGGAATACAAGATGCTATCCTATGAGCCCCTTGGACTTTGGCGAAACTTCTTTCTCCTTCTGGCAATGGAAATTATTTTCTTCAGGTGAGTGGAGTTCCAGAAGATGACACTCCACTCTTAGAGGGTATCTTAGACAAAGGACAATGTGACATGGCTCTGAGGTCATTTTCCAGAGGAGAATAAAGTGAGAACAAGAGATTGGACAAGAGGAGACCTGCTGAAATCAAGAAAATCTTTAGGATATTCCTAGGAAATCATAATATTGGCTAGAGAGGAAAGAAACCTATTTTTCAATACAAAGAAGAAATGTCTTATTATTCAAACCAAAATTAATATTTTTAAATGGGGTAAAATCCTGTAAACATGAAGAAAATGTAAAGTGGGTTATATCCAACCCATAGCTTCTTCTCCTCCCACATACCCCATTCTGGAGGAAACTATTTTGCTAATATATAGGAACTCAGAAAACGTACGTTTGGTGTGAATGGTGAATAGAAGATTCAAATACCTTCAATTATGCATTCAATCTTAATTAAAATTAATTTTATTGCTAGGCCACAGAATCCTCAGTAAATCACACAATTGTTATCACATGGACCAAATTTTCTGAGGCAATGCATGTAACAAAAGTCCGTAGCACAAGGCAAAAGATAGAAACAATTCACATGCCCATTTTCAGATGAATAGGAGAACAAAACAGAAGATTTCCACACAGTGGAATATTATACAATCTTAAAAAGGGATGAAATTCTGGCACATGCTACAACATGAATGAATTTTGAAGATACTTTTCTGGGTGAAATAACTAACCAGAAAAGAACAATATCATATGTATATGAGATATCTAGATAGGCAAAATCATAGAGACCAAAAGTAGACTTGCAGTTATTAAACCTTGAAGGAGGGAGGAATGGGAGCTATTATTAAATGAGTACAGAGATTGGGAGGATGAAAAAAATTCTTGAGACAGATGGTGATGATGGTTGCAGCAGAATGTGAGTGCCCTTAATGCTGTTGAACCCTAACCCTAAAATGTTTAGAACAGAAAATTTTATAGTATGGCTATTTTACCACAATAAAAATGTATGGCTTGTAATAAAAACTAAAAGCAAACTCCTACTGAAGGATGATTAAAACTGGAGAGCGATACAATGTGAAGATAAATCATTAAAAGAAAGTGGTAAAATTTGTGGATTCCAAGGGTCCAAAAGGACTTTTGAGATGAATTACATTGAATAATTGCACCCAGACCACTGTCCCCAGACTCAAAATGATTCGATACATTGGTTTATAAGCAAATTGAATTGCATTTGTTTTTATTAAGTAGATCCAAACCAACCCTTGTATTCTGAAATCGTTATGTCAATACAACAGTAATCATTGCATTATATTCATCATTAGTTGATAGTGACTCCAATTCACAAGTGCTCATGAATTAGACAGCAAATGCATAGAGGGTAACTAAATTTTTTATGCTTTTACTAGTACATTATAGTTATATGTAATAGTGTGACTCATTTTGACATAATCTTACAAGCATGGAGTTTAATTTGCTCCATTTCAGTCCCAGGTACCTCCTCTTTTCCTTCTCTCCTCCCTCCTCCTATTTCCCCTCCTCTGCTCTACTGGTCAGTTATTTTTTAATTTATGTTATTAAAAAAATTTTTTTTAGTTGTAGATGAACACAATCCCTTTATTTGTTTATTTTTATGTGGTATTGAGGATCAAACCTAGTGCCTCACATGTGCCGGGCAAGCTCTCTACCACTGAGCCACAGCCCCAGCCCCTAATTTATTTTTGGTGTTTTATAAACATATGTGGATGTGGAATTCACTGTGATATACTCTATGTGTACGTAGCATAATTCTGTAGAATTCATTCTGCATTTCTTATTCTTTCACATCCTACTCTCTCACCCTCAATCTTCTACTCCACTGATCTTCCCTCTATCCTTATGATACCTCCCCACCATCATTTCTGCCTTACTTTGCTCTAACTTCAGCATATGAGAGAAAACATTTGATGCTTGACTTTCTGAGTCTGGCTTATTTCACTTAGCATTGTGTTCTCTAGTTCCATCCATTTTCTAGCAAATGCCATTCTTCTTTAAGGCTTAGTAAAACTCCATTGTGTATACTTACCACATTTTCTTGATCTATTTATTTATTGATGTGTACCTGGAATAGTTCCATAACTTGACTATTGAGTTGCACTACTTTAAACATTGATGTGACAGTGTTACTACAGTGTGTTCATTTTACTTCTTTTTAGAGAAGTACTGAAGAGTGGGATAGCTGGGTCATATGGTGGTTCCATTTCTATCCTCTTTTTTTTTTTTATTTATTTTTTTACGTTTACATAGGGTAATGATGTTTCTTTTTTTTCCCTTCCCCCCCACCCCTCCCACCCTTTTCCCTTTATACAGTCCTTCTTTCCTTCATTCTTACCGCTCTCCTTAGCCTAACTCTAAACCTAAACCTAAACCTAATGCTAACCCCTCCCACCCCCATTATATGTCCTCATCCGCTTATCAGCGAGATCATTCGTCCTTTAGTTTTTTGAGATTGGCTTATCTCACTTAGCATGATATTCTCCAATTTCGACCATTTGCCTACAAATGCCATAATTTTATCATTCTTCATTGCGGAGTAATATTCCATTGTATAAATATGCCACAGTTTCTTTATCCATTCATCAACTGAAGGGCATCTAGGTTGGTTCCACAATCTGGCTATGGTGAATTGAGCAGCAATGAACATTGATGTGGCTGTATCTCTGTAGTATGCTGATTTTAAGTCCTTTGGGTATAGGCCAAGGAGTGGGATAGCTGGGTCAAATGGTGTTTCCATTCCAAGCTTTCTGAGGAATCTCCACACTGCTTTCCAGAGTGGCTGCACTAATTTGCAACCCCACCAGCAATGTATGAGTGTTCCTTTTTCACCACATCCTCGCCAACACCTATTGTTGCTTGTGTTCTTGATAATCGCCATTCTAATTGGGGTGAGATGAAATCTTAGGGTGGTTTTGATTTGCATTTCTCTTATTACTAGGGATGTTGAACATTTTTTCATATATCTGGTGATTACTTGTACATCTTCTTCTGTGAAGTGTCTGTTCATTTCCTTAGCCCATTTGTTGATTGGATTATTTGTATTCTTCGTGTAGAGTTTTTTGAGTTCTTTATAGATTCTGGAAATTAGCGCTCTATCTGAGGTATGGTTGGCAAAGATATTCTCCCACTCTGTAGGCTCTCTCTTCACATTTCTGATAGTTTCCTTTGCTGAGAGAAAGCTTTTTAGTTTGAATCTATCCCAGTTGTTGATTCTTGCTTTTATTTCTTGTGCTATGGGAGTCCTGTTAAGGAAGTCTGATCCTAAGCCAACAAGTTGAAGATTTGGACCTACTTTTTCTTCTATAAGATGCAGGGTCTCTGATCTGATTCCAAGGTCCTTGATCCATTTTGAGTTGAGTTTTGTGTAGGGTGAGAGATAGGGGTTTAATTTCATTCTATTGCATATGGTTTTCCAGTTTTCCCAGCACCATTTGTTGAAGAGGCTATCTTTTCTCCATTGCATATTGTTGGAACCTTTGTCTAGTATGAGAAAATTGTATTTATTTGGGTTTGTGTCCATGTCCTCTATTCTGTACCATTGATCTACCTGTCTATTTTGGTACCAATACCATGCCATTTTTGTTACTATTGCTTTGTAGTAGAGTTGAAGATCTGGTATTGCAATACCCCCTGCTTTGCTCTTGCTACTGAGGATTGCTTTAGCTATTCTAGGTTTTTTATTCTTCCAGATGAATTTCATAATTGCTTGCTCTATTTCTGCAAGGTACATCATTGGGATTTTAATTGGAATTGCATTGAATCTGTATAGCACTTTAGGTAGTATAGTCATTTTGACGATATTAATTCTGCCTATCCAGGAACATGGGAGATCTTTCCATCTTCTAAGGTTTTCTTGAATTTCTTTCTTTGGTGTTCTGTAGTTCTCATTGTAGAGGTCTTTCACCTCTTTTGTGAGATTGATTCCCAAGTATTTTATTTTTTTCGATGCTATTGTGAATGGGGTAGTTTTCCTAATTTCTCTTTCTGAAGATTCATCACTTATGTATAAAAATGCATTGGATTTATGAGCATTGATCTTGTAACCTGCTACTTTAATGAATTCACTTATGAGTTCTAAAAGTTTTCTGGTGGAATTTCCAGGTTCCTCTAAATATATAATCATGTCATCAGCGAACAGGGATAGTTTGAGTTCTTCTTTTCCTATTCGTATCCCTTTAATTTCTTTGGTTTGTCTGATTGCTCTGGCTAGAGTCTCAAGGACGATGTTGAATAGAAGTGGTGAAAGAGGGCATCCCTGCCTTGTTCCAGTTTTTAGGGGGAACGCTTTCAGTTTTTCACCATTTAGAATGATATTAGCCATGGGCTTAGCGTAGATGGCCTTTATAATGTTTAGGAATGTTCCCACTACCCCAATTTTTTCTAGTGTTTTGAGCATGAAGGGATGCTGTATTTTATCGAATGCTTTTTCTGCATCTATTGAGATAATCATGTGATTCTTAACTTTAAGTCTGTTGATATGGTGAATGACATTTATTGATTTCCGAATGTTGAACCAACCTTGCATCCCTGGGATAAAACCCACTTGATCGTGGTGCACTATCTTTTTAATATATATTTGTATGCGATTTGCTAAAATTTTGTTGAGAATTTTTGCATCGATGTTCATTAAGGATATTGGTCTGAAATTCTCCTTCCTCGATGTGTCTCTGTCTGGTTTAGGTATCAGGGTGATATTGGCTTCAGAGAACGAGTTTGGGAGGGTTCCCTCCTCTTCTATTTCATGGAATAGTTTGAGGAGTATTGGAATGAGCTCTTCTTTAAAGGTTTTGTAGAACTCGGCTGAGAACTCATCTGGTCCTGGACTTTTCTTTGTTGGTAGGCTTTTGATGACCTCTTCTATTTCATTGCTTGAAATTGGTTTATTTAGGTTGTGTATGTCCTCCTCGTTCAGTTTAGGTAATTCATATGTCTCTAGAAATTTGTTGATGTCTTCGAGGTTTTCTGTTTTGTTGGAGTATAGATTTTCGAAATAGCTTCTAATTATGTTTTGTATTTCACTCGTGTCTGTTGTGATGTTTCCTTGTTCATTCCGGATTTTAGTAATTTGAGTTTTCTCCCTCTTTCTCTTTGTTAGTGTGGCTAAGGGTTTATCAATTTTATTTATTTTTTCAAAGAACCAACTATTTATTTTGTTAATTTTTCCAATTGTTTCTTTTGTTTCGATTTCGTTGATTTCGGCTCTGATTTTAAGTATTTCCTGTCTTCTACTACTTTTGGTATTGGTCTGCTCTTCTTTTTCTAGCGCTTTGAGCTGTAGTGTTAAGTCGTTTATTTGTTGATTTCTACTTCTTTTTTTGAATGCACCCCATGAAATAAATCTTCCTCTAAGTACTGCTTTCATAGTGTCCCAGAGATTTTGATATGATGTGTCTTTGTTCTCGTTTACTTCTAAGAATTTTTTTATTTCCCTCCTGATGTCTTCTGTTATCCATTCATCATATAATAGTGTATTATTTAGTCTCCAGGTATTGGAGAAGTTTCTGTTTTTTATTCTCTCATTTATTTCTAATTTCAATCCATTATGATCTGATAGAGTACAAGGTAGTATCTCTATCTTCTTGTATTTGCTAACAGTAGCTTTGTGGCATAAAATATGGTCTATTTTAGAGAAGGATCCATGTGCTGCTGAGAAGAAAGTGTATTCGTTCTTTGTTGGATGGTATATTCTATATATGTCCGTTAAGTCTAAATTGCTGATTGTGTTGTTGAGATCTATAGTTTCTTTATTCAATTTTTGTTTGGACGATCTATCCAGTGGTGAGAGAGGTGTGTTAAAATCGCCTAGTATTATTGTGTTGTGGTCTATTTGATTTCTGTAATTGAGAAGGATTTGTTTGACGTACGTGGATGAGCCAATGTTCGGGGCATAGATATTTATGATTGTTATGTCTTGCTGATTTAAGCTTCCCTTAAGCAGCATGTAATGTCCTTCTTTATCCCTTCTGACTAGTTTTGGTTTGAAGTCCACATTATCTGAGATGAGGATGGATACTCCAGCTTTTTTGCTGTGTCCGTGTGCATGGTATGTTTTTCCCCATCTTTTCACCTTTAGTCTATGGGTGTCTCTTTCTATGAGGTGAGTCTCTTGCAGGCAGCATATTGTTGGATTTTTCTTTTTAATCCAATCTGCCAGTCTGTGTCTTTTGATTGATGAATTCAGGCCATTAACATTCAGGGTTATTATTGTGATATGATTTGTATTCCCAGTCAATTGACTCATATTTGTTTTTGACATGATTTGGTTTCTCCTTTATGTGGCTATTCCTTTAGGCTAGCGCCTCCTGTTGCTGATTTGCATCGTTGTTTTTCATCTCTTCCTCATGGAACATTTTGCTGAGAATGTTCTGTAATGCTGGCTTTCTTTTTGTAAATTCCTTTAGCTTTTGTTTATCATGGAAGGATCTTATTTCATCGTCAAATTTGAAGGTAAGTTTTGCTGGGTATAAGATTCTTGGTTGGCATCCGTTTTCTTTCAGGGCTTGGTAAATGTTGTTCCAGGCCCTTCTGGCTTTTAGGGTCTGGATTGAAAAATCTGCTGATATTCTTATTGGTTTCCCTCTGAATGTAATTTGATTCTTTTCTCTCGCGGCCTTTAATATTCTGTCTTTATTTTGTATGTTAGGTATTTTCATAATAATGTGCCTTGGTGTGGGTCTGTTGTAATTTTGTATGTTTGGAGTTCTATAAGCCTCTTGTATTTGGTTTTCCATTTCATTCTTCAGATTTGGGAAATTTTCTGATATTATTTCATTGAATAGATTGTTCATTCCTTTGGTTTGTTTCTCTAAGCCTTCCTCAATCCCAATAATTCTTAAATTTGGCCTTTTCATGATATCCCATAATTCTTGTAGATTCTGTTCATGATTTCTTACCATCTTTTCTGTTTGGCCAA
This sequence comes from Sciurus carolinensis, assembly GCF_902686445.1. Taxonomy (NCBI): domain Eukaryota; kingdom Metazoa; phylum Chordata; class Mammalia; order Rodentia; family Sciuridae; genus Sciurus; species Sciurus carolinensis. The sequence goes on from NC_062226.1 coordinate 28,838,519, forward strand.
CTTTGCTTTCAAGATTAAATAATTTTTCTTCAATGTCTGAGGTTCTGTCTTCCAGGTGCTCCATTCTATTGGTTATGCTTTCTATGGAGTTTTTAACTTGGTTTATTGTTTCCTTCATTTCAAGTATTTCAGTTTGTTTTTTTTTCAGTATCTCTAACTCTTTATTGAAATGATCTCTTGCTTCCCGTATTTGATCTTTTAACTGTTGATTGGTGCGATCATTTAATGCCTGCATTTGCTCTTTCATCTCCTCCTTCAATGCCTGCATTTGCTCTTTCATCTCCTCATTTGCTTCCCTGATCGTTTTAATTACGTACATTCTGAACTCCCTTTCTGACATTTCTTCTGCTGTGCTGTCATTGGGTTTTATTGATGTAGTATCTAGGTTTGTTTGGGACATTTTCTTCCCTTGTTTTCTCATATTGGTCAGTTGTCAGTGGGACCCTGAGATATTGCAGTTTTCCGCTATTGGCTTATAGTGTCCCGGTAGATTTCCAGTGTATCACCTCCCAGTCTTCAGTAGCCTGATGTCTTGGAGGAATCTGATAAAGCAGCGTATCTGAAGAAAACTGCCCCTAGCCCCCTACTGGTTCCACGATTTGGAACTGGCTCTGTGCTGAAATGCTCTCACTGTGGGTCTGCACCGTGCAGCTGGCCGTGTGGGAGGAGCTCACTGCCGGAGTGTGGAAGGCTACCTTGGGAAGACTCTAGCTGCCCTGCCTGGCTCCGATAAGCCACCTCTATCTGGGCCTGCCACCCGGGCCGAGCTTTACCCAGTGGGCAGACTCACCTGTGGCTCTATTTCAGTCCCAGTCTCTCAATGCCTCCCCTTCTTAACTCCTGGGTTCTGGAGTGACAGGGGGTGCAGTCTCCCTCTAGGCCGCCATCTTGGATCGCCCCGAGAAGAGAGCCTGCAGCCGGAGTGGGCAGAGCCGCCTGAAGAGGTGTCTGGCTGCCCTGCCCTGATCCCAGAGGCTGTTTGGGGATCGAGGCTCTCCGTTGGTTCGGGGGCTTGTGGCTGGTTCTATGTAGAAAGTCTCTCACTGGGCAGTCAGCTCCGAGAGGCTAGCCTTGAACGGCACCTCCCACCGCAGGGGTCCAGACTACTTGGGGAAGTCTCTGGCTGCCCTGTCTGGACCCTGAATCTGCTTGCGTGCCAGAGTACGCTGAGCTGCACTGGCTCCGGGACTCGGAGCTTGTTCTGGTCAGAAAGGCTCTCACCAGCGGGCCAGTTCCGTTCCGAGAACCTGGAGAAGCTGGCTGTGTGGGCGGGGCCCACCGCCGGAGTGCGCAGGGCTGCCTGTGGATGACTCTAGCTGCCCTGCCCGGCTCCGATAAGCCACCTTTATCTGGGCCTGCCCCCCGGGCCGAGCTTTACCCAGTGGGCAGACTCACCCGTGGCTCTATTTCAGTCCCAGTCTCTCAATGCCTCCCCTTCTTAACTCCTGGGTTCTGGAGCGACGGGGGTGCAGTCTCCCTCTAGGCCACCATCTTGGATCGCCCCGAGAAGAGAGCCTGCAGCCGGAGTGGGCAGAGCCGCCTGAAGAGGTGTCTGGCTGCCCTGCCCTGATCCCAGAGGCTGTTTGGGGATCGAGGCTCTCCGTTGGTTCGGGGGCTTGTGGCTGGTTCTATGTAGAAAGTCTCTCACTGGGCAGTCAGCTCCGAGAGGCTAGCCTTGAACGGCACCTCCCACCGCAGGGGTCCAGACTACTTGGGGAAGTCTCTGGCTGCCCTGACTGGACCCTGAATCTGCTTGCGTGCCAGAGTATGCTGAGCTGCACTGGCTCCAGGACTCGGAGCTTGTTCTGGTCAGAAAGCTCTATCCTCTTGAGAAATCTCCATACTGCTTTCCATAGTGTTTGTACTAATTTACAGTCCCACCAACAATGCATAAGTGTACATTTTCCTCCATATCCTCAGTAACATTTATTATTGTATTCTTGATAATTGCTATTTTGACTGGAGTGAGATACATTCTCAATGTAGTTTTGATTTGTATTACCATGATTGCTAGAGATGTTGAAGATTTTTTTCCATATTTGTTGGTCATTTGTGTTTCTGATTTTGAGAAATGCCTGTCTAGTTCTTTTGCCCATTTATTGATTGGGCTATTTGGGTTTTTGGTGTTAAGCTTTTTGAGTTTTTTACATATTCTGGATATTAATCCTCTGTCAGAATAGTAGCTGACAAAGATTTTCTCCCATTCTGTAGTCTCCCTCTTTACACTCTTAATCACTTCCTTTATTGTGCAGAAGCATTTTAATATGATTCTGTCCCGCTTATTGATTCTTGGTTGTATTTCTTGAGTTTTAGGTGTCTTGTTAAGGAAGTTGGTGACTGGGCCAATATGTTGGAGTATTTAGCTTATGTTTTATTCTAGCAGTTGCAAAGTTTCTGGTCTAATTTCTAAGTCTTTGATCCACTTTGATCTGATTTTTATGCAGGGTAAGAGATAAGGATCTAGTGTCATTCTTCCACATATGAATTTTCAGGAGAATAAGAAAAAATTTGTATAAATAGGTAGAAGAGTTACAGTGAGATGTTCAGGAGAGGTGAATGCTATAGCTTAAGCTGATGTATTATGGTCAACTTATTACCCAGAGAGCTTTCAGTTTCTATTCCCAATCTGTACCCTGTACATTTTCAAACTGACACTTTTTTGTGTGTGTTGTGTGGTTGTGTTCAAATGGCATTTCTTGTCAGCTCACCTCCTACCTCTGCCTCTATTTTCTTACAAATTCCCATTTAGCCCTTTAGTTTACAAAACTGTTAGGTGTTCCCAAGCATAGAGTACCTGGCTGGCTTCCTTTTGAGGAGAGCCAGATCCTATGAACTATGAATTGTGAGTGTAACTTGAATGTTTACAGTGGCTCCAACCCTTGATGTCTTTGCCTCAGTGCATTAAGTCACTTACAGAAGAGACTTAGTCCACATTCTGTCTTACCTCCTATTTATTGCTATTCAGAATTACTTTTGTTGGTTTGATTCTTTCCTTACCTGTGGCTTTGATTATATTGTTCCCATGTGAAATTTGTCGATGCTTCATATTGAAATCTTACTGAATCTTCAAGGGAAATCTTACTTGCACCTCAGAGAAAAAAAAATTTCTTACCTCCTATTAATTTATCTTTGCTCAAATCTTTATCATGTATATCTCTAATTTATATACACAGTAATGCATTTCACTCAGGCCCTGGAACTCAAATTTATCAAAATGTACTTAAGAACATTCCAGGCATGTGTGGTGATATGTTTTGCCTTTAAATTACAAGATTGTTCTACATTTAAGTCCCCCTTTTTCCTACTGATTTGTTGTTGACTGCAATTATGGTTGAAGGGATGGTGAAAAGGTGGCTCTGTTTTAAACATTCATTGTCCTAATTTTTCAGAAGAATACTGCCCTGTTTCCTCCCCATAGGTTTTATTTCTTTTTTATTCATTTGGGTATTTATTATGCACTCCCAGTTACTAATCTCATGCACACATAGATTTATGAGGTCTTTCTCTAGTAAAGAGAACTCAACTCACATTTAAGAGGCACCAATTTTGAGCCTGTTTTATATTCAGACAATGTGTGAACCAGTCTGAGAAAACATATAATTCATCTAAGTTACATGTCTTTCATGAATACAGATCTTACCATGGACATGAATTCATTTAAAAATTTATACTTTTGTTTATTCATTGAATTGATTCAATTATTCAATTCAATTATTCATTGAATTGATCAAAAGATACTATTGATGATGATCTTTGAAAATTTTCTCATTAATAAATAAAATTAAATGGTTTTATTTCTTAAATTGTTATCAAATATAGGACTTTTGTTTTGGTGTATTTACTTGTCTGTTTCTTCTAGATCTCATTCTGGTTCTCTTAGTTGCAACCCTCAACTAGGATAACATAACCTGCTAATGAACAATCTCAACTGTCCTTTCTGTTTACAAACTAGTGTTCCTCTATCTCAATGAACACTGCATTGTGTGACTGAGCAATATGCTGTGACTATCCCCTATCATGGACTGATTGAACTTTTCTCAAAAAGAGTTCATCATAATGTTCTTTATCAGAATGGTTCATCCTAAAGGATTTCTCAATGAATATTTTATCTAAAATTCCTGTAGGTGTTCTTATTCCTTGTGAACTGCTTTGATATACTTTAATCAGGACTGTATAAGTAAGTTGCAGGTGAGCTATGTGCATATGACCTTCTGTTTGGTTAATACTTAGCAATACCAATTTTGTTTTTCACATTTGATGGGTTTTCTGATGAGTTCTTTCAACAGATGAATACACAAGGCAGTGGTGGAAAGTATGCAGTTATGGTCAAAAGATGAATATCCCAACGTCTGAATCTTCCAGTTAGTGACTACATATCACACTTTTAACAACCTTTCCTCACACAGAAGGCTTGATATATTTTTTTCCATGGATAAAATGGCAGATTAAACTTTTTATAAAACCAAGGGAGGGCTTGCTTTTTCTTTTGTTAATCTTAGTAGGGCCAACACCAAACTCACTTTCTAGCTTACATAATAAGAAATTGCTACTTTTGGTCCTAAATTGAATCATGAGTTTTCTAAGAGTTGTGATTCTTTGTTCAACTTTACAGGTCATGTGTTTAGTAGAATTTCCTTAAAGAATCTCATGAAAGATTTGGCAGCATTATTTCTGAGGATTTTTAATGATATTTCATCCCTTTCTGTGTATTTATTTGTATATTTTTGTGGAAATATATTCTGGAAAGGTTGAGTCAAGGAAAGCTAATCAAATGCTATTTTAATCATATTCTGATCTCTGCTCCTTTGAAGGTTCTTTCAAGATCACTTTGGTAAAAACATGACATATGCTGAGTAGACTATTAATGAAGGTCTCTTTGCACCTCTGTATAAAGTTGCAGCAAATCATTTCAACCCCTTTTCTGAAGGTCAAGCTTCATGCTGAGGAAATGATTGATTTCCATTGCTTCATCAGGGATGTTTGAAGCCTGGAATAAGGAATTGCTCAAGTGTTTTGGAGTCAGCCTCATATTTATTCCCATAACTTTCTTTTATGCCACATCATCACTCAGTGATGCCAGCTATGCTTTGAAGTATTTCTCTGATAATTCCTGAGAGCAAGTGTCTAGTAGGTAGGGGATTTGAATTGACTTAAAGCCCAACCCCAAAGCTATGTGGATGTCTCAATGCTTTAATCTATTGCCATTGATGAGAAAGCTTAAGCTATTAAGCATGGTCTCATTCTACAGTTTCTGTATGTTCAATCAAGAGTGCATTGATCATTTTATTCATAAGTTATTTCATTTTGTTAAAATAAAAAGCAATTCTTTTGTGAAAAAAATGAGGATTATTTACTAATTCTATTATGTGGTTGAACACATGTAACTTTTAGTAGCTCTTGAATGCATTGACCATATGTTGATTCATTATATGAAGGAATGAAATCTTGCTTGAAGGAAATAATATCTCAAATATAAGATGAACAGAATGACAATAAATTAATGAGTGTTGTACGGATTTGGCAAAACTTTTGATGCAAATTTTCTGTTAAATCATTGAATCCACTTATTTGAGCATATTTTAATTATATCCCCAAGTACAGAAACAATAATATTTTTAAAAAATTTAACTCAGAGAACAAGAGAATAATCTCCCTCCCCATAATAATATTTAGGATTCTAGAAAACAATGCAATTTTTCTTGAAATTCACTGAAGCTCTGATTCCAAAATGATTAACTAGAGTCTTGCTGCTTTAGAACCATTCTCCTCCTTCCCTTCTCAATGGAAATGCAATCAGCAAGAAGTTTTATCCTAGAATAATTTCGTCAGTGCTGAAGATTTGTTCGGGAAAATAATACATATTCTTAATTATCTTCACAAATATTCGGAATTCTTTCATGTAGCAACAAAATATGTTGAAATCATGGCACTTTGTAACAATTTCAAGTGATCACTTCTGGCTTAGAAATTTTGAAACACTAACGTCTCCTAAAGTCTTAATGAGTGTAATACCTCTACCTTTCTAGTCGCAGATAATATGCACACTAAGGGGCATTTTTCAGTCTATGACCGTTTCCAATATTTCTTACCTTTGCCATTTTCTTACTGTTTACATCATTAAGGTCTATATATCTTGCAGTTTTGCATGATTTATATTGTTAAAGTCTTTGTTGCATAACTTATAATTTTATTGTTCCCAAAGAACATTCTGAAAGCATTATTCCCTTCATTGTAGTCTAGTCAGAAATTCTCTTTCATGTATATATTATGTATATATGATATAATTTCTCCCTATATAAAATATGTAAAATACATAATCATACATTTCCCCTAAATAAGGTCTCTGTTTGTATCACTCATGTACTTGCTCACATGCCCGAGACTTCATCACTTACTGATATATTATTGGGAAATGAATAACATTAATTATAATACTTGATTTAATGAATGGTGTATCCGGTAATAAATAAACTTCTTAAAATTGCAGATTAATAGAAATACAGATATTCACAGTGAAAGATGGAAAGGATTTATATGAACATCTCCAGCTGGAGGGAATATAGATGACTTTAACTTCCTTAATTTTGTTTATACATATTTTCTAAGTTTTTGCCATAGACGTGCAGTTTTCATAATAAGGTAGAACTCTGAAGCTCCTGATGCTTGTTTGCAGTTCTGCTTGTTCTGGTCACTGAAATAAAAAAATTGCCCAGAAAAATCCAGAAATTCAGAATTTCGGAGGATTATTTAAAGAAAGGCCACAGAGACTGTGTGGAGGATGAACTGACAATACTTTAAAAAAATCAAATACACTTCACATATTATGGCTCCATGAACTGCACTAGGCATGAAAGACATACGAAAGATTTCAGTATCTCCAGCTCTTCTTCACAAACATTTGGTGACAATGCATCACCTGTAAATCGCAAATTAAGTACTTCTTATTCATTCTGGAGCTTGTATTGTTGGTATATGCCTTATCGCTAAGTTTCTTTATTAACGTTTTTGCTTATGACTTAAGCAACGAAAAGGGTTCTTGGATTCTACTAAAATAAACTACTAAAGTACCATATAATAAGTTAGTTTCTAGAGAAAGGCTCACTTCCCTGTAAGTCACTCCTCATATTCAGTCTTCTTGCAGTAAAGGCTGAGTGAAGCTGTAGTTCCTTTTTCATACATGTTGATATTATTTGACATTATTTCTTTGAATCTGAACATCATATGTAGCATTGTGATATTTTCTGTCTTTTTGACAGCAGCAGATTGTTTATGTACTCTGTGCTCAATATAGTGTGAGATACCTAAACACCACATTATCATGGCACAAGAAAAGAAAAAAAATTTCTGTGGAGTAGTGTTTTCAACTTTCCCTTTTTTTGAACATCTTTTCCAGCTAAAAGATTTTAATTTGCCTATATAAATCTTTTTTATCTATTTTTTGATTCTTATATAGATAGGAATTTAAAGCATTTAAGAAAAGCTTTGAAATAGACTATTGGCAAAGATCATTGCTTTGAAATGTTTTCTAAGAAAAAAGAACACTCCTAAAATTTTCACACTTATTTTCTAATGTACCTTATTATTATTATTATTATTATTATTATTATTTGTTTTAGTCTGCTTTTGTATCACCATGAGCAAAATACCTGATAAGAGCAACTTAAAGAAGGCAAAGTTTATCTGGGGCTGTGGTTTCAGAGGTCTCAGTCCATAGATGATTGACTCCATGACTCTGGACCCAGAGTGAGGCAAAACATCAAGGGGGAAGGGCCTGTCATGGGAAAAAGCTGCTCAGCTCAAGGTGGGGGTCAAGAAACAGAGAAAGAAGAAAAAGAAGAATAAGGGGCCCCAGGAAGACGCACCCTTCCAGGGCACACTCCAGTGACCCCCCTCCTCCAGCCACACCCCACTTGCCTGATTAGGGTTACAACTCTCTTAATTCAATCATTTCACCTCTGAATATTCTTGCATTAACAGGGAACTTTGGGGGGACACCTCACATCCAAACTACAACATTATGGTTTTTGACCAATCAGGCTATAATGTAAAAGGTTTTCCCTCGTAGAATTGTGTATTTAAATTGTATGATTTTGTGAAATTTAATATTACTTTTCTAGAGGGTACATGTAACTAGCTGTGACTTAAGGAATATAAAATTGGGCCCAGGGAACCTGGTTATGTTTGCCTGTAATTTTAATTTTTAATTTTTAATCTCACTGACTGACCTGGAACTTAGTGCTGTGTGACCAATGTAGCATGAAGAAGGTACAGGTGGTTGCCAGGTGATGATGTTGAGGTTACTCTTGAAGGCAGATATGGATTTTGTGGTCACAAAACTGCAACACAGGTGGATGATTTTCTGTGGTGTGCCTTACAGATTGCACATCTGTACATTCACTTGGTCACCTAGTGAGTTGAAATTGATTATTATGTGAGAAAGGCTCTTATGGGAATGGAGAGGGTGACGTGGGTCATGCGTTCTTGAAAGAAGCCAACTTTTAAGCTTTCGGATTGAGAGGTTCATTGCCACCTGCTGTGATACCAAGGTGCATCAGGGATTAATACAATCTCCTAACATTCTAAAAGCCAGATTGATTTTTATCTTTTAAATGTCTCCTGGGGTTTCCAAGGTATGAGGAGAGAACTGAAGGGCAACAACAATATATTTTCATGAGAGAAGGTGAATGTGACTGATTGCTAGCAAGCCACAGGCAGAGGAACAAAGGTGAAAGTGAAAGTGACTCAGAGGTACATCCCATTTCATAAGTGTGTCTGCAGAGCAACAATGACTCATTTAGTTGGTTCCACAGTCTTCCTCACATTTACTCTGTTTAGCCGTTTTAATGTTAAGGAAAATGTATCCATAAATAAATCCACTCATATCCTTAATTTGCAACAAGAAGAACTCATAGTTGGGAGAGGATTAATGTACACACTAATGTGTGAATAACTGGAGGAGTTTCAAGTTTACCATGAACTTACTAAATGACATTTATACAGCCCACTTAAACTCCCTAGGTCATTCTTATCTCTAAAATGTACTGGAAAATTTAATAAGTTCCCATATCTGAAACCAGTCAGTCTTCCTCAAGTGGTTATGAGTGTGGTTCTCTCTATATGTGCATGCCCACTTTATTTTACAATGTTGAGAAATTACTCACTAGAGTCTAGGAAAATATTAGAAAACTCCTCATTCTAAAATGGAAATATTGTTTAGATACAGTGATGTACTAACTAAATAATGCATGCATGTATATTAATATGTGTTGTGAATTGATCAACCCATAAAAGTATTTCATTTTCAAGGACAACTGCCCCAAACTTAATACCTATATATACCTACATGTTTACATGACGAACAAGATTTTATGACAAGTGACATGTAAAGCTTGGAATTTAGGAACATCACTTCATTCTTATTATATAGGAAGAACATCTTCTACAGTTTGTTGTAAATAATTGTATCTTTTTGTATATATCACTTGCTACCCAATTCCTTGACTATTGCTCATTCAAAGTAATACCATTCCAAAATTATAATTTTACATCCCACTCCCTTACTAACATATCCTATGCAGCTATTGTATCTATTCTATTAAACCTACTACCTTATCTCCTTTAGGATATCATTTAGTTCTATGCTTTCTTTTACAGTAAAGCTTATTTGAAGAGTTGAATATAGACACTTTTTCATTTCATTCTTTATTCAATCTAATTTAACAGCAGTCATTAAAATTGGAAAAGTAATAGAACCTTGCTTCTGGGGTTGTTGTGAATATTAAATGAGTGAATGTCCTACATAAGAGACTTAAAGGAGAGTTTGGCATATAGTAAGGCCTTATTAAATGCTAGCTATCAACATAATTATTGTTATAATCAATATCATTATTTCATTCATCATAATTGTTTTGTCAGTAAAGGTCACCATGCTGGAACATGTACTCATCTTCTGTTAGTCTTTTAGTAGAATATCAGAGACTAACTTTTACTTCTTGAAATTCTTTAATTTCTTGCTTTTGTATAATATCACACTCTCCTAATTTTTCTCCTCCCTCATGAATAACTCCTTTATTTCTACATCATTAATAGTACCTTCTCAGTCTCCTAGGCTGGCTTTTCCATCTTTGCTTGTCCTTTAAGTATATAAAATGTGTTAGTTGGTTTTTCATCACTGTGACCAATACATATGAGAAGAATGACTTAGAGGAAGAAAAGCTTATTTTGGGTTCATGATTTCAAAGGTTCAGTCCAGGTCAGCTAACTGCCTTGCTGTCAGTCTAAGGTAAGGCAGAGCCTCATGGCAGAAAGATTAGGCAGAGGAAAACATCATCTGTTCATGGCAGCCGGGAAGCAGAGAGGGAGGTGCAGGGAGAGGGAGGGGGAGAGTTTGAGGGGCCAGAGACAAGATATAGTCCCCAAGGGCATGCTCCCAGTGACCTACTTCCTCCAGTCACACCCCAACTTCTTACAATTACCAACAAGTATCCATTCACTTTACTAATCCATCAAATGGATTAATTCACTAATGAGGTTACAGTTCTCATAATCTAATCATGTCATCTCTGAACATTCATACATTTCCCAACATATGAGCTTTCCAGAGGAAACCTCATATCCAAACCAGAGTCATGCATTTCTAGGGTTATATTTATCGACCTCTTCACCGCTAACTATGTAACTGTATTTTCTTCCTAGAGGTCTCTTTCTGTTCCATGACTTTCAATGTGTTTCTTGTCTATTGCAATACTACCATTCAATGCTGACACCAACCATGTGGGGTTAGTGAAAACTCCACAAGTTACAGTGCATGGTGTCCATCAGACCACTTTCAATTTAGATGCTAGTTATGAGTCCACGGTTTCTGACATCACCTGCCTTTCTTAGAAACTGGCTGCTAGTCTAAAAGAATTCCTCAATGCCCTTAGGTTTGGGGATTTACTCAAATGATTTACATAATTCAAACTTATGATTATAATTGTATTATAAAGTGTACAAATCAAGACCAGCTAAATGAAGAGACTCATGGTGAGAGGTCATGGAAAGTCCCAAATTCAGAGCTCACCTCTTGCAGTGAGATCAAGTGCATAAAACCCTGGCACACTGTTGTGTTCACTTGATATCATGAAGTTCTGTCAATCTTCAGTGTTCAGAGTCTTTACTGGGCTTCCTTACATGGGTGTGATTGACTGAATCACCGTGCATATGGTTCAATTCTATCTTCAAACCCCTTCTTTCTCCAAAGTTTAGTCCAACTCAAAGACTCAACTCTTATCACACAGTTGATCTTTCTGGTGACTAATACCCACCTAAGTCATCTCATCTCTTAGCACAAATTCAGATCTAGTTCAAGGGACTTATGAATGACAAAACCACTCCTACTACTCAATTTCAATGATTTAGAGTCTCCCTCCAAGGAATGGGGACAAAAGCCAATCTCTCTCATTTCAGTAATGGAATCATCAGGTATCCTGTTGCTAAAAAGCAAAATTTGGAAATTGGACTTCATTCATTTCATTTTCTTACTACTTCTATCATCCCTGTTGACTCTTTATGGAAAACATAGCTCTAGTATTTGGAACAGGTCCTGGACATTGTAGGCATTCATTTACAAGATTACCATATTTTATTTCAGTTTGAGCTCCAGACGGCACATTTCCAGGCAGCTAGTATAAACTCAATGCTTTTATTCCAGTAATTCCTCAAATGTTCTTTTTATATTAGCATATGTTGTTTATTAATTCACTAAATATTGTATTATTACCATAAAATATGATTAAACAGACCAAAATCTAAAATCTTATGAGGATGCCGAATACTTTATGATTGATTCCATAAAACATTAAAAAATAAATATTTGTTTACTAAATCTTTAGTAGTCAATTAGATGATATTAAAGATGATACAAGTCCAGAAATATGTATAACTCTAAATTGCATCCCATAGACTCACTTATTGAGCACATTCTATAAGCCAAAATTTTACTAGGTACTGAAATACAATGGTGGATAATGCTTAATCCTAAATTACAAGCATTTACTTTCAATTAAAGAAGAAATCAATGTAAGTAGACAATCAGGACAAAATGTCATGAAAGCAGGGCTCTTTGGATTCACATAGGAAAGGCACCAACCAACGAGATTTCTTGGTTGAAGTGAGAAGCTGGGGAGAGAAATTTGATAGAAACAAAATTTAAAAATGTTAGAAATTAGAAAAGTACTTTGAAAGGGAGACTACTCATAGTTTCCCACAGAATATGAAATTGAGAATGATGAAGGATGAAGTTGGAGAGGAAAATGCCTTAATGACAAGAGTCATACAAGTCATGCTAAGGAATTCAGAATGCTGGGAGCCATCTATGAACCATGTGTGTGAACTGAGTGATGTTTGAGCCATAGGCAGGGGAGTCACTCTCTTGGAAACTCCCAGGTGGAAACCCTCTGGTATGAGACTGCCCACTTCATGCTGGCACCCTGACCAGCTCACTGCTCAAGTTCAAGCACAGCCTCTCTCCAGTAGATGGGTGTCGCATGCCAAATGCCAATCAACCTGTTACTGCAAGACCCCTGCCACACAGAGAAACCAGCACCCAGACAAAACTCCTCCCACTGAAACCTTATCCCTGCCTTTGATGTACTCCCCCTTAAATAAAGAATTGGGGCCTTTTTCAGTTATTCAGTTCCAGTTCCCTTCAGGACTGGAAGACCTATCAGAGGCTCCGCTTTTTAAATCTAATCTTTGGCATTGTCTTTAATCTTTTACTGACTATTTCAGACCTTTTATTTTCTCAGGGTGCCCATACCTTCTGAGCAGGAATCTGCTCTGTCGGGGTGCTGACTACCCCTTCACATCAGAACTTAGCATGAAGAAATGCTAAGCATGACTCTTCAAGACAGGAAGACACTGAATGGTGGGATCAAGGAGTTATCATCAAGTTATTGCATTATAAAGGGTTCTCTGATAGCAGTGTGGGGATCTCACTGAAGGACACAGGGTGAAAGGGAAAGAAGTTAGGAGACTCTTGCAGTGATTCAAAGACAGTTCATGGCTGCCTGAAATAAGGTAGTAGTAGTAGAGGTAGAGATAGGAGAATGTTTATCAGAACATCAAACAGAAATGTCAACTACTTGTGGTAAGTATTCTTAGGAATGATATTGGCAAAAAAAAAAAAAAAAAAAAAAAAAAAAAAAAAAAGCCAGGGAATGCAGGAGAGTAAAAAATGTTCAAGCTATTTTTAATAAGCTTTATTGGTTTCCAGCTGAGGGAAGAGGGAAGTTGCTCTCCATTCTTAGGTGACAATAATGACAAATTGAAGGGGAAGAGAAAATTGTACTTTTATGATTGTGACTTCTGAGGGTAATGCCTGCTAAGCAGTTAATATTACAGACACCAGAGCAGGGTGAGTGCAGATTGCTACTGGCATATGCTAGACATTAGCTCATTAAAATATTCAGGCTAGCAGATGTACATGTTTCAGTGTGCTAGGGAAATATTAATTTTTAAGAATTAAGAACTCCTGGGGCTTTAGGAATGTCTGAGTGCTTAATTCTCAAAGTTCCCTGCTGGACAAATTGGAGACATTTCATTGGCTTTCTGTTCATGCGCTTTTGATAGAGCTGAGGTGTGTTCAAATTGTACTGCTAACTCAGACTGGTAGAGAAGAGGATGAAGAGCAAAACGTGATGGAAAAATCACTTTAATTGTGCTTTAGGCTAAACACTGAGATGAAGATACACTAATGCAAAGTCTAAAGATAGAAGATATTTCACCTGAAATATTTAAATAGTTTTTATAAATGAAAATATAAATGTGATATCTCAAGCTGCAATCTGATTCTGTGTTCAAAATGGATGACAAACCTTAATTCTAACCTACACATGTAAGATTTTTGTTTAATCACCTTCTTTTTAAGAAAATGAAACTCAAAGACACCAGGCAAGTTGCTTAAATTTCTTCTCAAAACAAAGCCATGGAATTTGATATGAAGAAAAGGATTAATTTCATTTTACTACCTTTGCTTAAATTTAAAATGCAAAAGCTCACTCCCTTTTTTGAGGGAGATGAATATGAAAGAAAGAGTGAGAAAGAGAGGAGGAAGGAAGGAAGGAAGAACAGAAGAACTGGAAAAGAAAATAAAGAAAAACAAACAAAGGGAAAAAAGGCAAAGGAAAGATTTCTTTTTGCACTGGATAAAAGTAAAGAGTAATTAACTTTTGTTTAGAAGAGACAATTTTATATTTTAGCATTTTTTCAATTATCATAAGTAATCGTGTTTATAAAAATAGCAAATATGCAAAGGGATTGAGTTCAAATGAATACTGAATACCAGGATATAAGTTCCTTATTTGCAATGTGTGTGTGTGTGTGTGTGTGTGTGTGTATTTGCCTCTTAAGACAAGGTAAATATTCTGTCATTTCTAAGATACGTATGTGTGTTTGTGTGTGTGTGTGTGCATGTGTGCACTCACATGTCTGAAAAGAGTTTTCTCTTCAATCAATAGAGAGCAATTTTGAGGCATCCATCCCTGAAATCAAATATCAGATGAAGCTGTTTGTCAGAAACAACCACAGTCCAAAAAAATGCCCTTGATGGAATTATATACAACAGTACTACAATTGAGAACTCATGTATCTGGTAAACAAGACATTTGCATAATAACCTAAAGAAAATCTACTAGGATGGACTTTCTCACATTCTCAAAGAGTCCCATAGTCAATAGCACTGTAATAAAAACTGTACTGATTGTCAGGATTGCAGGAAATATCATTCAATTTAAATATATTGAGGAAATATATTTCAACCATTTAGACTGAAGAGCCTTCATTCTCATCTGCAAACATGAGCAGATGATCAAGAACCACCAAATATTTGAGGAAAACAAAAACAATAAACAGAGCTAACCCTGAGGGTAAACAGAAGGAAACTTTGAAATAAGCGAAATTGATATCTATGGAGAAAAACTAGATAGAAAAAGAGAAACAGATTGCTAGGAGAAAATAAGCAATTAGTTCTGTTTTTGATAATAAATACATATGTATAGAGAGAAACCTCACCTTAACAGATGAGATGACTAATTGAATGAAAATACTAAAAATTAAATTAGTGGACTTGACCACTGAACAAAAGGTATTCTTTCTGGACACAGTTATAAAGACACAAAGGAGAAAAAAATTGATAAGGAAAAATTTTCAGGAGTTCTAATAGCCATTTATATGAAAGCCAGAAAGAGAACAAGAAAAAAGTGGAAGTAGGGGATAGAAGTATATATTAAAATAAGCCAGATAATAAAATTTCTCAGAACTGCAGTTTTTAAATGCAGCAATGTCCTGTGAATGTAAAATGAAGTGACAATATGGAATAGCAATTTTAAAATATATTTCAAAGATATTCTGGTGAAGTTTATTCTTTTACTATTTTAATATCAATATTGATAAAAATAAAATTCTTTAAAAAATCAAATAATGTAGATATCTCCATTTATAATTTGCTCTGTCCAAATCCTGCTAACCTCTTCATAAATGGTTATGTTTAACAGTTTGGTGTATTTTCTTCATGAATTTTTCCTGTATCTGAGATACATGTGTGTGCACACACACATAGGTACATATAGGTATTGCACTGTACACTTTATTTTAAAAATTTGAACGTATTAACAATTTCCAAAGATTTGAAATTTATAGAAGTAAGTTCAAATGAATAATGCAAATAAGAACTGATGTTTAGCCTCCCTGTAAGCAGGGAAATGCAAATTAAGAAAATAATTTGACAAAAAAACCAAAAAGATTTCCAATACCCTATGCTGGCAAGAGTGAGAAGATCATGAGTATTTGAACACAGTTAGTTGTAAAGGAAACAGTTACAGTTAGAGAGGGATTTGGTGGTACGTACCACAAGATGCACATACTCTGATTCAGAAATACAATTCCTAAAGATAGATCTATACGTGTGTATGTTCACAAGGTTATTTATGCCAGCATTCTTGGAAAGTCAAAAAGTTACATTGAAACAACATAAATGCCCCCAAAGAGTGCGATGTTTAAATAAAATATTGACACATGCAATGGCATTATATGTACCAGTCAAAATATATAAACTAGATAGTGACCTTCAGTGACCTGAAGACACATTAAGTGACTAAAGCAGGTTGCCAAGTAATGTGAGTCTGTACAGGTAGATGAATAGAAACAGCAAAAACCAGGTGCGCACCACCAGGTGGTAGTGTTCCTTCACAGTGAGTGAAGTGGAGAGTTCAAGTCCTAAAGAACGTATTTGTTAACAATGACCAGTAGATTAGTCATAAGTCCTTTGGAAAACATAAGTTCCAGTTATTTCCTTCTATTTACTAGAAAAGTCTCTTACCAGAGATAAAATAATGCCAAAGGAATGAGAAGAGGAAGAATTGTACCTTTATTAAAAATTCAGTAAGTCAGGTGCTTCGGTCTATATGTCTGCCTCCCTACCTGCCTGCCTTCCACCTCTCCTTTCTATCAACCCCTAAATTATTCTTTCAGTTATGAAACTAGATTAGTTTGAGTATTTATTTTACTCAGTACACAGATAAGTGTTTCCTACAGGATAATTACATTTATGTTATTGCTAGGGAATAGAAAACAAATTAGAAAATGGGAAGGTGTCTTACCACACAAATGTCATTTCCTTTTCCCTTAAATATGCACTTCAAATTTATAACTATGTATCTTTCCTCATGTTTGGTATATGTAAAATTTTCTTCCCTTATGTTAGCTCATCAAAATCTTTGTCTCTCTTCAAAGACATGCTCAAACATCACTGCCCCAAGGTCTTCTTTAATTTCTTCAGTCATATTTAAAATCTTTCTACTCATTGTTCCCATGGTATACTTACATGCCATTTAGATACTCATCAAATTCAACCTTAATGTAATTGTTAAAACATATTGAACATTTGTTATGTTCCATTCTCTGTGTTAAGCACTTCTTATGCATCATCTCTTCATTCTCACAGGAGTCTCAGGAAATATGGGTTTAGGTCTTAAGTTGCTCCATATTTTCCCAAGGAATTCTTTTCTTGTTTGTTTGTTTACTCATCTAGGAAAACATACATGTTCTCTCCATCTAGGTAACATCTAGTCCTGATGACATTCTTGAAGTGTTTGTAAATATTCTCCATGAGTTGATTGTAGATCTTTTCAATGTCCACCTAGAGACTGATACGTGTTTCTCTGTGATTACAAGAGGAAAGGTTAACAACCTAAAATATGTACACTCTCAGCTCCTAGATGTGCCAGCCCAGGGACTTCATTGCTGTACCATTATTCCTCTGTCCATGAAGCTCTGTCCTCAGTATCCCATTTCATGTTTTGGTGTCTGTTTTTTCTGGAGCTGTGCCTAATCTCTGGAGTGGTCCTGATGCCCATCTTGTCATGAAGGAACCCCTTCATTTCAAGAACAAGATCCCTCGTGTTGGATTTTTTTTTTTTTTCTTTTTTGGTAAGCAACATATTGTCTGTCCATGTCTTCTAATGAACATTGAGGTTGTTTCCATCTTTTGTCTTTTATGAATACTGCTGCTATTAATATTTGTATATATGTCTCTGTGTGAGTTTATGTTTTAATTTTTCTTAGGTTTGCACCTATAAGTGAAATGTCTTGGTCATATTGTACCATATACTTAGTCATTTGAGAAACTTCTAGAATGTTTTCCAAAGTGACTGTATCATTCTGCATCCCCCAACAGCAGTAGACAAGGGTCTTGATTTCTTTATATTCTTGCCAACATGTGTTAATAGACCTTGATTCTAGCCATTCCAGCAGGTGTGAAGTGGTATCCTTTTGTGATTGTGATTTGTATTTGATTAGTGATGTTAATCTTCTTTTCATGTACCTGTTGGACATTTATGTACATTATTTGGAGAAATGTCTACTTCATATTCTTTGTCTCCATGTTTAAAATAAATGGAAATGGTATGAGTGACATCCTTGTGTTGTTCCTGATCTTATGGAGAAAGCACATAAACTTTCACTGTTGAGTATGATGTTAGCTGTGGATTTTTCATAGATGCCCTTTATCAGTTTGAGGAATTTTACCTCTGTACATAGTTGCATGATTATTTTTATGATAAAAAGGAGTTGAATTTTTGTTAACTTTTTTTCACTACTTGATTTTCATGTTTTTTTTTAAATTTTTTTATTTATCTTTTAATTTTTTACAAACTGCATTTTGATTCATTGTACACAAATGGGGTACATCCTTTCGTCTCTATGGTTGTACACGATGTAGATTCATACCATTCGTGTAATCATACATGCACATAGGGTAATGATATCTGTCTCATTCCACCATTTTTCATACGCCCTCCCTCTCATTTCCTTCTACATAATCTAAAGTTTCCCCATTCTTCTCTCACTCCTAACCCCCCCCACCCCCATTATATATCATTCTCCACTTATCAGGGAAAATATTTGGCCTTTGGTTTTTTGGGATTGTCTTTAGATTTGGATGGTCATTGTATTTTATTCATTAAGTTACAATATCTGGCATATAGTACTAATACTGTAATAAGAATAGCTACATTTTATTGAGCGTAGAATTTTTGCCAAGAGCTCTATTCATTATTATTACAGATATTTTACCACATCACTCTCATAAAACTTATATGAATTAGGTACTATTATTTCCTCGGTAATGAAAATAGAAAGTAAAACCAGAAAACAAAAACCAATGCACAAGCCAAAAATGCCCCAAATTCTCAAACTTAGAAAGGCTAATAACTTAATAACTTTTCTTAAGTCACTAAACTAGTTGTGAGCCAACTGGTTAAATGGTTTGTCCTCAATTCCTACACTTTTAATTTCTGCATGAGATTAAGATAGATCTTGGATATGAAACAGATATTAATAATTATTTAGCATTTACTTAATCAGAAAAATAAATTTTATATTAAAAAAATCAATCTTTATAATCTTATTTAAAAAATTCTTGGCTTTTTCTTCTATTACTTTTTCCTTCAGTTTTCTAAGAGTCATCCTCATTTTGAAATGGCTTTTAATGACATGG
This sequence comes from Sciurus carolinensis, assembly GCF_902686445.1. NCBI lineage: Eukaryota > Metazoa > Chordata > Mammalia > Rodentia > Sciuridae > Sciurus > Sciurus carolinensis. Next base: position 28,857,552 of record NC_062226.1, read on the forward strand.
GGGTGGGTTCTTTTGTCTACTGACAATGATATTTTGGGGAGCGATACAAACTCTAGCTATTCTTTCAGTATGGGTGACAATGTAATTATATAATGCAGATTTGGTGATTTAAGGGGTTTAGAAGGGTAGAACTAGGATACTTATGTAGAAGAGTGTCTCATTTAAGAGCTGAAGTATTTAATCACCCAGAATTTTCTCTAAATAAGAATGTCTTTTTTTTTTTTTTTTTTTTTGGTTAATTGATGGATCGATTTAAATGTCTTTGGGTTAGAGTATAAAAATCACTGGTTCATTTGTTCAGCAATTAAAGTCCAGGGATACTTGTTTTCAAACCCTGGCTCTGTTATTTAAAATGATATGAGCTATTCTGATTCAAGCATACCAATTATAAAAAGACAATCATAATCATAGAAATTTTAGTAAGCACTGAGCATATGATGATATCAGAAAATTATTTTTAATTTGCTAGTTGTGAAAAAATGCATTGGTTTTTATAAGAAAATTGCCATAGTTTTAAGAATTCACACCAAATTATGTAGGGGTTATGAAATAACATGTTTTTAAAATAACATAAGATACAGAGATACTGAAGCCAGTGAAATGATATGTTAACAAATGTAGAATCTGGGTGATAGTTAAATAGAAATCAATTCCCTCTACTTTTGCATGTATTTATAGATATTCATAAGGATAACAAAAATTTGACCATAGAGCTTTGTTCTCATTTATAGAATGAATAAAGTAATCATTTCTATGGTAAAGATTGAAACAGAATATATTCATATTAATACTTTCTAATTTTTATAAACTTCATAAATAACTTCTTAATTATTTCAGTTGTTTAAAAATATTGGAAGGTATTTGTATTCTAGAAATATAGTGAGTTTTTATTTTTAGTTATTTATTTATTTGTTTATTTTTGGTACTGGGGATTAAACTCAGGGGCACTCAACCACTGAGCCACATCCCCAGCCCTATGTATTTTATTTAGAGACAGGGTCGCACTGAGTTTCTTAGCACCTTGATTTTGCTGAGGCTGACTTTGAATTCTCAATCCTCCTGCCTCTGTCTCCCAAGCCACTGGGATTATGGGTGTGTACCACATTGGCTGGCTGGTGGTTGCTTTAAAGGATGTAAAATTATGGATGGCAGGTCCTTGACCTTGAAGGAATCACTGTCTATTCCTTTTTCAAGTTTACTGCTCCTACATAGAATATTTAATACCTTAGATAAGTATTAATGCACATTTTATTAACCTTAGTCAAGATGGTAGTAACTTAAGTAAAAAAATATAGAAATCAGAGTCATGTGGTTTGGATAAGAACTGGAGACTCAGAGAAAAGAATAAAGACATAATATTTTTTGAAACAGACATATCACCTCTTGTTCTATATTGTGATTATTTTCCCAGATATGAAGTATTTAAAACTATCACTGGATGCTAAGATTTCTGAAGTATATAGATTAGATACACTGATAATATTTAATTAAAGGATGAATTCAAAGTTTTGATCCTCCGTGATTAGTTTGAAGCTCTTGGCAGCTGCATTTCTACACATACTTTCACAATTCAAAAAGTACTGCATGAGGGTGTTCATGCATCTTGTGGATCTTCCTAATGTGATCTTATATCATTGTGCTGAATACAGGATTTAGCCTCTGTGATGACCACCTCTAGATCTGAGCATTAACAGAGTGGTCTCTTCTGATTTATTTGATCTGGCTTTGGCCCTAAAAGTCATCTTTTAGGACACTCTGGTCTTTAAATTTGTATAATGTGATGTGAGCCATCCTATTTCATCCAAGTACCTGGTCAGCTTGCCTCAAGCTTCTTTATGTTTCAGAGGGAAGCTTAAACGACAACAACAACAACAACAAAAAAAAACAAAACAAAACAAAAAAACAAAAAAAAAAACCATTATTTTTGTCTACAAATATATCATTTCAGGTTTTGGCAGAATATTTTTATTATTAATAATTTTGTGGCTTAAGTGTATGGTCAACATGAACTTGAGTGTATTAATCACAACCAAATCTTGTAGCATTGTATTAATGGTCCCATGTGTGTGTGTGTGTGTGTGTGTGTGTGTGTGTGTGTGTGTGTTTTCTAGATAAACTTCACAAGGGAAAAAACTTGAAAATATGAAAAGTTAGAATAATTCAGAAAACAGTTCAGAAATTTAAGACAAATAAGAAATAGCTTGCCAGAATCTAGAAGACATTTCTAAGATATTTTACATCAAAAGAGGGAGATTGAGATAAATTATTAATTATCCAGTAGTCTGCTTGGGCTAATACAAAATAGTTTTCATAGAGGAAAGTAAATTGAATTGTTTTTACCCTTTTGATGCCTTTCCCTTTGTTAGAGACTTAACATATGTCTTTTTCAGGCAATGGAACCACCCTCCATTTCATGAACATTGTTTTAAAGGGGATGTAGTCCTACTTTTTGATTCCATCTTTTTCTGTCTCTTAGGAAGTAATAACCCCAAGAAAACAATAGCAAATAAAGATTTAGGATCTGAAACAAAAACTGTCAATATCACCTGGGAAAAAAAAATTTCAAAATATATTCCTAAATTGGAAGTACTTAAAGGGAATATGGGTTTTTACTTTTGTAGCAGATCAATTGTAAAATGACAAATAAAGGGCTAGGCAAAGAAAAGAATGCTACTTTTTAAAAAAGAATGCTACTTAAATATAGAACAGAGTACTACTTACTAATGCTTCTTAGAAAGTGAAAAGTGAAATTAAGATGATATGAATAAGCCTGTCTTCTAAATGATATATCACATCTTCATATTCAGTAATGTAGACTATCATCAATTATCAAAACATGTGCTTCTGATAATTTTAAATATAGAAAGTTGAAGAAAAATCATTATTCAGTATTTGCTAAAAAAAACATCAGAAGACAAGGCTTCTTTGAAACATCATAAAAAAAGACAAACATCAATATATTATGGATCAGGGAGTGTGCTAAGTGTTTTCATATATATTTTCTCAGACAAAAATAATGGAAAATATAATCTAAAATAGTTAACTGTATGTGATATATTAAAATCAAAAGGAAATGATAAACTGAAATAGTTTATTAGCTGGAGGTTAAACAAGGGGATCAAAACTAAAATGAGATAAATTAACCTTGGGATTTGCAATAATAAGGACTAAATTGCCAATGTGGAAAATGGAGGAGTTGATGTGGAAGAAACTCTCTTAGAATGAAGAGAAAAACTGTAATGATTTCAGGGTTAACACTATGTTTTCTTCATGCTTGTATTTATTCCTATTTTGAGATTAAATTAGTTTTGTGATCCAAAAGTTGTGGTTTGAGAGCATCCGTGCATTTTTGTATTTATGATTTACTCACACTATGACATAGAATTGGAAATTTTGAGTTGAATTTTGAGTTCAAGTTCCAGCATGAGACACTGCATACTGCAGATTGTGGTGTAGAAATTTATCTTTTGCTTTTGTTTTTCCATGTGCAAAGTGTGGATAATGACTCTTCTAGCATTTGCTGTTTTTGTTTTTTACCAAGTCCTGGGAAATATCTGCTGAACTCTAAGGTTATGTTAGATGCTATTATTGACTCCCCAATAACATCTTGCATTTTTTTCCAATAATATATTCATCACACGTAAAAGTACCTGTTAAATGTACATATCCCATAGTAGACTAAATATACCTCAAGGCTAAGGTACTTATCTGTCATATATCCTATACTTAGAGTTTGGCATAGAGTAAATGGTAAAAGTCTTGAAGAAATAAAATAAAACTTAATGGATATGTGATTTTTGATAAATGCTAATTTTAAAATATATAAGAATGTGCAACTTTCTAAAATGAATTTATACAGAAGACATTATACAGAATTCCCCAAACCATAAAGACACAATGAAAGAAAATCCCAGTTTACGAGACTACCCTACATGTGTGTAATCTCACAGAAAGCTATCAGTTTGTCACCCAGAAGCAGTCTGATAATGGGAATTGTATTGTTTATTTACAAAGTCTGTCATTGTTTTTCTAAGGGTTATTTTTGCTGAAGTCTACAGGTTGACACTTCAGCAAAGATAAAAATGTTTTGTGTTCACCCTTCACTAAAATTAAAAACTATAATGAAATGGCTTCACCCAGTTCCATTTCCAGAGAAAAATGACTGGCATTAAGGCCAAAGTAATGTCCGAATCAGGATTTTAAAAGAGAGCAACTCTTATATGAAAGTGTTCATACTCACTTTAGATTATCTTTAAACCATGTATTATAGGCTGATTGAGGACTTTTCCAAAGATGTCCACATCATAATCCCCTGAACCTGTGAATGTGTTACATTATTTGGCAAAAGGAAATTTGCAGATATAATTAAGATTGTAGGCCTTAAAATAAGGAAATTATTCTGAACTATTTAGCCAGACTCATCTAATTATATAGGCCTTTAAAAGTGGATTTTTTTTCAGTCTAGAATCAGAAGAAACGTGGCACAGGAGAAGTCTGGAACGTTTGTAATATAAAAAGGACTTGGCATGCAGTAATTAGTGTGAAACTGAAGGGAGGAACAGGATAAGTAATTCAGGTGACCTTAAAATGCTGAGTTTTTGGCTGAAAATTAATAAGGAGACAGGGATCTCAGTCCTACAAACACAAATAACTGAATTCTGCCAACAATCTGTGCTCAGGATATTTTCCCCAGAGCCTCCTGAAAGGAGTGTAGGGACTATGAAACATTGATTTCTGTCTTAAGGGCAAAGCAAAGACATTATCACATCCTACTTAGAGGACTATGAGATAATAAATTGGTATCATTTTAAGGCATTTTAAATTTGTGGTAATTTGCTATGACAACAAGAGAAAATTATTTATGTTGAGATGTATACTTTGGCCATTTCTACTCTAGATTTTAGTTATTGGGTGTCTCTCTTTTGGTAGTTTCCTTGAATTTTTTCTGAGTGGTAGTTCTTAACATCCGATAGAACTCTAGGGATAAGAATGATGGTCTAGGGAAAAGATTCAAGAACACTAAGCTTCCGTTTAGTGTTAGGAAGAGGGTCAAAGGAATTCTTAGCACTCCATTGCAGTCTACCCTAACTCACCATGGTGCACAGTCTATACAGGTGTTATAGTAATAAAATGTACAGTAATGCATAATATATTTATTACATTTATGTTTTAAGTAGTGAAAACGTTTGTACATTTTCCTAGAATCTTGTCTTTGTGTATTTCCCTTTGGAAGCTGAGCTGGTAGTAGATTGCTAGTTGTAGTACTAGTCCGGATTTGTAGTACTAGTCACCTCCCTCTCCATATATTAGCCATATAAGGATAAGAATCCCATTGAAGGTCAACCATCTTTGTTCCCTTTCATCATATAACATTTTATAACTAAAAGATATAAAATGATTAAATTATTAAAAGATATAAAAATGATTTTAAACATAAGACTTAAGAAATCACTCATTTGCCATTGGTCTGCCATCTCTTCCTGCAATTGACATGCCTCAGACTACTTACAAATCCTCTTCTAAAATCCTAATTATTAGGGGATAAATTGAGTGTGTGAGTTGTCTGTCAGTAAGACAATATTTTTCAAGTAGAATGTAATTTACAAAATAATTCATTTTTCCTGATAGTTTCTAATGAAGAAACTATGTAATGGGGACAAATAATTTCTGAAAGTATAGTAATGAGTTTAATTTAAACTACAACCCAAAGAAAATTAAACATTTTAAATATTTCTTACTATTGATAATCACAACCAAAAAACAAATAACTTTAGCTATTTTTTAAAAGCTACTCATTATTCTAGGCATTTTGAAGGGAAGAAACATGCAATGCAGTATAAGGAAGAAAGGTGCATACAGCTTATTGCTTACTTACTATTTATTTTATTCAATTCTTAAATAATCAACATGTCTGTGAATCCCATATTATTAACAAGGAACCTGACTTAGAGTGAAAAAATACTCATAATCTTATAGCTTTTGATTAGTGGACCAGTATTTAATTCTCAACCTGCCTTTCTTCTGGAATCCATGCCTTGTTCTTCATCTTTGTGAGGAAATTGACTTGATCACAACCTCCATGCCCTTTTCAGTTGTGACAACAGTGAGTGACATGCAATAGTCTTCTAATATCCAGAACAATATATTCTGATCTTTATTCTAATAATTAGTCCTATTGGCTATAATAATTAGTCCTTTTGTTATCTACCATTGAATGTGGCATGGAATTCAGATCTAAAATCACATGTGCAAATATTTCCAGTCGTTTCTTTTTAGTTTATCATACAGTTTTACTCAAAGTGAAATTACATATAAAAATTAAAGTGTTATTATTATTAAAAAAACCCAGTTTTTAATTTTCAGAAAATTAAAACCAAATTGTTCAAAACATAAGTCAAAACTTAAATAAAACCTAAAGAAAACAATATGGAAGCTATTAAAAGAGAAAATGTTACCTCTGCATTCTTTCATGTGTTTATTAATATATCCAACAAAGTTTTAACTGATTACCCAATATTATGTCCTGCCTTCTAAATACTAGGATAAGATAGAAATAAGGTGGACACATTATCAGTCATACTGAGATTAGATACTGGTGAGGGAAACAGATAATAAAAGATAATAAAACACATGTATGTTGTAAATTCCAGTGTATAAGAAGAAACATCAAGTAGATTTACCAGTCAGAATAATAGCAGCAACAAATTACCTCAAATCTTTGTGGCTCAAAACCCAAATAATTATTTCTTTGTCATGCTACAAGTCCCATATAGTTAATCAGGGGGACTCTCTGCTCTCTCTGATCACTCAAGAATGCAGATTGACTGAACAAACACTACCTTGAACATTATTATGTACAATACCCAAAAGAAAAGTTCTTCAAAAGACAAAATGATTATTTGCCCTGGAAGTAAGAATATCAAGTTCACAACATATTGGCCGGCAGTTCATAAGTCTGTTATGTACCCCGCATTGACTCAGTTGGCAGGAAGTACAATGCTTCCAGGAAGTACAAAGGAGAGAACTGGAATTTTTTAGTGAATAGCAGTGTTAGGAGTTTAATGTGTTCTTCAGAAAGATATGCTGAATCCCTTATGCCTGGTAACTGTAAATGTGAGTTAATTTAGAAATAGTGTCTTTGCAGATATAATGAAATTATGATCATAAGGGTGGGCCCTGCAATGTAGCCGATATTCCTCTAAGAAGAGGGACATTTGGACACAGAGACACATGGCAAGAATGCCATGCAAAAAAAAAAAAAAAAAAAATGCCAGCAGTGAGTTTCTCTATAAGTCAAGAATGCCATGATTGACACAGTCACTGGAAGCTAAGAGAGAAAAAAGTATAGAACAGATTTTTTTCTCAAACCCTCAGAAGGAACCAGCTCTGAAGACAGCTGGATTTCATGTTTCTAGGCTCTGGAATTGTTTCAAGTCACCTAGTTTGTAGTATTTCTTCATGCCAGCCCTAGGAAATTAATATAAACAATAATGATTATTAACAAGGGTGAAGGTATATAGTACTTGGAGTAGCTAATAGGCAACCAGAGGGGTTCTCTTTTAAGAAGGTGCTATATTTAAGCACAAACCTAAAAATAAGGAGGAGTAAGTCTTGTTAAAATCTGAGAAAATATGCACTCAATTTCAATAACTTTTTTGTTTATGACACACGAGGTCAAATATGCAAAAACAGCTTGAAATCACAAATTAAATATTAGAAAAGAAGCCTTTTTAAAAGACTTTCCAGACTCAAATTGCAGGTTGTAGGATAGAAATTGCACTTGGTTTACTTTACTCTATCATAGTCTATGTGTTGTTGTATTAGAGGTTGATTATTGAATACTTAAATCAAAGGACTCTATCAAAGTTAAGAGGAATTCTGGCTTTGAAATTTTAAACTTGTAGTCCTTATAATAAAAGCAGTGTTTTTCATTTATTCTTTACCAGGACACATTAGATTTTAGATATATCTTAATTTTATAATTTATTTCAAGAATTAAAATAACTTTAGCTATGATTTTAATTATATCTTACCCCAAATAATCTGTACAAGCCATCTAAACATAGACAACCAGTGGTAACATGTAAAAAGAATATTAAAGCAGAATAGCATAAATTATTATTTAGAAATATTATATTTTCTCAAAATTCTTGCAGATGAGAGGAAAATCATGTGAACTAATTTAAATTTCAAATTGAGGTAAACTACCCTACTTATTGGTGAGGTATGGGGCATGTGAAATCCTCAGGTTAGACTGTTAGGATTTCCTGGGGGTAAATTTACTTAAGCACTGTAGGAGAATTTTTAATTTTAAAAATTTAACAAAATTATGATGAGGCAAGCCAATCTCATAAAGCATTATAGACTTCTCAAAAGGAGGAAAAATAATTCATGCAGTAATTGTAAAGCATACTCATTATCAGAACACTCATGTTATTGGTGCACTTGTATTGATGTAAATTCAGTGTAGTGCCTTAGTAAGAACCTATTAACATCATTTGCTAGCTCTTTTAATCAGCCAAGGAAGGAGGTTTTCAATTATAATTGTTTTTAATCCCTGGTGGTAGCCAGCACAATTGGTTTTAGGAAAAATTAGTTTGTAGTTTTATGAGTTAGTATTTTTTTTTCAATTCCATTTACACAAAACAAAATTGGTTCTCAGATATTAGTTCAACAACCTGCCACAACTGTTTAAGATTAAAGAAAAAAATTAAAGATGCAATCACTTTTTATTTAAGAGTTTTCCATAATACAAAGATCCTGTATTTTGGGGAATCTATGTTATTTTCATGTCAATTCTTATCTAATTTTTAAGGTTTAATATTTGTATAGTTTTATGTTAAACTTGAGATTTTTTTTAGTAGGAATTCTCTAGATAAACAGTTTATTTGGGGAAACTGTTCTAATTATTCAACAATTATTCCTGTATTGCAAAGAAGCTTTACCCTTGAGTTACGGCTGATGGGATTTTGTTTCTATGATAATCTTTTAATTAGCCCATAAAAAATCATAGTTCCTGGTATTTATCCCTTGAAGTCATCTACTGCCCTTGAATTTGGGTTGGAGTTGATTTGCTTTAATTAAAAGAATATCACAGACATGACACTGTGCCAATTCCAGTGTGCCAATTCCACCTTTAAATATTTTTTACCTTACATCTTCTGCTTCTATACACTTGGAATCCTTGACCCACCATATGTGAGGGTCTTTGTCCTTGAAAAAGAGACTAGTTGGTTGGAGGAGAATTCAGAGTACATGGAAAGAAGGAGAGCCCCAACTACCCCAGCATCTCAGCTGAGTTCAGTTCTCAGTGACACAATGGTTTGTTATGTAGTAATGGATAAATGAAAGTTAAAGTGTGATACTTGGATTTAGCACAAGCACTGTTTATAAAAGCACAAATGGTCTTTAGTGTTATGCTGAGAAGCTCCTAAATTATTGTGGACATTCTGCCTGACTGATGAAGTCTTTCCCAGTCTTGAAATCAGCAATATAGTATTCCATTTGGGACCCTCAAAGAAAGACTCTGTTACTTTTTCCAGGGCAACCAAATGGAACCAGACATGCTCCACAATGCTATCTACTACTGTTTGAGTCGTTGGAACTAAAGAAAGAACTGTTGTCTTTGCCTGAGTAGTTATGGCACATTTAATATTCCCCAGGCCTCATAGGCTTCCTAGCTAAAATTTTGTACATCTGGGATATGAAACAGAGTCTCTAAGCAAAGGACCGATATCTTATAGCCCTCTGGGTCTTGGGTCAACAAGAAGTGTTATTAGTACTTCTCACATCAAGTAGATTTGATGAATCCATGTTCTCCCTCTTAGAGGGACACATTCAGAGGGAGATATTAAATAAAATCCACTTTGTTTTCTTTAGAAATAAGAAAATTATATTTAGTTAGTCCATAATGGACGTTACAGAAAGAAATCTTAGAATGTGGACTTTTTCTTCATTAAAGAACAACAACAACAACAAATATATTATATATATATATATATATATATAATGAAAAAAAGCACAATTTGAAATCATCTAAATTTGCAGTAATCAGGATGTGTTTTAGTCTCTCCATAACTGCCCAAGTAGTGATGAAGATGAAAGTATATAATTCATCAAAGAATAGTGAACAGGCAGTTAGTCACAAGTATAGTCAATAAAAGTGCCCAAGGGGATAAGTAGGGGTGTGTGTGTGTGTGTGTGTGTGTGTGTGTGTATGTGTGCACATGTGTTTGTGTATATAGTTTAAAGAAGATTCAATGAAAGTAACCTTAAATATATCTTCTTATTAGAAAAATTTAAGCAATAATGAAATAAACATGATTTTTTAAAGTAACATTTAAAAGTCATAAAATTCAATAAAATCAGTGGAATTTTTATCAGTTTTTTGAAAAGAGAAATTTAGTTGAGTTAGTTGAGGAGTAACAGGAGAAAAAACACAAACAAATGGCATTTAAAAATGTTTCCTTCAAGACCATTTTTCAAATTTGTTTTATAAAAAACATGTATGATTGGTGAATATTTGATAAATACCTGAACTGTGAGGAGCAAATTATGTCATGAATCAAAAGAGAAAAAAAGACCACTGAGTATTTTTTAAAATTTCACTTAAAACCACAATAATAATAATAATAATAATAATAAAACATAAACAATTTGTTCAGATACTCATTATCTTAGTCTGCAGCAGAAACCATAACAACTTTCCATGGTTTGCAGCATTTACTGCTCATGGTTTTGGAGACCTGGACTTCCAAGATCAAGATTGGTGAGGGCTGACTTTCTGGTTTGCAGACAGTTATTTTCCTGCAGGGGAAGAATAAGAAGTAAGGTCTCCTGTCCCATGTATACCATCATGATGGCTCTACCCTTCTGACCCAATAATCCTGTGTAGGTTTTATCACCAAATGTCATCACATATGTATTTGGGGAAGACACAAACATGCAGTTCATAATGTACATGTAAAGGGATAAATTATTCTACACTGTATATAAGCATGCACTTAATATTCTGACCATTTATTTGTACAGGTCCCTATATTTATAATACTAACTTCTAAAGAGTTTGATGATAAATCAATGATATACATGTTTTATTAATATTTTTGAAGGGGAATACTATATGTTAGGAAAAATAAGATATGTATATGTGCATAGATACTGTCTACTCTTGGTAAGCTCAAGTGTGAGAATAGAGACTCACATCAGATCTATTACATACTTGAAAGAATTTGTTCTTTCTTTTAAAGCATGTTTAATGGGATGGTTAAATTGTGAACTGATATCTATTTAGGCCACAGTGTAATGGGATAGGAAATGACTTTGAATACTTATGCTAAATCATGTAAATTTCATGACTGGAAGAAAGTACAAATCAAAGTCCTGAACAGAAGATGGAATTGTATATCTGAGGTAGAGTCGGTACTTCACTGTTCCCAGTGATTGTCATCTTATTTAGTGACAAAGACTCTCCTTGATCAAACTTGAGTCCGGTTTCTTCTTCCCAACTAATACTTGAACTTTGAGCTTCTATGTTTGTCTTAGCATCCCCATTTCAGAAAGAATTCTGCCAGGTCAGTTAAGCTGGGATCTACCTTTATGGGATTCTTTTCTTAGGAATTTTCCATCCAGTGGCTTCCCTTCAGACCTCCTCTACACAGCCGGACTCACTGCTATCCCTTGCTCCTTGACTGTAAATCCCACTGGTCCACAGTATATGTGAAGTTGAACCCAATTATAAAATGAGGGCTCCTTTTCCGTTGGAATTTTTACTGAATAAAGTCTGGTTTTACTGCTTTACTATTGTTTGTGATAAGACACAAAAACAACTTGAAGTGTGAACTGTACATATTTTATTGTACATATCAGGACTTCCACTATCAAGATATGAAAAGTGTTAATAAGACTATTAAGTGCCAGACACTGCTATATAAACTGAAAATGAAATTTTAGATTGGAAGGAGAAATTTGTTCTTTGTGACTATTACTCAATTGAACTTCGTCCTATTAACCAGGTTAAAATGTATAGCAGTAAGAGAGAAAAAATAATATCTCGATCAATCACCTTTATTCTTGGTTCAGATTTTTCTTCTTGAAACAGTAAACATTTTTCCATTTGTTTGTTTTAGGAGAGTAAATACAAGTTAAGCTGATTTGTCTTCTTTTGTAGATAATCAATGTGTTGACTATAGTGCTATATATACCTATTTTTCTCCTTTTGTGGTTTAATCATTATTATTTTTTTAAAAAAGACAACAGTGGATCAGAGACACCATCGTATGACACCAGTCATTTGACCTCTAAAGTAATTATTAAGGTAAAGACCAATATTTCTACTAACAATAAAAATAAAACAAAAACATTATCATAGCAATTTCTATGGCAGCATTTTGAGGATCTTTCTTTAGTGATATCCAGATCATGGCTTTAAAGTGTTTAAAATGCTTCTATTTATATCTGCATATTTGCCTGTGTTTGAGTTCTCAAAATATATAATACTGCCAACAAAAAACAGATAAAGTCTCTGAATGTTAAATCTGATATAGAGTGTCAGCTACCTTCAGTTCAGCACAATTTTCCAAAATTGGAAAACCTGTATATGATGCTTTTGTCACATTAACCAAGACAAGTAAATCATTTGGCCCTGTTGGTACATTATTTAAATATTACTTTGATGATGAAGTAGCACATATATAATATTTGAAGGTAAGTGTATATGATTTTTAAAAATGAAAATGTGAGATATGGCCAACTGGATTGGGACATGTCCTTAGGTTTCTTGGAATCATATCTTCATCATCTTTGCCACTGGGGATAATTATATGTTAAAGTTTGAAAATTATTTTTATTAATAGCAGCAGACAACCATCATAATAAATTCAATTGTTACTTACATTTAATTCACTTTATCATTCCCTTGCTATACTTAAGGTGAACCTGTCCCCTTGCCTCTCAGGGTTTCTGGTTTTCAACTTGGACAAAATTTAGCTCACGAGCAAAAATGATTTGCTAGTAGGTCAGGGAATTGAGGTCAGACTTACTTCCTTTTTAAAATCACCCAGTGTTCCTCAGGTTAAATCGGACACCCCAGAAGGCCTGAATGAGTGAGAGTTTATTTGACCTGGCATTCAACTTTTGCTTCTGTGGTTGATATTTTTCCAGATCGCCAGATGGTATCTGATTATATAGATCATAAAGAATAACTGATATGTAATCATGCACCTAATGCCTTTTTTACCCTTATTTTGTATGGGACACAAAGATTATTGCTTTCATCATAATGTAGAAATTAGAAGTAATATGTCTGAGGAAATATCCTTCTCCTGTTTTGATTTAGAATGAAGGACTAAAGTGAAATGCAGTAATATTCTTAGCATCTTTTCACATTTTCTAAAGAGATTGAATATTTTCCCAAGTTACAGACATTTCAAAGTAAATTAGTAGTCTTTGGTTTGGTAGAAATAGGACATTAAGAGAATGATGAAACAGCAAAGGACTTAGTAATTTCCTGTTTAGTTATTCCTTCATAAGTATGTTTTATAGTACAATCTTTCTCCAAACATTTATGAAAATCAACAAACACTTCTTTCAAGACACAGCTCCTGTGATAGATTTATGATGAATCGAACATGCCCCTTCACCTCAAGGAGCTTAGATTATACTGAGGAAGTTAGACATGTAAATAAACAAAGTTCACTTGAAAACTGATTCTGAGACCAGGTAAGCCTTTATATAGAGCAGTGGTGGCCAAAAGAATGTTCTGTAATGATAATCTTTTCTCTACTTTCATTACCCAATACGGCAGCCACATGTTACCATTTAGCATGTAGGGGAGGAAGTATTTGTTTTCCTTGGCCATCACTACGTTCATGGACCAAGACCCTGTAATAACACATGAATAAGGGGAAAACATATGAATATTTTTATGCTTCATATGAGATGGGAGCCTTCATAAGGAAATGAAGACCTGTTTAGTTGATATTTCAGTTTAATGAGGAGGTATACAGTCATGGAGAAGTTTGATTAGATAAAATCTGTTTGCTCTAAAGGCAAACAAGGGTTAAACTTAGCAAGGCTTGTTTGCTCAGATTCTTCTCTATGTCCCTGTTTTCAAAGATAAAGATATTCCTTTCCTCTGGTTATAGGGAAGGCACCTGTTGAACGTGGGTTCTCTGACCTGTTTCAGTGTAGAAGGGCAAGAAGGTGGAAGTGACCTTCCTGCTTCTACTCTTTTCTCAAATATCAAAGTGCCATATTTTGCCAGAGTGTCTCCTCAATCCCCTCATGCATTTAATGTTTGCTATTGTGACAAAGAATCTGAATTTTTAATTTTATTTAATGTAATTTTAAATTGAAAGAGTTAATTGTGGCCACCATATTAGATATTTACAGCATTAGAGGGTTAAATGTGAGTTGAAGTTTTTTTGGTCTCTATTCTCCTTTCTTATGTTTTTATTCTATATTCAAGGCCAGTGTGAGTACTTGTCTTAAAGAGGTGAGATAGAAAAGATACCATTTCACTCTCAACACTGACATTTACAGAAACATAAAGTAAAGAACACATAGTGTTATCTGTTGTAGGAATAAAAGCAGATTAATGAAACAAGATAGAAAATACAAAACTAACCAAGAATATAATAAAGTTAGCTTATGACAAAAGTGACATTTTATATCAGATTAGGGAAAATGATGGATGTTTTAAGGAATGCTGGGGGCACAAACGGCTAACCATTTGGGGAGGAAAGTAACATTAGATTCATACTACACATCATACATAATAGTAAGTGACAGATAAATTAAAGCTTTACATGTAAAAAATGAAACCATTTCTGGAAGAAAATGCTATTTGGAAGGAATCAAATTCTTGTTTAGTACAGCATGACTAAACATGCTGCCAAAGACAGGAAAACAAAATTTAAAAAGATGATAAATAGAAAAATACCTGGTAACTTTAAAAACATTTTATACCCTCTCCAAAATGCAATATTAATAAATGTAAACACAAACTGAAAACGCATTTGTACCATATATAACCAAGATTATAAGTCTCAAAATTAGAAGTCCTGATAATTAAGTAAACATGTACAAACTAATCAATGAACTATAACTTGGGAAATTCTTTCAAGGAAAAAGTAGTTGTTCAATGAACCTAGGTAAAAGTTTCTAATCTCAAAATAAATGACATAAATAAAATAGTGGATCCTAACTCTACTTACCATTTAGTGTTATTTTGAGGATTAAATAGTATACACATACGCACACACACACATACATATATGCAAAACATGGAATAAGGTTCACATAGATGTTAAGTTTTTATTAAACTTTGGCTATTATTTTCTGCATATATTTTATGGGATTGATTTATTAATTCCCTCAGAAGATATTATTGAGTGCATGCTATGTTGCAGGCTTTATTGCAGGCCCTAGTCATAGAAAGCAAACAAAATTTAAAAAGTTTCTATCGTCCTGGGGTTTAGCTTATTTATATTTTAGCAATAAAAAGAACAATACAAATATAATTAAAATGAATTTAGGATAACTTCAAAACCCTGAATTTGTTCAGAGATGAAAGAGGGAAAGTGATCAATTTTCAATTCCTAGAAAGAACATCATGTTGAAGTCTAAGAATTCAGCCAATGTCATTATTTGAAGATTACTCTGTCTTAGACCCATTGAAAACCTAGATCCCCCAAACCCTTTGGTGGGTTCAAAAGAATATCAGATGGTATTGTAAGAACAAATTCCCAAAGGAGAAATGTGCATCCAACAGACTCCTCAGGGACTTAGTCAGGCATTACCAACCATGGTGCAGTTGTCCAACAAAGAAACAAAGGTATAGAGGATGTAGTTAGATACTCTGCAGTATTATCAAGAAGAGATCATGAGCCCAGGACTTGGAGAATGCACATGGAACGCACAGCTTTCATCACCTCTCATTTGGAAATACTAACTCCATGAAGGTCCTCAAAAGAAGTCAAAGGGCCCAGGGATATGGGAGTAACACAATTGTCTGTTTCTTGCCCATGAGTAATTTGTTGATAGATTGAAACAAATGTAATTATCAGTGATACAGGTGATTGGGAGAATGTCACTGGTAATCAGTAGGGGAAATGAATATATGATAATTAACGTAGGGGTCTGATTTTTTTCTCTCTACGTAATCTATCTGGTGAATGTTAGTCATAGAGCCTGGGAATCTTGCCTCTGTCAAATTGCTCAGGCAAAATGTACTAGACCATAAAGAAAACCAGCTGCTAACATTGCCTTCATCTGTACCTCCCTCCATTAGCTGAATAGTAAAGGCTAAATCTATCCTGATTATCCCCATCATTTTCAGATATTGAGTCAAGATTTCTAATGAACCATTGTGCTTTAGAGATTAGCAAATGGGAATTATGCCAACCCTAACTTGGGTGTTTTAAACTAGGTCAAGTTATAAATCAGCCTAACCTGATTTCATGAGTGGTTTTAGTTTGTGTCCTTGAAGATTGTGACTTTCTGGGTAAGAAAAATTTGAGCAACAGTTCCCAGAAAGTGTGGTCCATTCCATTCAACATGTGTACTCAAAAAGACAGTTTTCTTTAGATTTCCATACAATATAGTAGATAATATAAAGAAAAGGTGTTAGAAGAATAACTTAGGATGTGTTAGAAGAAGGAATGATAAGCTATTAGAAGAATAGAGAATGTAAGTGATCTTACACATTTAAATTATCCTTTATTCATTCTAAAACATTTATAGTATCCAAAGTATGAAAAGCTGGTATGCAAATGATTGAAATTCATGCAATGATACTTTCAATAGTGATAGCTCCAAGGTATTATAAGAATTTAGAATAAAAAGGAGTAAGGAAAAATTGTCTGGATGGGTCAAAGAAAAGGATATTTCAGGTAAAGATATCACCACATGATTACTATCCAAGGAAATTAACATTATACTATTTCTGAGTAAAAGAGGACTATTGAAGCTGATTTTTAAGGTTCACATAAAAAGAATGAAAGAGATTATTTTAAAGATTACTTTAGATTTTACAAAATTCTTCTACATAATTTAGCTTGTTTATCAACACTACAAATTTCCTACAAAGAAAAAAATCTACATTGAAAAGTATATACTACCCACTTGTTTGGATTAATAAAGTCTACCTTTATTGATAATGTTAAACATTACATTATTTTGTCAGATTTATATAATATGTTATAAGTAAACAAAATTTAGCTGATAAACTAGCTCTCAGAAAAATAAAGTTCTGATTTATGACATCTGCTAATTTTTCTGGTCTGTATATATTTTCACTATGGTTAATTTTAAGTACTTACAGTTTAACAACTGGCTACTACACTTTCTGAATATTGAATAATTGGCTCTCCTAAGCTGAAATTGAGTCAGTTCTAATGCATCATTGTATGTGGGTACACATTAGTGGTAGTATTATTCATAATAAAAATATTACTGAAGTATTTACTGTGTGCCAGTCACTGTGTTATATGCTTTATAGACATGTAACAGCAAATCTACTTAGAAGGTATTATTTTCCACATTTGAAGACTTACAGTTTAAAAGTTAGGAGATGAGGTACCGCAAGTTATATAACAAATTATATGTAAAAGAACAGAGTTAGGATTTAAACTCATTGTTCAAGACACATTGAACAATCATTACAAACTTTTCGTGAATAAAAAGTCACATATTGAATAGAAATGTTAAGGTCAAATTGACTTGTGTAGGAGAAGTCTGTGTATAAGAAGGATCAAAAAGAGCAAGAAGAGAGAGGAGAGAAGGTAGAAGGCAGGAAAGAGGAAGGTAAAAAATCCTAAAGCAAACAAACAGATCTTTGCTAGTCTAAGCAGGTGCATGGTGATTTTTGAAAGGTTTTGTGAATCTTCCAATAATGTCCATTTATATCTGAAAAGAAGAAGTGAAGCACACAAAAGCTGTAACCCTTCAAGGGTTATTATATTATATATTATATCATATTTGATAATACATGTCATATTATGTACCTTTAAGGTTGTAATAACCATCAAGGTTATTATTAAAAATTTCTAGGTCAAGCACAAGGGTGGAGCTCTGGATAGTTAAGGTGTGTACCTGGGTGGAGGGGTGTTTGTTTCTAGGTTTCTGGTTGTCCCAGAGATAATCACTGAGTAGTTCTGCTCTGACCTTGGTCATTATTTC
Source organism: Sciurus carolinensis (assembly GCF_902686445.1). Lineage (NCBI taxonomy): Eukaryota > Metazoa > Chordata > Mammalia > Rodentia > Sciuridae > Sciurus > Sciurus carolinensis. The sequence continues at coordinate 28,875,732 of NC_062226.1, forward strand.
CTCCCCTACGTGAAGAGTTATGAGCTCCATGTAGGATAGAATCAACTTTTCTCTAGGCTGTTTCCCTCACTCCTTTCTGCATTAGAGAGACTCACAGACCTGTGCCTGGCTGATGAGAATTCCCAGACCTACAGCAGGGGATGATGTTAGCAATAGCATAAACCATAATTCTTATTCTGATATTTGCATCCCAAATCCCACTACACAATTTCTTCTTTAAGAGCTTAGATGTCAAGCATGTTTAATGTGATCAGCTCACACAGGTTAGGAAGGAAATTAGAGATCTTAGCAAGGGGCTGAGAGCTATAACTCTTCATTAGTGACTCACACCTACCCTGGGGTTACAACAATCTGTTATAAAAGTCTGTGAGTTAAAGCCAGCTTTGTCATCCTCTTCTCTGAGGAGGCGATTGAGGCTCAGAGAAGTTAAATAACTTTAACAAGGTCACATAGTAAGCTGATGTTAAAGTGGTTCAAAAGTCCATATGCTTTAATTTCAAATTACATTATTTTATCCACCATACTATTTAGGGCACAGTACTGCAAATTATTATATAATTGATCCTTGGTGTACTTGTTATTTCATTAATAGGGGGACTGAAAGGGAAAAAGTTTGAGATCAGCTCAAATTCAAGAGTTTTGATGTACTTTGATGCTCTTTTAGTTGGCTGGTGAACATATCTTAACCACGTTATAATTCAAATACTACTGTATGCTGGGCTCTGTTATAAGAAAAATAAAGAATAAGAACTCAGCATTTTAGAAAGAGATACCTTTCAACAATCACAGTGTAATGTGGGTTGTAAAATAAACTTATAAAGTGAACACAGGGAGGAACTAAGCTAGTTTTGCCTTAAAGAACTGATAAATGGTTCACAGATACAAATGGAGCTTAGAAGATGAAGAGGCATTCTTAAATAGGAAAAGGAAGTTCTGGAATGATTTAAGCAAGACATGAATGGATAAATGCTGGAGAAGAACATTCCTCTGGGGAAGAACAGTGTGGAGAGTTAGTGTGCTTCTGAAGAAGTCTATGGAACATTAAGAAGTCTAACCTTACTTTGTAAGCAGTGAAGAGACATTAGAGGTAGAGAGCACATTCCACTTACCTCTGATGTTTCCTTTATTGAATACTGTGTATTAATGAGCCATACACCTTACACATAAACACATATGATTTTATGTTTTTACCCATTGTCTGATCTGTAGGTATGATGTCATGGTTATGTAATACCCTTCTACTTTTTGTTTTCACCCATCTCATTTAATTTTGCTAAAAATTAAATCATGGACAGCACTGAAGGTAGTCTGGAATGAAGAAATGTTTGAAGTAATGAAGTAAACACATTATGTTTCTGCAATTTTTCTAGAAAGAAATGTTGGTTCATGTATAATATCAGTAGTGGGGATAAGAGGAACAGGTATAAAGACTCTTCTACATTAACAGGATTTATGGACCAAGTGTATGTGGGCGTGAGAATGTGGACTGTTAAGGAGGAATGCAAATACAGATATTTTCAACTCCTAAAAAAATATGTCAAAAGTGCCAGCAGTCAAAAAATGATAATAATTAAGATTTACATTCTGATCTTAAGATGTGAGGCAAAGGTATGGTATATGAACATTCTTATTGTTATCATTTAGTCTATTAGAAGTCTGTTTTATGTTGTGCATATCTCCCTTCATAAGGTACTTCCAATTAATCTTCTATTTATAAATTAAGTTAAATATTTCACTTTATTAATATTTATAATTTGAAGTTAAATTATCAAATTGCATGTTTATGTGCACTCTAATTGAGCAGCAGTAGATCCAACACTTAATTAACTTAATGGATTTAGCTATTAAATGAACTCACCACTAGTTAATGAACAAAGAAAAGATCAATTACTTAATACTGGGAAGATTTTTACTATAATTATGTGAAACCAACTGAAATCTTAGGCTAGGTTTCCTATAGATGAATATACAACTGGAAAAGTAAGTACCTATGATGTATTAATTATCTATGGAAAAGTTTCAGGAGAAATATTTTTTATCCCACCTTTTTGGACCATATTGTCCAGAAAATGAAACACCTTTACTTTAATCTTCTGCCCATATTGTCTCCAGTTGTAAACTCTTGCAATTATGTATCTTGAACAGATTGGTAAGGAGGATTGATGAAAATTGCATGGCAACTTTGTTAATCAACAAAGCTTTTGGATACATTTTATTCCATAATTAAGCCAGATCCAGGATGTTCTGCTTTGAATGGAAAGAACAGTGGTTTAAGCAGCAGAACATTTGGGTTATAATAACAACTCCATCGCTAATTAGCCTGAGAACTTCATCAAGGTAAAAACTGTATGAATCTTAATGACCTTATGTATAAATTATAAATATGATGCCTGCCTTACTAACCATATAGATTTTGCATGCCAAAATCATCCTATATGAAAGCAGGTGGAATTCTGAAACAATGAAAGTATGAGGCTGGTAACATCAGAATAGTAAACTAAAAACTCCCTGTATCACAACTATTGAGATACACTTAGTAGTTGCAACTATGTTCCCATTTCTGTGCCCATTTATTGCATTTTTTTTTCTAGTCTGACTTCTGTCTTTGGATCTGTATAACTTTAAATTTATTTTAGATGGAAAAAATGTAGACTTTTCTTCTGACACTTCCATACCAAAGATTTGGTTATGTAAATACCCTTTACTTTCTGAAGAAAATAACTATCTGAACTAACTTGTTCGTGTAATATAGCAAGTGAGTTTTTACTAGCAAAGTTTAACAGGCTACATCCATTGTTACATGGAAACTGAGTTCAGCATGAAAAGAAAATAATAAAATAATGGACATGATGATGATGACGACAGAAAAGTATTGAGTTCCTTTCTCCATGAAAGACACTATTTTATTAGCTACTTGATTTTTTTCTAAAACTCAGCATAATATTGAAAAGATTCACTTTTCACATTCTGCCTCAATGGATGGAGTTTGCCTCTTGTCTCTTGACTTAGGATTTTGTCCTGTGATTGACTATAACTAAGATAATGTTAGCAAGTGCGATGGAACCAAAGACCGGCACAGTTGGGCTTGCTGTTGTACAGTGGCAGTAAGAAGTCCAGGTTGGACTGATGGTGCCTGGAAGAGCACATGGAGATGCATGATCAGCAACATGCAAATGAGCTGCCACCAGCTGAACCTTGTCTGCTCATCCAGTCCCCAGCTGACACAAACATTGTTTCTTACATTGGATACCACTGAGATTTTGTGGTTGTTGGTAACATCATTATTTTATTAGTTTTGATTAATATAATAAGGTAGTATCACATTCTTGTTTAACACTTGATGAAATCGGGACACAGAGAAGTCAGGTATTTGCACAGACTCACCTTGGTAAATGGGAAGAAAGGCTGGATTTCAGATCCAAGTACCCTGGTTCCAGTATTTATGAAGACATAATGTTTGGATTGCATTCCTCTTACTATGTGTGTAGAAACAGAAGAACTACGAAAGATATGTTTAATGATTTAATTAATTTCCCAAACTCTTTTACTGCTAAGGAACAAACCAAAAAAACTCAAGAGGATATTATCAACAAGGGAAGTTATAGTATTAGTAGAAAGGTAACAATGTGAACATGCTTTAATGGGTTATTAGCATGTAGAATGTTATTAATACCATTATAAATTTCATACTACTAATATTTTAATAATATTGTTCATATGCCAGTAGCACACTCTTGGACATACTGTAATTTTATATTTTTGTTAAATTCAAATCCAGTCTCATTCTTTTCCTAATTTACCTGTACTATTTCTACGTTCCCTTGGAATGAATCAATACCCTCTTCACCTACCTTTTCTCATCAAAAAGGGAACATTTTTATTTTAATCTCAATGTAATTTTAATTTATGGAAGTCTTAATGCTATTGAATATTCCCATCCAGGAAGATAATTTTCTTCTTTTGACTTGTTTTATGTCCTTAAGTAAAGTTTTGTAGCCTTCCTGATTAAAGTTTCAATGCATGTTTATAACATTTAAAATTTTTTTTTTACCTTTGAGGGTCTCCTATTACTTCTTTCATTGTGGTATGTCAGTCTTTACTACTGGTATGTAGACAAGCAATGGATGTACTCTATGTTTAACTGACAATTAGGATACCGATGTTTCCTTCCCATTTTGCCTGGGAAAATGCTACCTTATACCTGTTCTCCTAAAATAATTATTATCACAGTTTCTTCAGCTTTAAAGTAATCATACATTTATCTGTAACCAGAATATCACTGATAATTTAGTTCCTTGAGCTTCCATTAAATATCATGTCTTTATTATATAATTGCCTTCATCACATTTCACTTCTTTTTTATGTCTTCCTAAATTCAATCTATTATTTAATTTTAAATTAGTTTTTATTTTATATTTATTGAATCAATCTTTTTCATCCTTTTCCCTAAGATTTACTTAGCTTTAACTTTTAACATTTATGAAATATGAGACTTGTTGAATTTAGTTTTGTTTCCTCGTGTTTTGTTATGAAAACATTTAATTCTCTGAAATTTCCTTTATTTTTAGCTTTGATTACATTCACATTTGGAAAGTTACATAATTTCACTGGAAATAAAAAATAAAATTAAATATAGATAATTTCTTATCTATAAAATTGGAAAATATTAAACAAATGGAAAAGGGACAGTATAAAGTAGTTATCATTAACAATTAAATATAACAAAATTTAGAAATACATAATAAAACTTTAATTTTTATTCCTTTATAAAATAATCAGAGAAATATCCAAGAAATATGAGCTAACATATCTCATAATTTCTTTTTGCTGACTTATTAAATAGTTTATTATCTAGTTCATATATATATATACATATACATATAGCTCATATATATATCATATGAATATATGTATATATTCATTCTAGCTGCTGTAATTACTCTTAAAATTTTCTGGAATTCTACCAAAGAAGATTCTAAATACTATTTAGAATCATACTATTTTTGATCTGCTCTGGAGCAGTGAGTATGGTAAATTTTTTTTTCTGAAAGCACTCTCTAGAAATTTAGCCAAGGAAATATTTGTTACGTCCCCATAATCATCACCTGTGGAGCACAGTTATGACAACATATATTTTATAAGAACTTAGCTTTTGGAGCTGAATCAAAAGACAAAAGATAGGTGTGAAGCAAGGTGACCTCTGGTCTTCTTTCCTGGAATCTCTATTTTTAAGAGGTGAAGTGTGAGCTGTCTTGATGCAAAACCAGAGATGGTTTTACCTACAGTTCTACCTGCCTTGTGGGTAGTATTTCCCTCTAGATTCAGGAGTAGAATATTTTTTAATATCTTTTTTCCAAGTTTTAGCTTTTATTTTTTTCCTAGGTAACAGAAGATGTATGAGTGGAAACACAGCAAAGGCCACCCCAGGGATAGCTATATAGACCTCGTGTTAAACTAGAGGTCTAAAGAACTCTTTGAGCCATGTGACATTTTAGAATTTTCCAATCTTGTTTTCACTGTGACTACCTGACTTGTCTTCATGCCTCATAGGAAACTATTTTAAATCTTAATACAGAAATCTCATGATAGTGTTTGTAAAGTAAAAGTACCATCATTCACTACCTCCGTTTTGATTCCTTTGGTTTATAGGTGAAACGCTTTATGAATGAATAGGTAACTCCCCCCCCATATTGTAGATGAGAATGAATTAATAGCTTGACTTTGGACAAGCGATAAGTTGTTATTAAAACAAGTACTAAAATTTGGGCACCTATTTACTTTGAGCTACTTGCTTCTAACTAAATCACATGATTTGGGGTTGTCTATGTAAATTATACTAGGAACTAACTCTACTCACAGGCTAAAAGATAAACTGTGAACAGCAAGAAGTTTGAAAATATAGGAAGGAAATTCAAGTGATGAGCCTGTGTCACATGCTACACTTCTTCAGAGTATGTTAACTGTTAGCTCATCTAATACCAACAATCATCCTGGGAAGCATAATATTTTCCCAACTGAGACACAAGAAAGATGCTTCACAGTCATTTGTTCAAGGTCACACAGTAACCTCAGGTCTTGATTTTAAAATAAGTTTGAAGGGTTTTTTATGATCATTTTTCATATTCTTTACTATGTCAAGTAACTTGCAATCCCTGAGCTTTAATTTCTGTACGTTTAAAAAAAAAAGAAAAAAAAACCAGAATATTACCTATCTCATAAATTGTTGTAAGGTTGAAATTGGAGAATGAATGTTCAAGTGCTTTTAAAATCATATTGGGCTATACAAATGTTAGATATTATTTATATCCTCTTAAAGTCGCCATCATGACCAGGTTTTACCATCACATTTAGCACTGAAAGGCAGTCAAGCATTACAGAGTTCTGTTCTGACAAGGGAAAGATAACAGCAGGCTAAAATGAATGCTCCCTAATCCCTATCCACTCGTCCACGGTTGCAGTGAATTGATAATACTCCTCCAAATTTCCCACTGTAGTTTGCTAGCATCAAAAGTCTGATGAAAGAGCGAAGCTATTCAGCCCCAAGCAGCATTTATCTGCAAAGGTCCATATCTTATAGCTTACAAAGTTGTAAAAACAACCTGCCAAGATGAAAGACATAAAATATTGCCTTACATTTATTTATAGCAGGTTATCCTGTGCTGCAGAACAACTGACTTTGTCCATCCACACTGACAGCATACCCGGTAACCAGTATTCAGTGCGAGAGTGGAGATAGTACCCACTCTGCATGGGAGCTTAAAGCAGTCTGCCTTTACACCAGGGAAAAGATTTTTAAAGTAAGGGTGTTATTAATACTTTTTTGTTGACTTCATTTGTAGTTTGCCATTTGGTTTCCATAAACTGGTATGTGTTTTAAACTAATACTTTTTTTTAAAAGAATATATATTCTATTTTACTGGCAAATTAAACATATCATGGAGGAAAGTTCTTTTGAATAAAGAAATTTTCTGAAGATAGAGTGATCTAATATTCTCAAGTATATTTAAAATAATAAATGAGATGAAGAGAAAAGGATAATGTTAAAATATCAGAAAAATATTTATAATGAATGGCTTAGTGAAAAACCCTAGGCAAAGAAAGAGAAGGGTAAGTATTAAATTCTTGATAAGCAGATTTGACAACTGAGGATCAGAGAGATAAGGTGTCACTCAGCTATCAATGATTAGAGCAGGATTCAGAGTACATGTGTACAGTGGAGGGCGAAGGATTTTATATTTTCCCTTCTTCATATCACCAGAGAATCATTATTTAAATTAATTCATTGGACAGTTAGGCATTTCATATAACTGAATTCCCAGAAAATGAATTTTCATTCCTTTATATCCCCATGACCCAAATCTTTAATTTTAGCACTTGAAAGACAGTGTACTAAAGATGAGTTTAATATTTATCTTTTCCTTGATGGTTCAGTGCTATTATCCTAATTGTCAGTGGACTAACTGCTGTTTAACAATGCCTTTAGAATTATCTGGGGTGTGGGAGACTGTTTGACCCTACACTGAATGGTCTACTTCAGTTTTCATCTATTTTTCTGCTATTGGTTTATATTTGTCCACATTCCCTTATGCTTTTTTAGGAACTAAATTTCCTCTCTCCTTTTATTACCAATTCCTGAGTTTCTGCTTTGTTCTTTATTTGTTTTGAAAGTAAGGACAATAGTGAATTTAAGGATTTTAAAAAAAAAATTATGTAAGAGTTAATAAAAAATTGCTGAGCTTTGTAAAATGTTGCTAAGATTAATGTATTAAAATTCCATGTTTTTAAGTATGTTCTGACAGATCGTAATATATGTAGAATTACTAAAACTTCTGAATACTGACATGTTACTTATCCTCATTGAGAACTTATTTCATGATATTCATAGTATGAATCATTTTTTGAACCTCGATTTAATTTTTTGTGTCTGCATTTGTTCCTTCTGTACAAACTTCTTTTCATAACTTTTGTACTACATATAGGATTTTTCAATGCAAAATACACTATAGATATTGGAAAACTGGGGTTCAAAGAAATCTTTCTGAACAATAAAAACCACACAGGGCATGGAGAGACACTATAGTGGTCACCAGCATAGGGGCTAATCATTCTTCCCTAAGACCAAGAGAAAAGGGCTCCTGGGACACTCTCCCCTCTGCATTTTGTGCCTTTGATGTAAACAGGCACAGATCAGTCTGCTCCAGGCACAGCAGCAGAAAGACTTCAGGGTCTGTGATCAGGGTCTTCCCTGGTGAGCTTCTCATCAGGGAAGAACTCAGAGTTTCTATCTTTTCCCCTCTTTGACACTTAATTAGGTCTAGAAAATGTTAGGAAATGGACATAAATGAAAGTGGTGCATATTCTTATGTCTGGTCAGGAAAGGTACTCAATTTTCAAGGATAGTAGATAAAGAATGGGTTTTCTTGTGTCTTTTAAAGGTGACACAAAATGTTTTGTATATCTGTGACTCAGAGAACAGTTAGTGGACTCCCTGCTTGCTCACTGTTTCACTTTCCAGCATTAACCTTGACCCAGCATTCAATCTTTGTATTGGCTTCCACAAGATATTATGCCACACTTAGAATTCAGTGAGTCTTTCAAACTTTGCTAAATATCAAGTGGAGGTTGGGAAGAATTCCTTCCAGTGATGGGTCACAGGCATGACCTAGTTTTCCACTATTGCTCACTCTTTTCAGCCTTTCAAGTGTCCTTCAAAAAGCTCTCAATTTTCATATTTTATAACATACAGAGGCTTTCTCCTTATCTTGGCTTTGGCTACTGCATGTGTTAGGTAGATAGGCAGCCATGAGCAGGTGAGTAGGGGAAGGATAAGGAAGGGTGGTTAACTCACGGGGGGATACCAGACATACACATCAAAAAAAGGTGCATAGGTCACAGGTTTGGGAACCATAGGGACTTTATCCAAGCAGATAAGCATCTGGAAAATGGAAACTGGTGTGCCAAACTTCCCTCAGCTATAGTTGGTCATAACTCCTTAAGGAAACTATTATTTTGAAACTATGTCACACCCTCCCCTTATGACCAGGCCATCACCAAAACCATGTCACACATACCCCTTTGTGGCAGGTCATCAAGACTCTCAAATAGAAAAGTTGCTGAGGACTATACAAAAGATCATAAACCACAAAAGGGTAAATAAGAAACTCCGATAGGAATAAAGAACTCAAATCACTTAAAAACCTGACTCTGTAAGAGCTAGGAGGCATCTGCTCAGTGTCTGGACTCTCACTTTTTCTAATAAACTCCTGTCTGTACTCTGTGCAACTCACTTGAAATCCTGTAGAATTCAAGAGCCAGTTATTGTGGATCCCCGCAGTTGCTTTGGCCTTGTGGGCAGGTCTTCTCTACAACACATTTACTTAATGAAGATTTTAAAAACACTTGAATATAACATGAATTATTACCTGTATTGCTATCTATTCCTAAAAGATAATGCAATGTTGTATTTAAACAAAAAGTAAACCCTAACATATGGGAAAGTGCTTGATCACAGGGATATTCTCCTAAGTGTTGGTAAGAGGGACACAGTCACCTAGAAATACTTCATGAAAGTAATTATTTTAGCAAAGTCATGATTTGTTTAATAGACTGTGTTGTCGCATACTCATGCAATTCCTTTTGCTTTTTAAATATGAAAATTTCAAAGCATACTGAAGTAAATAGCAAAACAACCATTACCCTGTTTAAATAGCCGTCAATATTTTTTTCTATTTACATTTTATCATTTTTTCTGCTGTTTAACATTTGATGAGATATTTCAAAGTCCTTCGTACTTAAATTCTTCAATCAGTGTCTCAAAAAAAGAACCATTTCCAAATCCATCTTGCCATCTCACATCTAAGTCATTGATAAAAGTAATCAATAAGCATGGATTTTACATAGGAAAGTTTTTGATTGTTTCATTCTAGCTTTGTACAGTTGGAGTAAATTTGATGAAATCGAAAGTCAGACATCATTACCCTATGTACATTTACGATTACACGAACGATATGAATCTACATCGTGCACAACCATAGAAACGAAATGATGTACCCCATTTGTGTACAATGAATCAAAATGAATGAATAAAAAAAAGAATGAATAAAAATGAATAAAAAAAAAGAGTCAAATAGAGCACAGGAGGAATACTGTGGATCCTAGGGAATAAGCCAGTTTGAAGGGTGGGTGGCAAGAAGAGGTGTAGCTCTAATAGAAAATTACATCCGAAGAAGAGTGAGCACTGCCGTAGAAACTGCAAATTCAACCACAGGCTATTTTTCAAACTTACATCTTACTTTTAAATTCTTTAAGTTCATGTTAAGTTCCTGGTTACCATTCTGATGCTTTTTGGTGGTGACATTTTCCAGATTTATGTTGATTATCTTTTGTGATATCATTTGTTTCAAGGCAGATTTTATCTTTCCAAAGGGAATATTTGATAATACTAGGACCTTTGATGGGTAAATCGCTCTAGCAATATTTGAATTTCCCACAATCTCCTTAGTGATTCTGCTCATTCTTTTTTTTTTTACACCGAATTTAGAACTTGCAAGGCTTTTTTTCCCCAAATTTTCCAAGTTATTCGTAGATTCCCATTCAATCAATATGCAAACTTATCATTCTGAGGCAAATACATCAAATGTCTCACGATGGTTTCCCTTTTTCTTGATCTCATTAGCATAATATTGTTCATGGTCCTTCGGACGTATTGATCATGTTCACCGTTATTCTGGGTTTGGGGGGATAACTTTGTTACCTAATTCTGTTTAAGTATGCTTTTGTTTAGGTTTTCAATTCATTATTTTAGTTTTTCTGTCTTTTTGAAGAAGGGTTTTAGGGAGATAGATGGAGAAATGGATGACAGATACAATAACTGTCATGTTCATGCCACTGAAGGAGTTCTCTTTGAACAATTGGTAAAAATTACTCTCACTTTGAGTACATTGAATTGTCATTTTTGATATTTCATGAGCATACCCTTAGAGAACACATGGTCTAGTGATAACATGTGCAAAACAAAACCTCCTGCAGTCTTCACCCTGTGTGTTTATGTCTGAGCATAGTCAGGAAACCCTGGAGGAAATGCAACCTATAAATATTAATGTTTGAATCTGTTAAGCTGTAGCTATCCTATCAATTTTAATATCACAATATAACTCTAAATGTAGTAACATTGAGGTTTAGGAATGTCACCTTTACAAAGTCATGACTAATTCACTTTCTACATCCCTTCATATGAAGAAAAATCAGGTAAAAATTGGAGCCATCTCTTAGGAGTAGTGGTGGTGCTGAGTCACATTTTGATGTCAACATGATCACCTTTTGGGTTCATCTGAATCCAGTGAAGATATGGTTGTAGTAGAAGAGATATCTCCAGAGAAGAATCTGAGGAGTTCCCAGAAAGGGGGAAACTCAACTCAGGACCAGTGGGATTCTTGGCTTATGTGATGCAAAATAATTTCAGCACATGTCAGACAGAATCGTAGACTGAGGTTGTTTAGGAAAGTAGATACATATTCAAGGTAGAATGAGGGTAATCTGAAGAGAGAGATGCATTTCAGGGCAAAACAGATTATACACATTCAGGGAAGATTGTGGACCTTCTTCCAGAATGAGAGATACTTGTTGAGGGGTTCCAGGTCCCTCTTTTTAAGAAAATTTCATGAAAGTTGGGTATGGAAAGATATGTAGAAATGATATCAGTCTGGTGATAACAAGATAGCTTTTATGGTCAATCTCCAGATCCTTAGGCTGATGTGTCTTTATTATCTTATCAATGGATAGCACTGGAAAATCCCTTAAATTATAGATTGCTCAAGAAATTGTCTCTCTCTTTGCTTAGCCTATTTATTGGTGGATTAATTCACTGTGCACAGGTAGATTTATAGATTTTCTAGTAATTTAGGAATGGCAGGTCTGGGAGAGAGACTGGCTTAGGGATTGACAGACCTAAAAAGTGTGCAGAACTTCTGAATGAAAATCTCATTTCCTTCACATCTCCTTTCTACCTATTTTAAAAAATTTCTTCTATCCTACTTCAATATACTGAGCAGTTTTCTATCATCCACAAATTATAAAAGATAATGGATTTTAACCATAGGGGACAGTGGCAAGATTTAATTTCACAAATACCATTACTAAAATAGCTAAGGATTATAGCCAGCTATCAAGCTATGACCACTCATCTCTTCCTCTGGTTACTTGTAGGAAAGTATGGATATCTATGAGTCTGATAATATCGAATTAAGGAATTAGCCACATTTACACATTACCAAAGAAAATTTAGGGATGTTTTGTCTCACTTTTTTACTCATCCTTGCTTTTCTACAAAACTAGAATATTTTTAATTTTCTTTGGACCCCAAACTTAATAATCAGGATGATAGTGTAACTGACAGAATCCTTGGAGAAGGGTGGGCTGTGTACTTCATTAGATCATTCATTATCCATGGATTTTCTTGTTTAGAATGTGCTCAGAGGATGCTGAGGCAGCCTGAAAGGGACACTTGACAGTTAGGTTTTGTCCAGCTTTTCTGGTCTTCCCTAATAGGAGACAGAATTGCTGATTGGTAGACCCCACAACTTGCAATAGGTGGATCTCATCACATTTGAAGAGTCCTTAAAAGGAACTCCTTCATGAACACTGATTTCTCTTACCTCTGCTGATTTCCTCAGCTATCCTATTTGCATTTTCCTTTTTCTTAAAAAACAGTTGGCATTTACTTTAAAAGACACTCAGCATTCTTTAAAATTAGCAGTACATTGAGCTTATGTATATCTTTGGATTGCTTCCCTTGAATAGTTTTAAATGTCTAAGCAACTATTGGCATAAACATCCACCACATGCACAAACCAATCTGCTAACTTTTGTTACTTAATCTTTGGATCATATAAATTGTTTTAACTGGATTTCAACTGATGACTATGGAAATAAGTACTTCATAAATTTTGGGAGAATAATGTGTATAGTATTTTAACATCTAAACTCACACGCTTGCACAATCACTTAGACCACCTATGCAAGAAGTTAATCCTAAATTCAGAAATGCTAATTATATCATGTTATTTTGGTTACTCACATACATAACCTTTTGAGAAGGTGCTATTGAAGGATAGGAGGGATAGGGGAGAATATACAGCTTGATACTTTAATAGAAAAATTATCATATAAAAGAAAATAAATATATGGCAAGACACAAGTTCTCTACAATACATTACCTGTCTGTCATAATGTGAACCACCTTGCATTTGCTTGCCTGAATCAGTAAATCTTTTTATGTGAAGTTTCAACATTCATTCAGTGCAATGCTACCCAATGTACTAGGATGAAGAGACTCTCCAGCTTTTCATCATTAGAAATTGTAGCAAAATGTTTTATTTAGATGAAAAATTCTATCTGAAGATAAGTGTTTTTCACAAACACTGAAGGAAGAATCCACTAGAAATTCAAATAAAAGAAAATGTCCTGCTTGTCCAATGGATAAGGCTATTCCACAGAGCCATCACACCCCATGGGATGTGGCTTATAAGCCTGTTGCTTCCTAATGTCACTACCATATCCTTCATCTAGGATCCAGGTAAGTTAATGAAGGTTTGAAGGAGGTTTCAGCTATTCAGGCCCAATCCTATACTCCATAGGTAATCAATGTGGAAGTTCTTCAACTATTGTGTCCATATGATTATTAGAATGGTGATAACAAGATAGCTCTAAGTAATACATTTCTTTGGTTTTATGCATTGGGATTTCACCTCCTCATTGTGTCTCACCTGACACACAGCTTACCCTAACTTACCCCTCAGTCTTTTCCTAGAGAGCTGCTATCTTGGCTTACTGCCATTCTCAACAGAGAGAAACTTTATATAGAATTCATAGATATGTTCCTGGGAGAAGAGGGTCTTGAGAAAAGCAGGAAGAGCATTAAATCATACTTAGGGTTGAGTAAGTAACATAAAGTTTCTTTGGGGGGATAATTTTATATAGAGATCAATTTTAGACTTTCATTTTAGCAAAGAGAAAAATAAGGGATAAAAATACTGTAGAATGAAAATAAGATTTTGCAGAAAGGACTTAACCAGAGACATGAGAATTAGTGAGTTGACCAACATAAAGACATGAGGTGATAGTGAAGATTAAATTATAAGACTAGTGCTAAGTAATCGGTAAGTGTAACAAGAGAATCAAGTGCTATAAGCCCAAATGCCATTTCCTTCAGCTAGTGATTGATATATTTTCTTTCAGAGAAGGATCTCATACTCAGAATAATTGTGAAATTACAGTAGCTAATTGGATTTACTCTACTACTTAATTAAATACTTAAAGTACATTTTAAAATCAGGAATGGAAACTAGAATTGATAATTTGATTGGAAATGCTTGTGTTGATTGTGGGTATGGAGTTCTGACAGTCTCAGCACCTACCAAAGGACAGTGCATTTACTTGCTTTTTGTTACCTCCCCATGAGCTCTACAGCACTCTGGATGAGCTGCATTTCAACTGTATTCACTAATCACTTCTTGAGCATTTCAAGTGCTATATAGTTTGATAAGCATTGAAGAGCTTGGAGACAAACATCTTAAGGTCTACTGGGAGAATTTTTGAAAATGCCAAATTAATATAGTTTGCTAAACCCAAAAGCTTTGACAGAAATATGTATTCCATTTGACTCTCTTCATGTTAATTTTGACTCAAATTCCTGGCCTGTGAAGAAGATTTTGTCATTGACTATATTAGTTTTGGTCTCCCATCTTTCCTTTGCTACTAATGATTTATTTTATCTATAAAAATTATTAGTTACTTTATTTATATTATTGTGATAAATTTGCTTAAGATAGTTGCTGCCTCAGCTCCATTTTTAGGCCTGTCCTAAGTAGTTTGAAACCCAGTTGTACTGTGCCACCTTAGGCCTAATTAAAACTTAAACTTCCTCTGTGGTTGTCTGAAATATGGCTAGCTTGTTCCTAATCTCACTGACTCAAAACTGAACACATTCCACAGCTGTTGACGATGATAAAACCTAAGAGTCAACACTACAGTCATGTAAATAAGCACCCCCCCACCATTGTGCATATTTTCTTTAAACTAATCAATTCACAACTCCCATGGGAGAGCCTCAGAAATAATGCTCAAGGATCCTAATTAAAGGCATATTACCCAGTAATACACTCTCTTCTTCTCCACTCAAGGTTGAGCTTCCAGCTGCTTCCAGACTTCAATCCCCTTCCATCAGCACCCCTACTTTCTCCAAAATCTCTAAGTAATACATTTCTTTGGTTTTATGCATTGAGATTTCACCTCCTCATTGTGTCTCACCTGACACACAGCTTACCCTAACTTACCCCTCAGTCTTTTCCTAGAGAGCTGCTATCTTGGCTTACTGCCATTCTCAACAGAGAGACCTCAAGACCAATTAGAAAGAAGCAATAACAATAAAAATCACAGCAACTATCACTGAAGTAAGTGATCAGCATTTGAATGACATAGTTTTGTGATTTGGGAGTCAGGCAAAATTTCATCTCAAATTATAATCAGTGAGATCTAGAGAAAATGTATGAAACTACTTTTGTCTACAGGCTGATCATAGACAAAGTAGTAAAATAATATTTATCTATGAGGGTTTATGTGAAAAATTGATACTCCAATATTATATGCAAAGTGCTTGGCCCATCATAAGGACCAACTAAATAACTAAAAACCAACTATGGCATAGGGCCAGAGTCATTTTTTTTCTAGTTAGTATTGATCCAATTATCAAATATCTATTGAAATTAACTCTATTCCTAGTGTTGTACCAAAGCAAGCATCTTAGATACATTAAAATATATTTTCAAGTTTGCAGTTAATTAAGAGAGGCAGATAAATAAGCATAGTCAAATTAGAGCAATTAAATCATCAAGGAACATATATAATCAATACATTTTCTCCATAATTTATAGATACGTTAGCAAATGTTTTGTGCTTTTAAAAAAAAAAGAAAAAAAAAAAAAATAGAGCCCCAGCCAAATGTGGTGGCACAGACCTGCAGTGCCAGCATCTTGGGAGGTTGAGGCAGGAGGATCACAAGTTCCAGTCAGCCTGACAACTTAATGAGTCCCTGACTCAAAAATAAAAAATAAAAAAAGTTGGGGATGTAATTCAGTGGCAGAGTATCCTGGGTTCAGTCCCAGCACACACACACAAAATAAATAAATAAATTGAGTTCTTAGCTTCATCTAAAAATTTCATGATAAAGATCAAGGCCCTTTACTGCCAAATTCAAATCTGTCTTTCAACACTTATTGTAATTCACCCTCTGTACCTTCCATTATCCCTGGTTCTCAAATCAAACCAAGTGCTTTCACCATTCTACATAATATTATGCTCCCACTTGCTGCAACTTTTGCATATAGACATTTTTTCCTCTATGTCTGCAATTCTTTTGCTCTCTTTTTTTTGAATTCATATTTTAAGAATGAGTTTAAATATACCCACTTTTATGAATCCTGTCTGATTTCCTTAGGCAAAAGGATTGCTTCTCTCTGCTTCATTCCTTAAACATATATGCCTGTTCTATAATTATGAAAAATAGTAATCTGAATACTAATCTTTTCTAATGACAAAAGAGTATTTCAACATGTGTAATGCTCAATTTACTTAATCATTTTTCTATTATTGTATGATTGTATTTTACTTTTTAATTTTTTTCTCTCAAATATATTTGCTCATGTGGTTTTATCATAAATTGACAGAGATTGGATTACTGAGTCAATGCCATACTATTATTTGTATCTATTTTTTGTTATAGTTAATTTGATACTGAAATGCATTCAAGCATTCAAATTTTGAAGAAGGTTTCTAATTATAAATAATAAGTTAAAGGGTCTTTATATAATGTAAATAATCACATTTATTTAAGATTTTTGGTACATATTTACTTAAAAAGATATCCATCTATGTGATGTCTTCCTAGAAGGTGAGGTATTTTTCTAATTTTGAGAGTCTCATTTCTTAGGAAGGTTTTATGTGATTAATGATGCACAAATAATATACTTTTACCTCTAAAACAAATATCATACAATTTGCATTTTCAGATGATTGCCATGTGTCAAAGTTTTCATCTCGAATAAATATTTAGATATCCAAATATGCATTCATTGCAAAAATTTTGACATCTTATTTGGGCCCATCTTTAAAGATAACACTCATAAAAGTCACTGTTTCATATATATTCCTTTTATTTACTAAATAATTCATCATTTTACTACTTGCTTGATTTCTTGACCAAATTATATTCTAATTGCCCAGAGATTAAATATATTTTCAAATAGTGAATGTTAAAAGATATAACAAAAAAGTGAGGTACTTTAAAAAGGAAACTTCTCAATTAATTTCTAAGCATCCCTGAAATAACTATAGCTTTCTAAAATGACTACTTAAAATGTGATGGAACTTATCTTTTTTTATTTTAGTATGTGTTCCCCCAAGAAAATCTGCTTTGTTGTCTTGGTACTTTGTATTTGTATGGCATTTCACAATTTTAAAAGAACTTCCACATACATGTTTTCATTTGACCTTCACATCAGCTATGGGACATGTACAGGCAGTTACTAAGCATCCTCATTTTACAGGTGACATTACGACACTTAAAGTTATCATGTCTAACCTGACACCAAAAGGACCATTCATGGTGACATTCAGAACTTAATGTGTAGTCTATTTTTATTCAGCATACTCTCTGTAAGCCTGAATTTAGGCTTCCTTATCTGATAATGCCCCCAGAACTGTGAATTAACTGCTGTAGTAAGAAGTTTTGTAAATCTCTGTCCTTTATAATAAGTGTTCTCATGTCTTTAGAGAAATATAAGAAGTTTCATTTTCGAGAACCTTCATATCCATATATATTTTTTTGCACTAGGTGGTGTATTATTTGTGATAATTAATGCTCATGCTATATAGTATGTGCCAACAACTTAGTAAACTTACTGTACTCAGGGGTGTTAGCACCTGTTCTAACTTATTATTGAGATAACTGCTTGTAGTCCAGCAAAGACACAAAATCTTCCAAGTCTTATAATAAAATTTTTACTTAAGGATAAATACAAGAGATTAAATAGCAAGTCCTTTATTGTTTCATGAATCTTAAAACACTTAAGCCACTCAAAAGGCATTGTCTCTGCAAAAACGAGTTAGGACAATTGATTTATTAAGTTTCTTGCCATTTTTATGCATGTAACATATTGAATATCTTTAAATAAGATACTCCAGGGAAGCTGGTAGTCTGGATGCTCAGGAAAGTTTGAAATCTCTGAGGTGGCTTTAGAAAGTTCCATGTTATGCCAGATGGTTTTCCAGAATTCTGATATTATTATAAGATCCCAGGAGCCTGTGAGTCAGATCAGAAATCTAAGTAGAATCTGGATCCCTTGTGCCACTCTGCATATACTTTTGACTTTCAGGAATTTTATTCAGTTCAAATTAGCAAACACTTTATACTTATCTGTATACTAAACCCTTGAGAGGTTGGCAACTAAAGGTGAATAATACAAGGCCACAGTATTTATGTATCTTCATATCTAATAGGAAAAACATGCAGATAAACAATCCAAGTCTGATAAATACAAGAGAAATGTATGTGAGATGCATGGGTGGTATGGAAAGAACGGCAACCTCTATAAAACAGCAGCTTTCCAAACAACCCACTGACTTCATTTATTTACCTGAAACAACTTGGGGAAAAGAGAACCACATTTATTCTACAGAGCACTGTAAGGACTTACAAAGCACTGAATATGCATACCAGTATGATGAAGCTTCTTTGTACTTAACTCATTATTCTGGTGTTTCAGATTCTGGAGGTAAGACAGAGGACCTTGACTAAAGATGCTGCTAAAACCTTGACTTTAGGATTGAATAGCTGGACATCTTTTCCTTTTGTTAACAAACTCATTTAAAACCAAATCATTAGGATCTATCTTCGTATAATTTAGGAAGTGTTTCCTTTGTATGGCAAAATAAGGTATATGTCATTGGATATAAAATACATGGTTTAGTTAGGAATATAGACTGCACACTATGTACTTTGAGTAGAGAGTCAAAACAGTGAATGAGTTTTGTGCAATAGTTGAATGGGCTGCAGAAGCAGAGATCAGGAAAGTCACCACTGAGGATAGCAGTTTCTTATAGCACAAAATGTATTCTCAAGAAAATCCTTGAAAACCTAGAGAAGCTGCAATCAGTTTTTAGGTGACGCCTGAGACTAATGATTTGTCCTTCCATCTATCTTTCCAAGTCTTCACCTAATGGTTGTTATTGAAAGACTCTCACTGGAAACCATATAGGATCCAAGGAAATTAGATCAAGGTTTCTCCCATGTACAGTGTTTATGTTTTATCGAAAACAGGTCCTATCATGCAACTACCCAAATCACCCCAAACACCTATTGATAAATTAGATTGCTAACTTGTTCTTCATTAAGTTCATCACTGTTTACATATTTATATTTTAATTTAAAATGTAATATATAAGGAAGGGTGATAAAAAAAATTATAGCCACTTTAGTTTCATGTGGAAAGGTGAGAGTACATAAAATGAATCAGAGCAAATACTAAGGTAAGACCAAACCTAGAATTCAGTTCCACCTTTACCATTTATTAGTTGCTTAATTTAAAGCAAGAAATTTAAACATTTTAATTCTTGTTTTTCACATCCAGAGAGAAAAAATTATATTGAAATAATACATTTTTAATTATTGGGCAGTTAAAAATATATAAAGAATATCTAGTATATAGTAAGTATTCAGTAAGTGATAGAAAGTATTATTGTTCTGTTCATGATCATTGTCAAGAACATTACTGGTATAATATATGTTGAGTAAAGTGTACATTATTTGATACTCAACCTGGTTCTTGTCCTGAAAATATGCTAAATTCAAAATAAAATGACAATATTTAGGGCAGATTAATGTGCAAACTGAGATTTTTTTTTTTTTTTTGAGAGTAGGAGTGTGGCGATGCTGAATAGAATATTAACCAGATAAAGTGGTACAGTTGTGTATGTGTGCTTGTATGTATTAATGCTGAAAGCCTGTCACAAAGCACAAGGAAAGCACGTTTAAGCTTATAAATGTGTGAAAATAAGGTATTTTTGGGAAACTGAAAACAGTTCAGTTTAACTGAAGCTTAAACTTTAATAAAATGTATTTAGTATTCTCTAGAGAAACAAGAAAACAGGAAATGTGTAGCTCGATAACTAGATAGAAAGAGATTTCTTGTAAAAAAATTTACTCATTTAATTATGAAGACTGAGAAGTCCTGTGATCAGCAAGCTGGAGACCCAGGGATATTGGTGATGTACTTCCAGTTCAGGTGTAGCTCAAGAACAGGCAGAATCTTACTCACTTTTCGGTTTATTCAGGCCCCCAGTAGATGACCCAGGGTGAGGTCCATCCGCCTTGGAGAGGGCAGTTTCCTTCATTCAGTCTACTGATTCAAATTCCAATCTCATCCAGAAACACCCTCACAGACAAACCTAGAATAATGTCTAACCAATTATCTGAGCACCTTGTGGCTCAGTCAAGTTGACAAATAAAATTGATCATACCCAGGGCATGAGCAGAGACAAAGGTGAAATGGTACACACCTTATCAATTGTGAATCAAACTGAAAGGTTTGTATTTTATCTTAAAGGCAAACAGGAGCCAATGAAGAATTTTTTTTGGAAGCTAAGTGACAATATCAGATGTGGTTTAAGACAGATCAATCCATTTAGTGTGAGGAGAATGAATTAGAATTGGGAAAGGTTGAATCAGAGAAATGAGAATAGAGACAATTATGACAATCAAAATGAAAAATGATGAGAACTTGAACCAGGGCAGTAGTGTTGAGAAGAGGGAGAAGAGGAGAAATGAAATAAACCTTAGAGAATTAGGGATGCAGGCAGGAGAACTACAAAAAAAAAAAAAAAAAAAAAAGGAGAATTCAAGGGTGACACCCCTGTGTTTGCGTTGAGTTAGTTATTTACAGCATTCAGAACAAGGGGATTTTAGGAGAAAGGAGAAAAGCTCAGCACAGAACCAGTTTAGCTTCACATGTCCACAGGATGTTAGCAAGGGGGTGTCTGATAAACATGGTACTGCAGCTTAAAAGACTGACTTAGATCTAAGATTTAGAATTGGAAGTCATCCAGATATAGTGGACATGGAATAGGTAAGTACTCTCCAGAAAATATGTACAATAAGAAACAAATGGGCTATTGGAGGTCTCTTATTCTTCCAGATGAAGTTTTCCGGGGGGGATGTAAAATGGTGGAATGAGGCAGACATCATTACCCTATGTACATGTATGATTACTCCAATGGTGTGAATCTACATCGTGTACAACCATAGAAATGAAATGATGTACCCCATTTGTGTACAATGAATCAAAATGCTGTCTGTAAAAAAAGAAAGAAAAAGGAAAGAAAGAAAGAAAGAAAGAAAGAAAGAAAGAAAGAAAGAAAGAATGAAAGAAAGAAAGAAAGAAAGAAAGAATGAACAAAAGAAAGAAAGAAAGAAATGGGAACATGGATAATAGGGAAACAGGAAAAAGTAGGGCTTGGAAGAGGGTGAGTGGCAGAATGTGAGCTGGGTTTTAGGGGCTGAAGAATGAAATCATAAGGTACAGTATTATACGGGCCCCATGGCTATTTCAGAAAGTAATAAAAAGCACAGTTCAATGCTTATGAATGATTGATTTTATGCAATTCTCAAAACTTTGTTGCTTCCTCATTTTTGTTGTTTGACTTTCAGTCCATTTCACTGTGATTGTAGATAAAGCCAAAATGAACATGCTTTGCAATTATCTGAAGAGCAGTAAATAAAATGATGTCAGGAGACAGCATTTCACACTGGTAATTGTTTGACCAAGAACGGAAGCACAAAGAATAAAGTAGGGGATAATTGAAATGAAGAGGGACAGGAATGCCAAGTTCATGCTCCAAAGGAGGGGGAAAAAAAGAAGAAAAAACCCTGACATCCAACCCGACACTTTCCTAAGGAGGTTGGTTTTAAATCTAAGAGACTTAAGAAATCCTATAAGTTTTTTATTGTTACGTAGTAACTTGTTGTTACCCTGTTAAGAAAGGGTATATGCCACAGTTTCTTTATCCATTCATTCATCAATTGAAGGACATCTAGGTTGGTTCCACAATCTGACTATGGTGAATTGAGCAGCAATGAACATTGATGTGGCTGTATCTCTGTAGTATGCTGATTTTAAGTCCTTTGGGTATAGGTCAAGGAGTGGGATAGCTGGGTCAAATGGTGGTTCCATTCCAAGCTTTCTGAGGAATCTCCATACTGCTTTCCAGAGTGGTTGCACTAATTTGCATCCCCACCAGCAATGTATGAGTGTACTTTTTCCCCCATATCCTCGCCAACACCCATTGTTGCTTGTGTTCTTCAATTGATGAATGGATAAAGAAACTGTGGCATATATATACAATGGAATATTACTCCACCATAAAGAATGATAAAATTATGGCATTTGCAGGCAAATGGATGAAATTGGAGAATATCATGCTAAGTGAGATAAGCCAATCTCAAAAACCAAAGGACGAATGATCTCGCTGATAAGCGGATGATGACATATAATGGGGGGTGGGAGGGGTTAGCGTTAGGGTTAGGGTTAGGATTAGGGTTAGGGAGGGGGGCAAGAATGGAGGAAGGAAGGACTGTATAGAGGGAAAAGAGGGGTGGGTGGGGTAGGGGGGAAGGGGGAAAAATAGCAGAATGAATCAAACAACATTGCCCTGTATAAATTTATGATTACATGAATGGTTTGCCTTTACTCCATGTACAGAGAATCAAAATGTATCCCATTTGTTTACAATAAAAAAAATAAATAAATAAAAAGAAAGGAGGAGGTGAACTGAGAAACTTTAGCTATGGAAACCAGAGCACTTGGCAAGATCATCTCTGGAGTCACAGCTTTTAGAAACCTGATTGTAAGGAAATAGGTAAAGCAGGGTAAGAAATCCCCTAGCCCTTCAAATTAAAAAATTCAGGTATCCCTAGTGGTAAAACAGATGATTCTGGGAATGGAACTGAAGAGCTAAAGATTCAAGTGACTTCTTGGCAGTTGATTTCTGGCATTTATTACTGAAACTAACATCCTTTTTATTTTATAAATGTCTCCCCATCAGATAGGAAACCACATTGTTCCCAGCTGTAGAAACCAGCCTTCAGCTCAACCTGATAACCTCTGCCCAGAATAAACTCTTCTTGACTTCACTTTAGAGATTACAGTCCGGGGCAGTATCTGTGGTCTCTCTTCAAGACAACACTCAAGCATCAGGCTGGCTCATTTTCAGGTGGTATTCTCAATCCACAACATAACCTAAATCTTTACTCACAGTGTCATGGACATTTAACTGATATTTCAACATAATGGTTTTCTGTGTTTCCTGGGGGGTAGTTTTACTGAAATTGCTTGCTAATTTGAACAGTTGTTTTTTACCAAGTGGATTCTTAGTGTGAATGAGTTACTTTGCTTTACTCTTTGCATACAAGCGAAACATTCAGGTTTGACAAACATGTTATTCCTCCATTATTGGACTAGAGAAAAAACATGTGTCCTTCCTGCAAAAAGTAACCTCTTTCCAATACTCCCTTTCTCCTCCTCCTTGGCTACAGCCTCTCATTTTAACTCAGTGTATTTGGATTCAGCATTGGCCTCTTCCACTTCCCAGCAGTCTGTCCACACTGGATTGAAAGCCTCTATTCTCTAGACTTACAGGGGACAATCTGATTCTTGGGGAATGACACTTGACTCTTGAGGGTTCAGTAACAACCTAGATTCCTATTTTCACAGTCTGGTCCCTGTTCTCCACTTCCAGGATTAGAAGTGTTGCCCATCTCTGACACATCCAAGCTTGGACTTACTTTGAAGAGTTCTTTCTGGTTTCCACACAGATCGTTCCTATTCTTCCTTGTCACTTTTCTCTTTTGACTAATTATAAAGTCCAACTTCCACAATGACTTCTTTTTATCTAAGATTCTCCCAGAGCTTCCTGGAAGCATAGCTAAAGAGAAGTGTCTGATGTTAATGGGTCTAGAAGGAAAAAGATTGGTGATGGAGGTTTATACTAAATCAATATTAATCCTCTATTTTCATTGATATAACAATGTAAAAATGTACAAGATTTCCAGATAAACAAAAAGATTAGAAGGTATGAACACATCCTAGCAGCAATGATAACTAATATCAAATGTTAAGAACATGAAAGTCCATTCTAAAGTGGAGAAAAGAACATGCTAGACACAGAAATTGACAAGATTCATACCTTGACCAACTCCTCACTCTTTTTTCAATATGACCTGATTTGGGGGCTTCTAAATTTATATTGGCCTTGTCCAATTTTAGCAAGAACCCTGCTGTCAATTTAACCAGAATTTTCTCTTACCTCTGATGTTCCCTTTCAGTGACATCACCCTGCCCTTACTGGGAATTTAACCCAGGGGTGATTTACCTCTGAGCTACATCCCAGTCCTTTTCATTTTATTTTATTTTATTTTTTAATTTTGAGACAGTGTCTTGCTAAGTTTCTTAGGGCCTCGCTAAATTACTGAGGCTGGCCCTGAACTTGTGATCCTCCTGTCTCAGCTTCCCAAGTCCCTGGAATTACAGGCATATACCACCTTGCCAAGCTTCTCAGTAATTTTTCATCCATTGATCCTGACCCTACTTGTTTCTTTGTCAAAACATTATTCTTGCTACTGACTGAAGACCTAGGTGGGAGAGAGATCATGCTTGTTCTGGATACCTGTAGAAAACACAGTTACAACCATAGGAGCCAGCAAGAAGAAAGATTATGAATCCATATAAATAATAACTTCCTAATAATTTTAAGGGTATAAAAATTGAAATCATCTTGAGAAATGATGGTCCTTGGAAAGTTCAAGCAGAGTCACCAATCAGGATTTCTTTCTTAGGTAAGTGATAGGGTTGGACGAATTTAAACAAACAAACAAAACTGGATTCCAATTTCCATGGTTCAAATAGTACAGCAGAATGGAAAAAGATTATTAAAGATTATTAGGGTTTTTTGTTTGTTTGTTTGTTTAGTACTGAGGGTTGAACTCAGGGGCACTCAACCATTTAGTCACATCCCCAGCCCTATTTTATATTTTATTTAGAAAGAGGGTCTCACTCAGTTGCTTACCACCTTGCTTTTGCTGAGGCTGGCTTTGAACTCTCAATCCTCCTGCCTCAGCCTCCCGACTGCTGGGATTTCATGTGTGCACCACTGTACCTGGCTGGATTATTAGATTATGAATCAGAAAAGTCACCATGAGTCCCTAGCTTTGAGCAAGTTAGGCAATCTTGCGGAGCCTCATTTCTTTCATGTATAAAATGACAGTAATGATATCAACCCACCAGGAAAGAGAATGGAATTAGAAGACACATGAAGCTCCTGACTCATGGGTACTGAATGAATCCCCCCATTGCCTCTGCAGGTGTCCACTGTGGGATGACCATGTCCCAAACAGCATTTTGAACAAGGGGAGAGACAGAGTGTGGAAAATATAGGAAGTACAGATCTTCAAGACACAATTGGTAGTCAACACTGCTCCACACCACCACATGGATTTTCTGTTTCTAATCCTACTAGTGCCGGGACAAAATTGTCAAAATCATGACAAACAGATTCCTTGTACTTTTAGCTCAGATGTCAGTTACTAAACAAACCAATAGAAATAGAAATACATCATGCGTGCAGTTCACATAAATTTGCTGAGTGCCTAGTGGGAGTCAGACACTGTATCCCATCCCTAATAAATTTCAGGGGAAAAAAAAAAAAAAAAACCCAGCTCTATCCCGGAGGTAGCATGTAGAATAATAAATTAAAATTTTAAAGTGTATCTCAAAAATAGACTGCCTTTCTTGAAGTTTAAAATTAATCTTACTCTTGCTTTCAACATCTTCCTGGTAAAGATCATTGCAGCAAGGGAAGCATCATGCCTAATTACTTTAAAATTGTCTCTTTGTAGGAAGTACATTAATATGTATTATACCACTGCTGTCCTCAAAGTGAAAATAAAAGTTATACCTACTTTCCTTCTTTTTGCAAGACTGAATTTTTTCAGATCTTTTCCCCCTTAAATTTACACAAATGCCTGAGGCAGAAATTTAGCATAACAAGTTCACAAGTCCTCAGCAATTTTGTTAGAAAATATTCTGAAAAACATCTTTTCCGAGATTTTTTTCAAACATAGGCAAAAACGCCACACATTGCTGATGAAGTTATTTTTATGTCCTTTTAAATTCAAGGCTGAATCAGTTGGGGTCCAGTTAGGAAACAGAAACCACAGATTAATTTGAACAGGAAATGTATTAAATAATATTAAATATTTAACAGGATTAACTACTAACTGCTAAAGATAATTCTAAAAAATATAGAAAAAAGGATACAGGGAGCAGACATTACTCTTAAGGTCTGTACCATCTACTGCCTACGGCAGTGGGGTAGGCTACCAAGAAACCAAGGAGAAAACCCCAGATGAGATGAGATATAGGGTTTACTGAGAAGTACTTATGGGTAAGGTCCAGTAATGACAGGCTGGACAGGTGCTTCACCAGAAAGTCCAGGGTTGACACTGGACAGGTGTACCTCTGCTCCATGCCTCCAGTGACTCTCGAAAAGTAGTATCTCTTATTTCCCATGACATTTTGTCCAGGGGTAGCCACCTGGATGAGTATGTCCCTCTTTATAGTGTTCTGTCCACCCGACTTCATCAGGGACTGGGATTTTACAGACTCGGTAGAAGAGACATCAACTTTCACTTGCCTTGTCCCATTGTATGATCAAGGAGAAGCAGTTCTAGGCACATGCAAAAAAGCTTTCTACAGATGACTCCAATTTGTCCTCATTCCCACAATACATGGGAGAAAGCCCGTGTCTGTCCTTCAGGGTAGTAGGTATCTGGACTTCTGTTCCAGATCTGCTTTTATTGTTCCCTTTGCTTAGTTAGGTTTTGGGGAGTGAAAAGGGGTATTCGGGAACATGGTGTTTTACTGACACAGGACTAATGAAGCACACACGAAAAGGATAAAACAAATTTGAGAGGCCACCCCTACCCCAAGAATGAGACCCAGAGCTCACTGGAGAAGGGGTGGCTGTAGTCTGCTGGATTTAGTGGTGGATGGAGTTTTCACATTGAGGCTGACAAGCAGGAAACTGCTCACCACAGTACTGAGAGAACTTTCTGGGAAGCTGCCTTCTGGGGTGCTGCAGTTACTGGCAACCTGCCACCTGGACAAGAGCAGGCCTGGCCCCTTAGTCCAGCTGTGCTGCTTGTGGATGTGCTGGGAATCCTACTGTGGCCTTTGCACTGAGCTTACTGGAAAACTGGCTCTGGTACCGGTGGCAGTTTTTGAAAGGCCACTTGCTGGAATCGCACCAACCTTCCTAGAAATCCCACTGGGATGCAGATGGAACTCTGGGGTGCTAGTAACTCTTACCAGGAGGTAAATGCATGCTGGGTACCCTGCAAGCTTACCAGCATTGCAGCCTCAAGACAAGAGGAACACTTGGTGATCAGGACAAGCTTCTCCCTCTGGAGTGTCCCTCTAGCACCCCCTACTGACTATCACAGTTAAGCATCATGGCAATTAACAAAAGAAATGTTTACGGACTCTTGCTTCACAATAACACAGCAGGGCAATAAAGGATGAATTCATTGCTGAGAGACTATATTGACAACTAGTATAAAGGCCATTAATAGAATACTGAGTTGGTTATAATGAATTCATCAAATTAACAAAAGTATGAACACTGAGAGGTAGAATAAACTTAGAACTAAAGGTAGAATACAGAATACAGGTCATACTGTGTGCACTGAAGGATTAACCTTTTCAAAAGAAAGATTTGGGCTCCTGGAAGGTAAACTCTTAACTTTTAGAATCCCCTGCCTGATAAGAATGTGTTTATTTACTGGGGGCCTTGGATCACAACAGACAGTGTGTATTAACAATGTGATTTATGGTGGGCCTTATGTCATCCAATATCAGTTTGACCTCTGAAAGGGCTGGAAACAGGTCAGCAAGGCAGGAAGTCAGGCTTGTCTATGTAATTACCCCGCCCCAATAAATACTCTAGACGGCAAATCTCAGGTGAGATTCTGTGGTTGTCCATACTTCACACATATTGAAGCAGAGGACTCATCATTGATGGGAGAAATAAACTCCGTCCATATAATTCTACTGGGAGGTAACAAGTGAAAGTTCTGTACCTGGTCTCCTAGACCCTGCTCTTTTACCATTACTGACTTTATTCTTCATCTTTCTACTGTAATAAACCACAAATGTGCCTTTAGTAGACCAAATTCAGGGATGCTACTGACATCTAAATCACATACTGTGTTTATTATCTACTTCTTCATAACAGCCCTAAAAAGACATCAGTTTAAAAAATACATATTTATTATTTTACAGTCTCTTGGTCAGAAATTTGGGCATAATTTATTTGTTACTCCTGCTTCTTATAAGACTGCAACCAAGGTGTAAGTCAAGGCCAATTTCATCTGAAGGCTCAACTATTTCCAAGTTCATTCATGCGGTTCTTGGAGAAAAATTTTTTGAAGGGTTTTGGACTAAGGCCCTCTGTTTCTTACTGGGTGTTGGCTAAAGTCCACCATTAGTTTCTTATCTCATTGGCTCCAAAGGGCAGCTCAAAACATGGCATCTTGTTTTATCAGAGGAAGCACAGAAAGCCAGAAATTTGAAAGTCATTGTCTTATCTTTTATAGTCTACTTTTGGAATTGATACCCCACCTTTTTGCCCTATTCTATTTGTTGGAAGCAAATCACCAGGTTCAGCACACACACAAGGGAGGAAATTACACAAGGACGTGAGGAAATGAGGATCACTGGGAACTATTTCAAAAGCTGCCAACCATGAACACTTAAAGTATTTTATGGGGACTGAATAAAATAATGACTGTGAAAATACTTAGCATAGAAGGTGATTTTTCTAATGATTAGGGTTATTATTCCACAGAATATAGTTTTTGCTTTGATTTCTAATTTGAATTTCTATTCTAGTAAATTACCTGGCTCTCCCATCTCATTTTATAATTGGAAGTTGATTTGACTGTGGCCAGTTTCACTCTGGGGATTAGAGGGAGCCCTGTCCAACCTCTGGACACCAAACACTAAGATTGATGTAATTATTTCTTGTGTCTGGCATTGCTGAGTCTGCTGGCCTGGATGCAGAGTACTATTTAGCTTGATTCCCCATTATTGCCTTATTTATTGGTTTTGTCATGGGCTCTATCCCAGAGCCAACCATTTGCTGAAGTGTTGTGGACATACTTTTTCTGTTAGGCCAAGTCCTGTGATGATGCTTCTGTGAAAGTGCCACACTTGGCAGAGGACTCACTCTTCATCAATGTGCATGAGCTGGGGCTGGGGGAGGCCTGCACCCTGCCGTAAACCAATGCTATGCTTGACCCATGTTTTAGGATCAGATCCTAATGACTTGTGGAAAAGTGGATAACCACAGCATTTTCAATGTTTTGGTGAAATCACACACACACACACACACACACACACACACACACAAACACACTACTGTGGAGATAAAAGTGAACATAGACATTCAAGAAAAATAATCAGCGGTGCTGAAACAAAAATCTTTATTTAAGTCTTAATTGGCAAATTTGACCATGGGAGGGAAGAGTGTCTATGAAATTGGAAAGATTATTCAGCAAAGGGAAATAATCATAATGAGTAACATTTTTTCTGTAAAGTCTAAATTCTGCCTCCTGTGCTATTGGATCTTTCATCATTTTTAAGGTCAATTTCATTAACCTTGCTCTCCTTTGGCCATGCTAGACAATCATTCGCCACAGCAGGACAGGAATTTGTAATGTGCAATAGTTTATGAAGAGTCAGTTGCCTAATGGGACCTTTACACGCAGATGGAGCTCCTTATTCTCACTGGCAGTTGTTACAGCGTAATCCTCTGTGAGGTTAAGCTCTACCTAAATTGTAGATCTTCGTTCAGTTGTTGAATGACCCTTATTTTAATCATGTCTTACAATCCCAGCTCAGACATCATACCATCAGTTCATAAAAACAAAGTAAGCTCCTGATTCATAATAATTATAAATGACCAGGGTGTACACTTAGGCAACACTTTAAAAATATTTGCAAGGACATTTTCCAATTCTGCTACTTACTGACTGGTTCAGTTTTTCCCCATGACAAGGGTCATGGGAATGATGCTGCTGGACTTGAAAGAAACATGACCAATAAGTGAGAAACTGGATCCTATTAGAACCTTTCCACCTTCAAGAAATCTAAGCCAAATTACTCCTGTAGACAAAGTGAATAATCAAACAGACGATACAACTAAGAAGGAAACTTAGAATCTATCCTCTTAGTTTTGCTTAATTTTAAGCATATAATAAAATATTACCTATATTCACATAGCTGTACATTGTATCTCCTGAACTTATTCATTTAGCCTAACTAAAAATTTGTACTCTTGGACCAATGTTTCTCTAATACGCTCTCTCCCCAAACTTGGGAACCACCCTTCAACTTTTTGCTCTATAGATTTTTATGAGATGCTTGACATACGTCTCAAGTTGTTCACCTTGAATACATATGATTTTTTTATCGATTATATCTTTATAAATGTGGAAACAAAATAAAAGAAGATAGTGAAAGTTGGAAAGAAAAACAAATCAACTGAAAAAGTTATTTCCTGTCTTAAAGATATCACCATCTGGGACTGGGGATATAGCTTAGTTGGTAGAGTGCTTGCCTGTCAAGCACAAGGCCCTGGGTTCAATCCCCAGCACCACAAAAAAGATATCACCATTTGATATTTTCAACTGGTACAGTCAGACTTCTAAAATAACCCCCACAATTCCTACTCCTTCCCAAATCCTACCTAGTGAACACACACTGTGAACTCTCTCCTTGAGTACATGGAGCATGTGAACATGCTGATGTTACTTTTGTTCTTAGGTTACATAGTATGGAAAAGGTGAGGCTGGCTTAGCAGATGCAATCAGGGTCACTAATAGCTTAAGTTAATCTTAAATTATTATTTATTTATTTATTAAATTATTATTAAGTTAATCTAAAATTATTATGTGTGGGCCTGGCATAAACAGGTGATCCCTTTAAAGTCAGTCTTCAAGTAGCATATTTTTTTCTTTCTCTTTGTTTTTTTTTTTTTTTTTCTTTCTCTTGCTCTGAAGAAGAACATTGCCATGAATTAGATAGCTGCAGGGAAATGAATTCTGCCAACAACCACATGAACTTGGAAGAGAACCCCAAGCCTCAGATGAGACCCTATTCCCAGCTGACACTTTGATTTTAGGTTGATGAGATCAACTAAGCTGCATTTAGGCTCTTGACCCACGGGGACTGTGAAACAATGAAACTATACTTTTTTAAGTTATTAAGTTTGTAGTAATGTAGAAGTAGGTAATGTATAAAAATTTTAGTATCTGAAAGTGATTGGTTGCTGTTAAAAAAAAAAAGATCATTTAGAATACTGAAGTGGTTTTTGGGCTAAGCAGTGGGTAATGTCTAGAATAATTCTGAAGAAAATGATGGAAGATTGTTAGTAGGATTGTCAACCTTTAGGATGCTGCAACTGAGGGCTCAGAAAAAGTGAAAAATAGGTGTGGAAAGCTGGAAAGGAGATGTTTCTGATTTAAGGGTAGAAAACAGTGAAGGAATGTTGAAAACGACTTGAAGGCAAAGAAATCGGTTATATTGCTAAGAAGATTTCCAAATG